>NW_004443937.1:31345828-31364235 GCF_000243295.1 Trichechus manatus latirostris | reverse complement strand
GTGGGGCAGGACCAGCTATATCATTTGTGGGACCCAGTGCAAAGTGAAAGCGAGGAGCCCCTTGTTCAAAAATTGTTAAGAACTTCAAGACAGCAACCACCAGTACCCTTTGCTATCGAATCAATTCTGATTCATGGCAACCCCACGTGTGTCAGAGTAGAACTGTGTCCCATAGGGTTTTCAATAGTTGATTTTTCAGAAGTAGATTGGCAGGCATTTCTTCCGAGGCACCTCTGGGTGAACTCAAACCTCCAACCTTTCGGTTAGCAGCCAAGAGTGTTAATCCTTTGTACCCCCCAGGGACAAGATGCTAAGAGCAGAGCATTACACCAAGCACAGGGCCTTTCTGAGCATGGGGCCCTGGGTGCCTGTGCAGGTTACATGCCCAAAGGACCAGGCCTGTGTAGGGCTCAGCCAGGTGGGTGGATGCGAAGAAGGCAAGTCGAGTCCAGAAAGGTGGAGTGTGCACGGGATGGTGGGGAGTGGAGGCCATGGCCACTGTCCTGTCCATGGTTGGATGTCAAGGGTGGAGGAGCCCTGGTCCCACACAGCCCATGTCTGGCAGGGGGTATGATGCCCACCGTACCTGTGTCAGGGTCCTGCACCAGGCTCAGGACCACGCCAGGCTCCATGTTGATGTTGAAGCACAGTGTATCCTCTTTCTGGGGCACGTGGATGATGAAGTGGGGGTCAGCGTCCACTAGGGGACACAGCATGGACTTAGAATGGGCATTGGGGCAAAGGTTCATCTAGGCAGGTCCCAGGGAGAGAGATGCCCAGGCAGGTGGGTGCCAGGCAGGTGGGCCTCCCTCAGACCCTCCAAGGACTCACCGCCAGTCACTCGATCTGGCAACTGCCGACCCAGGGGGCTGGAGTGAGTAGGAGAAGGTTGCAAGGAAGACAGCCTGTACACTGCAGGTGAGAGTGAGTGGCATTTAGAAGGAAGGTAGCTTGGCCTCCCCCAGAGCTGCTGCTAGTCCCTTGCTGATGTTTCTTCCCACCCAGGCGGGCTAGCCTGAGGCCACAGAGCAGGGGCAGACACAGATTGCCTCTCAGGATGTGGGAAGAGAGGTGGGCTGGCCCCTCTCCGTCTCCTCCCCTGGGGCTGTGGGAAGGTGGTACATAGGGTGGGGAGGCCAGGTCCACATCAGGGGGACTGTTCTGAGGATTCTCGTGAAAGGCAGTGAGGAGAGCTGGAACAGAGGAAAGGGGCCTTGGGCTCTTGTCTCCTCGTCAGCTGTTGGGATGATGACCTGGGGGCTTTGGTCAGGACTGAATGCTCAGCCTGAGGGACAGCAGCTTGTGGAGTGGAGAAAGGTAGAGAGGTGAATCTTCAGGATGACCAGCACTTACTCCTTCTGGGTCCCATCAACTCTGTAGAAGACAATGACATAGAGGACCATGTCTCCCACTGCGCCGCGTGAAAGACACATGCCTCATTCTGCAAGCGCATCCTGGGTCCAGAGGTGAGTCAGGCCTCCTCCGGGGGGTTCCAGCCCTCCCCTGAGGACCCCTGACTCTCCTCACAGATGTGTGCTTGCACAGAGAGGCCTGGTGGATGCCAGAAGGGGTTCTAGGATTTAGAAAGGCTCACGAAGCACAAATGATGCAGCAAAGAGGGAAAGGAAAGGCATCTCGGGGGAAGAAAGAGGTTGGAGGAAGGAGATGAGGCAGGAAAGACATGGAAGAGGCAAGTCTCATGCTGTGGGGCTGAGCGAAGGCCACCTGCCCAGCCACTGAAAGTCCCTCTATGAAACCCATGAGATTTAAAACTCACCTGAGGGCGAGTCATCTGGAAGGGAGAAAAAGGGAAGAGAATTAAAGCTCAGAAAGTTCTTGGCCCTCAGAAGTCTCCCTATAGCCCCCAGCCTCCTGCTCTGCAGACCCTCGCCGCCCATACCCTCCTGGGGCTTGTCGATGATGGGCCCCAGACCGTCCTGGTCAGCCATGCCGCCGATGGTCATGGAGGTCAGCGGGGTCACGAACTGATAGTCCAGTGACATCTTCAAGGCCTGGGCTGACAGGTTGGCCTTTTCCTCCCCCTCCACCTTCATCCTGGGGACAGACACCAGCTCCAAGCCCCATAGCTCGGATGATAATGGGCTTGCACTGCCTAGTCCTTTCACCGTTTCATTCACTCATTCATTCATTCAACAAACATGAATTAAGCATTTGCAGTGCCCTTAGGGTCTTCATGGTTTAATGACCTCTCATGGAGAAAACAGAAAACCAGGATTTGGGGAGGATGCGTCAGAGATTCACAGAGAATTTAACAGCTGTGAGACCTGGGGCAAGTGGTCTGCCTCGGTAGCCTCAGTTTGCTCGTCTGTTTAGTGGGGATAATGAGAGCTTTCCCTCCAATGCTGTGAGGATTAAAGCAGCGTGTGGCAAGCGTGTCTGGGCACAGTGGAGGCTCTGTGTGGGTGAACAGCGGGCTGCCCTGTGTCCCCAGTGGCTCCCGCCCTCCCACACTATTGACTGGCTGGTTGATATTAAATTAACAAGCAAAGCTGACTGCAGCAAACTCAGAGGCCCAGAGCTGCCGCTTTTCCATGCATGAAAGGCCCAGGCCGGGAGGCAGGAGCTCTGGGGGGACGGCACCCACCCCAGCCAGCCACAAGGGTCATACCGCTTGGCCAGCAGCTCCTGGATGGTGAGGTAGGCCCAGAGGCGCTCCACGTGGTTCTCCAGCATGTGGCCCCGCTCGCGGAGCAGTTTCTTCATCTCTTCCTCATCCACCAGGCAGGTTGTCTGAAATTCTCGGCCCTCCTGAGGGTGGAGATGGGGAGAGAGGCCATAGCCCCTGATGGGCACAACAATTGGCTGGCGCTCAAGGTTCTGAGGCAGCGCTCCACCAACATCCGGTCTCTGCAGCTTCATTCTCAGCGCCTCCCGATTTCCTGAGCCTCTTCTTCTCATCCTCATTCATTCATTCATTCTACTAATACTTGCTGACCACCCTCTGTGAACCAGGCTTGGCCTAGGCTCTGAGTATACAGCCGGTTGGACAGACAGGGCCCTGCCTTCATGGAATTACCCTCTCCAGGCGAGGCCAACAAGCACCCAACTGCAAGGTTGTTTCCATCACAACCTGTGACTCCAAAGCCCGCTGTCCTGAGTGGGCTGCGTTGTTCAGCTTGTTATGATTCACGGACGTGTCTTCTCTCCCCAGCTACAATAGCGGTGGACACCCCCTCCCGAGGGCTTCCTATGACCAGCACCACATCAGTGTGGGGAGTGGATTGTTTCATTTACTCCACACAACGCTCCAGTGCACTATTACGCCCAAGCTACAGAAAAGGAAACTGAGGCCTGGGGAGCTGGACCCGCTTGCTCAAGGTCACACAGCTGGTTAGGGCACAGCCAGGTCCAGCTCAGCTGTCCTCACTCAAAGTCCCTGTTCTGAACCTGCAACCACACTGCGGGGCTCCAGTCCACACGTTGAGGGGGCAGGGGACAGTCTTACACATCTGTGACAAACATACACACGCTGCCCCCGGCACAGAGCCCCACGCGCAGTAGGAGTCTGGGAAATGTCTCCTTGGGGAGGTTGAAGTGAGGAGCAACGGGCAGTCCATTTTGGGCCAAGGGACTTCAACTAATCAAGGCCGTGTTGGCCCCATTCCAGTCGCCCAGCCCCCAGGACGCCTGCATGGAGAGGAGCTTGGGCCTGGGGGGGATTGTGATATATGGGTGGCGCACTGTTCTGGGGGAATCAATGGCCCCTGGGGGTGGGCAGACAAAGGGATAGTGTGGGGTTGGGGCCTCTAGGGGCCGCTGGCCTCTCTGCCCTCCATGGCTGCCCACTTACCCCACGGGCGTGCACATTAGCCTTGAAGTTGCCCAGCTTGTTTTCAGCAATGCGCCCGGCCACCACAATCTCTGAGCCTTTGTAGTACTGTTTATGGCGCTGCTGGGTCAGGGCCACCACAGTGTCCTGGGGGTACTGCATCTCCACATCCACCAGCAGGGGGTTGGCTACCTGGCTGTAGAAGCCCTGTAAGGGTGGGTGGGTGGGGCAGCCTCAGAGCCTGCGGATCACGATAGGCACCCAGCCCATGCTCCTGCTGCCGACGAGAAGCCCAGGGCTTGAATTCACAGGACTTGAATTCACCTCAAAACCTGTTCCTTTGTCCCCAACAGCCCCATTCACTCACACCCCAGACTGTGAGATCCTCCGGGGCAAAAACCACCCTCTCGCACAGAGTGGTGTAATGGACACTACATTCAGCACTCTGCAAGGACCATCTGATTCCTGCTTACAAAGTAGGGGTGTCGGGATCCCCACCATAGCGAAGGAATCAGGCTCAGACAGGTTCAGAAACTGGCTCAAGGTGACCCAGCTGATTTAAAGCCCTTGCCAGAGGCCAAATGGCCACCAAGGCCGGGCTCCCCATGGAACACTGTTGGCAGTGTGTGTGTGCGTGTGCTTTTGTGTGTGTGTGTGTGTGCACGTGGGGGTATGTGTGTCAGGGGACATGACCTTCAGCTGCTGGGAGGCATCATGGTCCTCGTAGATTCTCTGGGCCCTCCCGTTGTTCTCCATGGACATGGCGTCCAGGAAGTTGAATTCCACATTGATGCCGAAGCCCAGGTTGTAGAGTGGGAACCTGCCCCGGATGGCTTTTTGGATGTTCGCACGGATTTTGGAGCGGTCCGTCTCTCCTGCAGCCACACACCCGGGCAGTGACAGAAGCCTGGCCCACAGGCGTGTGGGGCACAAAGGGACTTTGGGGCACACTCCCTGGGGTGTCTCATCTCAGACCCAGGTGCTCTCCAGTCCCCATGGGCATCTCAAGGCAACACCCTTCTCCTGGCTCACCTGGGTGACTGCAACAGCTTCTACCAGGGCCCCTCGCAGACAGACCCCACCCTCCATATGGATCAGTCACAAGCTGATCTGACTCAGCCACACCGCTTTAAATCCTCCCAAGGCTCCTTGCCATGGTCTGCGAGGCCCTGATGACCTTTCCGCCCTCATCCGTCCCAGTCTGCAGACCCTGCCCTGCACACCTCCTGGCTCATACTCATGCTGCCTCCTCTGCCAGAGATCACTTCCTGCCTCTCCTCTCCTAATCTGGACTGAGTGCAGGGTCACTGCCTCCAGGAGGTCTTCCAGGACCCTGTGCAGGCCAGGCTCTCCCGTCTGTGGTCCTGCTGCCGCCTAGCATCCTGCTTTTTCAGGGCTCTCAACAGCATGTCTGCTGCTGGGTCTGCCTCCCCTAGTGGACCCTGGGCTGCTGGAGAACAGACACATCTCATTTTCTTGGTAGCTCTTCTTGGTCCCTAGCCCTGTTCTTGGCGCACAGGAAGTGCTCAATAAACAGTTCATTAAACTCAATACTGGGAATCCTGCCTGTCCTCCAGGGCCCCATGCAGCCCTGTATCATGCAGAAGTCACCAATTTTCCAACTCAAAGGACAGAAGTGAGCCTTGGCTCTCCCATAGACTTTGTGGTCTGAACTGGGTTTCTAGACCAGTGCTTGACTTTGCCCTAAGCTTTTCTTGTCCCCCTCCCCCACTGCATCCCCAGTGACTGGTTTTGCAACCTTGGCTTGAATGCCTCCAACAATGAGATCACCACCTCCCAAGGCAGCTGGTGCTTACCCTCGGTGGGCTCGCCATCTGTCAACATGATGAGAATCGAGGCATGATTGCTGAGCCCTGGGAGGCTTTTCTGGGCTCTGTCCAAGATCTCAATTCCCCGGAGCAAACCTCCATTCATGTTTGTGCCTACAAAAGAGAGAAAGCAGACCAGCATACACCCTCATTCCGAGGGGACAGAGGCCACAAGGTGGTGGCCCGAGACCCCTGCTCTTACCCCCAGCCACAGAGAAGTACTGTATGAAGTTTCTAGCCTCTTGCAGATTGGCGGCGGATGCCTGCACCAGTGAGCCCTTCCACGACCGCGCTTGAGACCCAAAGAGAACCAGGTCAAAGTAGTCATCCGGCCGCATGTCCCCCAGGATTTTAAGGAGTGCCTCCTTGGTCTGCAAGGACAGGACAGTCAGTGGAGGGACATGTCCCCAGGGTGGCCCTGTTTCAGGAATCCACAGGACAATGGGACATGTCATGGATAGGCCAGCCATGCAGCCCCAGCAGAGGGGCATCCTGCCGGGGCTGGGGCAGATGAGGGGGACAGAGAAGGTGAAGGGCCCCATCATGGGGAGAAGGAATGACCAAGAGTCCAGGTAGGGCAGGATTGAAAAAGAGGATCCCAGGAGTCTGTGTTTCTAAAACTCTGCTTGTTCACCTGTGGTTCACTGCACCGTGGACAGACCACTTCGACCCCTGCAGGCAGTGTGTCGCACCCTGCTGAAAGAACCATTTCCACAGCCGCCATACTTATACCCTGCACTTGTGGTGTAGACATTTCACCTCCCAAGGACTTGCCCATCCATAAACCCTTTGGCCCTGTGGACATTGTTATCCTTGCCATTTTTGCTGTTGAGGAGAGGTGAACGCACTTGCCCAAGACTGCACAATGAGGAAATAGTGGCTGATTCCAGAGCCTCTAACCACCAGGATTTCCTAATAAATCACCCTGCCTCTGAGCAGGAGCAGAAATCCCAAACCCAGACTGTGGTGACAAAACCAGCATGAGGCGGGTGATGGGGCTGAAGAAGCTTCCACTGGGTGAAGTGTTGAAGCCATGGTCTACCTGCTTCACTTTCTCGCCTGCCATGGAGCCACTGACGTCAATCACGAAAACCAGGTTCTTGTTCAGGTTCGTCAGGTTTTGGGGCGCCAAGAAGTGGGCAAAGTGATTATTGGCGACCTGAAGCACAGGGAGAGGAGTGAGGCCTCTCTCTCCCAAGTACCCCCTGCCTACCGTCCGGGTCTTGCGCCACAAGCTTCAGGCTCACCAGGAGGTCACAGATCTTGTCTCGATTGACATCGTAGGTCACCTTGAAGTCCCCATTCAGCAAGGATGTGGAGCACGTGGGGCAGGACTGCTGCTGGCTCATGGTGGGTCGGAAAAGCACGTGACCCTGGGACCACGGGGGATGTGAAGTTAATGGTTCATGCAGCCAAAAACAGGATGTTTGCAAAGGCAACATAGAAGATGTGTGTGTGTGTGTGTGTGTGTGTGTGTGTGTGCGTGTGTGTGTCTGCATGGCCATAGAGGTGAGTCTGGCAGCCCCCTAACCAGCTGTTGAGAGTGAACACCTGTAGATGGTAGGTGAGAAGGCCCGTTTCTTTGCTTATACGCACCTAAATCATTGGGATTTTCTACAATAAGCATCACCACTTTAGGGTACATAAATAAGAATAAAATAGTAACAGTGTGATATCATGAGGGACATTACCCATTGCGAATGAGTCGATTCCGACTCACAGAAACCCTATAGGACAGAGTAGAACTGCCCCATATGGTTTCCAAGGAGCAGCTGGTGGCTTTCAACTGCCGCCCTTTTGGTTAGCAGCTGAGCTCTTAACCACTGCACCACCAGGGCTCCATGAGGGACATTACAAACTTGTTGCTGTCCAGTCAATTCTAACTCATAGTGACCCTATAGGACAGAGTAGAACTGCCCCATAGTGTTTCCGAGGAGCGGCTGGTGGATTCAAACTGCTGACGTTCTGGTTAGCAGCCACATGCTTAACCACTGTGCCACCAGGGCTCCCTGAGGGATATTAGTCAACCCCAAACTGTCAAGTGAAAAAGCAGGGCTACAAAACTGTGCTAGAAAATAAAACCCACCTAGACCCTGAGTGTCCCGTGTTCGTAGACACAGAGAAAGAGCAAAGAGCAGAAGGAAAGGCCCAGAGAGGGAATGGCAGTCTGGTCTGCCTTGGTGCTGGTGCTCAGGGAAGCTAGGGATGGTTTTTACTCTGTATTTTTCTGTACTTCTGTACTTTGCACATTTTCTTTAAACAACTTTTTATTTTTACTTTTTGTATGTGTTATAACAGTAAGATATACTCATCAAAGAAAACTTGAAAAGAATTGTTAGACAAAGACCATGAAAGCAAGCATGGTCTCATATGTTGTCTAAAGTGGAGGAATCTCCTCCCGCCAAAAAAAGAAAAAGAAAAAAAGGAAGAAACTTTTTAAAAAATTAATTGCTACCCAAGGTAGGTGAGAACTAAAGAATTTATTTGCTCATGGCTTGGGTTGAGGGTGAGCTAGGAAGGGGGACACTAGCTGCAAAGCAGCCATCCCCCACACTCCTCCAGGGCCTGGGGAGGGGGCCAGCAAGGGGTTCTGGGCTCCCTGAGAATGGGTTGCAAGGCTCTGGGTGAGACCAAAGGCCTTTGCAAGTTTATTTATGTTTCCAAGAAAACGGAAACTTGGAGTTTTAACCACAACAGTGCCTGAGGTTTGCTGGAGCCAAAAGCAGTTGCTGTTGAGTTGATTCTGACTCATGGTGACCCCATATGTATAAGAGTAGAACTGTGCTCCACAGGGTTTTCAATGGCTGATTTTTTCTGAAGTAGATCACCAGGCCTTTCTTCCAAAGTGCCTCTGGGTGGACTCAAACCTCCAATCTTTTGTTTAGCAGCCAGGAGCCTTAACCGTTTGCACTGCCCAGGGACTCCAAGGTTTGCTTATGTGCATACATTTCCCTGCATGCTTTCCAGTGGGTGTAGCTGAGGCCCAAGCAGGCCAGCAACTCCCCCCAAACCATGCAGCCCGCAAATTGTGGGGCCAGAGCTGATGCCTTCCCCAAACTCAGCATGTACCCTTTTCCTAATTGCTCTGAGAACCGGGTATGCTGAGTTCCCCTGGGATACCTGCCTCCCTCACCTCGAGGGCTGCCTGCAGCCCTGCCGGGTTGGGCCAGGCTGAGAAAGCCCAAGGGCCCACCACCATCCCCAGCCACCATACACACCTTTTTCCCTGAGAAGGACTTCTTGATGGTTTGGGCCAGGTCCTTGGGGAGGAAGGAGGCCTGGGCGTCCAGCTTGCTGATCCCCTGGGGCTCAAAGATGTCCACATCGATCTGCAACATTGAAAGAAGTTCTGCTCCAAGGCTCTTGTTCGGGTCGTCATCAAGTCTCAGTCAATAGCCAACATGTGTCCTGGCCACCTACTGTGAGCGGCGCTCACCCTGCGCTAAGTATAGGGCCTGGCACACTGGAGGCACTCCAAAAGCATTTGCTGAATGAAGACACTTGTACCTGCACCCCTCAACTCAGTCGCCACTTGGGTGCCAGTGGCAATCACACGCGCCCAGGAACTTTCTGGTTCACAAACTACCTGGACATTCAGTATCTCTTGTGATCTTTCTGGCAGTTTTGAGATGTGCAGAAAGCTCCCATTTAACAGATGAGAAAACCAAGGGTGAGAGAGGAGGAGGAGGAGGTTGGAGGGTTCAGGGAGCTCCCTGCCCAGGAAGAGCCCATTGGAGTCCACCCTGAGGAGTCCATCCCCATCCCTGTGTGCTCAGGCTGGGGCTGGCACATGGTGGATGCTAACCAAGGCTCAGAGTGGTGATGAGAGAGAGAGGAAGGAGCCTCGCTCTCAGGACCACCACCCTGGGTGTGGGCCACCTGTGATCTACCTCAAAATGTTGCACCAACTGCTTGGGCTTGACTTTGATGACAATGTCATACTGCCCAAGTTTTCGCTTCAGCACCTCCTCATAGGTCAGCTGGAATGTGGCCTTGCTCCGGGGACTGATGTTGACATGGATGGTGAATTGCTCCATAGTCCTTCCTGAGGCCCTGGACACACCACAGAGGCAATGACAGACAGACGAATGGTAAATGATGCCTGAGTCCTTGTCACCTGAAGCATGGCCCTCAGACGATATCTCTTATTTTAGGTGATCCTGCCAGGTTTCCTTGGCCTTCATCCTTGTCTCAGCTGGCCCCACCTCTCCCTGAGGTTGATCTGGGAGGAGGTCTTGTCCATGCACACATGCCGGCATTCGAGACTAGTGGTTTTCTCACCCTCCCATCAGCCTGGGGCAGTTCTGCATCCCAGGCCACCTTGCAGCCCTCAGGTGGGGTGGGCTGGGGAGGCCCAGTCCTGGAGACTATGCCAGCAGGGCCCAGAACTCACCTGACAAGGCCAACATTCTCTCCTAAGATGGCGGCTTTCCGGTACTGCTTCCATGCAGTCGTTTTGTCCTTGATGTTTCCAACAAATGTGTTTCTATCTGATGTGCTGCAGGGAAGGAAGAAGGTCCTCAGGGGAGGTGACCCCACCTTGACCACACAGGTCCTTCTTGTGGGAGGTGCTCAGAGCTTAAACCCAGAGCACCTCCTATTCGTGCCAGCACATACAGGAAGGTGTCCCCTGGCCTGCCTCCCCCTGTCCACAGTGATGCTCAGGGGGCACTGGGCAGTGAGGCGGCAGCCACAGTAACTCTACCCTTTGGCTCCCCAAAATTCAGTAAGAAGGCTGGGATTCTGGTCTTTGCTCCTTGGGTGCTAGGTGGAAAACATGCTGTCCAAGGCCCCAATTTGCCTTCCAGGGCCACAATTTGCCTTCCAAGCTAGGAGCTGAGACCAGACCTAAAGGACTTCTTCCTACCCTCAAAGCTGGGCCTGACCTGTGGCCCTTTTGGAAATGAGGAGATAGTCTGCACTGTCTGGCCACTCTGAGCCAGGGTCTCAGGCTGCGACATGGCGAGTGGACACATTTGGGGAGTGTGGGTTGGGATGAGGTGTGGGAGTCGGACAAGGCACACACATGGCGAAGTCACTGATGAAGGCTGTCTTGGGGATTTCCACATCAAAGGCCACTTCCTTGGCCTCATCAGCATTGTTGACTACTTGGCTGGTGATGACATAGTGGGCGAAGCGAGAGGTAACTTTGCAGTTGATTTTCATACTCCGGATGACTACGCCATCGACCTAAAATGAGATGTGAGGGAGGTGTAGCTTCGGATGGGGGCCTCTGAGCCAGTGAGAGGCCTCCTTGACATTTTGGGGCTCAGAACCTGGCTCAGATACAAAGTCCTGAGATGCCAGAAGAGTTGACCAGGCCTCCTGAGAAGACTCGTTCTCTCTGCCTGAGACCGTGCATGGTGGGTGGGAACACGTCCCCATTCCTAGGAGACAGGACTGCCCTATGCCTGTAGCACTGACAGAGGGGGACACTCCTAGAGGGCCAGAGGGAAATGAGGATGTAATAATGCCCCCCTCACAGACCCCTTTGCCGAGACTCTCACTCTGTCCACAGCCTGTCGCTTCTGCAAAAACAAAATCAGTGTGAGTTTGAAGGCTTAGGGGACCACGGCCTATCTGTTAAGGGATGAGAATGGACCTCAGCCTGTGTTCTCTGCCCCTCCAGTCTCACCTTGCCAGTGCTGCTAGGTGGTCACCTATCCCGTTGGCAGGGATGGAGGTGGGTGGGGGTGACCTTGGCCCCTGGGGTGGTGGTCCTCTGCCCTTTCTGGGCCCCCTCTAGTCCCAGCTGCCTGTTTCTGCCCCGTGGGCTTAGCCACATACCTCGCTGCCCCTGGGCCTGGCTGTGGTCGAATCCCCAGCAGGCAAGGCCTGCAGGGCGGAGAGGGACACCAGGTACATGCACAGCAGCACCCGCAGACCCATGGCGCTGTTCATGGTCTTGAGGCGCCTGCTGCCCTGTCACTTCACTCAGACCAGTAATCAATAACATTCTGGATAAACACGGATTAAACATTAGACAAGGCAAGGGCAAATATCACAATGTTGGTAATGAAAAACTGACCTTGAAAACTTTCTCCTTTAGGGGATTCCCCAGCTCTGGGCTTTGTAAACTCCTGGCTAAACTCCAGACTGTGCCCCACTATGTACAACCACCTTGAATGGAGAAGACCTGCCAGTTCATCTAATCCTGGGCGACCCCTTGGGGCTGCTCTGAGGCTTCTCCAGGCTTCTAGGGCTTCTCTAGCCCCGGCCTTTCTCGGTTCCTTGGCTATCTCCACATGGCATCGATCTTTCCCCCATTTGTGCTTGCCAGTCTCTATATCTATGCTACTGCTTATATCATGCAGAAATGATATAACCGGTACACTGATATGGTCTCATTAACATAACAAAGAAAATTGTACTTCCAAATAGGATTGCATCCACAGGTATAGAGGTCAGGACTCCCAACACATATTTTGGAGGGATACAATGCAATCCATAACATTCTACCCTTGGGCCCCCAAAATTTCAGAATAGGGATTTAAACCCAGGTCTCTCAGACTCCAAAGCCTAAGCCCTAACAATTATGGAATGACAGGAAAGTCCTCTGTGTTATGAGGAAGAAAGGAGAAGTGGAGTCAAAGACCCCAGAGAGAAGGTCCCCTGAGACCCCTCTCGTACCTGCAGTTTCTTAATTTTTATGCCCAAATTCTTTTAGTCTCCCACAAGCCACACAGCACACTGGGGCAGACACAGTCCCTGGTCACACTCCGTGGTCCCAGGTAGGAAGTCCAGGCTACTGTGACCCTGATACGGAGCGAGGGCCCAGGGGCCTCAGTGATCTTTATTTGCTTGTCCTGGACTTTGTCTCCCAGGGCAGTTTCTGGGAAAGGCTTTATCATCCCCAGGCCAGGATGACCTTCTGGCCTGTTTTTAGGTCTTTGTGGAGGATGAAGTAGACAGAGATGAAATCGTCCGTTCAAGGTTCTGTGTATTCCCTGCGCCAGCATCGACCTTGTGTGTCGGGCACAGTGCCAGGCACTGGGACACCAGTGATGAAACATGAGTGGTTCCTTCTGCTAAGTGAGCTGATGACTTGGGAGAAGGGAGTCAGAAAAGTCAAAGGAAGTGCCGTGAATGCCCGGGAGTGGTCAGAGCTGAAGGGGAGCATAAACAGAGAACTGTGGGAGTTCAGCAGATGGGGCTCATCTCCAAAGGGCTTAGGGGAAGGTTCCTGAAAGGTGGAGGTGGAAAGGGGAGGGAGAGAAAAGCAGATGGGTAAGTGAGAGGTATGCTGGGGGAAGGTGGAGGGGCCTGTATGATGGGAACAGGAGTTGATGAATAGGGTGGGGAAGGAGGCTAGGAAATGCCTTGGGACCAGCTGGTACAGGGGTTTGAAAGCGGTCAGCCTTTTGAGTGTGGAATATTGAAGATATCTTGAGCAGGGGTGAGGCGAGATCAGGACTGTGCTCTTCAGAGATGGCTAACACTGAAACTGGCCCATGGAAGGTGCTGGAAACACACTTGCATGGCCTGCAGGAGGGGCCATTGGATTCAATTCTAACTCATGGTCACCCTGGGTGGCACAGTTTGTGTTCAACTACTAACCTAAAGGTTAATCGTTTGAACCCACCCAGTGGCACTGCCAAAGAAAGGCCTGGCAGTCTGCTTCTGGAAAGATTACAGCCAAGAAAATCCTGTGGAGCAGTTCTACTCTGTAACACATGGGGCTGCCATGGATTGAAATTGACTCATTGGGCACAGTTTTTTTTTTGTTTTTTGTTTTTAAACCAGAGGAACTGGGGGTGGGAGAACAGAGAGAGCTGACTAGTGCCAGGTGGCTTCTGAACATCTTTTGTGCACTAATTCATTTAGAGCTCACAACTACCCCACGAGATAGACAGTATGATTGTACCCATGTTACAGAAGAAAAGGATAAGTTCACCCACCATGTGGATATGGGAGATGGGGGTGGGTAGACAGAAAGCAGCTGGGGCTGCTGAGGATTGAGCCTGGGGGCCTGGGAGGGTGGCTGTGCTGTTGGCATCAATGGGAAAGCTCCTGGGCCCAGCCTGCACTGAGCTTGGGCCCCACAGCCAAGTGCCTGCTGACCTCCCATCCTGACAGCGCAGAGCCCTCAATCTCACATGGCCAAACTAAGTTCATGACCTTTCTCTCCCCCTCCCCTTGGCCCATCCCCAGGCCTAGTCCCCCCTGTCGTTGTCCACCCCAGTGAAGGCCGCTATCATCCAATCAGGCATCCAAGTTGGAAAGCTAGGTGATGTCCTGGACGCTTCCCTTTCCTAGACCACCCATTGCCACCCCGGCCCTCAAAATATCTCTCTGATGCATTCACTTCTTTCCAAATCCTCAGCCACTACTGGGTCCAAGCCACCATCATCTGTCATCCAGATGGCTACTCCCCCTACTTCCAGTCTGCTCCCTCAGTTCTCTCTCCAGGCAGCAGCCGGAGTCATCATTTGAAGAGGTCCATCTGCTCCACGCCCGTCTTTGCCTAACACACTTCCAGGTGCTGAGTGGTCTGGCCCCTGCTGAACCCTCCTTCTCACCTGGCCCATGGCCCTCTGGGTCTCTCAGCTTCAACCTTAGAGACTTCTAGATTCGCATAGGCAGGTGCTTTTTTCCTCATTTGTTTATCAACCCTCAATTCATTCAGTCACACCTGCTGTGTGCCAGCCCTATGACAAGTGCTGGGTTTAGGGTGTTGACACAGGCGGGTTTGGCCCAGCCCTCAGGGTGTTCACACTGTAGTATGGGGTAGTCATGAAACAAGTCCATTGGGCCTTACATATGTTGCTCCCTTGGCATGAAAATGTTTTCCTTCAAACTTCAGCTCACGCAATGGTTCTTTGGGCAACATTGCCTGCATGCCTAGGCTGGGCCCTGTGACTTTTTGCAGACCATTGACCTCAGTTAGAAAGGATAATTTAGTGTGCATCACTGATTAACGGCTTTCTCCTCCGTCGACTGTAAGCCTCATGCGGCAGGAACTTTTCTGTCTCCTTCACTGTTGTGCCTCCAGGACACTGCACAGGGCCTGGTGCCATGCAGGACCTCAGTAAATGTCTGTAGAGAGAATGATAGATTTGAAGAAAAGCAAGTTCAGGGGTGGTGGGAAAAATCGGAGGGCAGAACCTGGAGTAAGCATGAGAAGTCGGAGGAGAACGGGAGTGGACAAGGGAGCAGGAGAACCCACAAAGTCCTAGAAGCCAAGAAAGGAAAGGATTCCCCAGAGGGGCAAAGCTGCTGAGGAGAGGAGGGGTGGATGAAGACCAAGAAAAGCCTCTAGGGAATCTGAGTCATTTTCTAGGAAGCTTTCTCTTGGACGGGAAGAGCCAAGTGACTGTGGGGGGTTTTCGGAGTGAGCAAGCCTTGAGTATTGTTTTGAGTTTCTTAATTCCTCAGAGACTCAGTTTCTTCAACTGTAAAATGGGGATGATAATAGTACCAGCCTCACAGGGCCCTGGTGGCGCAGTGGTTAGGAGCTACGACTGCTAACCAAAAGGTTGGCAATTTGAATCCACCAGCCACTCCTTGGAAACTCTATGGGGCAGTCCTATAGGATTGCTGTGAGTTGGAATTGACTTGACAGTTGGAATTGGGTTGACTTGACAGCAATGGGTTGAGGTGGGGTCACAGGGTTGGTATAAGGATTAAATGAGCTAATACACTTTATTTAAAATTGTTCTTGTTGGGTATTATTGAGTTGATTCCAACTCATAGCAACCCCGTGTGACAGAGTAGAACTGCCCCATGGGTTTTCTAGGCTATGATCTTTACGGAAACAGATCATCAGGTCTTTCTCCTGTGTAGCCACTGGGTGGGTTCGAACCACCAAACTTTCAGTTTTGTAAAACTAAACATATACCCACCCTATGACCCTACAATTCCATTCCTACATACTTCCTCAAGAAATGAAAGCGTATATCCATGTAAAGACTTGTACATGAATGATCAGGCCTCTAGGGTGGTACAAACGATTTGCTATAACCTAAAGGTTGGTGGTTCAACCCAACCCCCATCGGAACCAGGGAAGAAAGGCCTGGTGATCTGCTTCGGTAAACATTGCAGCAAAGAAAATCCCATGGAGCAGTTCTATTGTGTAACACATGGGGTTGCCATGAGTCAGAATCAACTCCATGGCAATGAATTTGAATTTTAAATTTTTTTTTTATGTAACTCAAACCCTTTATTGAGATATAGAGAAAAAAGTGTTTTCAATCTTTTTTTTAAAATCTACTCCTTAAGGAAACTTTCTAGACAGTTTTCTCTAATCACCTCTTCCCCACATAGTTTTAATACCACAGATATGCTGTAACAACTTTATTCATAATAGCCCCAAACTGGAAACAACCTAAATACCCATCAACGGGTGAAAGAATAAACAAATTGTGGCATCTTATGTAATTAGAACACTATTCAGCAATAAAAAGGAATTAC
This sequence comes from Trichechus manatus latirostris, assembly GCF_000243295.1. Taxonomy (NCBI): domain Eukaryota; kingdom Metazoa; phylum Chordata; class Mammalia; order Sirenia; family Trichechidae; genus Trichechus; species Trichechus manatus. The sequence continues at coordinate 31,348,206 of NW_004443937.1, read as the reverse complement.
TGAAACATGCAAAACACAGATGAATCTTACAGATATTATGCTGTAAGGAGCAAAAGAGTGTCTAATATAATTCCATTTTGCCACTAGGCAAAACTAATCTATGGTGAAGAACATCAGAACAGGGTGGCCTCTGGAGGGGGTTGAGGATTGACTGGGAAGGGGCATGAATTAACATTCTGGGGTGATGGTAATGCATTATCAAGGGGGTAATATTGCCCCAATGGGGCAAAAATTCTTAGGTGGCAAAAAAATTTAAGACATTACCTCCAAAGGGCCGCAATACATAAACAGATACACAGTATATTTGTGATATTAACATTTCGTGGGGAGGTGATTTTGAAACACTATCTTAAAAAGTTCGTTAGGGGTTGATAATGAAAACAAACAAACAAACAAACAAACAAAATGGTTGAAAACATTTCTCTACATCTTGATAAAGAGTTTGGGTTACATTAAAAAAAAAAACAAAAACAAAAACACCAAACCCTTTGAGCTGATTCCAACTCATAGCGACCCTATAGGACAGAGTAGAAGTGCCCTGCAGTGTTTCCAAGGAGTGCCTGGTGGATTCGACCTGCCCACCTTTTGGTTAGCAGCAGCTGCTCTTAACCACTACACCACCAGGGTTTCCTTGGCTTACATAGGTGTATGCATTTGTCAAAATTATTTAATGGTACACTTAAGATTTGTGAATTCCACTCCAAGTAAATTTAATCTCCACAATAAAACAAAATGGACTGTAAATAAATATTGAACTCTAGTTAATATATGCAGGCTGAGGTGTTTAAGGGTGGAGTGCACTAATGTCTTTACTTTGAAATGCATAAAAAATAAGATGAATTGATGGATGTATTGTTTAAACCAAATGAAGCCCATTGCCCTCTAGTCAATTCGGACTCAGAGCGACCCTACAGGACAGAGTAGTTACTCCATAGGGTTTTCTTGACTATAATCTTTATGGAAGCCAACTGCCACATCTTTCTCCCGTGGAGTGGCTGGTGGGTTCCAACGGCCAACTTTTCTGTTAACAGCCAAGCACTTAACCACTGTGCCACCAGGGCTCCTTGGATAGGTCATTAGATACGTGATAAAGCAAAAACAACAAATGTTACTTGTAAAGCCTAGAATTTGTACTTCCGTTAGAAATATGCGCCCCAGGAGGGCAGGGACTTTGTCAGCCTGGCACATAGCAAGGAGTCAATTAATATTTGTAGAATGAGTCCAGTACAACTAGATGGTGCCCGGCTACCACCACTGACTGCTCTGAGCCGGTTCACAGCAGAGGGTCTCAGACACAGCTGAAGAAAAATGTAGAACAAAATTCTAACTCACAAAAAAAGGCCAGACTTACTGGTCTGACAGAGACTGGAGAAACCCTGAGAGAATGGCCCCTGGACACCCTTTTAGCTCAGTTATGAAGTCACTCCCGAGACTCACTGTTCAGCCAAAGATTAGACAACCCCATAAAACAAAACGAGACTAATGGGGCACAACAGTCCAGGGACAAGGACTAGAAGGCAGGAGGGGACAGTAAAGTTGGTAATAAGGAACCCAAGGCTGAGAAGGGACAGTGTTGACATGTCATGGGGTTGTTAACCATTGTCATAAAACAATATGTGTACTAACCGTTTAATGAGAAACTATTTGTTCTGTAAACCTTCATCTAAAGTACAATAAATAAATTTAAAAAAGCAAAGATGTCACTTTGAGGACTAGAATGTGCCTCACCCAAGCCATGGTATTTTCAATCACCTCATATACACGCAAAAGCTGGACAATAAACAAGGAAGACCGAAGAAGACTTGATGTCTCTGAATTACGGTGTTGGCAAAGAAAACTGAATACACCATGGACTGAGGGAAGAACAGACAAATCTGTCTTGGAAGAAGTATAGCCAGAATGCTGCTTAGAAGTGAGGATGGTGAGACTTCATCTCACGTACGTTATACATGTTGTCAGGAGGAATTAATCCCTGGAGAAGGACATCATGCTTGGTAAAGTAGAGGGTCAGCAAAAAAGATGAAGACCCTCAACAAGATGGATTGACACAGTGGCTACAGCAATGGACTCAAACATAGCAACGATTGTGAGGACGGCACAGGACCGTGCAGTGTTTCGTTCTGTTGTACACAGGGTCACGACAAGTCAAAATATACTTTATTTTGAGATTAAGAAAACAAGGAGAAAAAGAGCCAATATAAAGTTCCAATAAAATTATGTTGTAAAAAATAAAACATACCAAGGCCTCCACCGGACTGAGTCCAGTACAGCTAGATGGTGCCTGGCTACCACCACTGACTGCTCTGACCGGGATCACAGCAGAGGGTTCTGGACAGAGCTGGAGAAGGATGTAGAGCATAATTCTAACCCACGAAAAA
>NW_004443937.1:31337214-31344865 GCF_000243295.1 Trichechus manatus latirostris | reverse complement strand
GCTGCCGCCTCCTGGGCATGAGCGGGGCCTCCTGGGCATGAGCGGGGCCTCCTGTTCGCTGCCGCCGCTGCATCCCGACTGTGGGCCTGCGTCGGGAACATGCCCTTGGCCGCCTACTGCTACCTGCGGGCCGTGGGCAGGGGCAGCTACGGGGAGGTGACGCTCGTGAGGCATCGGCGGGACGGCAGGCAGGTGGGCGGGGCGGGGGCCCGGCGTGGGGACCTACAGGAGTGCGCCGAGGGCGTCGTCCCAAGGGCCAGGCCCAGGGTGGTCTGAAGGGGGCTTGTCTAGGATGGCACTTCTTCAGGGAAATCGTCCCTGACCACCAAGACTAAGCCTTGCCCCAGTATGCGCCCTAAACTCCCTGTACATCCCCTTTGTAGTATTGATTTGTGTGCTTGATCTACATGGTGTGTGGGAGTGGGGGACAGGGCATGACAATTCTTGAGGGACCATGCATTCCCGGGACCTAACGCAGCGCCTAGCAAGCATTGCTCCTTGAATGGAGGGCCTCAAACATCTGACCTCCAAGCTGCTGGGCTCACTTAAAACTCAACTCATCATCTTCCCGCCGAACCTCCTCTCACGTTCCTTATTTCAGTGAGTGGCACTTCCAGCCAGTCTGTTGCCCACGCTGGATACCTGGGAGTCATACTTGACACCCTCCTCCTCACTGATTATATTAATTTGTCTCTAAGCCAACAGGCCTTCTCTCCATCTACACTGGTACCACCCCAATCCAGGATACCATTATCTCTGGTTAAGCTATGGCTATGGCCTTCCACCTGGTGTCTTTGCCTCCTGACTTGCTCTTCTCCAGTCCATCATTCTCATTGCAGCCACAGTGATTTTTTAAAAACTTAAATCTGATCTTGTCACTCCTCTGTTGCTTAAAACACTTTATACCATCACCCTCAGGATAATGAACCAGTTCCGTAATGTGATTTATTAATAGGGTGACCGTATATTGTACAAACTGGGACACTTTCGAAAGTGAAAGGAGGCACTATTCATAATTACACCAGGACAGGCTTAAAATAGGCTGCTCCCGGCAAGCTGAGAGGAAGTGTCTCCCTAAGTATAAGGCCCTCCCACCCCTTCTGCCTTGTCTCAGGTGCCAGTCACTCTGCCTGGAACACAAGGTCAGGCGTAAGGGATTTGGTCAGCAGGCATTGGACTGTTGGATTTTTTTGAGCAGAGGGTGGGGGACTGGTTGTAATAATCGCCCCTTAAACATTTGAGCAGTAGTTTACATTTTACAGAGCACATTTATGTACATGTTTGTTGAATGAATGAATTGTATTGTTTTTTCAGTTGATTGAGGGCAGTGTGTTAGGTGTTAGGGGATACTGAGTTTTTTTTAATGGGGATAGTTTTGTATGTTGAGGATCTGTGATTTTTAACCTTTCTGGCTTGAAAGAGCCCTTTGAGTATCCAATACAAACTATGGACCTGTTCTGTTGGCAGTTGTACACTGAAGCCATATTTTATGGCTTCCTTTTGCGGGGAATGTTAGAGGTTAAAACACTACCACAGATTTGATGATTGATCTGTAGTATGCTAACTTGAACTCATTTTTTAGCCATTAATGAAATTGTAAAATGCAGACGGAAAAGCTAATTGTTTGTTACCCCGCACCCTGCTGTAAGTCTAACCTGCAAAAAGTATCTAGCGATAGCAAACAATTTTGTGCTTTGTGCATAACAAAATGAATATGTTGTTTGACAGGCTCCAGAAGGTTGATTCTGAGCCCTGGAATACTTGTGAACTTATAAAACTGTATGTTTATTTGCCCATTGTGAACACATGTGTTTTCTTTGTAGTATGTCATCAAAAAACTGAACCTCCGAAATGCCTCCAGCCGAGAGCGGCGAGCTGCTGAGCAGGAAGCACAGCTCTTGTCTCAGCTGAAGCACCCCAACATTGTCACCTACAAAGAGTCATGGGAGGGAGGGGATGGTCTACTCTACATTGTCATGGGCTTCTGCGAAGGAGGTGATCTATACCGAAAGCTGAAGGAGCAGAAGGGCCGGCTTCTGCCGGAGAGTCAGGTGGTGGAGTGGTTTGTTCAGATCGCCATGGCTCTGCAGGTACTGTCCAGACTGACAATAGCCCACTTGCTCCAGGGTGGCAGGGAGATGGCAGGTGGATCTCAGGACATTTATCCCGCAAATGCTTACATGAAAAAATGTCTTTGGGTAAATCTATTTATGAAGTGCCCCCAATCCCTCTTGCTGTAGTGTTGGAAAGTTTCTGAATGAATGCTACCTGTATTGAACTAGACATGGATTTCATGTCTAATTGCAATGGAAACCAATTCACTGTTCATTTAATATTCATAGCAAAGTCGATTTATAGCAGAGTTGACAAAGATCAAAGAACGACTATGGTTGTTAATGGCTGGTAGGCTGTGTCATGCTGCAAGGAAGCTGAGCTAAAAAATATGCCTAAACTGGGGATTTGGGCTTTAACCTGCTGTGGCACAGTGGGAAGAAATGCAAAACAAGTTTGTGTCTTAATATACATGTATTCAAAAGTGGGAGCCCTGGTGATGCAATGGTTAAGAGCTCAGCTGCCAACCAAAAGGTCGGCAGTTTGAATCCACCAGCCACTCCTTGGAAAGGCTAGAGGGCAGTTATGCTCTGTCCTGTAGGGTCACTATGAGTCAGAACTGACTTGATGGCAACAAGTTGGTTTGTTTTTTATCCAGAAGTGAGACTGTTTATGAAATAGCACTGTGGAACTGAGCAGACTTGTCCAGAATTAATTGACCTTGTTTAAATTCTAAGATACTCTCTCTAAATAGAAATGGTCTTGCTATATTTGAAAATATTATTAAGCTGAGGATTTCATGGGTCTGAGAGGAGTGTGCATCTGACATTGTGTAAGATGTCCTTCTACCTTCAGTAGGAATTTGTAAGTGTATTTTTAACTGGATCCAGGTAATGCTAAAATGGTATTAATTGTCAAGGCACCAGGGAATAATTGTGAAGGTACTGGGCAAATAAATGCATCATACTTAATTAGCTCTTTTATTTAGAGATTATAAAGCAAGAATGTTTTGGTATGTAAGTAACTAAGGCTTTTTAACTCATGCAATTGTGATCGGTACATAAGAAGCCAGGAGTATATTTGTATTTAATGAAATTTTATTTCTCTCTTCAGTATTTACATGAGAAACACATCCTTCACCGAGATCTGAAAACTCAAAATGTCTTCCTAACAAGAACAAACATCATCAAAGTGGGTGACCTAGGAATTGCCCGGGTGTTAGAGAACCACTGTGACATGGCTAGCACCCTCATTGGCACGCCCTACTACATGAGTCCTGAATTGTTCTCAAACAAACCCTACAACTATAAGGTAGGACTGGGCTGTGCATGTTGACTTCCCCTGACTCTAGGAAAGTATTCATAATTTTAGAACCCACCAGGGTGGTGGTAAGGGGGGTAAGTAAGGCATTCTGACATTTAACTCGTTTTTTTTTTTATTGTACTTTAAATGAAGGTTTACAGAACAAATAGTTTCTCATTAAACAGTTAGTACACTTATTGTTTTATGACATTGGTTAACAACCCCACAACATGTCAACACTCTCCCTTCTTGACCTTGGGTTCCCTATTACCAGCTTTCCTGTCCCCTCCTGCTTTCTAGTCCTTATCCCTGGGCTGGTGTGCCCCATTAGTCTCGTTTTGTTTTATGGGGTTGTCTAATCTTTAGCTGAAGGGTGTACCTCGGGATGACATTGAACTCTTTACTGTTTTTCTTTTGTAGTCTGATGTTTGGGCTCTAGGATGCTGTGTGTATGAAATGGCTACCCTGAAGCATGCTTTCAATGCAAAAGACATGAATTCTTTAGTTTATCGGATTATTGAAGGAAAGGTAAAGAATATTCCAGAATGAATTGTTTTTAATGTTTGAAGCAAGGTTTATTTAATGCAGCTTTGTAAATAGCTACCGGCAAAAGTGAGTAAAAATTGACTTTGGGTGGCTAGTTAGGAAGGGTGGATCCCTTCTGTGGGGAGGAGAAGAAGATTGATAATTTTTTAATATTAATTTGTAAAGGTGGCTTAATAACTCAAAGGAATCAGACTTTTGAAAACCTCTACCTTGTACCTTGCAGGTACCCTGAGAGGCTATTGGTATCATCTTCTAAGCTGGTTATGGTTAAATGAACACCATTTAAAATGAGTCCACTTTGTTTGAACTTGTTCCAATCACTGACAACTAGTTGAGAATTGCAGAAAGCATCGTGTAAGTTATGGACACCAGAGTGACTAACTTTATGAGGCCATTTGCCTTATGCAATGCCAGGCATCCAAGCACCATTAAGTTTTAAGGCCATAAATCCTTAAAACATAAATTTAATATTATACCAAGACCCATTAAATTTTTTAATTTGGAAATACTGAAAAACACAAAAAAGTAAAAATTGCCCTTCATTCCGCTACTTAAAAGAATCCAACAAGAAAGGGGTGAAATTTCCCTCTCCTCCTATCGACGCCTATCGCCACTGCTAGCAAGCAGTTTGATTCTTGGCCTTCCTGACTTTTCCCATCTTTATACAGACATAATTCTGGGTGCATATGTGCACATATACACACAGATACTTAAAAAAAGAATGGAATCAGCTTGTACACATTGGTCCACAACTTCCTTTTTTGACTTAATATATGAGGGATAGCCTTCCAGGTTGATACTTGTAAACCTTTTTTATTTTTTAAGTGGCTGCCTAGTATTCTGTAAGAAGATGTTCCATAATTTATTCCACAAGTTCCCTATGGATGGACATTTAGGTTGTTTCCAGTCATTTACGACAGCAAGAACAATACTGCTATATATATCTTTAGAAACTCATGCTCTTTTACTGAAGGCGAAAGTCCTCAAATGGAATTGCTGGGCTGATGGATATACTCTGGAATCTTACAACTTGGTGTTATAACTGGGACACCAGTATGCTTCCTGTAGACTAATACACTGGCTATTTTCTGCTTGTGGTGTATATATGATTTTACATAAGTATTGGGAAACCTCTGCCTTCTTTTACTTTGTTGCACAAGACCATTGAGTCATAATTGTGATATTACTTCTCTTTGCAGCTGCCACCAGTGCCAAAAGATTATAGCCCAGAGTTGGCAGAACTGATAAGAACAATGCTGAGCAAAAGGCCTGAAGAAAGACCATCTGTGAGGAGCATCCTGAGGCAGCCTTACATAAAGCACCAAATCTCCTTGTTTTTGGAGGCCACAAAGGCGTAAGATACTTCCCTTGCAAATAGCTGGGCTAAATAGATGGAGTAAAAGAGGGTTGTTAGTTGCTGTGGAGTTGATTCCAACTCATGGTTAGCCCATGTGTTAGAGTAGAACTGTTCCATAGGGATTTCTTGGCCATAATCTTAATGGAGGCAGATTGCCAGGCCTATCTTCTGAGTGGGTTTGAACCACCAACCTTTAGGTTAGCAGTCAGGTGCAAACTGTTGGCACTATCTGGGGTAGCGTCTAGCATCTATCATTTTCATATGCGAGAATTTATGGTGAGTTTCTTTTTTTTTTTTTTTAAACATGAACTAAAATATAACATTGTGTGCTAGACTACATGTTCTTATTTGCTAAAATCAGAAATCTAGAGAACCCTCTGTAACATTCCTCAGAGGGTTCCAAGACACATAGAGTATGTTTCTTTTAAAAAGATCTGTCCTAGAAACCATATTAAAATGAGAGATTATCTAAGAAACCTATTACATTATTTACTATGTAAGATAATACTTACATCAAAAAAATAGTGCCCAAATTTCTGAGAGCTTCCCTAAGGTTCCCTCATTATTCATATAACTTCTCAAAAGGAAAAGAATTCCTTTCTTTAACTAGCAGGTTCTGTCTTCACCAAACAGCTGTTGTTGCATCATACCCGTTGCCAATGAGTTGATTCTGACTCATAGCGGCCCTGTAGGACAAGGTAGAACTGCCCCATACAGTTTCCAAGGCTGTAATCTTTACAGAAGCAGACTGCCACATCTTTCTCCTGTGGAGCAGCTGGTGGGTTCGAGCCACTGACCTTTCAGTTAGGAGCCAAGTGCTTAACCACTGTGCCACCAGGGCTCCTTTCTTGTGTCATAAGTAGCAGGATTTAAGACTTGGGACTGGATGAGACCTTCACTGCCTCTTTGGCTTCTCCTTCTGTGGCGTATTAGATTTGGGAGGAGAGGAGGCAGTGCTACACAGGCCTCAGGAGACAAAGAAGGATCATCCTTCTGTTCACATTATCTATAATTTCTCACCAAACAGACCTTTGACCTTCTGCACCACTGGGCTCCAGGTTCCACCAGAATTCCCTGGAGGTTTAACCCAGTTTTCAAAACTATACAGTAAAACAGTTGGTGATATTATTCATTTATATGTTTACACTATAAGTCAACTGAATATACCAATACTTTTATTCTCAAGCTCGGCAAAGCAGTTCTGCTCTTATTACAAGTGAGACACTTGATGACGAAACTTACCCTGATACTTACGTTACATGAGGCGATTTCCCAAAGACTTTTTAACATAATATTTTAATTTTGGAGTAATTTTATATTTATAGAAAAGTTACAAAGATAGTACAGAGAGTTCCTGTGTACCCCTTGCCCAGTTTCCCCATCATTAACATTTTACATTACCACGGTACATTTGTCGAAACTAAGAAACCAGCGCTGGTATGTTACTAAACTCCATACTTTGACTTTCACTGGTTTTTCCACTACTGTCCTTTTTCTGTACCAGGAGCCAGTCCACATTACATTGAGTCGTCACATCACCTAGGTCTCTTCAGGTCTGTGACAGTTTCTCAGACTTTCCTTGTTTTTCATGTCCTTGACATTTTTGAGGAGTTCTGGTTAGTTATTTTGTAGAATGTCCCCTAGATTTTTAGAAGATGATTTTCTGTAAATGGTGCTGTTCTATAAGGGAGTGTAATACGGATCTGTTGTGCATCACTTAAAAACCTTTAATCTTCAGTATATTGATAATAACTTTTTCTTCTTTTCCTCCTCATGAAGAAAAACCTGTAAAAATAATGTTAAAAATGGTGACTTTAAATCTAAGCCTGTTGCTACAGTGATTTCCGGAAAGACGCAATCAAATAATGAAGTAATCTCACCCCAACCATACTCCTCTGAGGGCTCCAGGACATATATAGTGGTATGTTTCTTTTTAAAGGGTAAATGTTTTAGAAACTGTATTAAAATGATAGGTTATCTAAGAAAGTTATTTCATGTGAAACGATTATGCTTTACAACAGATTATGTTGTGTAGTTAATGCTTTATTGTCAAGAAAGAATAATAACGATGGCAATTCATTTAGCCCACTTTATCCAGAGAGGGCTATCAAACTGCTCATGAAATCAGTGTCGTACTAATTTTTTTTTCTTAAGAATATATTTTTTTAATTGCGGTGAAATTCACACAACATAAATTTAACCATTTTAAAGTGAACAATTCAGTGGTATTTGGTACATTCACAATGTTGTGCAATCACCACCTCAGTCTAGTTCCAGAACATTTTTATCACCCCCAGATAAAACCCTGTACCCATTTAGCAGTTACTCCCCATTTCCTCCTCCCCCCATTCCCTGGCAACCACCAATCTGCTTTCTGTCTGTATGGATTTATCT
>NW_004443937.1:31335966-31336692 GCF_000243295.1 Trichechus manatus latirostris | reverse complement strand
TCATTTTTTTTAATAGCCCAGTGGGTGTGAAATGGTATTTTATTGTGGTTTTGATTTACATTTCCACAGTGACTAATGATGTTGAGCATTTTTTCATGTACTTGTTGACCCTTTGTATATCTTCTTTAGAGAAATGTCTGTTGAAGTCCTTTGCCCATTTTCAAATTAAGTTGTCTTTTTATCATTGAATTATAGGAATTCTTTGTATAGTCTGGATATTAATCCCATATCAGATATATGACTTGCCAATATTTTCTCCCATTTTGTGAGTTATCTTTTCACTCTCTTGATAGCGTTCTTTGAAGCACAAATTTTTTTTTGATAATTTTTTTGTTGTTGTCGAAAATATACACAGCAGAATATATGCCAATTCAACAATTTCTCCATGTACATTCAGTGACATTGATTACATTCTTCAAGTTGTGCAACGATTCTCACCCTCCTTTTCTGAGTTGTTTCTCCCCTATTAACATAAACTCATTGCTACGTAAGTTTCCTGTCTAATCTTTCAAATTCCTGTTGTCAATTTGATCCCATATAGGTAAGTTCTTAAAAGAGCACAATGCTCAAGGCAGACATTCTTTACTAGTTAAGTTAAACTGTTGTCTGAAATACCAGTTGAGATGTTTCAACAAATGGATGCAGTGCTGAAAGTGCTCACTCGTTTGTGCCAAGAAATTTGGAAGACCGACTGAAAGAGATCCATATTTATGCCTATTCCAAAGA
>NW_004443937.1:31327948-31335295 GCF_000243295.1 Trichechus manatus latirostris | reverse complement strand
TGGGCAAATCTGCTGCAAAAGACCTCTTTAAAGTGTTAAAAAACAAAGATGTCACCTTGAAAACTAAGATGCGTCTGACCCAAGCTGTGGTGTTTTCAATTGCCTCATGCATGCGAAAGCTGGACAGTGATTAAGGAAGACCAAAGAAGAATTGATGCCTCTGAATTATAGTGTTGGTGAAAAATATTGAATATACCATGAACTGCCAAAAGAAGGAACAAATCTGTCTTGGAAGAAGTTCAGTCAGAATGCTCCTTAGAAGGAAAGACGGTGAGATGTCGTCTCACATACTTTGGACATATATTATCAGGAGGGATCAGTCCCTGGAGAAGGATACCATGCTTGGTAAAGTAAAGGGTCAACGAAAAAGAGGAAGACCCTCAACGAGATGGATGAACACAGCTGCTACAATGGACTCAAGATAATGATCATGAGGATGGCGCAGGACCGGGCAGTGTTTTGTTCTGTTGTACATAGCGTAGCTATGAGTTGGAACCTATTCGACGGCACCTAACAAGAACAACAACAATTGTTTGGTTATAGAAGACTTCAGGGGATATTTTTGGTTTAAGATTTAAAGATCATCTTGGCAATAGGTTTTTAATTTTGATGAAGTCCAGTTTACTTACTTTTTGTTTTGTTGCTCATGCTTTTGGTGTCATTCCTAAGAATCTATTCCCAAATCCAAGGTCATGAAGATTTACACTTACGTTTTTTTCACAGAGTTTTTTAATTTTAGCTCTTAGATTTAGGTCATTGATCCATTTTAAGTTAATTTCTGTGTACAGTGTGAGGAGTACTGTAATAACTTGGAAGCATATTTTCACTCAGGGAGAAGACAAGTGTTTGTCCCAGGAGAAATCCGTGGTCGTTGGCCCATTGAAGACATCTGCCGGTCTGAAAGGCCACTCCTGCAAACTAGACATGAGCAATACTGGAGAATCACTAGCCACAATCAGCAGAGTAAATATCAATATCTTACCTGCAGAAAGGAAGGACTCAATGGGCGACGGCTTAGTTCAGGAGACTCAACCAGGACGCTTAGATCCCTCTAATGCGTTAGAAGATAAATGCAATATTTCTCAAGTGAAGGAGGAGGGGCTGCAGGATAACACTAAGTCCGGTGCTCAGCTGGAAAACCTAATTCCCACATGGTCCTCAGATGATGCCACTGAGGCAGGGGATGACCCAGTGAAGCTTCTGCAGTCCGTAAGCAAAGACCAAAAGCCAAAGGACCAGGTGAGTAATGCATGTGAGGTGCTGGGTTTGGAGAAAAGATGGGAAAGGGCCGTTACAGTGGTGTGGGTTGTGTTATTTGGTTATGCTCTAGTTGTTGTTTTAGGAAAATCAGTTATTCTGTATACCAGTTTAAACATAGGAGAAACCGAAGAACAGACCTGAGAGGTTCTTAGATCCCTCCTGTACCCTGGCGTTAGTGTGCTTGGGGGAAACATGCTCGTTGTATGTTTTTTCTCTTGATTTCTGCATCATTCTTCCTTAGTGCTTCAAGTGGATGAAAAGTTCCAACAATTAGGTAATATCACATCCCCTCTTGCTTTTGATAAATTAGTAGATTGATCTGATTTCTTAACTTAAGGAATAAAAAAATGTGTTGGAACCAAGGGGGAAGGAGAGCGAGAAGAAAATGAAAGAAACCAAAGGATTTTGATAATAAGAGACTATTCTGAGTAAATTCAAAGATTATTTTCTACTTGAATGTGGTTAAGACGCCTGTTAGATGAAGCACGGTAATAGTTGAGGATTAGGGGGAAAGCCAGAACATTAGACTAAATTTAAATTTTTATATGTAAAAGAATATAATCTTTTACATATATTTAATATTACATTGAATATATTTTGCATTTAATATATTAAAAACAGCTTATATTTAATGTATTGAATATATTTTTATATTTAACATATCTTCTTTTATATAAATATATATGTTGTTGTGTGCTGTTGAGTTGATTCCAACCCATAGCAGCACTGTGTGACAGAATAGAACTGCCCTATAGGTTTTCCTAGGCTGTAATATTTACAGGAGTAGATCACCAGGTCTTTTCTTCCAACGAGCCACTGGTGGGTTCGAACTGCCAGCCTTTCAGTTAGCAGCTGAACACTTTAACCATTGCACCACCAGGGCTCTGTTAAATATATATATAAAACTATTTTATAAATTCATATTAAAATGTTTTTAATAAAGTTTCATTTTTATGGAAAAGTACAAGTGTAATGCTCTGGTCCTTTAAAGGCGTTGGATTCAAAACAAAATACCATCTTAAGCTTTCCCTGGACACTGGAACTCAGTACTTTACAGATAAAATTATAAAATTACATGTGTTCAGCTTGTTTTGCGTGGCTATCAAATTATATTCAAGTTCACATCTCTTTTTTAAAAAGTTTATTTATTATTTTTAAGTGTAAAATTCAGTGATTTTTATTATATTCATGAACTTGTATTCTAGAATATTTTCATCACCGTAAAAAAGAAACTCCACACCCAGTATCAGTTATTCTCTGCTTCTCCTTCCGCCAGCGCTGGCAGCCATGCCTCTGTGGATTTGCCTGTTCTGGGCATTTCATATAAATGGAGTCATATGTGTTCTTTTGTGACTGGCTTCTTTCACTTAGCATGATGTCTGCAAGATTCTTCCATTTTGTAGCATGTATCAGTGTTTCATTCCTTTCTATTGCTGAAGAAATTCCATTGTACGTATACAAATATGTATTCATTCATCAATGGATTAACAATTGGATTGTTTGCACATTATGGATAATGTTGCTATTAACATTCATGTACAAGTTTTTGTGTGGACATATGTTTTCAGTTGTCTTGGGTATATACCTAAAAATGGAAGTAATGTGTCATAGTACCTGAATGTTGCAAACAGTTAATGCACTTGGCTGCTAACTGAAAGGTTGAAGGTTCGAGTCCACCCAGAGGTACCTTGGAAGAAAGGTCTTGTAATCTATTTCTGAAAAACCAGCCATTGAAAACCCTATGAAGCACGGTTCTACTCTGACACACATGGGGTCGCCATGAGTTGGAATCTACTCAATGGCAACTGGTTATGGTAGCTCAATGATAAACTTTTCTAGGAACTACCAAACTGTTTTCCACAGTAACTACACCATCTTACATTTCCACCATCAATATATGAGATGTGCAATTTTTCTACATCCTCACCAACACTTGTTATTGTCTGTCATTTTGATCATAGCCATCCTAGTGGGTGTGAAGAGGTATCTCATTGTAGTTTTGACTGGCTTTTCTTTAATAAGTAATGATGTTGATCATCTTTTCATATGCTTGTTGGCCATTTGTCTGTCTCCTAAAAAATATCAAGTCAGATCCTTTGCCCATTTTTATTTACTTATGGTTTATTTATTTTTTTATTGTTGAGTTGTATGAGTTCTTTGTATATTCTCGATACAAGTCCCTGATCAGATACATGATTTGCAGATATTTTCTCCCATTCTGTGGGTTGTCTTTTTCCTTTCTTGATGGTGTCCTTTGAAGCACAAAAGTTTTTAATTTTTTTTTTTGTGGTAAATAAAACATTTTCCATTTCAACAATCTTCACATGTACAGTTCAGTGACATTAAATATGTTCATCATGTTGTTCAACCATCACCATTCCTAATTTTTTCCATTACCCTTAACAGAAGCTCAATGTCGCCTAAGCACTGCCTTCCTTTCTTTTCTAAAGTTTTAATTTTGATTAAGTCCAGTTTGTCTGTTTTTTCTTTTGTCACTTGTTTTTTGGTGTCATACCTAAGAAACCAGTCAAATCCAAGGTTATAAAGATTTATACCTATGTTTTCTTCTAAAGGTTTATAGTTTTAGTGCCTACCTATAGGTCTATAATCCATTTGAATTATTTTTATGTATGGTGTGAAGAAGGGGTTCCAACTTCATTCTTTTGCATATGACTATCCAGTTGTCCCAGCACTATTCATTGAAAAGACTGTTGTTTCCCCACTGAACTGTCATGGTACACTTGTCAAAAATCAGTTGACTGTAAATGTACGGGTTTATGTAGGACTCCCAGTTCTGTTCCATTGATCTCTATGTCTGTCCTTGCTCGGCTGCTACCCCAAAGGTTGGTGGTTCGAACCCACCAGCTGTTCCACAGGAGAAAGATGTGACAATCTACTTCCATAAAGATTACAGCCTTGAAAACCCTATGGGGCAATTCTACTCTGTCCTGTAGGGTTGCTGTGAATTGGAATTGACTTGATGGCAATGGGTTTAGTTTTCTGGTTTTATGCCAGTACCACACTGTTTTGATTACTGTAGCTTTGAAGTAAGTTTTGAAATTGGTAAGTGTGAGTTCTCTAATTTTATTCTTATTTTTCGAAATTGTTTTGGCTATTTTGGGTCTTCTGCATTTCCACATGAATTTTAAGATCAGTTTTGTCAGGCTTTGCAAAAAAAAAAATCTGGAATTTTGATAGAGATATTGTTGAATTTATAGATTATTTGGAGAGTATTGCTATGGTAACAATATGTAAGTCTTCCTTCCCATGAACATAAGATGATTTCTAATTATTTAGATCTTGAATTTTTTGCAAAGTTTTATAGCTTTACACTTTTTTTGGGGGGGTTAAATTTATTCCAATGTATTTTATTCTTTTTGTGCTATTGTAAAAGGAATTGTTTTCTTAATTTTGTTTTTATATTGTTCATTACTAGTGTATAGAAATGCAATTGATTTTTGTATATTCATCTTGTATCTTACAGCCTTGCTGAACTATATTGATTCTGATAGTTTGTTTTGATTCTTTTGTGGCCTTCTTAGGATTTTCTGCATACAAGATCATGTCATCTGCGAATGGAGTCAGTTTTACTTCTTTGTTTCCAATCTGGATGCCTTTTATTTCTTTTTCTTGCCTAATTTTCCTGGCTAGAGCCTCCAGTACAGTGTTGAATAGAAGTGGTGAGAGCAGACATTCTAGTCTCGTTCCTGATCAAGTTCACTCCTTATAGCTAGCTTTTAGAGCAGATATTTTGTTTCCTTAATATAATTTCATGTCCAGCATTTTCTCTATTTTATTGTCGTTGTTCATAAAAGTAGAAGAACTTTTATTCAGGACCAATTGGATTTCATGGAGAAGCTCCTTAAGCTGTTCATTTCTATCATTCTCATATGTGTGTAAGCTTTATTTTGGACACTCCGTATTTATTGCCAGCAGGGAACTAAAGATTTATTTCCCTCTTCAGAAGTGAATCAGTTAGTTGTTTACTATTTTAATCTCCTTGTTCAGCTAGTTTATAAAATTTAATCATTTAATACATTTTATAGTTAAAAATAAGGAGCCCTGGTGGCTCAATGGTTAACGTAAGAACAGTGAACCAAAAAGTTAGCAGTTCAAACCCACCTGGCAGCTCTGCAGGAGAAAAGAGCTGGTGATCTGCTCTCATAAAGATTACAGCCTAGAAAACCTTATGGGGCAGGTCTGCTCAGTCACGTGGAGTCGCTGTGAGTCGAAAATGACTCGATGGCACCTAACAACAACAACAACGCGGTTATTTATGTCCAATATTAAGTGTAACGTTTAAATAACATTAAAACTATTTTACCTACAGGAGTCATACTTTTGTGTTTTCCAGAGGATCTAAAAATGTTGTATTAATGCTATTGACACTTAAAAAACAATCTTACCTTGTATTAATATTGCAGTGTTTGTTTTCCTTTCTAAATTGTACCACATAGTAGGCTTTTGATAAAAATGTGTTGATTGAATGATAATCAATTCCCAGTGTCCATGTACTTGCAAACCTAGATATTCTGATAGGTAAAAACTGTTAAAAATAATTGCAAGGATCTATTTTATTTTATTTTAATATTTGATATGTATTATTCTAAAACCAGCTATCCAAATAACACACTGAGTCCCTGGTGATCTCTATAACTTAAAAGGTAATTTATTTTATCATTACTACTGCTAGCAATACCTGAAGCAAAACCAAAACCATCGATTCTGACTCATAGTGACCCTGTAGGACAGAGTAGAACTGCCCCATAGGTTTCCAAGGTACAACTGGTGGATTTGAACTGCTCACCTTTTGGTTAGCAGCCAAGCTCTTAACCAGTGTGCCACCAGGGCTCCCTGCTAGCAGTAGCTCTCATTTTTTGAGCATCTAATATGTGCCAGAAATAGTCCTAAATTCTTTTAATATACCATCTCATTTAATCCTCAAGCAATAATACAAAATATGTGTGGCATTATCCCCATTTTACAGATAAGGAAATCGAGATACCAGGAGATTGTTTCTCACATATTTTGGTTCATCTGACTCCAAACTCAATGCTCTTTTCACTGTGCTTTTTGGGGAAATAAATTTATATTGAATTGGATATCATTTAAAGCATTTATTAGACTTTTCTGAATGGAAAACCTATTAAAAGTTATGAAGAGATTTTTTTAAATTTATTTATTTATTGAATCAAACATCAGTAGTTCAGGTTAATAACAATATGAGTAATTTAATTAAAATAATTATTCCTTTTTAATTAAGGAATGAGAGAAAAAAGCCAGAACATTTGGATAACTAATATCAGCATTTTGTCTTTGCCTGTCAGCACAGCAAATAAGCATTCATTTTGAGAAAGACAAACTCTTCTTCATTTTATTTTACTATTTTAAAAGTGAGTGTGGGGTTTGGCCATTTGGAAGTTCAAAAAATTACTTCATCATTCTGTGTGTTTGTTTTTTCATTGTATTTTTAAAGGATCCAGTTGCTGGTAAATGTACTGTAGAAAAACAGGGCAGAATCCACCCAGGCTTACAGCCACACAGCTCTGGGTCTGAACCCTCCCTGTCTCGACAGCGACGGCAGAAGAGAAGAGAACAGACCGAGCACAGTGGGGGAATGAGGCAGGTCAGTGGAGGTCTCTTTGGAACAACTCATTGTGCTGCTGCTTGGGAAACAGACTTCGGGAAGCTCGATTTCTATATAGAACGATCAACAGTTGCCAAAACAGCACATAAGAAATGCAAGGAACATATGGAGAGAAGGGCACTGATGGCAAGATTCTAAGTACTAGTTTTCAAATATGAATGAGTTGGAAGCAGAGTAAGGATTTTATCTTCCCCAGCAAAGATGGGCAGATCATTTTGAGAGTTAAATAAGCTAACAAGGGTAAATCTCACCCCTTGTGTGTTATATTGAAGAATTGTTTCTCTTTCACCCTCTACACAAAACCATGTTGATATCTCATTTCTTTTTTATTTTTTCCTATACAAAAATTTATACATACACTGTTATGTGACTCTGATTGCTCTCCCTGTACTGTAACAGCACACTCCTCCTTTCCACCTCTGATTCCCCATGTCCATTCA
>NW_004443937.1:31319462-31325179 GCF_000243295.1 Trichechus manatus latirostris | reverse complement strand
GTTGAACCATCCCTGCATACCTGGTATAAATCCCACTAGATCATGGTGAATTATTTTTTGACATAACACCTCATTTCCTAAAGTACTTTCACCGGCACCCTCTTTATAAGCCTCTTAGATGGTCATTCACCTTTGAAAGAGTTTCTTTTAAAAAAATGCCATGCTTTATTAAAGTTTTGAGAGCAAAATGCCAGCTAATTCATAGGGGACCTACTGATGGGGGCACTTCAGAGGTGGCTGTATGTGAAACTGATAATATAATCTCCCTCTCTTTAAATTTTTTGAAGTTCCAAGAGGTTTCTCCTAGACAGTTGCCTTCTCTTCCTGCTGTTGGAAATACAGATGTCATGTCGACACAAAAGAACGCTGAACACCAAAGTAGAGATGTCGGTGCATCTGTGAGCAGTTCGAGGAGCAGTGAGGGCTCATCATTAAAGGTTTGTGGGAGTATATGTTGGACTCTTAAACCTTCTCGTAAAGCTTTTTGGTTGTGAAATCCTATGCTTGTTGTGAAGTTTTATATTAAAACGTCTTAGCCCTGCTTTTTGCCAAACACTGGAGGGACAAATTCGTGATTCTCAGCAAAAGCTTTGATTGAAATGGACAGATTCTGTTGTTCCAGGGCTGGTCACTTCCACTAGAATTGCAGTTAATTAAGGAGAGGTAGATTCTAAATACAGGAAATGCAAACTTCCCCATTTGCCCTCCCAGAAATGACTGCTTCCCAGAAATGAGGGCTGTGATCTTTCCTAGCCAGTGGCTGTACTGCCGGTGTGGACTGGTTTAAAATGCACACTCCTTTAAAGGCCAGTGCAAGGCCTTTTCTGTAGTGCTAGATGATACTTCCCGTGTTGCCCATGTTCTAAGAATGGTAAGTAGGAATGTAAGTGACTCCGTGACTTTCTTTGAAAGGATCGACCATTATCAGCAAGAGAGAGGAGGCGACTAAAGCAGTCCCAGGAAGAGACGTTCCCCTCAGGTAAAGTTGTCCTCTTCCCTTTACCTCTTGGGGGTTGATGGTGTGGCTCGTGGATATGTGTGCTGGTTCTGATAACAACAACAAAAAAAAAAACCCCCGTTGCTGTCGAGTAGATTCTGACTCACAGCGACCCTATAGGACAGAGCAGAACTTCCCCATAGGGTTTCAAGGCTGTAATGTTTATGCAAGCAGACTGCAACATCTTTCTCCTGTGGAGCTCATGGTGGGTTCAAACTGCCGACCTTTTGGTTAGCAGCCCAGCGCTTAACCACTGTGTCACCAAGGCTCCTTATAGAGAGGGGTTAAGAATTTTCAGGCATCAGTAATCTATTTGGGAAACCTATTTGGAAGAGTTTTTGAAATTTCTTAGTGAAGCCTTTAAAAAAAATCAACATAGGCTGTTGGATCTGGAACATGTATCACCAGAGGAAGAGGATACTAGAAAGAGAGCAGTGACTCCTAGGAGGTTTCAGACTGGAAACAAAGTGAGAGTTTAACTTGTTTCCGTGTCCTGAGTCTGCTGGCAAGGGAAGTGCTCTCTTCTCAGGAGCAGAGAGAGAAAGGGGGGGATGGTGCTGCCCTGGGTAGAGGGCTGTGATCATTCCTAGTACTATTATCTAAAGACAGTACTAGCTCCCATTGCTGTCAAGTTGATTCCAACTCATAGTGAGGCTATAGGACAGAGTAGAACTGCTTTATAGGGTTTCCAAGGAGCAGCTGGTGGTTTCTAACTGCCAGACTTTTGGTTAGCAGCCATAACTCTTAACCACTGCACCACCAGGGCTCCATACTAGCTCTTTATATTCATTTAATGCTGACTATATCTCAGGCATTATGGCAAACATCTTAAGGGCATTCTCTCATTTCATATTTATGTAATTGTCAAAGGTAGGCAGTATAATCATCATTTTGCAGCTAAGGAAACTGAGGCTCAGAGAGGTTAAGTAACTTGTCCAAGGTCACAGAACTCGTAGAACTAGAGCTAGGATTTTAGCTGAGGTGTCAGACACCAGAGTGATGATGAGTATCTTGTCTGTGTTACCTCTGGGCTAGATCTTGCTGGTGTCTTCCATACCCAGTGCAAAGCCTTCAGTTGAGGCCAACTCACCACAACCAGCCACTGAGGTGATTGCTTTTTCAGGCCCTTCAGTGAGGAGAGCTTCTCTGAGTGCAGTGGGGCCAGGGAAACCTCAGGAGGAAGGCCAGCCTATCCCTGCTAAACGATTCTCCTCTGACTGCAGCATTGCTCAGGTACATCATAGGCTCCTAAGGGAAAAGGCGGACATGTCTGCATCTGGCAAGCTTAATACATTTACCTGTTGCTATCGGGTCAATTCCAACTCATAGCAACCCTATAGGACAGAGTAGAACTGCTCCATTGGGTTTCCAAGGAGCGGCTGGTGAATTCCAACTGCCGACCTTTAGGTTAGCAGCTGGGCTCTTAACCACTGTGCCACCTGGGCGCCGATTAATACAGTAAACCTTGTAAATGCCAGCTCCATTTATTTCTGAGACAGGGCTGGCTTAAGTTTCGCCTTTCACTCTTGGTGAGGAAAGGAACTGGTAAATAATAATTAAAGGGATTATGTTTGACCCAGTAAGTGGCTGAATTTTTCAGACGCTTATGAACAATTGGTAGGCTAGCTAAAAATATTTCTTAGGTGGTATATCTTTGGCTATGTGTATTTTCACCAAAAAAAAAAGGTTGAGAAGTTAGAGGGTTGACATGTTGTGGGGTTGTTAACCAATGTCATAAAACAATATGTGTACTACTGTTTCATGAGAAACTATTTGTTCTGTAAGCCTTCACCTGAAGTACAATAAAAAAAAAAAAAAAATTAAAATTAAATAAAAATATTTCTTAGGTCATCTTTAAAACAAGACTTCCTAAGGGCCTCCACTAGGCAGCACTTTTCTTTATTCTGCCATGTTACCAATAAATCCGTCTGCCTGGCCAGATTTTAGTCTGACTTGGTGTTTATTCCTGTTTCATGTTTGTGTCAAAGTAACTCACCTTCTCTCCTGTGCTTGATACCGGGTCACCATCTGGTAGCTACGTGGGGAACTGCAAGGTTTCCAATGCTTGTTCGCTTTTCTGTGTAATAATACCTGGGGATAATCATCCATTTTTCTGTATTCTGGTTTCTGACATTATTAATAGAAGCATATTGTTATTTTAAAAATAGGGACTTTCTGCCCTTGAAAGTAATGAAGATTCGTTTCTTTAAAAATGTTTTATTATTTAGTTGTTCACTAACTGAGATTACCCTTTTATCTTCCAAATTTGTAAGATTTGTGTGTAATCATATCAGATAGTCCCTAAAAGCAGTTTAACCTTAATTTAGGTGCCATTGGATCTAGTTTAAAATGCTAGTATTCTTAATGGTCATGCCTCTGACTGGGAGGTGGAATACCAGAACTTTCTCTCCTGGAAAGGAAATTTCTTCACAGTTGAGACTCTCCAGGGCCTTATAAAACTCTGCCTTGATGTTCCTCAGGCTTCACTTGTGAACTTTCTGGGTGAACTGGGTATCATTTGGGTAAAGTAGCTTCAATTTTTATATCCATTAATTTCTCCTGTTAAATTGCACCTAGATGCACTTTGTGTCTAGACATTGCGTCTAAGACTTTCACGTATTACATTTTGGTTGTGTTGTCATGTGGAACTTTGTTTCTGTAAACATTACTAGGAAAAGAAACTGATCCATTGTCTGTCTGAGGAGGAGTTAAGTTCTTCTGCAAGTTCAGCTGATAAGTCAGATGGGGATTCTAGGGAAGGGTAAGTTCTTGTTTTTCTGTCCCCCTTCATAAACTATTTGTTTGAATTAATCCCAAATGTACATTTACAGTAGTATTCAGACCTGCAGTACTTTCACTGATAGCATCGTAAATGGTTTGTGGTATATGCTAGAGCCAGAAAAATCTCTTCTAATGAACACATCTGATTTTCAATCGGAGTTCTTACAGAATATCTTCTTAGAACTGTGGGTTTATCATTTTCATCAGATTTTGGTAAAATTTTGGCCATTATTTCTTCAAATAATTATATTTTTTACCCCTTCCTACTCCTTTGGGGATTCCAATTACATGTATATTATTGTTGTTAGGTGTTGTCGAGTTGGTTTCCACTCATAGCGACCCTGTGTACGACAGAATGAAACACAGCCTAGTCCTGCACCATCCTCACAATCATTGTTATGCTTGAGCCCATTGTTGCAGCTGCTGTGTCAGTCCATCTCTCTGAGGGTCTTCCTCTTTTTTGCAGACCCTCTACTCTACCAAACATGATGTCCTTCTCCAGGGACTGGTCCCTCCTAATAACATGTCTAAAGTGTGTTACACAAAGGTTGGCCATGTATATTAGGCTGTTTAAAGTTGTCCCGTAGCTCACTGATATTGTGTTCATTTTTTTAGACTTTTTCTTCTGTTTCATTTTTCATAGATTCTATTGCTATCTCTTCAAGTTTGCTAATATTTTCTTCTGCATTGTCTAATCTGTTGATCTGATCCCATATATTTAGCACATTGTACTTTTCATCTCTAGAAGTTTGATTTGGGTCTTTTTTATATCTTCCGTGCTTCTTAACATGCACATGCTTTCCCCTACATTGAACCTGTGGAATATAGTTACAATAACTGTTTTAATGTCCTTATCTATTAGTTCTGTCACTTTTGTCTCTTGGGTTGTTTCATTAATTGATTTTTTTTCTCTTTACAATGTATGATATTTTCATGCTTTTTTGTATGTCTGTTAATTTTTGACTGGATACCAGACATTGTGAATTTTATCTTATTGGATGCTGGCATTTGTATTCTTTTAAGTATTTTTGAGCTTTGTACTGGGATGTAGTTAAGTTACTTGGAAATGGTTTGATCTTTTCAAGGCTTACTTTTAAGCTTTATGGTGGGACCAGGACAGACTTTAGGGATAATTTTGTCCCTCTACTGAGCCATACCTTTTTAAGTACTCTTCTTTATGTCCTATGTATTACAAAGTTTTTCCACCATGACTGGTGGAAACTCAAACTATTCCTGGCCCTATATGAGCACCAGGGGTTTTTTTCTACCTGTTCCTTTTTGGTGGTTCTTTTCCTTAACTCAGGTGGTTTCTTTATATACAAGCTCTCATCAGTACTCAGCTAAAGACTCAGGGGGTACTTCTGCAGATCTCTGGAGCTCTCTCATTGTGCAGCTTTCTCCTTTGGTACTCTCTGCTGTGCATTTTAGCTATCTTGGCTTCTCTGAATTCTCAGTGCTGTCTCCTCAACTCAGGGAGATTACCAGGCCCAGTTTGCTTTCCTCCTCATTTTTCTGTGTCCTGGAAACTCCCTTCATGCAGTAAGCTGGGGCAGTCAGAGGGTTTACTTCATTTGTTTCCTGTTATGTAGATCACTGTACAGCGTTGTCTATTGTTTAATGTTTGAAAACCATTGTTGCTTCTATTTTGCCTGGTTGTTGTTGTTTCACATGGGAGGGTACATCCAGTTCCTGTTACTCCATCATGACTGGAAGCAGAATCTATCCAATGAATTTTTAACTTTAGATGCTGTATTTTTTCATTTCCAGAATTTCCTTTTTTTTTTTTGTAGTTTCTATTTATCTACTATGATTTCCTTTATTTTCATTGATTATAGAATATTTTCCTTGCTCATTGAGCATAGCTATACTTACAGTAACTGCTTTAAAATCCTTGTCTGTTAATTTCAAAAGTCAGGTCATCTTGGGGTCAGTTTCTGAT
>NW_004443937.1:31315674-31319058 GCF_000243295.1 Trichechus manatus latirostris | reverse complement strand
TAGACTGTGGGTTGTCTATTGTACTTTTACCTTCTCATGGCCTGCCCTCAGGGTAAAAGGTATTGACTGCCCTGAATCTACCAACAGATTTTGTTCTTTCTCCAGTGCCTTCAGGAAGTTGATTTTTTAATTTTGTCCAGAATTTATAGTTGTTATTTGTGGGATGGTCGGTCTGTAAGGGCTCACTTGACCATTTAGAAGCAGAACTCCCTGAAAGTCGCTTTGCATCTATTTTTTTAATGAAAAATTCTCATGAAACCAGTTAAATAACAAGGGGATTTTATTTTATTTTTTTCAGTAAAGGTCATACAAATGAAATGAGTGACTTGGTACAACTGATGACTCAGACCTTGAAACTGGACTCTAAAGAGAGCTATGAAGAACTCCCAGTACCTAATCCAGTATCAGAGTTCAAACTTCATCGGAAATATCGAGACACGCTGATACTTCATGGGAAAATTGCAGAAGAGGCAGAGGAACTCCATTTTAAAGAGCTGCCTTCAGGTGAGCAGGTTGTTCTTTTGTAGCAAACTGGAAAGCATATGTTTATTAGAGATATGTGTTAAACCATGGAGCCAATGCTTGCAAATTTTTTTAAATTTCATCTAGGTATTTCTGTGATAGGTGCTTGTTATTTTGTGATGTATTTCTGAAAAGTTGCATAAAAACTTATTTTTAAAAATAGGTGTAATGTAGATAAATAAATGTTTGGAATTTCTTGTGTGGATTTTCTTCAAGTTAAACAATTTGTGTGTGTGTGTGTGTGTGTGTGTGTGTGTGTAGGCTTAAGAGTCATGAAGCTTAAGTTCATTTACATATATGTAAGTTTTTAGTGATTAAAATGTAAGTAAAGTGATTAAACCAAACCTTTTTCAAAGTGAAGAGAAATCAGTGTGGCAAGATTTTTAAAAAGCTTTGTGTTTTTCATGCTGCAGTGGTGTGAATGTTTTTCTCTGTTATTGCTTTTTAGCTATTGTGCCAGGTTCTGAAAAGATCAGGAGAATAGTTGAAGTCTTGAGAGCTGATGTAATCCAAGGCCTGGGGATTCAGCTTTTAGAGCAGGTGTATGATCTTTTGGAAGAGGAGGATGAGTTAGAGAGAGAGGTGAGTGTCATTAGCTGTGTCAAGCTACTTGTGCCTTAGAATTTTTTAAGTAGCTTTTTTGAAATGTAATTAACATACCATACAATTTACCTATTTAATGTATAAAATTTGATGGTTTTTAGTATGTTTACAGGACTATAAAACTATCACCACAATCAATGTGAGAACATTTCATCACCCCCAAAAGAAACCTGTACTCCATTCCTTCCCCCAAGTCCTGCAGCTCTAAATGACCACTAATCTACTTTCTGTCTCTATAGTTTTGCCTGTTCTGGACATTTCATATAAATGGAATCATACAATATGCGGCTTCTTGATTGACTTCTTATACTTAGCATAATGTTTTCAAGGTTCATCCATGTTGTAGCATGTATCAGTGTTATATTACGTTGTATGGATGGATATACACCTACTTCTCACTTATTGACTATCTCATTATTCGACATTTTGAGTTTATGACAATAGTGAAAAATCTACTGTCCAACTCTTGCACATTAACAATGTGGCGAGCATGGTGGCAACAGCTGTGGAGCTTCCCCTCACTTGAGAACTGGGCCTCGAAGCTGGACTGTGCTGCCCTGTGCCCTCTGCTCCCTCCTGCCGGCAGGAATGCCACATCCAGCTGCTGTGCAGGACCAGCCTCCTCTGTGGCCATGGCCTCTGGGTAGACACACAGCCAGTACCTGGCCAGCAGGCATCTATCTGTTCTGGGTTCCCAGCACCTATGCGGCCTAAAGCCCTGCAGCTCAAAATTGCTGTGGAGTGGGAAGGGAGGAAAGAAAGAGGCATCGGGGAGGGTGTTTGGAAGAAATGTGTGCAAGTTTAATGACATCCTAAAGTAAGATGAACTGGGCCTGAAGCCTCCACCTTGGTGGGGCCGGGTACATGGCCAGGCTCCCAGGGCCAGGAGACTCACCAGGCCTGGAGGACAGAGCAGGCTCTGGGATCATGAATGCAGGGCTTGTAGGGGTGGGAGTGGAGCCCTGGAGGCGGCTCAGTGAGGGAAGCTCTGATCCAGCACAGGAGGATGATGACGTGGTCAAGCCATGGGCCCTCAAATCACGCAGCCTGGCTTTATCCAGCTTTGTCTTCTGCAAGCATCCTTCTCCGCAGAGGAATAAACCATAACTGACTCGTCACAGTGGTGAGCAAGCACATCAGTAAATCTTAGCTGTTATTATTTCTATGATCATATTTTCTAAATAAAAAAAATCAGACAAATGGATGGTCTGAAAACAGAAAAAAAAATCCTCCGTTTTCGCATAACACCAATTTTCTCGTAACAGCCTGATCTTTGAAACCTGACCATGACGTTAAGTGAGGAGTGGGTGTACTACGTTTTGTTTATCCATTCATGTGTTGATGGGCATTTGGATTATTTCCACCTTTTGGCTATTATGAGTAATGCTGCTGTGAACACTTGTGTAGAAGTTTTGTGTAAACATGCTTTCAGTTCTCTTGGGCATATACTTAGAAGTGGAGTTGCTGGGCTGTATGGTAGCTCTGTGTTTAACTGTTTAAGGAACTACCAGACTCTTTTCCAACGCAGCTGCACCATTTTACATTCCCACTTGTAGCATATGTGGTTCCAGTTTCTCCACATCCTCCCTAACACTTGTTATTATCTGACTTTTTTGATTACAGTCATTTTAGTGGGTGTGAAGTAGTATTCATTTTGGTTTAGATTTGCATTTCCCTAATCACTAAGGATGTTGAGCATCTTTTCATGTGCTTGTTAGCCATTTGTATATTTTTGTAGAAATGCGTTTTCAGATCCTTTGCTCATTTGTTATTTGGCTTATTTGGCTTTTTATTGATGAGTTGTAATAATTCTTTATATATTCTAGATGCAAATCCCTTATCAGTTACGTGATTTCTAAATATTTTCTCCTATTTTGTGAGTTGCCTTTTTACTTTCTTCATAGTGTCCTTTGAAGCACAGAAGTTTTTTATTTTTAAAAAAATAATTTTTTTTGAATTTTGTTGTTGAGAATATACAGCAAAACCAATACCAATTCAACCATTTCTACATGTACAATTCAGTAACATTGATTACATTCTTCAAGTTGTGCAGCCATTCTCGCTTTCCTTTTCTGAGTTGTTCCTCCCCCATTGACATAAACTCACTGCCCCCTAAGGTTCCTATCTAAGCTTTTGAGTTGCCGTTGTCACAAAAGTTTTTTTTTTTTGATAAAGTCTGATTTGTTTAATTTTTTCTTTTGCTATTTGTGCTTTTGGTGTCATCCAAGAATCCATTACCAAGTCTGAGATCATGAAGAT
>NW_004443937.1:31311052-31313708 GCF_000243295.1 Trichechus manatus latirostris | reverse complement strand
TTCACAGCCTTGAAAACCCTATGGAGTAGTTCTACTCTGCACACATGGGGTCAGTATGAGTCGGAATCAACTTGACAGCAACTAACAACAATATATGTGACTTGCAAAGATTTCCTACTGTAGCATTTTAGTTTTTGTAATAAATTTTTTCACTATATATATTTTTAGTTATTTCCTAGTGATTGCTATAAGGCTTACCATATACATCTTAACTTACCAGAATCCACTTCAGATTTATACTAACTTAATTCCAGTGAGATATAGAAATGTTACTTCTGTTCAGCTCTATTCTCTTTTCCCCTTATTGTGATATTATTGTCATATGTATTAATCTGTTACAGATCCAACATTATATTGTTATAATTATTACTTTATATAATGTTATATCTTTTTAAAAAGTTGAGAGTTTTTTTACATTCTGAATATTAGAGGCACAGACGGTTAAGCACTCAACTACTAGCCAAAATGGTGGCACAGGGCATCTGACCTTCTCTAACTTCACGAAGGGGGAGAATCATTATCTGCATCAACAGCCCAAGGCTGATTCCTGAGGTGGAGGTCAGACATACATCCAACCTTTTTACCAATTCTGACACCAGCTGTCCGTCCAGCGGCACTTTCTACTTCTCTACTGAGTTCAGTAGTTTATTTCAGTAGCCACACAGAACTCACAGACAACACTTACAATTATGGGGTTTATTACAGAATAACAGGTTACAATTCAGAAACGACTCAGGATACAGTGCTTCCATCAGGACAGCCTCTTTTCAGCCGTGCCCACAGGCATTCCTCTCTCTGGCCCTTGGCCTCTCAGCCCAGCCTCTGCCCTGCTCAAGCAAGTGTTACAAAGCTCTTCAGCTCCACTGATAAGTACCAGAGGCACACCACTCTGCCAGGAAGCCTTGGCTCAAAGATGCTCATTTTTCTAGCTCCGTGGATTGGCAAGCCTAGCTCCACCAAGTGCCCGGAGGCACCCAACTCCACCAGCAAGCCTCCTGCCCAAAGGTGTTCAGCTTTCCTGCTCTGTGGGTTGGCGAGCCCAGCTCCACCAAGTGCCCGGTGCACCCTACCCCACCAGCAAGCCTCCTGCCCAAAGGCACTCAGCTTTCTTGCTGTGTGAACTGGGAAGCCCACCATACCGTCTCCTGCCTGTCTCCTGGTTCTGCTGCTGTTGTTTCTCTGCCACTGCTTCTCGCCATTTCTCACCGTCTCCCATGCTACAGCTCTCCCTCTCTGTCTCCTGGGTCTAGGAGGTTCTCAGCACAAAGATCCTGGTCCAAAGGACATGCTCCACTCCTAGCTCCTCTTTCTTGGTGGTAATGAGGTACCCCTCTTTCCACCTCTGGGATGGCTCATTTTAAGCATAGCAGGATGGCAAAACTAACCAATCCCCTCATTAGGATTCCATACACCTGATTTGCATGGTCCCACCTCCAAAAAAGTGCCATGCACCTTATTTGTACTATTAGCAAGCTGTCCAATCCCCTTGGTGGACCACAAGCACTTTATTTGCATAGTCCCACCCAGTCTTTTGGTGGAAGTTATAAGACCATGGGGAGAAAGGCCATATAGAATTGATCCATCATACCACAGGCCACTCTCTGGCTTTTTAGCCATGGTTCTTTCATGCTTGGAGTGTAATTTTCCCCTCCCAATCATTTCACCAGTCCAAAACAGTCATTAACAATTAGTCCTTCAGTAGGGCAAAGAATCCTCAGGGTGAGGTTCCTCAAGAACCAGCCATTCAGGTCTGCTGCCAGTGTCCATCTGATCTGGTCAGGTTCTTCAAAAGTTGCCTTGGCTTTACCTTTTCTGGCCTTTGATAAAATTTAACCAAGAGAAGATTATTCACTTGCTCTGAGCCTCATGAGGTATCAGCATAGCAAAACCTTTAAGGGACTTTAGGTTAGGCACTGTACTCCAGTCCAGCAGTACCTCCCCCTTAGTCTGCCTGGAGCAACAGAGGACAAAGGAGTCAGGAATAAGAGGAGGATATGCAATGTGTGGCTAATTGCCTCCATGCACATCTGCCACTTTGCCATAAGACCAGAAGAATTCTGATCAAAAGGGGGAATATGCAAAACAGAATTTCAAATTCTAATGGATCTAGACTTTCTGGAGCCATGGAGGGTGGATGAACCCCTGATACTATTGCCCTGAGATAATCTTTAAACCTTAAACCAAAAATATCCCCCGAAGTCATCTTAAAATCTAACAATAGTTTAGCTTAACTGGTGAAAACGGTCTGCCTTGAGGATCGTGTTCTTTTAAGAACAATGTCTATGGGATCAAATTGACAACAGCAGCTTGAAAGAGTAGATAGATAGGAACCTTAGGGGGCAGTGAGTTTATGTTAATGAGGGAGAAACACCTCAGAAAAGGAGAGTGAGAATGCTTGCACAACTCAGAGAACGTAATCAGTGTCACTGAACTGTTCATGTAGAAACTGTTGAACTGGTATATGTTTTGCTGTGTGTATTCTCAACAATAAATAAAATTTAGAAGGAAAAAAAAAGTTGAGAGGAGAGAAAGTATATATTTATAGCTTTTGTTACATTAACCTTCTTATTTAACATTTCTCAGTCTGTTCATTTGTTCCTGTGAATTTTACCACCTGCAGTCATTTCCTTAGCTCAAAATAGCTTTGCTCCCACCT
>NW_004443937.1:31308845-31310054 GCF_000243295.1 Trichechus manatus latirostris | reverse complement strand
GAAGCTCACATTTTTTTAATGTTACATATTGATTTTCTTTTTATCTGTTTCCCAAATAGGTACGTTTGCGGGAGCACCTGGGTGAAAAGTATACGGCTTACAGTTTAAAAGCTCGCCAGCTGAAATTTTTTGAAGAAAATGTGAATTTTTGAGAGTTTGTTCTAATCTGCTGCCAGAACTAAAGACATTTTCAAAGATTTTTCACTTAAAAAATAAAAGCAAACAAACCCGTAACAATGGCTTGGAGGCTGTTCAGTGTCCTCTTTGGGATTTTCTTACTGCAAAAAAATTGGACAGAACAGAGTAATATGAAGCAAGCTTACAAAAGAAAGAAAAGAAAATCCCATGGGTATTATATTCTTTTTTATGAGGAAAAATCTGCTTAAAGATGTTTGTTTGCTTACTGTTTACTGAGCCTTAAACTACCAACTTTATATGTAAAACTTTATTTTTTTAGGGTACTAATTAGCTTGCAAACAGGGCCATAAAATATTACATTGGAAGTTTTATATCGAACTGTAGTGATAAAAGCAGTGGCAGAAACAAATGACACATGTCCAGTGATATTTGTTTTTGTTAATAACATGAGATAGTAGTTAAATTTAAAAAATGTTAATTCACAGTTCTGAGAATAGATTTGAAGAATAAATTGTATCTAGTTCTCGAGCAATTGGATTCCTTTTTAACACACTGATTGATGTTTAGTATTTTATTTTCATGTAATATGAACCTCATTTAGGGTATATAGAAGTTGAAACTAAGACATATTTGGTTTTGTAAATCAATGTTATTACATACTGGTTTTGTTAGATTTGTTTCCATTGGATAAAACATTTCTTAAATACTAATTCCTTTTGGAATTAAGCAATTTGTAAGTCAAGTCCAGATCCTTTTAGTTACGTTGGATATATTTAATGTTTGTCTCCTAAAGTTTGTCTTCATTTACTTCAAGATATTGGTTGTCTTCTCATGTTTTAAATATAAGGTTTGTATATCATATATTTTATTAGTTGTTTAATAAGGGGTAATGCTCCTAAGAAATAGTTTTTATAAAATTAGTCTTATTTAGTAAATTTTTACTTCTGTGTATTCAAGGGACTCTAAAAATGAATACCGTTCAGAAATATTTTTGTAATTTGAAAATCCATATTATATTTCTTTGAAAGTTATACATATACACAGTACTCTAATGAAACATTCCTCTTCTGG
>NW_004443937.1:31301938-31308422 GCF_000243295.1 Trichechus manatus latirostris | reverse complement strand
TCTCTCTTTTGGTTATTTTGTGGGGTTCCCCCCCACCCCAGTTTCTTCTCTAATTATAAAACATTTTTAAGACTGAATTTTCCTCAGAATACACATTTGGCCATATCTTGGAGACTTTGACATATTCTTTTTTGTCATTAATTTGTAAGTAGTAATTCTGGTTTCAATTTTTTTCTTTTAGAAGTGGTTCTTAATTTCCACACACTTAGAAAGCTAAGGAAGCTCTCTCTTTGCTTTTAAACTCAAGGTACATTGCAGTATTGTTACTGAATATGATCTGCACAGTCTTTACTCCTTAGAATTGTTTTTCCCTGTGGCTTCAGTATATGATCCATTATTGGACAGGCTCTATGGGCATTCAATAAATGTGAATTCTCTATTGTGCACAAAATCACTTACCTGTTAAATATTATCCAAACCTTCTGTGTCAGACCTGATTAATAGTATTTTGTGATGATGGAAATGTTCTGTGTCTGTGCTGTTTGATACATTAACCACTAGCCATCTGTGGCTACTGAGCCCTTGAAATGTGGCTAGTTTGACTGAGGAGCTTCATTTTTAACTAAATTTAAACAGACACATGACTAGTGTCACCGTATTGCATCGCACGTTCTGTATCATTCATTAAGTGTGCACTGAGCACCTATTATGTCATGTACTGGTGCAGGTACTAGGCCAGCAGCAGCAAGCAGAACAGTCCCTGTTCTAGTGGGAAGACTGACAGATACACACCGTGACATATGCTAAGTGCCATAAGAATTAAAGTAGGCTAAGTGGATTGAGGGTGGTAGGGCGTACAACTTTAACTGGGTAGTCAGGAAGACCTCTCTATGGTGACATCTGGGTAGATGCCTGAATGAGAGCAGGGAGAAAGGCATGTATTTCTGAGGAAGCTGTTCCAGGCACAGGGAACAGCAAGTGCAAAGCTCTTTATATTTATCCCCTGTCCATTTGATCTGTCAAACTCTGAAAGGTGGAGTATTGGTCTGTTATGGGTTGATCTGTATCTCCCAAAAAGATATGTTCAAGTCCAAACTCCCGGTACCTGTGCAATGTGTCATTTGGAAATAATGTCTTTGCAGATATAATTAGTTAACATGAGGTCATTCATACTGGAGTACGGTAGACCCTACTCCACCTTACTGGTATCCTAAGAAGAGACACAGAGACAGATGCAGATGGAAGACAGCCATATTTTTCTCTTCAGCCCCCTGGGAATTTTAAAAAGAGTTTACAGCTTTCTGGGTTTTCTCTTTGGTCCATCCCAAGCAAAGCATGGATTAAATGTTCTTTGCTTATTAACAGCCTTATTTCAGTGATACCATAGTCTTATTTTACCACAAATTTACATTAGTAAGTTTTTTCATAGATGCTTGCCGTTGTGGAGAAAGACATATATTTCGAACTTGCAGGTACAGAAAAGAATAGAAATGGTACTGACTGACACTTGCAGGACAGCGGACTTCTAAATTTGTTTTCTACTAATAGTCTTGCAGAACAAGAATGAGAAAAAGACCCTTTAGATTCAGACTTGTGCTGTGAATTTTAATTGAAAACATTAAACGGTTTATTCAATGAATTATAAAACTTGGAGAGTTAAATTCTATCATTTATGAGGCATTTATTCTTCATATTTATACAGACCTGAAAGAAACTTAGCATACTTGTGTTTTCTGTTCTCCATTTCAGGGCAAGATTATTAAGAGAGGGCCTAAACTGTTTATAAATCAAAACCCAGTTGGGTTACAAATGAAATATAAAGAAAACAACCTACACACAGCTGCGCCATAAGAACATAGGTGGTTTTTAACACGTTTTGAGTAGGAAAACAATTGAGCTTATTCACATGAGACAAAAGCAGGTGCTACAGTAAAGCTGAACCACAAAAACTCCAATCAGTTATTTTTAGCATGCCTCTTAATTTTTCTGTCCCCTGGTTTCTTGTCTTCTGTTCCCGAATCTTGAACAGGTAACCACTTGAGGGGGTGCCGGCGATAGATGGGCCACGGAGGAAGTGTCAGCTGGGCAGAACAGAGAGAAAATGCATCACTTACAGCCATTAAAAGGTTAAAAGAGCATTGTGTATAATGCCTGGTTCCCAGATGACTCCTATGCTAAAGATAAAAAGATAAACATTGCTGTCCCTATGAAAGCTCTGTCAGCACTCAGACGAGATACTGTAAGATGATGGAAACAAGCAGCACTGTTTAAATGTACGGCTTTAACAGCTCAAAGATGAGAGGGCAATGTGAGAACCATGAGAAATTCTTGCTAGCTTCGATCTTAAGACTGCTGCTTGGAGGAGCTGCCAAAGAAAATGAGCTGTATCCTTTTATACAGCTCACAGCACCTGACACTCTTTGGCATTCTGCTTTCCCAATGACAGTAAGAGGAAACTGATGGGAAAGGAGGCGGGAAATGCTGGCTAGCTGAGAACTTGCTGGTTCTCCACTACTGGCTCCAACCAAATAAACACAATTTTCAGAAAACCTTAGGTGCCACTAACATCCAAACACAAATTTCTTACCAAACATGAAAAAGCAAATCCGGCCATAACTATATAGACAGTCCATCCGAACTGTTCAGCCACGTACCCGTAGATAAATCCAACTATCTAAAGAAAGACAAACAGTATATTAAATACAGGCACACTGGGGAAGGAAAAAAAAAAAAAGATTGGATGCAGAACCAATACTTACTGCAGAAAAAAGAATAATTCCCTGAAACATCTGTTCAGCTAGCTTCTGACCCTTGTAATCCTAGAGATGAAGGAGAGCAAAGCAGGAATTGGTTTCATCATGGAGGAGGTCTCTTTCCTGCCCTGGCCTCACAGCTTTGGTGCAGGACAATCTCAACATTAGGGACTCCCCCGAAGACTTAAGCAAGGAGCCCAATTCTGGGTTTCCCGGGGCAACTGAGCATCCTAACAGAGCACAGGCAGTGGGATCCTCGCCGGGGAAGAGAGAGAAGCACCAAGGAGGCACAACTCAGGGAAGAGGCTGGAAGGTAACCGCACTGCACCGGGTCGGTTTTCAGACAAGGGTTAGGAGCCGCCGGGCTCAGAAGCGGCGTGCAGGGATCCCGTGCCGTGCCCTGCCCTGCCCTCACCATTTGCGTGGGCAGCGAGCCCAGAGCCTCCAACATGACTGCCTGAGAGGATGGGCGGCGCAGCGCAGACGGCGGGCAGCGGGGCGAGAGCCGCAGAGACTCAGAGATGGTCGCGGCAGGAGTCTGGGCCTGCGTAAAGCCTGGCGGGCCTGCCGAGCCGGGGAGCGTGATGGCTGCAGCCCCGGAAGCGGATGTCTCCGACGGTCCGAGCCAGCCGGTGGCCCCTCCCCGCGCCATCGCTAGGCGACGTGCGCTTTTAGAACTGGCTGTTGCTCGGCGCACCGCCCGCGAGGGCTGAGGTGGCAACGGCTGCGGCCGGGCTGAGACATTGCGCGCCCGACGCGGGTTCGCCGTCAGTGCCGTTGGGTGCCGCGATCCGCGGCCCCGGTGTCTCAAACTGTCTTCGGCCGCACCTCCGCGGCCTGCCGGTCGCTGGCGCGTGCCGCGTCTCCATGACGACGTGCTTTCTCTGTGAGGACCCCTGCGGAGGGGCTGCCCTGCGGCGCCTGCTCCGCGCGACGTTCCCGCAGTTGGAGCAGCCCGCGGGCCAGGGGTTGCGGGACTGCGGGGCGGCCTCGGAGCGAGTGGGCGGGCGTGCACGTCGCGGAGTGCAGGAGACTTGGGTGGCCCGGCGGCGGGCCGGGCTCCGGGGCCTGCAGTGCGGACGCTGAGCTGGCGGGGCGGGCCGGGGCGCGGGCGGCAGCGACTGCGGCTCCTCCTCCGACTGCAGGTAAGGGCAGCCTGCGGCGAGCCTCTGCGGAGAACGGCTTTCTGGAGACCTAACCGGCTCTCTCCGAGCCCGAAGCGTCGCCACAAGACCTCCGGATCACTCCTAAGCGTTAGGTACCCTTGTACCCCTAGACTTTAGTGGTGACCACCCCAGGCCACATCCTCGAGAGGGGATCCCGTGCCTGGGCCGCCCCTCGCACCAGCACGGAGGAGAGTTCCCGCCTGGGGCTCTCGAACTCGGCCCACCGGCACCCTCGCCTTCTTTACTCCTCACAGACCCAGACCAGACTCTCCCGATAGAGGCCAGCCAAGGATTCGCTCTACCCCTCTCTCGAGGCTGCTGTAGATCTCAAAAGCTTAGAACGTTACTCTGTGCTAGGTGAAGTGCCCACAGTTTCGGGGAGAATCTTTCTGGGGAACCCAAACCTGTGGGTGCCACCTGGCTTTCTGGCTTCTGCTGGTGTTGCATGTCAGGATTAGGCACAGACTGGGGGATTCTTGGCACTCCCAGGCAGGGTGGTGTGTGGCTGCCGCTCTCATTCATGCAGTCTGTAATTATTCACAGCACCTTCTGTGTGCCAAGCAGTGGGCCCAGACTTTGACGAAGACCAGGCCTTTGCCTTCCTGGATCCCAGAGTGTGTCAAGAGAGATAACCACACAACCCTCGAAATACACAACAGCGGGATTAGCCGTAGAGTAGGGAGTGCCCCAAGTGGTGTAGCGGCTTGACTCCTGGCAGAAAGGTTAGTGGGTTATAGAAGACAGGCCTGGCCATCTGCTTCCAAAAGGTCACACAGCTTTGAAAACCCCACGAGGCAGTTCTACTCTGCACACATGGGGTCGCCATGAGTCAGAAGTGACTCCACGGCAACGAACAACAACAACAGCAAGGGACGACAAGGGAAGCTGGGGGATGTGGGAGCCTCAGGGGAGGTGGCAGCCCAGTGTGGAGGCTGGGGGAGGCTCCACTGATTCCGGAAAGCCAAGCAGGAATTAGCCAGATGAAGAGGTAGGAGAAGGTGAATGTGTATCTTCAGTACCTTCAGCTTTTCAGCATGGAAGGGATGACAGTAAAATGCTTGACCCTTTTCTGACCTCAGGAGGAGCCAGTGCATGGGAAGGGCAGAAACAGAGGGGGGTGGCAGGAGTTTATACTGGTCTCCTTCTGATGCTGTGTATTATTCTTGGTGTGTTTTAACAGGCATTCTAACCATTGTATGCAAATACACTTGTCCCTCTATGTTGTCCCTCTTCAACTGCATTTCAGAGGGTGGCAGTTGCTGTGGAGACTATGGTACTTGAGCTATACAATGGGAAAAGGGCATTGCCTCTCCACTTCTGTTAGAGAGAGCTCCACTGGAATCTGTTTATTCTTATGCTGGAATTTGTTTTCATGATTATTACCAAAGACTGCATTCCCTTTTTGAGCTGAAAAGCAGCCTTTCTTCTAGATTAGCACGATTGTTCAATAAATACCATGTGCCTACTACTGGTTGCCAGACACGGTTTTGGGTAGTGGGAATACATCAGTAAACACTTTCACTGGGGTCCCTGTTCGCATGCAGTTTACATTCTAGTAGGAAAAAAGCCAAACCCATAGCCATCAAATCGATTCTGACTCATGGCAACCCATGTGTTACAGAGTAGAACTGTTTTATGAGGTTTTCTTGGATGTAATCTTTATGGAAGCAGATCACCAGGCCTTTCTTCCATGGTGTAGCTGGATGGATTTGAACTACCAACTTTTTCGTTAGACAAGTGCAAACTGTTTGCGCTACCCAGGGACCTTACATTCTCGTAGGGGGAGACAGAAATAAACAAAGACGCAAATGAGATCATCTCATAATGGTCAGCTCCACTGATTGCTACTGAGGGGATGAGTAAAAGGAGGATAGGAAGATGATCTTGGTCTTTGGTGTGAAGGGAGCAGTAGGAGGTTGGAGGAGGCTAGAGAGAATGGGAGGAGAGGAAGTGGAGCTAGAGACTTTAAATCCATTCAGGCTTTTAGAGGGAGGGAGAGCAGAGAAATAGGTCTGTGTGTCTTTTTTTTTTTTTTAAATTAACTGAAAGATACCAGAGCATGATAGTATAATGATAGGTGTGATCCAGCAGAGGGGGAAAGATGATGCTTCAACATGGAAACAATTACAAGATTTCATGGGAACACTTGATCCACAGTAATAGGAGAGAAAGCAGAAAAAGGGCACAGCTGTTAAGAGTGTGGGTGCAAATACAGGTAGCTAGCAAGTTAAAGAAAATAAAATGTTCTTTTCTCCTAAGGTTTCTTCACCCACATTTCTGGGTATGCCCACCCTGGGCCTGTGTCTGTTTTGTTTTTGTGAATGATTTGGGAATGTGAAGGTTTTATAATTCTTAAGCAAAAGAAATATTAATTTTCATAGAGAACTAACAATTGAATTTTGCTGATCAAATTGTACACGACTGGGTCCTCTTACACAAAAAATTTAGCTACTATTACACATCCAGGGTCTACATGCAGTTTTGTTTTGAGTGTTCCTTATAACCAGGTCAGCCAAGCTCTGTTACCAGGAAGAGGAAAGGGAAGGGACCAGGCATAATCCATGATAATTGGCATTTTGTACGTAGGTAACTGTGGAAGAGTTTTAGCTGCATATGGTTTCTTCA
>NW_004443937.1:31287088-31300444 GCF_000243295.1 Trichechus manatus latirostris | reverse complement strand
ACAACTGTAAATTCATCCTCATTTATCATGATGCTTATTGGTCCAGTTGTGAGGGTTTTCATTTTCTTCATGTTCAGGTGTAATTCATATTAAAAGCTGTAGTGTTTGACCTTCATTAGTAAGTGCTTCAGATTGTCTTTATTTTCGGCAAGCAAGGTTGTGTCATCTACATATAACAGGTTGTTCATGAGTCTTTCTCCAGTCCTGATGCCGCGTTCTTCGTCCAGCTTCTTGGATTATTTGCTCAGCATACAGGTTGAATAAGTAAGGTGAAAGGATACAACCCTGCCGCACACCTTTTCCAGTATGGAACCACACAGTATCCGCTTGTTCTGTTTAAACCACTGCCTCTTGATCCATGTGCAGGTTTGCATAAACATAATTCAGTGTTCTGGAATTCCCATTCTTTGTTATGATCCACACAGTTGAATGTCTTTGGGATAAAACACAGAAGTTACAAAATAACTTGTAAACATGCAGGATTCCACACAACATTTCTTGAAAAACAAGTTAAATCAGTGATCAGCCTTCAAGTATAGCTTCTCATCTAACCTTTTGAGTTGCTATTGTCAGTTTAATCACACATACTACATAATTCTTTTGAAAAGACCACAATGCTCAAAGCAAACATTCCTTTACAGAGTAAACTAAAGTATTTATGGTTTCAAGGGCCACCTAGGGCCATTGTCTCTGGGAATTATCCAATTTCAACTTCTCCCGTAAATATGGATTCTTAGTGAGAATTTTAAACCTGTTCCACCTGGTGAGTAAGCTGTTGGTCTTGGCAGAATTCTATCATGCTATCTTCCAGTGTTGTTTCTGTCACCAAGGCCATATTTTCCAACTACTGATCCTTCTTTGTTTCCAACTTTTGCATTCCAATCACCAGTGATTATCAATGCATCTTGATTGCACATTTTTGATCAATTTCAGACTGTAGCAGGTCATAAAAATCTTCAGTGTCTTCATCTTTGGCATTTGTGGTTGGTGAGTAAATTTGATTAATAATCGTATTAATTGGTCTTCCTTGTAGGCATGTGGCTATCACTGACAGTGTTGTACTTCAGAATTGATCTCAAAATGTTCTTTCTAACGATGAATGTAACACTGTTCCTCTTCAATTTGTTGTTCCCAGTATAGTAGACAGTGTGACTGTTGGATTCAAATGCCAGTATGACTGTTTTAGTTCACTGATGCCTAGGATATCAGTCTTCAAGTGTTCCATTTCATTTTTCATGACTTTAAATTTTCCTTGATTCATACTTAATACATTCCACATTTTTATTACTAATGGATGTTTGCAGCTGTTTCTTCTAATTTTGAGTCATGCCATATCAGCAAATAAAGGTCTTGAAGGCTTTACTCCATCCGTATCATTAAAATCGACTCTACTTTGAAGAGGCAGCTCTTCCCTAGTTGTATTTTGAGTGCCTTCCAGCCAGATGGGGACATCTTTCAGCACTGTATCAGACAGTGTTTTGTTGTTATCCTTAGGTTTTCTTGGTTAATTTTTGGAAGTAGATCACCAGGCCTTTCTTCTTAGTCTGGAAGCTCTGCTGAAACCTGTCCACCATGGGTGACTCTTCTGGTATTTGAAATACTAGTTGTGGAGTTTCTAGCATCATAGCAACACACACGCCACCACAGTGTGATAAACTGACAGATAGGATAGATAGGTGGTGGCTATAGTGGTTAAAACCAAAAAAATCCGTTGCCATTGATTCTGACTCATGGTGACCCCACGTGTTTCAGAGTAGAACTGTACTCCATAGGGTTTTCAATGGCTGTAGTCTTACAGAAGTAAATAGCCAGGTCTTTCTTTCATAGCACTGCTGAGTGGATTGAAACCACCAACGTTTCAGTTAGTAATCTAGTGCAAACTATTTGCACCATTCAAGGACCTCTATAGTGGTTTGACCGCAGATTTTCCTCTTGGTAGACCTTCTTTTGCATTTCTTCTCATGGCATATAATGAATGATATGCGGGTTCTTGTACAGAGCTAAGACTATGTGTATCTCCAAGTAATTTGGAAGTATTCTGTTATCATGAATACTATTTTAAAAAAAAGTTGTGGATTCAGGTCCCAAATTCGGTTCTTGGAAACTTAATTCAAAACGAATTTCTGGCGGAAAATACATTATGAACTTCTTCTTTCTTCCTGAATTAAAATGTTTAGGCATTTTGATGGCCATTCTCATGTACTTACTAACTTTAGGGGCTTGTTTTTGTTTTGTAGGGTTGATAACTAATGCTTACATAAGACAGAAAAGAAAGATGTCATTCCGTAAAGGTATGCTCTTTTTACAAGTTGTGTTGTTTTTATACCTGGTCAAAAGCTAAAGAGATGATTTTTATAACAATTAAAAAAAAAGCTAAAGAGATGTAATGCCGGCTTTCCCCTCTGTTTCAGTGAACATCATCATACTGGTCCTGGCTATTGCTCTCTTCTTACTGGTTTTGCACCATAACTTCCTTGGACTGAGCAGTTTGCTAAGGAACGAGGTTTCAGGTATGGGAACCCTTACTAATGCCTTGGCATCTGTTGAGGAGCTAGAATTCTCTGTGTCCTACATCTTAAAATACATCACTATGAAAGGAAAAAAAGTTTTCCTCTTGCTGTTACAAAAGCTGTTAAAGACTCTGGGAAAGGCATGGTGCAGACTTGCTGTGCTTTTTGAGGTGCCCACCGCTTTTCTTCTCCCTGTTGTGCAGTTGTTAGATCTGATGGGAGATTCCTTCCCAATTCAGAGGCCACAGAGGAGTCCCCGTGGGCTGCTGTCTCCTCACAGAGCTGTCCTCCTCACAGGGCTTTATATATGTAGGTGGGGGCAGGCGTGTGTGGCTGCTGTTTGATGCCTGTTCTTTCACTAGAGTGGTAGTCTAGTTACTTTCCTTTACCTGTGGAACCACATCAGTGGGACTCTAGTAGTAAAAAAAAACTATAAATGCTTATCAACTGTTCAAAAAAATTGTATAATTCCATCACCAGTTATTTTAGTTGTTGGTACTGCTCTGCCTTGGTATTGGAATGTTTGAGGCTGCAGGGAGTTTGTCAGAAATCATTTCTGGATTGCCATCCACCATAGTTGGCCAGAGAAGGAAAAGCCTTCCCCCGGCTGTCACTGAGTGTCCTGGTAGCATGTTTTATAATAATACATGTGTGTATACATGTTATGTAAACTAATGCATACCACTGGTGGAAAAATGTATAAATTAAAAAAAAAATTTAAAACATTTAAGCTCCATGAGGAGTGTTTTGTTCATTTTTGCTTTATTTTGTGCCTAAGACTGGTGGCTAGTACATAGAAGGTACTCAAAAAATATTAGTTCAATGAATGATTTCATTACCTAGAGGTAACTGTTAGTAAAATTTTGGTTTAGTCTCTTCTAGTCTTTTTCTCCCCCTATTTTTTCTATAACATGGTTTTCTACAAGATTATGTCATAAGTATGTCATCATGATAGTAGAAACTCCTTATGTATAATTTTAATGCCACAGTTTACTTAGTGGTTTCCACAGGAAAAAGGCTTTTAGTACAATGACTTTCAAAATTTTTTGATGGTGATGCCACAATAAGAAATGCATAATATACAGCACATACATCTGTGTTTGCTTATTGTCTGTCTGTCCTCCATGATGGTAGGGATTTGTGTCTTTTATTATGGTTATAACCCTTGTGCCTATAGTAGTGCCTGGCACATAATAGGTACTCAGTGTTGAATGAATGAGTAAAAGAACGAATGAATGTATTATAAAAGGCAGAAAGAACAATCCTCGCACTCACAGTGTGCGGTGCGCTCTCTTTCTTGTCTATTCTGATTTTCTTGTCTAGTCTAGAAACGTTTTCTGTTCAGATTCTGGTTGTAACCCACTAAATTGATTTCATGCCTACTTATGGGACATGATTTGTGGTTTGAAAAACACTAATTTTGTCTGTTTCCACGTTTTCACAATTATAAATAAAAACGTGAGTTTTGACTACATTTCAGATTTTGACCTTAAGAGAGGCAACAAGAGGAATTATTGGATCAAAGGTCATGTAC
Source organism: Trichechus manatus latirostris (assembly GCF_000243295.1). Classification (NCBI taxonomy): domain Eukaryota; kingdom Metazoa; phylum Chordata; class Mammalia; order Sirenia; family Trichechidae; genus Trichechus; species Trichechus manatus. The sequence continues at coordinate 31,296,400 of NW_004443937.1, read as the reverse complement.
TTGTTTAAGGCACTTGATACAAATGGCCAAATACATTCCAGAAATGTTCTGTTACACTCCCGCCAGTAGTGTATCAGAGTGCTGTCACCATATTTTTTAAAACGCTTTTTCCATTTTTCCAAAAGCTTAGTTACATATAGCAAAACTGACAGTTTGTGGGCTCTATGTTTCATTTTCTAATGGGAAAGAATGAGGTAAATCTGTACCGTAATCCCCACCTTACCTCTTTTCATGTCTTGGGCTATGTGTCAGAAGCTCATCAGATTGTCTTTGTTTCATTGCTTTCTTTGTATGTGTTCTTCAGATTCAGGAATTGTGGGGCTTCAACCCATAGACTTTATCCCAAATGCTCCCCGACATGCAGTAGATGGGAGTCATGAGGAGATTCCTGTGGTCATTGCTGCATCTGAAGACAGGCTCGGGGGGGCCATTGCAGCCATAAACAGCATTCAGCATCACACTCGCTCCAATGTGATTTTCTACATTGTTACACTCAACGATACAGTGGACCATCTCCGGTGAGCTCGGCTTGCCTGATAATTCTGCTTCTAGAAGATACTCTAAAGCAGTGCAGGTGCCAATCCAGGAACTATTTTTTCTATGTAATTGAGATTATACCACATATAAACTGTACATATGACATGGTTTTTCCATGTACTTGTATCATAAGCATGTCCCACGATAGTAGAAATAATATAAGGAGCTTGTTTCAGAATATCAGTCAACTATGCACTATGCACACTGTTGAACTCCAGCTTATATTATTTTAGTACTAAGACTTTCTCAGTGAAGGAGGCACTAGGTTGATTTACATTCTCGCACAAGCTCCTTATCTCATAGATATATTCTTTGAGTGTTTTTTATTCCTGTTCTATTTTATGGCCTAGAGTGGTAAGGGACTTGGGAGGAATGGCAAGGCAGTGTGGTTGGTAAAGTTGTGAATACAGACCTGATGAAAATCCTGACCCATAAACTGACTGATTTGGGAAACATTACCTAATCCCTTGGAGTCCATTCATCAATCTATAAATATGGGGCGAAAATACCCAATTTAGAGGATTTTGTATTAAATAAATGAGATACTAGCAATACATGGTCTTTACTATTGTTGTTGTGATTAGTAATAGAAACCCAATTTGATGGACAGTCTCATCCATGTTTTGAAAATGCTTTGGAATAAGGGTTAAGGGTTGTCAATGTTCTAAAATATTTCTGGCCTTGTGGCTTTCTCCGTGGTAGAGAGGGCAGTACTTTCAGTTCGTGAAAGTTATTATGAATTGTTTTTCGTAATTTAAAAACTCAGAACCAATCTAAAATAATATAGAAACAAATACTGCATTAGAATAAGACTGCAGAAATAACATTGTGTTCACAAAATGCTAATTTGAAATGGACCTAGGAAGAATGTGCAGTAATTCTTTAGGGAACACTGGCATGCTTATGGGCAGTTCCAGAAGTTAATTTATAGCAGGGTTTCAAACCAGTTCGGTCATAGCTGATGAAGCAAAACCGGAACCGACCTGAATTTTTACAGTTTGGTTGATCCAGAATAACTGGAATGGAAAGTTACAGGTCGAAGCCCTGGAATAGGAGACTTGGAATAGGCATAGTGAGCCCTTCCAGGAGCCTTATGTGTGAGATTGGATTATTGGCAGGACTGTTGAGAGCGGCACACATTCAAAGCAACATGGTCTGCCGCCATCTTTGAGCGGAGCACAGCTAATTCCAACTCTGCTCAAAATCCAATGGGCAAGAGATTTGGTTGCCATCTAATGCGTACACTGCCCTTGTTTTCTAAGAGGGAGATTAGGTTTCTAGCTGGGCTTTGACCTGCAATTTTTCCCATTCCAGTTCACCCAAATTTTTAAAATTCACATCTGTTCGGTTTCATTTCCTCGGCCATGACTAAACTGGGAAGATCTAATTTGAAGCCCAGATTTAGTTAGTAGCTTTTTGATAATTGGAGATTCATTTTCTACTGAAGTGTATTTGGAGGGACAAGAGTTGAATGGTCCCGCATAATGAATTTTTCTACAGCAGTTTGTTTTGGAAGAGTGATCGTCTAAGTGTGAGGCTGATGTGAGCAGCATGCAATACTAGAGAATCTTAGTTCAGGGAGGGACTTGAGTGGGAACACCACTTCAAATGAGACCAAGGCTGAGAGGTGAGGGGTTTGAAGACACTGGCTCTGAGTTCTCTTTGTCCCTAGGGTTTCTCTTACACTGTGCCCTCATTAGAAGGCAGAAAGATAAGGCTGTGGTTTTGGGACATGATTATTTAAAACTGAAACTTTGTGCTTTCTTCATCAGGTCCTGGCTCAACAGTGGTTCACTGAAAAACATCAGGTACAAAATAGTGAATTTTGACACTAAACTTTTGGAAGGGAAAGTAAAGGAGGATCCTGACCAGGGGGATTCTGTAAAACCAGTGAGTTCCATGCATCCTTGTTTGTACTTGGGAGAATTATTAGGAAATGATTAGAAGACCTGGGAAACTGTGGGCACAGTGCAAGTAGTTCCCTGGGAACCAAGCCTGGGCGATTCTAATTAGGAGTCCTTTGGCCATCTTTTCCTGCATGGGTTCTGAGAGCATTCTGGAAGTTTCTATGTAAATAAAAGCATAGCCACTGACCTATCCTATCCAATGCCTGTTTCCTCGTTTACAGTTAATCTTCGCAAGGTTCTACTTGCCAATTCTGGTCCCCAGTGCGAAGAAGGCCATATATATGGATGATGATGTAATTGTGCAAGGTACCAAAGAACACCACCATCAGTGCTGTTCTGAGTCCAAAGCATGAGCTTTAGTGATTGTCTTAGTTACGGTGTTCTATAAAAGGTCTCTGTAGGGAGAAATGGGAGGACAGGTAATCTTTAGGCAACTGGAATCACACCTTATTTATTTTAGGTGATATCCTTGCCCTGTATAATACACCACTAAAGCCAGGACATGCAGCTGCATTTTCAGAAGATTGTGATTCCACCTCTACTAAAGTTGTCATCCGTGGAGCAGGAAATCAGGTAAATTACTTATTAGATCCCTTGCACAGACACCTCACTCCCCATAATACAGGTTAGGAGGAAGAGGTGAGAAATTCAGGAAAACGAGTACGTTTTTCTTGCCTTTCACATCCCCTAGTTATTTTATCCCAAAATGCAAGCCTGCTTTCCCTAGTTCGTGGACTTAATTCTTGGCTTAAGATGTTGAAATCTAGGTTCCTTTTCTCCGAACTTGAATGTCATTTTCATTTGCTTTTTGTATAGGCCTTTGTTAATAATTTGAGAAGTCTAGGCAGTATTAACAAGCAGCAGTTTAGCTATAGAATCGTATCCATTCTGTTTATGCTTTTAGTACAATTACATTGGATACCTTGATTATAAAAAGGAAAGGATTCGTAAACTTTCCATGAAAGCCAGTACCTGCTCATTTAATCCTGGAGTTTTTGTTGCAAATCTGACAGAATGGAAACGACAGAATATAACAAACCAGCTGGAAAAATGGATGAAACTCAATGTAGAGTAAGTACATAACTGGCCTAGGTGTGAAATCTTTCAACCCTCAGAACTTTGTCAGGGGTCTTAACTAATAGCATACATTGTTGTCTGTCCCAAGAGAGGGATTGTACAGCAGAACCCTGGCTGGCAGCATCACAACACCTCCTCTGTTGATAGTATTTTACCAGCAGCACTCCACTATTGATCCTATGTGGAATGTCCGCCACCTTGGTAAGTAGAAATTATTTTATAACTGTGTCTAAAGGACTAGTTCAGGGATGGGATATATCCATTATTTCTGCACAATCTGGTTTGGCCTTGCCTTATGTGTGACTGGTACAATCATTTAAGTCTTTTTCTCTCAATGTAAGGCTCCAGTGCTGGAAAACGATATTCACCTCAATTTGTAAAGGCTGCCAAGTTACTCCACTGGAACGGGCACTTTAAGCCATGGGGAAGAACTGCCTCATATATTGATGTTTGGGAAAAATGGTATATTCCAGATCCAACAGGCAAATTCAGCCTAATCCGAAGACATGTGGAAATCTCAAATATAAATTAAAATAGAAATTTTAAACTGTAAGCATTTCTCAGGATATCGTGGAAGACAGTATGTGTGAGAAGTAACACAGCTGCTAGGCTTCAATGCCCATCTGTAGTAAGCCGTGGAGAAAAAGGGACATCTCAGCTGGGTAAAGACAACCAACAAACTGCCTTGTATAAGCCTGGCATGTTTATAGTCTGTTGTCTCCATCTGCCTTACCAAGTGTTTTCTTACCATGATACTGAACGAACAAAGGTTCATCTGGTACAGCTAGTTTAAAATTGTTCTTTGGTTTTATAATTTTGTAACTTGTGGCCTGATCCTAAATAAAGTGAAACCTACGTTTTTTTCAAGATGTTTCTTGGTTTAGTAATTGTACTTCTGCCCACTTACTGTATTGTAAGAGATGAGTCGTTTTAAAGAATTCAGATGCCTTCTAAATTGCCTCACTCTTTTTAATGAGTTTATCGTATGATACATATTCACAAAATTTACAGTTTTATGGCATAATGTATGTTATGTTACAAACAGTGGAAGAGTTTAGCGGTCTACTCAAAATGCTAAGAAAAGCCCCTCTTAAAGGACAGTGTTTTGTTATACATAGTCTGTACTGAAGTCATAAGCATCATCCTCCTCTTTGGTCGTTTTATCTAAGACAAAAGATCTTGCTTCTTGACTGCCGAACTGTTCACCTGTATTGAAAAAAAACAAGGGTTTGTTGTGTTTGAAAAGTGAAAGTGATTCTTTGTGAGGCTGTTTTGTTAGAACTCATCTACCCCAGACTCACCTGCTTGAGACTCCTCAGGAAGTGCCTGCCATGTCTCTTCGACCGGAGACATGTCTGAGCTCTTTTCCTGTAAAACAGAAACATCCATTACTGCGTTAATAGCCCTTGTCTGCTCATTAAACCAAGTAATTATGTACCTGGAAAGAGTTCTTTGACAGTACATGTAATGGAATGTGTAAAATTAAGACTAAGGATCGCAATCCTACACTATATAGGGCTTCTAGTCTACTGTAAAATAATTTCCATGTTTAGCCCCTTCCCATTTGTTGTACATTGTAACCTCTGAAAACTCACTTCAGCTTTAAACAACTCGTGGAGAACACACTTACATCAGCTTCTTCACCACCAACACTTTCCTGGTCACTGTCAACGTTCTCCTCCTGCTGCCTCTCCTTCTGTTTTGTCAATTCCTCAGGTATGTCCGCTTCCTCTATGATTCCATTTGTTAGACCCGAAGACTGGAAAAGCACGCTACTGGCTAAACGTGAGCCCCTGATGGCTAGGAAGGGAACACAGCCAAGTGAACAGATGAGACCTTTACTGCTGTTGGCCAATGGAGACAGCAGTGGAACAAGTCTCACTCACCCTGCATGCTGTGTGCATTGTTCTTTTCCAGTTCTTCCATATTAAAGCCCAATTTCATATCTGCCACTACACTCTCATTAAAATGTGAAGAACAAGTCCAGGATGTTGGGGGCTGGCAATAATAACCTAAGGTGGCACTGGTATTAAAAACAAAATTTGTCAAAAAACAGTCCCTTTCCTCTACGTGAGCATCAAAACTCCAACAGAAAGAAGCCTTACCCTGTCCACTCAGACCACAGCAGTTTGGCAGCACCTTCCACATTTGGGCTTCCACCTTTTTGGTGCAGTCCTCTTCTTTGAGCAAGCGAAGTAAAAAATTCCAGAGGATTCTTATATTCTGGGACAGTAAATTTCAATACTACCTTGAAAAAAGAAAACTAGGAACTGTCATTCATCTGCTACAGGTGCAGATGTAAACAAAAAATTGAGAACTTTCTACTTAAAAGAAACAGATTATAATAATCGAGAGAGAGAGGTGCTGGCCCAAAGACAGACATATAGATCAATGGAAGAAATTTGAGTGTTCAGAAATAAACCCTTACATTTATGGTCAACTGATTTTTGACATGGAGAAAGAACAGTCTTCAAGCAATGGTTCTAGGACTACTGATCTCCCCATGCAAAAGAATGAAGTTGGAGCCCCGTCCTCATACCATACACAAAAATTAACTCAAAGTGCATCACAGACCTAACTGTTAAGAGCTAAAACTACAAACTCTTAGAACAGGCATAAATCTTCATCACCTTGAATTAGTCAATGATTCTTTAGACAATGACACCAAAAGCACAAGTAACAAAAGGAAAAAGGTAAATTGAACACCAAAATGAAAATCTGTGCATCAGAGGACACCATCAAAGTGAAAAAATAACCCACAGAGGAAAATACTTGAAAATCATGTCTGATAATGGGCTTGTATGTAGCATATATAAACTCTTACAACTCAACAAAAATGGGCAAATGACCTGAATAAACATTTCTCCAAAGATATACACATGACCAATAAGCACAAGATACTCAACATCACTAGCCATTACCAAAAAACACCAAACCCACTGCTGTTGAGTCGACTGACTCATAGTGACCCTATAGGAGAAAGCAGAACTGCCCTGTAGGGTTTCCAAGGCTATAATCTTTATGGAAGCAGACTGCCACATCTTTCTCCCAAAGCAGGCTGGTAGGTTCAAACTGCTGACCATTCATTCAGTTAGCAGCCGAGCGCTTCAACTACTGTGCCACCAGGGCTCCTCATTAGTCATTAGGGAAATGAAAAAAACCAGACACCACTTCACATCCACTAGAATGGCTATAATAAAGTTAGTAACTAGTGTTGGCAAAGATCTAGGTAGTTGGAACCCTGACGCGCTGCTGGTAGAAATGTAAAATGGTACAGCCTCTAGAAAAGCTTGGCAGTTCCTCAAAATGTTAAACATAAAATTAACACACAAGCTGGCAATTATACTCCTAAGTATATATACCTATGAGAAATGAAGTATGTTCACACAGAAACCTGTCTATCAATGCATTTTTCAAAATAGCTAAGAAAACAGAGACAGCCCAAACGTCCATCAACTGATGAATGGATAAATAAACGTGGTACGTATATACAACAGAATATTATTTGGCCATAAAAAGGAATGATGTGTACCGATACATGGTACAACATGGATGAACCTCGAAAACATGTTGAGTGAAATAAGTCAGTCACAAAGGACTCCTTATATGATGCCATTCATATGACCTATTTAACAAAGATAAACCTGAAGAGACAGGATTTATCTGTGGTTGTCAGGGGCTGAGAGACAGACTTCTTTCTGGAGTGATGAAAATGCTCTAAAACTTCCTGTAGTGATGACTGCACAAAAAAAAAATACGGTGATTATGGTGAAATCCAAGCAGGACCAAACATCTTGAACTTTAAAGAGTCAGGCACCAAATCTCAAAATTATATTCTGAAATTTAAAAGTCCTCTCCCCCTCCCCCCTTTTGGTCAAGAAGTCTTTTTAAAAACGCTTATGATCAAATAAAAAGGCAGCGAGGAGCCTGAGGAAGAGTTCCTTTACCTGTCGAGCATCTGCCTGGGACAGGATGGCACTGGCAGCCTCCACTGGTTTTACGACTTCAATACTTGCGGGACTTCTCATAGCAAGTGCAGTGGCTGAGTTAAGTGGAGACACGATGATGCTGGGACTGTCTATGATTGTGATCTGTTTGTCCAGGGGAACAACCTGCATGTTCCTAGAAGAAAGATGCTACTCAAAGGGGGCACTGGTTTAATTTAGATGGCAAAAGGCAGAACACGAAGCTCAGGGTTGGATTGAACAAACTCAGCACAGTCAGTCAGATCCAGTTCCTCATCATTTGCTTCATGTTTGTCTGAAACCCAGACAGTGCACCCTCCCTTTCTAAACAGAAGCACTCCAAGTTATAGCTTAAATATCACCTGAACACATTCTGTCCCTCTGCCATATAGATTTTTCCCTCTCCCACCTGGCAAACTTTTCATTTCTCAAGACTAGGTTCAAACATCACTTCCTCTGAGGCAGCATACCTCTCTCTGAATCTGCTTATCTGTCTTTCAAACTAGATTGCAGGCAGCTGTCCCACTCCAACTAGTTCTTCCCCAAGTCTAGCTTGGGCCTAACTCCCTTCCTTTCATTGGCAGTTTTAAGAAGAGAATTCAAAAAGATAATTGTCTTCCTCAAGATAGCTAAAATAAAGTCATATATACTCAGACCACAGCCTTCAGTATGGATTACACCTCACCATAAAAAAAACAAAAGTCCTCATAACTGGGCCAATAAGCAACATCATGGTAAACAGAAAAAAGACTGAAGTTGTAAGGGATTTCATTTTACTTGGATCCACAATCAACACCCATGGAAGCAGCAGTCAGGAAATCAAAGATGCATTGCATTAGGCAAATCTGCTGCAAAAGATCTCTTTCAAGTGTTAAGCAAAGATGTCACTTTAAGGACTAAAATGCGCCTGACCCAAGCCATAGTGTTTTCAATCACCTTGCATGTGGAAGCTGGACAACGAGTAAGGAAGACTCAAGAAGAACTGATGCCCTTGTTGGGGAAGAACACGGAATATACCATGGACTGCCAGAAGAATGAACAAATCTGTCTTGGAAGTACAGCCAGAATGCTCCTTAACAGCAAGGATGGTCAGACTTCGTCTCACATACTTTGCACATTTTATCAAGAGGGATCAATCCCTGGAGAAGGACATCATCCTTGGTAGAGGGTCAGTGAAAAAGAGGAAGACCCTAAACAAGTTGGATTGACACAGTGGCTGCAACAATGGGCTCCAGCATAATTGTGAGAATGGCACAAGACTGGGCAGTGTTTCGTTCGTTCTCTCGTACATGGGGCCGCAATGAGCCGGAACCGACTCGATGGCGCCTAACAACAACATACGCGTCTATAATGAAATATTCTGATTACGGAACAGCTCAACTTACCTTGTAAGCCCCATGGACACACCAACACTGCATGTCCGTTCTTGTTTTAAGCTATTAATAATGCTGCTTTTACCCACATTTGGGAAACCTAAAAATGGGCAATTCAGACACAAAAGGTATTATGGACTGATAATTACAAAACTTCTACTACCTTATTTTATGCTTGATGTTTAGAGCAAGATCAGAGTTGGATCTGAGCGTCTTCACTTAAACACTAAGACCAATCTTAACTTCTTCATTTCTTGCTCAAGAAACAAAAGGGCAGGACTAATTCAAATAAGCCAAGAGGTTTTAGAAGCCAACTTCCTACAATGCCCAGTCACAACAAAGAACTGAATCAGGCAGCAGTTACTTTAGTTTTGTTTAAACTGTGTATGTGGTCTTGACGAAGGGGGAAAGTAGCTCATGTCTGAGCCCTTTATTTGGCAATAAACTTGCACA
>NW_004443937.1:31285308-31286653 GCF_000243295.1 Trichechus manatus latirostris | reverse complement strand
TTGTTGAGGCTCTGAACACCACTGTTGGCAACTCTTTCTCCAAATAATTTAGCCAGCTCTCCAAATTCTCCTTTGGCACCAGATCTGATAGGAATTAGGAAAAAGACATTGTCTAATCTGGCTGCTTTATTCAGATAGATTTGCAAAATTTGATGTAGATTTACTATTTTGCTTTTTCTGATTTAAGGATTTAACTGGAAAATGGGGGCAGGGTAAGTGCTCTACCCTGCTGCCCTTATCTTAACAGGCCAATATCAATACTTCTTTATTTCTTCAACTCCCCTCCGTGCTGCTTATTCTTTCAGGGCTGAGTCAACCTCTAGATTCTGGTCCTACTAACCCTATGGCTAATACTTTTAGAATTTACGCTCAGCTAACAGCCATTTCCTGACCACAGTATTTCTAGATCCCATTCCTACTTTCTGCTCACAGCTGTCTGTTCTAGGTTCTCCTGTTCCTGTTACTTATCCCTAGATACATAATTATGCATTTTTATCTAAATGTTTTGTCATCAAGGTTCCAATTATTCAACTCTTGAACTAAGATGTGACATTGTGTAGGTGTGGGGAATTTGGCACACTGTCATCATTTCCTCTGTAAAATACACTGCACAGTGAGCTGAGTAGAGAAGCTCACAATCTTAGACAAGGTGGTAAGCACTGAATCACAAAAGAACAGCAGAAACCAGTCGAATCATTTGTAGTAAACACCCCTTTCCCATGGCCCAGCACTGGCTTTGGCAACCAGTCAACACATGCACTGGCTTTGAGGTCAGAGTTGGATCTTATCAGTCTTCACTGACAATCAGACTGTTCAGATGTTTTCCTCATACCTCACCAGTGCTCATGGTAGACAAAGGCCATCCCTTTTGCTCACCTGATTTATTTAACACAAGTACTAGCCTTTTCTGTCCACCTTTGACAATTGCCTCTTCTACCTGGGGACACCTGCAACCAAGAGGATCTCTGGCATCCAACACCTCTAGCACAACATCTGAGGCCTCAATCACCTGTCAAGGCAGAAACAGTCAGAAACACATCACATCCCTTGCTCCAGGAACACCCTCAGCAGAAATGTGTTGGCATTATCCACTTTACAAGATGGTGAGCTCAGAGTTGGATCTCATGTCTTCACTTTGCTATGAAGAATGTTTATACGTCATCATTTCTCACACAAGAAAACATACAGGCTTGCTCAGGGTCCTCCACCCTCTCATCGAAGTGGACTTCAAAAGTGGAAACACTCCTAACTGAATGTACAATCTTCCTATAGTGAATTATGTAGTCTGACAGGCCCTAGAAGGGCAGAGCAGCATAGGCGCCATTCACCCATGGGGAGCGGGTGC
>NW_004443937.1:31282641-31284546 GCF_000243295.1 Trichechus manatus latirostris | reverse complement strand
TACCTCCTTCACAGCTTCCCCACTGGATGGCTCAACACCAGGGTTAGTTTCAAGTTTTCTTTTCTTTTCCTGTTCCTTCTGTCTGTCAAGCTTCTGCTGCTGTTTTAGTTCTTCAAGCTGTGCCCAATTCATAAGAGAAATGAGTGAGCCAAAGTGACCTGGTGCTGGTATTACCTTACTTGGAAATAAGTACACGTATCCACACTCATTTATTCAAAGCTTCAGCAAACATCTTACCCGCTGTTTTCTTAGCTCGGCTTCCCGAAGAAGAGCCTCCTTAAAGGGAGCACTGTTTGGAACTCCTGGATCTTTCCTAGGCTTCTTGCGACCTCGTTTTTTGGCTTCTTTCCTCAATTTTCGATGGTGCTCTCGTACCTATTGTGATGAAAACATTACTTGACTTTACAAAAATACCTTCCTTCTCAATTCATGTGAGAAACCAATTTAGCTACAGTTTAGTGACACGTGTATAATGACGTAGAAAAATGAAGCTTTAATTTGAATCATACAAAGCATATATAAACGTACTGCGTCAAGTCAATTCCGACTCATGGGGACTCTACCGGACAGAATACAACTGCCTATAGGGTTTCCAAGGCTGTTTACAGAAGTAGACTGCCACATCTTTCTGCTGAGAAGGTGCTGGTGGGCTTAAGCCGTGGAGCTTTTGTGTTTAACCACTGCACACCCAGCGATCGATCCTTAGAGCATGAATATGTATAACGTGGGGCACTGAAAAACAAAAAGCCACCGCTAGGCTCTATTTCTCTACCTCTTTACAGAGATTATTGAAATGTAAATTAAAGTTTACAGACTTTCTTATCACGAAATAACTGCACTTTTCCACAGCTGTACTCCTGGTGCCTAAGAGTTTATTCTCTCCAACTCCCATTTCCTGAGACTCAGTCATGTTAACCCAGAATTCCCGCATAGGTGAGAGATCAGGTGGAAATCAGTTTTAACAGTATATTTGGTATCGCTCTCCCACGCATAACACTCACCTTTTTTTGGATCTTATACCGCTTGTGGCAGGTCATGCGTTTACTTGCTTTCTTTAACTCTACAAAGAAACATCACAAAAGGGTTAAACACCAATGATTTGTCTGCATAGTTTTTTTGGTAACTGCATTATGGGGCTAACTCTTTTTGTGCGAAGAATCATGTGGGGTGCTTGATAAAAACACATATATCACTCTCTCAAATCCCAGATAATTTGATACAATAGATATGAAATGGGACCGAACTTCCCCGTTATTGTCTTCCCAAATTATACTACGATCACACACCGGAGCACGAGACTCAAAATAGCCATTTTGTGTCAAACACCACCAATCACACGGCAGGAGCGGCAACGGTGGATTTGGGAGACGGCCTTCAGCTCTCCTACAGGCCAGTTTGCACGTGGTCGCGGAAAGAAAAAGACTGGACCTGAAATTTAGCTCAGACGCTGTTGCCTCACGAGACTTTCACTCTCGGCGCCAGTCTTCCTTCCGCACGATGAGCCCACGGATCGGCAATATCAACGTGAGGCCTTCCCACCCTCGGTTCTACGCAGGACCGGGGACGGCCTACCCGCACCCCACCGCAGACCAAGCCGCTGAAGAAGAGCGCCCTGGGGAATTCAGCGACCACCAGAGACAGGGATTACTCCAAGTCCGCCCGCCCGCCCTCCGCCTCCACTCACTCGGCCGCTTCATACTGGCGGCTGGAACGACAACGCCAGCAGCTGCGTTAACCTTCCTCCACTAGCACCACGTGCGAACTGAGGCCCGGGGCAAGCGTCACGCATTCACGTTGCCGCCGTAAAGCGCGCCGCCGCCACCGCCCCACGTGCGCGCGCATGCACTGTCGCGCAGAGCCGGGCTCGCTTGGCGGCCGCGGGGCTGGCTTTGCGGCGGCACCGGG
>NW_004443937.1:31280100-31281963 GCF_000243295.1 Trichechus manatus latirostris | reverse complement strand
GCAACACCACAAAGAATCGGGTTTTTAGAACTGTGTACATTTCCTGATTTTCAATATTTTTCCATTTCTTAAAATGTTTTACTGAAAGAGAAGCATGATTTTGTTATATGTGGAGTATGTGATTTAAAAGTAAAGAAAGAGTGACAGAAATATAGAAGGAATTCTGAAAAGCAAATGATAGATACACAGTATTGGATTTAGAAGTTCTTACTATAGTTACAGAGATAGGTGTTGGAGTAAAACACTTTAACTTATTTTCCAACACAGTAGAGCTCCTCAAAAATTATTTTTAGGTGTTTTTTTTGCATTTCGTGGTACATTTTTTCCCAAGTATAATTCAGGAGCAAATGGACTCAATACAAATATAAGAGTAGTATGATTTTTGCCTCATTACTTGTTAACAGATTGCGTGTGTTTTAGGATCCAAACAGAATATTGGAAAGTTTTTTTCAAGGAGGTATTTCAGATTAAAACACTAACAAATACATGTTTGGATGAATGGAAGGGCCTTGGCCACTTTTTTTGACTTTGGGAGTTACAGAATACTTCAAATATTAATAATTTATCACAATCCCCAAGATAAGCAAATTGTGGTATATCTAATTGATAGACTGCTGTCAAACCATCGAACATCGTGTGGAAGAATGTTGACTTGGAAGAATTTTCTCTAAGTTAAAACACAGGCTGCAAAATAATATGTACAGTTTATCACTTCCATTAAAGATAAATAACAGGCAACAAAGGCATAGAATAAAACCAAAAGCTCTGAACACCAGTGTTAAGGATGGTTTACTCTGGGATGTAGGATTGTGGGTGGTTTTTTGTTTCTTTTAAGCTTTTTGTTTTCTCAGATTTTTGTTGTAAGTATACATCTATAGTGTTAAGTAGCACTAGAAATACAAGAGAGTTCCAAAAAGTTAGTAGACTGTCAAAATATACCATTTGGCTTTACTGAGTAAATAGTCTCCCAGTTTGCACATTATAAAGTTATTCTTCTTTACTGTCCACTGTAAATTAATCATTGGTTGTCAGGCTTTTGGACTTCTGATGATAATTAAAGTCATCTTAAAACTTGGAATTGAGCCCCAGAACCTGTTTCTTCCCTCTTCATGAAAAAAGAATTGGTTATGGGATGCTCACAAACCTTTTAAACTACAAAAATATTTATTTATTTATTTATTTTTAAGATCCCACTTAAGGACATTTGTAATAAAAAAGGTAAATTGATCACCCAGCCGATACCAAATACTATTCTATAGGCTGGGGCCACAAAAAAGAATATGACACAGTTCCTGTACCCAGGGACCATGCAGTCTTAGAGTTGGAACTTAACGTTTTTGTTGTGCTTTAAAGTTTCAAGGTGATTTCATGTATATAGTCTCATTTCCCTGTCACAGTAATCCAAGGAAGAGGTGCTTGCTGTTCTCATTTTAGAGGTGAGGAAACAGATCTGAGAGGTTGGGACGCAGCCAACATCAAACATAATTTGAGGTGGAAGACCTTCAACTCCAGTCTTGGTCTTCTGAGTGCAGGTCCTGTTGTTCCTCCCACCTCACCCCACTGCCTTTCTTTTGAGACTTCCAAAATACATTTTAAAATGTGTTTTTTGGATAAGAAAGTATTTGGAATTTATTCTGAAGTTGCATCTTTTTCTTATATTATCAAGTAAATTAATGGTTCAAGGATTTTTGGTTATTCTATGATGTATATTCACACACTGCAGTAATTTACATTTTTTTAATTTTCACTGGACTATTTATAGAAGTAATTTTGAACTTCTGCCAAAATGATTGAAGGCTTTTTTTGTTTAACCTTGGTAAAATGGTAGGTGGTGTCTCTCCAGTGCTGATAGGACTTTTAGAA
>NW_004443937.1:31276988-31278612 GCF_000243295.1 Trichechus manatus latirostris | reverse complement strand
CAAACTGAGAGCACAGAGATATCGTAATAAAAACTAAAAAATACCAGCGGTTACAATAGCTTATGAAATTATTTGTGTAAGGTGTCAGTGTTTTTGTAGCGAGGCTCGTTACTTCAGCCACAGAAAAACTCAACCTCAAGTTCTGAGCATAGAATACAGACAGAAATACATGCCCCTTTTTTGTTGTCTTATTCTGCCCTGCTTGATATAAATTATGTCTTATAAATTTGTTTTACTTGTATAATTTATATTTCTGATTTTGAAGGTTGCTATAGATAAGGACCTATAATAAGAATGTTCAATTTGTTAGTCTTGGGTTTATGGTTTAGTGGTCTTAGAAGTTATATAATTATCATTTTAAATTTTTATTGTGATAAAATTAAGATGTATTATTTTAATAGCAAGTTAGAGGCTGTTTAAGTCACCATGTAGAAGGCTGAGCGTTTTCAAGCTAAACTGCCCTGTATGTGCTGGACTCACACTTTTTATTTTTAGCAACCAAGCCAGGATAGTTACCATAATATAGTCTTGTATTCTTAAAGTGCCTTTTATGTTTTAGAATTTAAGGTGCACTTTATAGATACCAGCATTGTGGTTGACACTTTTTTACACACTTTTCCTGTAGCTATTTCTAGAATTGGGAAGAGGACAGTCAGGAGGAAGAGAGTGCACAAATATTTAAGTGCTTCTGGAAGGCCAGACAGGACCTGAAAGCTTACCTCTAGGGTGCTCTTTCAGATCATCTACTGGGACTTGAAGCTATGATTTCATAGTTCACGAGGATAGAGTACCTCACGTAACTGAAAAAGAGGTCCATTTTCTAACAGAAGAATTTCAAAACACAGTTTTATTACTTCTACATGTTGCATATGGGAAGTCACACTGAGTGTTTTTCAGGGGTATGTCTTGTGACTCTTGCTTTAATGAATAGAAAAAATTCATTTTCATTGTGTTACTTCTAAAGTACATCTAAAATGCTAAACGCTTAGATGTCCTCTGTCGCCTTACCTTTTTACACTAGTCATTTGCCCCAGGCACTGCTTCCTACCCTTTTCTGTATCATGGCCCACCTGGATAATGATCGTAACTGTAAGGCACACTGGGGAAAACAGATGAGGCTGCCAGCTCCATAGGTGATTGGCTTGGGGCCTCTGTCCCCCAAGCCTGCCTGGCTGTTTCAGGGACTAAGAGACCAATACCTTGTACCACTGCACATGGTTGGGAAACTGTAGTCCAGGGTAAATTTAGGGCCAGAAGTAGTTGAATCATTCAAAATTGGTGATATACAAATGAGTACACTTTTGCTGAATTTGCCTCATCAAAAGTGAAGAGGCTACAGCAGTGAGGTCCAGGACTTCCATTGGAAAAACTTATAGCTAGTGAAACTTCTTTGATCCAGAAGCGTGGTGGTAGGTGGCCAGCTAAGTTTGGTGGCAGAGTCTAGATTTAAACATAAGAACATGGCTAATTATTTCTTATAGAAGAAGTTGGATTCCATGGGTTCCAAGAGAAGAAGAGCTACCTCCCCTTCCAGTAGTGTCAGCGGGGACTTTGATGACGGGCATCATTCTGTGTCCACACCAGGCCCAAGCAGGAAAAGGAGGAGACTCTCCAATCTTCCAAC
>NW_004443937.1:31269367-31275682 GCF_000243295.1 Trichechus manatus latirostris | reverse complement strand
TTGGCTTCTGTGTTCCAACCATGCAAAGCAAAGTGCTAACCCCCATATGCACCTCACACACACCTCCTTATGGAGGCTGCATTCCCCCTGACTACAGCATCCTTTCTTTCTCATTTTCAAAATAATATCACCATTCTCTTCAAAACCCTGTCAAGTGAGGTCACTTGTTCTGAAAACATACATGAGTGTGGCAGGCAGACTACTGGTCCCCCAAATATGTCCATGTTCTCTGATCCATAGAACCTGTGACTATGTTAGATTGCATGGCGAAAGGGAATTAAGGTTGCTAATCAGATGACCTATAGCTGAAGAGATCATCCTGGATGATCCAGGTGGGCCCAGGGTAATCACAAGGGTCCTTAAATGGGGAAGAGGGAGGCACAAGAGTCAGAGTCAGATTTCAGGATGCTATGCTGCTGGCCTTGAAGATGGAGGACGCCCAGGAATGCAGGCAACCTCTAGAAACTGGAAAAGGCAAGGAAATGGATTCTCCCTTAGTGCCGCAGGAAGGAATACAGCCCTGCTGACACCTTGGTTGTAGCCCAGTGAGACTCATTGAGACTTGTGACCTTCAAAACTAAGATAATTTGTATTGTTTTAAGCCACTGAATTTGTAGTAGTTTGTTACAGCAGCAGTGGGAAACCAGTACGATGAGTAAATTAAAAATTTAGATCCCTTTATGATTATTGATGCCAAAGTGGGTAGTTAACAAGCTCCAGGTTGAGCTGAACACAAACTTCTTACCTCAAAGAGCAAAGCCAGCACAGATATGATATCACCATCATGAATTAGGAGAGCCCTGCAAATTAGTCATGGACAGAAAAGAAGGGATCTTTTTAAAATGAGGTAGCTGTCTCCAGATTTGAGTTGACTTATCAATAGCAGTCTTCTTAAAGGTACTTTAATTAGCATACGGCAATAAAAGCCCATATTTACTGTTTACCACGTGTTAAATAATGTACCAAGCAATTTCCAGACATATCTTATTTAAAGCTGGGAAGTATTATTTTCACAGTTTGCAGGTGAGAACTTGCACAGGTTCTCAGAGCTGCTAAAATATAACCAGAATTCAGACTGAGGTCTTTCTGACACCAAAGCCTGTAGTCTTCCCCAATGTGTTGTATAGAGAAGCAGCAGCAGCATTCTGGAGTACACAGAACTCCTCCTGCTGTACCTGTGCTGTACTGTATAGCAGGGGCTCTGACCCTCTGCTGCCTGCTTTCCACCAGCAGGCTGGTGCTCAGGGGCAGAAGGAACACGCCTTGGGTGCTGGAGCACTATCATCCATCTTCCAGGCATGAATATGTGGTACCTTCTGAGCACTGCCACCTTCCCCAGGTTCCTGAGGGTACCTCTGCCCTTCCTGAGTGGGATACATATGTTTTCTCAACTGTTTATAGAAAATAGTATTGCTCAAGCCACACAATTTGTAAATGTCTTTCTGGGATTTTGTTTTCGTTAGCGTATTAGGTTACTTGGACAAAGACATATGTCTTAGACTGGATTCTGTAGAGAAGCAAAACCAGAGAAGTGTATATACAGATACAGAGAGATATAGCTCAAGGAAATGGCTCACGCAGCTGTAGAGGCTGGCAAGTCCCAAGTCCATGGGTCAGGTGTCAGGCTAGAGGCTTCTCCTGACTCATGTAGCTGCATGGGCTGACATACCCAAGATGGGCATATCGGATGGTAGGCTGCTGGCTCACAGGCCGGGGAGGCCGACAAATACCAAGCTCGAGGTGAGGCAGCACATCGCTGGCTGACAGGTGGCTGAGGCCAACAAATCCCTAGATTGCCAGGCAGCACGGCAGGCTGCTAGCTCAAGTCCCAAGAACCACAGGTCAGATGATGACAAGTTGGATGTGGGATCCAGAGTGAGCAAAAGCCAGCAGGTTATGCCAGAACATCCACATGTATTGGATACAGGCCACACACTCAAGGAAAATCCCCTGACAACTGATCGGCTGATCACATCAGATCACATCGTGGGGGTGATTACATTATATTACAAAAAGGAGGATAACTACGTCATTATGTAACTGCCAAACCCCTGAGAACCATGGCCCAGCCAAGTTGACAAACTAGCTTAACCATCACGGACATCTTTTTCATGTATCCACAGTCAATGCCCATGGAAACAGCAGTCAGTAAATCAAATGATGTATTACATTGGACATATCTACTGCAGAAGACCTCTTTAAAGTGTTAAAAAGCAAAGATGTCACTTTAAGGACTAAAGTGTGCCTGACCCAAGCCATGGTGTTTTCAGTCGCCTTGTATGCATGTGGAAGCTGGACAAAGAATAAGGAAGACTGAAGAATTGATGCTTTTAAAGTATGGTGTTGGTGAAGAATATTGACCATACCATGGATTTCCAGAAGAACAAACAAATCTGTCTTGGAAGTAATAGACAGCCAGAATGCTCCTTAGAAGCGGATAGTGAGACGTCGTTTTGCTTACTTTAGACATGTTAGCAGGAGGAACTAGTACCTGGAGAAGGATATCATGTTTGGCGAAACTTTGTCTCGTGTACTTCTGACATGTTATTAGGAGGGACCAATCCCTGGAGAAGGACATCATGCTTGGTAGAGGGTCAGTGAAAAAGAGAAAGACCCTCAAAGAGAAGGATTGACATAGCGGCTTCAACAGTGGGCTCAAACATAGCAACAGTGATGAGAATGGCACAGGACCGGGTTTTGTTTCATTCTGTTGTGCGTGGGGCGCTATGAATTCAACCAACTCGAGGGCCCCTAACAACACCAACAACAAAGACATCTAAATTTACGATGGCTGAAACTAGAGAAAATCTCCTTCATGTAAAAGTCCTGTTCTGTGAAGAGTCCTGGTACTGTCTTTCCCTTTATTCCACTATCCCTGAGGTGTCACCCTTGACTACATGGTCTGAGATGGCCCACCACAACCACCTTCCATCCAGTAGGCAAAAGAAGGCATGTTTAAGGACATGATCTGGACATGGCATGCTTCAGCTCTTGCATTGGCCATTCCTAGCTGCAGCAGAACTGGAAAATATGGTCTTTATTAATCATGCAGCAGCTGAGAATGCTGTTGTCCTAGAAAGAAGGGAAACTGGGTTTGGGAGGAGCCAGTAGGCTCTACGTGGGAGACCTGGTGTTTTCTCATCCTAACATTTTCTGGTTAAAACTCTTAGTTTTGCTTTGGCTATTTTGCAGCCATTATGATGGCAGGGTGCCCTCACCTATTGTTCAAAAAGCAAAACTATTATGAAAGAATGTGTACTGCATAATTTGTATTTGTGGGTACTTCTGTTCATGGAGAGAAGTCTAAAAGAATGTTTACAAAAATAGTAATAGTGCTGTTAATCTTGATAATAGGGGTGATTTTTACTTTTTCATACTTTTCTGTATGTTTGGTTTAAGTAGAAAAACATCACTAGAGCTATTTCGTCTTGAAAGTGAGAGGACTCTCTACGTTGTTAGGTGCCGTCGAGTCAGTTCCAACTCATAGAGACCCTGTGTACAACAGAGCGAAACACTGCCCAGTCCTGCATCATCCTCACAATTGTTGCTATGTTTTTGCCCATTGTTGCAGCCACTGGTTTCAGTCCATCTCATCGAGGGTCTTCCTCTTTTTCACTGACCCTCTACCAAGCATGATGTCCTTCTCCAGGGATTGGTCCCTCCTAATAACATGTCAGAAGTACACGAGGCAAAGTTTCGCCATCCTCACTTCTAAGAAGCATTCTGGCTGTACTTCTTCCAAGACAGATTTGTTCATTCTTCTGGCAATCCATAGTATATTCACTATTCTTCACCAACACCATAATTCAAAGGCATCGATTCTTCAGTCTTCCTTATTCATTGTCCAGGTTTTGGATGTATTTGGATTGAAAGTACTATGGCCTGGGTCAGGTGCACCATAGTCCTCAAAGTGACATCTTTGCTTTTTAACATTTTAAAGAGGTCTTTTGCAGCAGATTCGCCCAATGCAATATGTCCTTTGATTTCTTTACTGCTGCTTCCATGAGTGTTGATTGTGGATCCAAGTAAAATGAAATCCTTGACAACTCAGTATTTTCTCCATTTATCATGATTATTGATCCAGTTGTGAGGCTTTTTGTTTTCTTCTTGTTAATTAATGTGTAATCCATTCTGAAGGCTGTAGTCTTTGATCTTCATCACTAAGTGCTTCAAGTTCTCTTTACTTTCAGCAAGCGAGGTTGTATCATTTGCATGTTGCAGGTTGTTAATGAGTCTTCCTCCAATCCTCATGCCCTGTTCTTTTTCATATAGTCCAGTTTCTTGGATTATATGCCCAGCATTCAGATTAAATAAGTATGGTGAAAAGATACAACCCTGATAAACATCTTTCCTGCTTTTAAACCATGCGGTATCCCCTTATTCTGTTCAGATTATTGCCTCTTGGTCTATGTACAGATTCCGCATGAGCACAATTAAGTGTTCTGGAATTCTCATTTTTCGCAGTGACACCTGTAATTTGTTATGATCCACACAATCAAATGTCTTTGCATAGTCAGTAAAACACAGGTAAACATCTTTCTGGTACTCTCTGCTTTCAGCCAAGATCCATCTGACGTCAGTAGCGATACCCCTTGGTCCACATCCTTTTCTGAATCTGGCTTGACTTTCTGGCAGTTCCCTGTCAGTGTACTGCTGCAACTGTTTTTGAATTATCTTCAGAAAAATTTTACTTACGTGTGATGTTAACAATATTGTTCAATAATTTCCACATTCTTTTGGATCCCCTTTCTGTGGAATGGACACAGATGTGAATCTTTTCCAGTCAGTAGACCAGCTGTCTTCCAAATTTCTTGGCGTAGATGAATGAGTGCTTCCAACGTTGTGTCCATTTGTTGAAACACGTCAGTCAGTATTCCCTCAATTCCTGGATCCTTGTTTTTCCCGAATGCCTTCATTGCAGCTAGAATATCTTCCTTCAGTACCATCGGTTCTTGATCATATGCTACCTCCTGAAGTGGTTGGACGTTGACCAGTTCTTTCTGGTACGATGACTCTGCGTATTTTTTCTGTCTTACTTTGATGCTTCCTGTGTCGTTTAATATTTTACCTGTAGAATCCTTCAGTATTGCAGCTTAAGGTTTGAATTTTTTCTTCAGTTCTTTCAGCTGGAGAAATGCCGAGCATGTTCTTCCGTTTTCTAACTCAAGGTCTCTGCGCATTTCATTATGATACTTTACTTTGTCTTCTCAAGCCGCCACTTGAAATGTTCTGTTCAGCTCTTTTATTTCATTGTTTTCTTCCATTTGCTTTAGCTACACTATGTTCAAGAGCAAGTTTTAGAGTCTCTTTTGATGTCCGTTTTGGTCTTTTCTTTCTTTCCTGTCTTTTTAATGACCTTTCGCTTTCTTCACGTATGTTGTCTTGACATCATCCCATAACTCGTCTTCTGTCGTTAGAGTTCAGTGCATCAAATCTATTCTTGAGATGGTCTCTAAATTCAGGTAGGATATACTCAGGGTCATACTTTGACTCTCGTGGACTTGTTTTAATTTTCTTTAACTTGAACTTGCATGTGAGCAGTTGATGGTCTGTTCCGCAGTTGGCCCCTGGGCCTTGTTCTGACTGATAATAGTGAGCTTCTCCATCATCTCTTTCGACAAATATAGTCGATTTGATTTCTGTGTGTTTCATCTAACGAGGTCCACATGTATAGTCACTATTTATGTTGTTGAAAAAAAGTATTTGCAATGAATAAGTCGTTGGTCTTGCAAAATTCTATCATGTGATCTCCAGCATCATTTCTCTCTCAAAGGCTGTATTTTCCAACTACAGATACTTTGTTTCCAGCGTTCGCATTCCAATCACTAGTAATTATCAGTGCATCTTGATTGCATGTTTGATCAATTTCAGACTGCAGAAGTTGGTCAAAATCTTCAGTTTCTTCATCTTTGGCCTTAGTGTTTGGTATGTAATTATGAATAATAGTTGCATTAATTGGTCTTCCTTGTAGGCATATGGATATTATCCTATCACTGACGTTATTGTACTTCAGGATAGATCGTGAAATGTTTGATAATGAATCTGATGCCATTCCTTTTCAATTTGTTATTCCCGGCAAAGTTGACCATATGGTTGTCCAATTCAAAATGGCCAATACCAGTCCATTTTAGCTCACTGTTGCCTAGGATATCAATCTTCATGCATTCCATTTCATTTTTGATAACTTCCGATTTTTCTAGATTCACACTTCGTACATTCCTTGTTCCGATTATTAATGAATGTTTGCAGCTGTTTCTTCTCTTTAAGTTGAGCCACATCAGCAAATGAAGGTCTCGAAAGCTTTACTCCAAACAC
>NW_004443937.1:31255366-31268576 GCF_000243295.1 Trichechus manatus latirostris | reverse complement strand
TTTACGTTCTTACACTTTATCTGAATAGCAGATGGAGTACTCCTTTTATCTCCTCATACTTTTACAGTTACTAAAGTCATAAGTGGTTGATAGGGTTTTTTTAAAATTAGATTTACTCGTTCTCTTCCCTTTCTGCTGAATTCAGTTTAAAAGTCATTAGGCGAGGCTGAGCAAGGTTTTCATCTGCAGAGAATGGAGGGCAGGCTACAATAGCAGTGTCATGGCACAGGATGCCAGAGCCTGAGCAGGGTAAAGAGGACGTTCATATAGAAGGACTTCCTGGCAGCGGGGATTGGAGCCTAAATGGAGGAAGGAGGGTATCCATGTGGGGCAAGGGGTGGGGGCCTGGCAGTGGCCTGTCATGTGATGTCAGAACCTGAGTGGGATAAGGAGGACATCCACAGAGGGGATAGCCTAGCACAGAAGGACAGAGCCCGGTGAGGAGGGTGCCTGTACAGGAGGTGGGTGGTGGCCTGGTACAGAGGCAGGGGGCAGAGGCTCAGTGGGCTGAGGAGAGTATCAGGTGGTAAGGGTAGGACAGCATCAGGAGATTGGTTACATGCAGAGGACGAATCATGTAAGTAAATGCATTGTAGATAATGAGAGCCAGGCTTCTAACTATCTGAGGGAAAAAAAAAAAAAGCAGTTGACATCAACTTGATTCCAACTCATGCAACCCCCTGTCAGAGTAGAACTGTCCTCCATAGGGTTTTCAGTGGCTGGGTTTTTGGAGGTAGATCACTGGGCCTTTCTTCTGAGGTGCCTCTGGGTAGACTCAAACCTCCAACCTTTTGGTTAGCAGCCAAATGCATTAACCATCTGTACCACCCAGGAGCGCCAAAGCAGTTGCCATCAGGTTGTTTACAAGTCATGGTGACCTCATCTGTGTCAGGGTAGAACTTTGTTCCATAGGGTTTTCAGTGGCTGATTTTTCGGGAGTAGATTGCCAGGCCTTCCAGCGTGCCTCTAGGCAGACTCGAACCTCCAAGTTTTCAGTTACGGCTGAGCGCATTAACCGTTTGCTCCATTGAGACTGTCACTATCTGAGAAGGGAGGTTCAAACAGCGAGAGGGAGGAAGCTAGAATGAATGCTGTGGTGTTGGATTGAAATTGGAGATAGTGTGAATTCATAGTTTCCAATATATGTAGATAGATAGAAAATAAATTTAGATGTAATATGTATATTTTCTAGCTCTTTCCACTGAGACAGACTGGGAGCAGCAACACCGCGATAGAAATGAACACATCTAGCACCCAGATATTATTTTTGGGAAATAGCTGATTACAAGGGCTATATCAGGCAAAGTACGAAATGGTGCCAGGAAATAAGAGCTCAGAGTGTGATGGGAATATGGTTAAAGTACATAGAAGCCAGCTTGAAAGGACTCCTACTGGCCAAATTGGGGCATTTTGAGCATCGAAATAATTATAGTAATGATTTTTAACCCTTTGAATCAAATAGGAATCCATAAATCTATGCTGATATAAATTAAAAATTGAATAAGTTGAAAGTTTGATGAGGAATGGGCTTTTACATAGTATAAAGAGACTGTTCTTACAACTTTTGTATCAAAATAAAAAGTAAAAATAAATACATCATACATACCCAAAGAAATAACATGTATGTTGTAGTTCTTCTCCACTAAGGTTCTAGGAAAGAATAAAGCCTTAATGCCCAAGACGTTCTTTATACGTGATAACTTGTCTCTTGTGCACCTAGAATGGAGCTAACTACCAACCCCCATGAGAGAATTGAGAAAATAGTCACTCAGATAATTTTTCAGAGGGCTTACTTGTCTCATGGAACCCCAGTTGAAAACACTATAAAGAATGATAACAATAAACATTCATGTACCCAAAACCTAACTTAAGAAACTGGTATAACTACCTTTGGATTTTCCTGTGTGTCCCTCACTGTCCCTACCCCCCACCCCCCACCCCCATTGCCCTCCAAGCCAAGAAATAACCACTATCCTGATTTTTGTGGTTGTTTGGTTAGTTTAACATTCTGGTCAAATTTAAATGTGTCGTATGTGTTTCATCTCTGGTAAGCTCCTTGAAGCCAGGGACCTCGTTTTTGTCCTTTTTAACTTTAGTAATTCATACTAAAGCTGTATATATAATAGGTACTTGATAGTACTTGGCAGAAAAAAGTTCTGAGGTCACTAACAAGAGACTGTCCATTTTGTAAGTTTATAAAGAAGTTTGAAATATGAATGTTTTCAGCCACTATCGTACACCATCTTCATTTGCATGATATCAGTGACATGGTTTTAGAGATAATGCCCTAAACCTTAAATATTTAATATATAAAAGACCATCACAGGTATTAATTTAGGTTTTTATATCATTAATACATATTTTGCAAAGGAAACAGATGGATTTTCTTTTGTTCCCTGTTATTTCTAATAATAAGAGCAAGTCTGGTGGCAGATTGTAATATGCTGAATAACTTGGAATATTGGATATTATCCCAGATAGTTTTGAAATACGTTATAACTTTTTAGATAAATGCCATTTAAGAATGTATATATTTAAATTATAACAGAAATCAACCAGACTATTACGAAGTGGTTTCTCAACCCATTGACTTGATGAAAATCCAACAGAAACTAAAAATGGAAGAGTATGATGATGTTAATCTGCTGACTGCTGACTTCCAGCTGCTTTTTAACAATGCAAAGGCCTATTATAAGGTAAGAAAGCATCAAATCTGGAAGGTCTCCACATTTTCACCAAAATTTGATATTGTTTGGCTTTTCATTATTTATCGGTCTGATGGGTGAGTAGTGGTATCTGTCAATGGAGTTTGCATTTCTCTTGTTAGTAAAGAAGCTGAACATTTTTGTGATACGAACCGTTCTTATTTATTCCTTCTGTGAAGTGTCTGTTCATATCTTTTGCCCATTTTTCTTTTGGGTTGTTTGTCATTTTATTTATTTCTAGAAGTTTTTATATATTCTAGATACTAAGGTGTCCTGGTGGCTCAGTGGTTAAGAGCTTAGCTGCTAACCAAAAAGATAAGCAGTTTGAATCTACCAGCCGCTCCGTAGAAACCCTATGGGGCAGTTCTGCTCTGTCCTGTAAGGTCTCTATGAGTCCATATCGACTCGCCAGGAGTGGGTTTTGGTCTAGATACTAACCCTTGCTTATGTGTGTTGCAAATATCTTCTCCTACTGTGTGATTGTCTTTTCATACTTTTTTTTTTCTTGGTGTCTTTTGATGAACTTTTTTTAATTTTAATATGTAGTCAAATTTATCACTGTTTTACTTTGTGAATTATCCTTTTTTGTGTGTTGTTTCAGAAATCCCTCATGCTCAGAGTTTATAAAGATATTCTCTCATATTTTCTTCTAAAAGTTGTATAGTTTTGTCGTTTACATCTGTCTTTAGTGCATCTTGGATTGATTTTTGTGTCTTCTGTGAGGTAGGGGTCTGTGTTTTTGTTTTTCTTTTTTTCTGTAGACGTACCCAGGAGGTTGACTTGGCCATCCTTCCCTCCTCCGTCACAGTGTCCGTGCTGTCATTGTCTCCAGGTGTGCATGGATCTGTTTCTGGGCCTTTTATTCTTTTCCACTGGCTAGTTTATCTATTACTGGACCACTGTATTTCTGTCTTAATTGCTATGGCTTTATCATTTTTTATCTGGTAAGGAAGGCATTTTGACTATTCTTGGCCCTTTGCCTTCGCTTACACATTTTAGAACCATTATGTTCAGCAAGCACACGTGCGTGCACACCCACACGCACACACACACACACAAACTGCTGGAATTGACTCTGTAGATCATATTGGGGAGAACTGATGTAATTATGATACTGACTTTGGATCTGTGAATTTGGTAAGTCTTCATTTATTTAAATCTTCTCTAATGTATTTTATAGTAAAGCTTTAAATGTTTCTTCGTAAAGACTCTACAAATGTGTTTTTAGTCTATTGTTACTACTATGTGTGTGTAATTCACATACCCTTTTAAAGTGTACAGCTCAGTGTCTTTTAAAGTATATTAAAAAAGTTGTACAACCATCACCACTATCTAATTCCAGGATATTTTAATCACCCCAAAAAGAAACCCCATACCCATTATCAGGCACTCGCCATTACTCCTCTTCTCAGCCTCTGGCATCCACAGTCTACTTTCTCTCTATGGATTTGTCTATTCTGGACATTCTGTACAAATGAAATCATACAATATGTGACCTTTTGGGTCTGGCTTCTTTCTCTGAGCATAATGTTTTCGAGGTTTGTACATACTGGAGCAAAATCAATACTTTGTTCCTTTTTATGGCTGAATAATATTCCATTTTTTGGATATATTACTTTTTATTTATCTGTTCACCAGTTGATGGACATCTGGGTTGTTTCCACTTTTTGCCTGTTATGAATAACGCTGCTTTGAATTTTGTAAATGTAACAAGAGTGCCGTTAGTTGGGTACAATGCTCTACATGTGTCCATTAGATCAAGCTTGTTAATTGTGTTACTAATATCTTTTATATTCTTACTGGGTTTAACCTGCATGAACTGTCCACTTACTAAATGAGATATTTTAAAATCTCACTCTGATGGTAAGTTTGTCTATTTCTCCTTATAAATCTGTTGATTTTTGCTGTATCTATTTTGAGACTATGTAAATAGGAGCATACCAATTTGAATGGTTATATTGTCCTAGTAAACTGAACCTTTTTGGCGTTGTATAGTCTTCCTCTTTATCGCTAGTAATGTTGTCTGCTTTAAAGTCTGTTTAGTCTGATATTAATATAGCCATACCAGCTTTATTTTGGTGTTTATCTTAGCTACTTTTTTCCCCATTCTTTTACTTTCAACCTTTTCGTATCTTTTTAATGCTGATGTATCTCCTGTAAACAACACATACACGAATTTCTATTTATCTAATTGGTAATTTTTGCCTTTTAACTGGAGCATGTCATCTCTTTACAGTTTTAGTAATTACCGTTATGTTTGGATATATTCCTACCATCTGAATTTTTACTTTCTGCTGGTCTCAGTTTTTTATGTTGTTTGGTCTGTTTTTCTCTTTGCCTCCTTTCGGGTTTTTTTTTTTTTTTTTTTTAAATCCCTCTTATTCTCTCTACTAATTTGGAACTTGTAAGAGCTATTGAGATCTTTTAGTTCTTCTCTAAGAAGTTTTAACATGCATAATTAACTTATCAAAGTGAAAAGTTAATCAGCATCTTAACCCTCCTTCCAAATAATACAAAGTCATTAGAATAATTTGACTCTGATCACCCTTTTCTTTATTTGTGCTATGGATGTTGTGTATTTTAGTTCTCTTGGGACAACTTTTTAATTCCATAGAACAATACTATTGTTTTATCCAATCGAGATTTAATTTTGCTCACAAATTTACTACTTTTTTATTCTTTTTTTATGGCTGTTGAGAAGTCATCTGTCAGTCTAATCGTAGCTCATTTGAAGGTTATACGTGTCTTTTCTTTCTGACTACCTTTAGTATCTTCTTCTTCTTGTCTTTTGTGTTTTACAGTTATACTGTGGTATGTCTAGATATGGATGTCTTTTATTTTATTTATGTATTTTGGGAATTGTTGGATTCCCTAACAATTACAGCCTTGAGGAGCCTTGAAACTAAAGCTTAGGTTCATCTTGTCTTGCAGATGCACTCAAGGTGAATGTTGACTTCACGGTTTTGTTTGCTCATCAGGGCCTCCGCTTTTACTTTATTTTTGCTTTATGAACATTCCTTCCTCATTACTGGCAACCCATGGAGGCATTTAAAAAAAAATTTTTTTTTTAACATTACATCAAACATTGTTTTTAATGGAAAGGTTTAGTCAGAGTTCATACCCACTATGCTTCAGGAACAGAAATCTTCACATAAGTATTAAATAGTTTAAAAATGGAAATAATATCAGAACAATCATTAGCTGATTCAGACTTTTAGTCTTTAAATTGTTTTTCTTAGTATTTTATTAGTAATTAGCCTTAATTTAGCAAACGTTTATTTTCTGCCTCACGTCTTTCTGTAACGAGATAGGGCATAAATAAGTAGAATAATTTGATTTCAGAATGCCTTTAAAACATACACTTAGTTTCTCAGAAGGGGGATTGAGGCCCATGTATCCTTTAATTGTTGTTGCGTGCCACTGAGTCGATTACAACTCTTAGCGATCCTATAGGACAGAGTAGAAGTGGCCCTAGGGTTTCCTAGGCTGGTAATCTGTATAGGAGCAGATTGCCAATCTTTTCTCCTTTGGAGCATCTCGTGGGTTTGAACTGCTGACCTTTCAGTTAGCAGCCAATCCTTAACCGCTCTACCACCGGGGCTCCTTTCCTTCAGCCATAGGATTGTTAAATTTGTAAATGAGTTTTCATAGTTATGTTTTAGAATACACGTCTTTGCTAGAACAGGATGCTTTAAAAGTAGTGACAATTGATACACAATAAAAATACTAAAGTAATATTTTTTTCCTATTCTCTTTGCCAATGTATAGCCAGATTCTCCTGAGTATAAAGCTGCTTGCAAACTCTGGGATTTGTACCTTCGAACAAGAAATGAGTTTGTTCAGAAAGGAGAAGCAGATGATGAAGATGATGAAGAAGATGGGCAAGACAATCAAGGGGCGGTCACTGATGGAGTAAGTGTGCAGCTGGAACCTCTGATGGGTGGGCTGTCTGGGAGGTGGGCAGGTAGGCCCCCTCCCTGCCTATGGTTTTTTCAGGGCTGCTGTGAGCAGCTGAGCTTCCTGTATAGTTGTATTGGGAACCGGAAGGGTATGCAGGCATGCGGCTAGAGTGTCCCACTCCAGTTACGAGGGATCCTGGGACAGCCTGGAGAGTGAGTGCCATTTGTGGTGGTTTTCACGAATTCCTCTTACACTAATGCATATTTGTGGTTCACTTTTAAAGAGAATCTTCATATTATCAAGGACTAGTCCAGTATTAGTAGATTGAGACATCATGTAATGGTAGGCAGTATTGTGATTAAAAGTTGGAGAGGCAGTGAAACACCTTAGTTGGGAGTATTTTTGTGAGTTGAACTGGTCACTATTCCTAAAACGTGCCAAGTGTGTACCTGCCTCTGGAACTTTGCAGTTGTTTTTTCCTCTGCTTACAGCATGCTTTCTTTGGCTTTTCTGTGACTGATGCTTTTTCATTATTGAACTAACTTCAGAAGTTTAGGAGCTATTTAATATTCAGCATTTATTTTTTAATTTCTCTCACCAAGTACTTTTTTCTCTTCCCTTCTCTCCCCCTCCCCCCAAGT
The DNA here is from genome assembly GCF_000243295.1 of Trichechus manatus latirostris. NCBI lineage: Eukaryota > Metazoa > Chordata > Mammalia > Sirenia > Trichechidae > Trichechus > Trichechus manatus. Next base: position 31,261,330 of record NW_004443937.1, on the reverse strand, counting down.
CATCTCCAAGTTACTTGAAGGAGATCTTAGAGCAGCTTCTTGAAGCCATAGTTGTAGCCACAAATCCATCTGGACATCTAATTAGTGAACTTTTTCAGAAGCTGCCTTCTAAAGTGGTAAGTGATGTGATTAAATACAGGTGAAGAAAAGTGTTTGATTTTTTTAAGTACTTCACAGTTTTTATTAGCTCTTAGTAAACAAAGGAAGGTTAAAGGAACGTGTGGGAGGCAGCCAAGAGATCCTATTCGTGGCCTCAGCAGCATGCACAAAGGACATGTTCCTTCATTTACTTGGCCAGGAGGGTGTGGGTTTTTTTTAAAATTTGTGTTTTTGTTTTTTTGATTGGTAATTCATAAATGATTAAGTAAGCATCTATACTGAATCTTTTATTTATGAAAGACAATAAACTCTCTTTGCTGGAGGACAGGGTGAGAGGAAGAGAAGTGAGTTCTTCCTCCCTTAGTTCTTCTTGATCCAGTGTTGGGGAAGAGAGAGAGACAAATTAGATACTCTTCTGCTCCCATAAGGAAGAGGTTTTCTGGACAAGTGAGACCCTCTAAAAGTATCAGGGTCCCTTACGGCTTCACACCCAACAGGCAGGTAACATAGCTGTAGGTTTGAGTCACTTCAGCTAGGAGAACTGCAAACATTTCTGTGGCTTCAGCAGTCTTATATTTCTAGACATAGTTGTACTTTCTAAAGTACTCCACTATAGCATTTCACCTCGTTGGGATCATTTACTCTTCTGTCTGCCTCCTTCCCTAGCCCCTGAATTTCTTAAGGACAGGAACCTCACCACATTTACCTTTGTGTCCCCTGCCATGTGATTGGGCCCCAGCAGGGAATAGGTGCACAAGAAGTGCTTGTTAAATGATGAGTGGCTTGCTACTTTCCCCACAGTCATTGACCAAACTAGTTATTTAAAGGCATGTCTTGATTAGTTATAGGACAGTTATGACATCAGAAACAAAGCATATGACTGTAGCTCTCCTGGGTATGTGTCTGATTAGAAATATATAATGACTATGTTGGTCATATGATGTAAAATTATAGAACAGAGAACAATCTTTACTCAGGACTTACTCTTACTCAGTAGTGATTATGCCACAAAGGGTGATTTGGCACATTAAACCTCCGTATCTGGTTCCTCCATGCCAGGAGGGCCTTCTGGGTGGGACAGCATGCAGCAGGAGGTAGTTGGGGAAGGCAGGTTCCCATTGGTCCCTCAGACACAAAGACTGAGACCTGGAGGGAGAGGGCAGTTTCTATCTTTTAAGTCCTTCCCAGACAGTAGCTGGCTGAGCAGGAGAGGGGATTGGGAGTATGAGGACCAATAGCTTGGATTACTCTGTACCCTAAGCTGGGTAACCTTACCACAATTTGTCTTCTGAACTGTTTCTCAGTGGTAGAATTGGTCCAGAGCAGAAGGGGCAGGAAAGGTGTTTGATCCAAGCAAAGGAAGGATTAGGGTGAGGAAGATAGAGAGGGGAAAGCTGAGGGATCAGATGAGATGCGGCGTCGTTGAGATCATCCCCTCAGCCTGAGTGAAGGCTGTGGCCTCCTGCCTTACGTTGTTGCTGCTCAGTTTCCAGTAGGGTTTGAACAAGTCAGAAGAGCCTGGAGAACACAGTCTGACCTCCCCTGACACCTCTGTCCCCCAAGGAGACCAACTTTTGACTTTTGGTCCACTTCAGTTATTTCCTCCAAAGAATAAAACCCATAGGAGAGCCTCAGGCACAGAATGCACTCTAGCATTGTGAGATCCTTCAAGGACATTCCCTTGACATGCTTGAATTCTTTTCTTGTGATGGGCTAATAGTTGATAAGAAATCAGAAATTGGGTATAATTTTGCTTCGTTCCTATAAAGTAATTTCATTTAAACGCTGTTTTATTTAAAAAAAAACAAAAAAGTTATTTTGACTGAAATAAGTAGAAGCATTAAGTTAAACATGAAGCTTTTACATCTTACTACCTGACTTCTTCTAGATCCTTAAGAATTATTTTAAGAAATAGGATTTAATTATGTTATTTGAACTGGAAAATCTTAAAAAGCTTATAATGAGCCCATGAAGAACATTTCTCTGCTTCATTTCCGCTTCATTTCCAGGCATAGATGTCTTGGGACCTTAAATTAAAAATTGTATGCTTCTGTGAATTTAGGATTTTTAAAGCATTAGATTGTAGTGTGTTAGTTGTATAATGATAAGTACCAAGTATAAACTCCTACAACATGCTATTGGATATTTTATGAAGGTTGTTAAAGTCAAATTCTTTTTGTTTCATATATAACAATATGCTGTACTGTGTTTCTAGCCTTGAATCTCACCAAGCTGCTCAACTGATTGTATGAGTAACAGATTGTCAGTGCGTTCGCTTGTCTTCTCATTAGCTGTATACTTTCACTTATTGCACATGCCTGGGTTTTTGTCTTCCAGCAATATCCAGACTATTATGCAATAATTAAGGAACCTATAGATCTCAAGACCATTGCCCAGAGGATACAGGTATGAAGGTGACCATATATGGTTTAGGGCAGATTGGCCTATGGTCTTTTTTAAGGGCTTTTAGAAAACAGAGAAGCAGATGTCTCTATAAGGGGTTACTGGCGATATAATGTACACAAATTAGGGTAGTGTTACCTGATTGTAGCATTGGAGGAGGCAGTTTAGTGTCCCTTTTCCGTTTTTTCTGTAGGGAACAAAACAAAATTCTCTCTGGCGTAGTAAATCTTGCTCTTAGGACAGAAATTAAAAAGCATTGGCCATGGACATTTCTAATTGTGAAAGCTGCATTTGGTAATTTCTTGTTTATTTTTAATGCTTTCAAAATAGTTTTAGGGCATCTTAAACTAAGGCTATGGCTGCTAACCAAAAGGTCGGCAGTTCGAATCTACCAGCCGCTTCTTGGAAACCCTATGGGGCAATTCTCCTCTGTCCTGTAAGGTCCCTATGAGTTGGAATTGATGGCAGTGGGTTACAACGGATCGTTAGAGTATAAGCTCAGTGAGAATAGGGACTTGTTCTCTGTTTCCCCCTCTGTATCCCTGTGGTGATAGCAGCAACTGACACTCACAGAGGCTTGCTGTGTGCCTGGCGCTGTTCTGAGAACTCTCTGTGTGTTAGCTAATTGATTCTCACAACTCCATGAGGTAAATACACTCACAGAGGCTTGCTATGTGCCCGGCGCTGTTCTGAGAACTCTCTGTGTGTTAGCTAATTAATTCTCACAACTCCATGAGGTAAATACTATAATTATTCCTGTTTTATGGATGAGAAAACTGAAGAAGTTAAGTAACTTTCCCAGGTCACAAACTAGTAAGGAGAAGAGCTGGGATTTGACTTCAGGCATTCTGACTCCAGATCTGTGTTCTTAACCCCTGCACTGTTATTGCTTCTCCACAGACTAGGAACTCAGTAAATATTGACTGAGTGAATAACTGGATGTTTTATTTAAAAAAAATAAAAAGTTTTTGGAGTGAAATAAGTAGAAGCATTAAGTTAAACATGAAACTTAAAAGGTTAAGAAATTTACAGAGGTTAAGAGCTAAATTATACAAAACCAATTGTCATCGAGTTGACTCTGACTCATGGCGACCCCATGTGTATCAGAGTAGAACTGAGCTCTGCAGGATTTTCAGTGGCTAATTTTCAGATGTAGATCACCAGGCCTTCCTTCCCAGGGGCCTCAGGGTGGACTCACAACCTCTAATCTTTTGCTTAGCAGTCGAGCGCATTAACTGTTTGTACCACCCCGATACTCCCTAAATTATACTAGAAAGCTAGTTTTCAGAGTTAGACTGACATGGGTTCTTTTCCTGGCTCTGCTACTTACTAGCTATGTCAGTTTGGTCAAGTGACTTGCTTGCTTTCTCTGCCGTACGTTGCATATCGTCTCACCTCTTTGCAGAGTTCTAGGAGTCACTGATAGTGTATGTAAAGCATCTGGCGTATCTCCTGTGGAATGAGGCCTTGGTAAATAAGAATTAGTGCTCCTTTCAGGATAAGGAGGACTTGGAGCTCCCGGTAGATGAAGCAAAAAGGAAAATGTAATGTGTTATATAGTCTCATTGTGAAAGGAGACTGAAAGTACAGTGGTTTGCCAGGAGGGACAAAGTTTCCTTGACTTTAAATTCTAAGAGTGTTGTATAGAGTAACAGCGTAGTAATTACTGGTACCACAGATACATTTTCCAGAATGTTAAAATACAGGTTCCCTGATGTATCATCTAGGAGCCCTGCTGGCCCAGCGGTTAAGCACCCAGCCACTAATCAAAAGGTCAGTGGTTCAAACCCACCGGCCGCTCCATGGGAGAAAGATACGGCAGTCTGCTTGTGTAAGGATTAGAGCTTTGGAAACCCTATGGGGCGGTTCTACTCTGTACTGTAGGGTCACAATGAGTCGAAATCGACTTCACAGCTAGGGGTTTGGTTTTTTTGTTTTAATGTATCATCTGCTTTTTAAGGTAGCCCACTACCTGATACTGAGAACGACCCAGTCTCCTGGAACCTAAAGCTCTGGGATTTCTAACATCTATCTACGGGAAGATGTTTTCATAATATTGAAAATTGTATCTGATCTTTAAATACCTCTACCTTAGCCCCAACCTTCTCTGTATGACTCGTCACTATATCTTGTTCGTTCTTTCTTCCAGAGGTCCCACAGAGTCACTTTTGTTTTTTGCTATTCCCCTAATAAAGATCTTTGTCCTCTTCTTTTCAAATCCTGTTTGAATTCCTTCCTACCTCCCTGATGAAAGGCTCTCCAGTCCTTTTTGCATATTGCTTCCTGACTTTGGCTTTCTTCCTGTCATTCTGCTGCCCATGGATGTAAGCTACCTGTTTTCTAATGCCTGCTGAAACTAGTCACAGCTCCTTATATCAGTTCAACAATAACCAACTCTGGCTAACTTAAACAGTAAAGGAATTTATGAAAAGGGTTTTGAATAGTATGTGGAATTTTGGGGAAGGAAGGCTAGAGAACTAGCTGAGAAAATAGTTAGAACTCAGAGTCGTGGCACAGCTGAGATCCTGCACAGCCTCTTTTGGCGCCATTGCTGTTACCACTGTCATTTGCCACTGGGGGCCCTGGTTGCTCACTGCTCCACTGCTGGACTCTAGTCCCCTACAGGAGTCAGGAATTAATTCGTGCTGTTCCCTTGTCATTGCTTTAGTCCCTCAAGCCCCAGCCATGCAGTGAGCTGACCCATGGTTATTTCCTCTCACCCTGAATGCCAGACTGCACACAAAGCAGCCATCTGCCCGCTTTTACTCTCTGTAGTGGTTGGTGGGTCCTGCCTGCCACTTGTGCTGGGATTCCCTCAAAATAAGGTTACTCCATTGTCAGGTAGCCCCACATGGCAAATAACCAGCCACTCTCCTGTGCCTGGCTCTCTGGATTCTGACTTATTTGTCCTTACTCTGTTTGTGTAGCCTGTGTTTACAGTTCTACCCTTTCCTGCCCTCCACTCAGCTTAGTCTCTTCAGTCTCTGGAACATGTCCTGTTCAATTCGACTTCCTTCTCATTAGTCATGTGTACCTTTTACCTAGAGTGCCTCCTTCCTTCCTTTCCTTTGTCAGGTGAGGCAGTTACAGTGACACCTGTGAGAGCCGTAACTCCTTGTTTTTCCAGGTCTTGCAAGTTTTCCGCCTTTGATAGGGTGCAGCTTACCACTTTCCTGTTGCTGTTGGTGGAAAATGTTTGTGTTTTCCTTCTCTGACGGGTTTCCGCCTTACACAGGTCCGGCTTTTGCAGGTTTTGCTGTGTATCAGTCTCCCTGGGTTATTTTGGATTGAGTGAGCTTTAACATGTAAAAGCTTTAGCATGGAGCCTAATACATAGTAGATAAACTCACACAAGGTTGGCCTCTATACTGGAACGATGATTTCTTATTTTGCCTTAAGTGGGCCATGTAACTGAAAGGGTTTTACTTCACACTGTTAAGCCCACTTTAATGACACAGGAAA
>NW_004443937.1:31222067-31254694 GCF_000243295.1 Trichechus manatus latirostris | reverse complement strand
TTTTTATTGCTGAATTATATTGCATTGTTTCAATGTACTACGTTTTGCGTACCCATTCATTAAGTTGATTGACGTTTGGGTTGTTTCCACTCTATTATGAATAATGCTGCTATGAACATTAGTGTACAAGTTTTAGTGTGGATATCTGTTTTCGGTTCTCTTGAGTATATACCTAGGAGTGGAATTGTTGGGTCATATGGTAACTCTGTATTTAACTTTGTAAGGCACTGCAAAGCTTTTTTCCATAGTGGCTGCACTGTTTTACATTCCCACCAGCATTGTATGAGGATTGCATTTTCTCCACATCCTCACCAACACTTGTTTTCTGTTTGTTTGTTTTAAATCATAGCCATCCTAGTGGTTGTGAAGTGGTATCTTATTATGATTTTAATTTGCATTTTCCTACTGACAGTGATATTGAGCACCTTTTCATGTGCATATTGGTCAGTTGTGTATCTTTGGAGAAATGAATGTTTAAACCCTTGCCCATTTTTAAATTGGGTTATTTGTCTTTTCATTGCTGAGTTGTAAGTTGTAAGTGTATATATTCTGTATTTAGACCCTTATCAGATAATGATTTGCAACTGTTTTCTCTCATTCTGTGGGTTGCCTTTTCATTTTCTTGATAAGTATCTTTGAAGCACAAAAGCTTTTAATTTTGATGAAGTCTAGTTTATTTTTTTCCCTTGTATTTTAAGTGTCAAATCTAAGAAACTATTGACTAATCCAGGATCATGAAGAGTTACACGTATTTTTTTTCTAAGAGTTTTATAACTTTAGCTTTTATATTTAGGTCTTTGATCCATTTTGGGTTAATTTTTTATCTAGTGTGAGTTAGCGGTCCAGTTTCATTCTTCTGCATGGGATCTTCATTTGTCCCAGTGCCACATGTTGAAATGACTCTTCTTTCTCCCACTGGATCGTCTTGGTGCCCTTGTTGAAAATCAGTTGACCTTAGATGTATGGGTTTATTTCTGGATTATCAGTTCTACTCCATTCGTCTATATGTCTAGCCTTATGTCAGAAAAGATTAACTTTTGATCCCTTTTTTATTTAAATATTGCTTTATTTCCTGCATTTAAACTTCATAAATATAAAAAGCATTGTGTATAGTGTAATACCCAATGTAAATTGACTGTCTCATTGCTTTGCATTTCCCTCTTAGAACTTTTGTATTCCTGTAATGAACAGCTGCTTGGAGAAATGTTGTGAATTAATGATATATTAGTGGAGAGTTAGCAGGGGATACTGAGAAAATCTTTTCGGGGCAAAATCATTTTGACTGTCAGAAAGCTGACTCAGATACCCGCAGTTACTGTTGGTGGTTAATGTTAACTTTTATCTTTCCTCTTTTAAGGAACAGTGAAAATCAGGAATGAACTATGAAGTCCTTTGCATTCTTAGTCTTGATAGGACATTTTAACAGTACAATATTAATTGTTGACACAGTTAAGAATTCTACTTTTTTATTTTCTCTAAATTGTAAAGAGAAGTGACATTTTAGATTTTATACGTTAGTGTGCTGTTAGTCTCAGAAAGTACATTAATCCTGAACTTGTTTGCATAGTCTTTAATCTTAGTGTTACATCTTTGCTCCAATTTTTAGTTCAGCATATACAGGCTGAGTTCATTTTATTTTCACCCCCTTCTTCTCTTGTTCACCATTAGATCTTTGTCTGTTCCTTAATGTGAAAGCACTAGGAGGCTCTTTAATTTATATTTGATTAGTGACAACTTTGTGAAGATGTTTTGGAAACGTGTAGAAAGGTGAGAGAGTGCAGCTTTGTGAACATTGTATGGAAGTCTACTCCACATGGAAGGAGCACCATAGAAGGTGCCCAGTGCGTGAGTGAGGGCGTTGTAAACTTTCCATTCTTTCTCTTCCTTTTTTAAGCCAAGTAATCTTTATCTTGACAGGATGCAAATTCAATTAAAAAAATATTTTATATGAAAAAGGCAGAAATTGAACATCATGAAATGGCTAAGTCGAGCCTTAGAATAAGGTAGGTTCAAAAATGTTTAAGATGCTTGTGCCCTTTATTATTTGCCAGATTTTCTAGCTAGTGAAATCAATACAGTAGAAAACAAGATTTGTGTTGCATTTCAAGATTTTATTTACAGTTGATAGTGTTATTCTGAAGAGAGTAGGGTAACCCTTACCCAATCCCTTCATGGCAACTGAAGGTCATTATGTAAAAGCAAACATTTTTTAAATGCTTAACATCACTATATATTTTTATTGCTTTATACAGTTAAGGAGCCCTCGTGATACAGTGGTTAAGAGTTCAACTGCTAACCAAAAAGGTTGGCAGTTCGAATCCACCAGCCGCTCCTTGGAAACCGTATGGGGCAGTTCTACTCTGTCCTGTAGGGTTGCTATGAGTCAGAATCGACTCCATGGCAACAGGTTTTTTTAAATCAAAATTTGAAGGAGTCTTGGTGGCACAGTGATTAAGAGCTCAGCTGCTAACCAAAAGGTCAGCAGTTCAAATCCACCAGCTGCTATTTGGAAACCTGTGGGGCAGCTCTAGCGCTCTGTCTTATAGGGTCGCTATGAGTCAGGAGCCAACTCGATGGCGGTGAATTTGGTTTGGTTTTTTTATACAATTGTACGATTGTATGTGTGTATGTGTAATTATATTTTCCATAAGAGTCTTTAGCCAGGTGTTAAGAGATCTAAAGTCTCATCCTGGCTTTTCCTTGAGCTAGAACTGTGACTTTGAACAAGCCTTAGTTCTGGGATTCTGTTTTCTGCTACACAAAATGGGAGAATTTGTTGGCTACTTTCGAAGCTTTCTCCTGGCCCTGACCCTTGTTTCATCACCAGACCCTCTGAGCACTGCAGTGAACGTAAGCTCTGTGGAGGACAGGCCCTGGTCTGCACTCTCCTGCAGAGTTCTTAGGTCCTGGAGCAGAACCTACTGCATAGTAGGGACTCGGAAATATTTGAGCGTTTAATTTAGAAAAGAAGAAGAAAAATGTTGCCTCCTTGCCTTTGGCCTTTTTTGTTCATCCAACATTCATGACCTTAAATATGTGGGTTTATTTGTGATTTTAGCTGTCAGATTTCTAAGCTTCTTTTTTATCTTATCTCTGTATAGAACTGCATCAAATTTGGCTGCAGCCAGGCTGACGGGTTCTTCGCACGGTAAAGGCAGCCTTAGTGAAGAGAGAAATCCCACTAGCAAGTATTACCGGTGAGATTGAGTGTTCGTGTGTTTGGTCTGAGAGCTGACCTACTCTTATGTGGTTAGGCATCCTAATGTTTGCCTGATGCGTATCTTGAAGTAATATTTGTGGGTTTAGTTGGATTATTACATGAATTTGTTATCACGTGTTTTATTTTAAAAGTTGAGGTGCTATAGTCAGCCTGACCTCATCTCTCAGAAAATGCTTAAACAGAAGCTGTTTGTCAGGCAGTATTTAATGTTGGTTAACCAATAAAATGTGTAGTCAAATATAAATTTTGTGTTAGGAATAGAATTCGTATTCAGTGTAAAATATGAGCATCTTAGGAAAGAATTGCCAATAACTGTGATTGCATCCTTATTTTTCATAAAACAGGGAATAGTGTTGCATTTAAGTAAAAAGCAAATTGCAGTTTGCTTAGGCTAGGCTTTCTATCACTACTCCTCTTTTCTAAGAGGAAAAATCAGCCTTCCCAGCTAAGATTGGTTATGGAGAATATTAAGAAGGACAAAGATAAATTGAGGAAGTGGTTAAATAGAAGCTTTTTTCTTTGATGTGACTGCATTCTTAACAATTCCTAAAGTAACCAAATTACGATCACATCTTTCCCTGTCTTCTAATTGCTTGTTTTTCTTTGTAGTAATAAAAGAGCAGTCCAAGGGGGTCGTTTATCAGCGATTACCATGGCACTTCAGTATGGCTCAGAAAGTGAAGAGGATGCTGCTTTAGCTGGTAGGAATTAGGTTGTGACTAGTTAATACCTTCTCAACTTATCCTGGCTGAGGAAAATTTCAGTGACTTTGATCTAGCTGAGAGTTTCTCAGTGTTTGGAGTATATGCCATTTTGTTGCATTTTGATTGCATTCTTTGGTTGGCGAATTTATCTTAAGCTTATTGCTTTATTTTGTGGTAAAACTTGTAGCTGCGTAAAGAAGTACTCAGAAACCAGTGGTCTGATGACTTAGCAGATCCTGGTTTAAAACCTATAATGATAAATAGTACTGGTGAAACTATCATGAAATCCCAGAGAGAAATTCACATTATGTTAGATTTTCTGATCAGTGGCTTATATTTCTTTCAGTAGGCTGTAATTTTGTGACTAGAGTTTATGATTTAAAGATCGATATAAATTAAAATCAGAGCACTTAAACAAGCTCAGCAAAGGGCATTGGGCACTAAAAATCAGTGTAAAAGAATATGATTTGTTAATAAACAGCAACCTAAAGGACAGCTGTAGAGGTGTATTTGAGTTCCTTGTCTGTTTTTCTCTTAAGTTTCGTATAATATTTTTCATTTTATGGTGGGTGTTTTTATATGTAGAGATAAAATTTATTTTATTAAATTATTCTGGCATGTCTTCTGATTTTATAATCAAATGACAACAGATTTTTCCAGTTGAATCTTATTTTCTATGGATGACTGAATGTTCTGTGGAGATTTCATAATCACTATAGACTACATACTAGAGTATGAATTTATTTTTTTGACACAGTCATCTACACAATTATGTTTTGTACTTAAATCATCCTGGTCCTGGCAAGAATTGAAAGAAAAATTATCTTTTTTGATAGCTTTGTTTTTTACTGATTAAAAGAGTGACACATATGTTTAGGTTTCCGTCTAACATTTGGTTGCATCAGTAACCTTATAGTAGCACAACAAATTGAAGGAAAAGCACACCATTTACAACAGTCCTAAAAGCTATTTGTTGCTTTTCCTCTCATAAGAAATCCGTTTATCACAGAGGGATTCTTATTTACAAACCTCATCTATGAGAAAACAAACTAGGTGACATGAACTTTGTATATGGTAGATCCTTCAGGCCATTACTCTGAACCTGTTTATCCTTAATTTAGTTAAAATTGTAACGTATTTGGAGCCCTGGTGGTGCAGTGTTTAAGAGCTTGGCTGCTAACCGAAAGGTCAGCAGTTGGAATCCACCAGCTCCTCCTTGGAAACCCTACTCTGTCCTTAGAGGGTTGCTATGAGTCAGAATCGACTCGACGGCAACGGGTTCTAACATGTTTGGTTTTCTGCTTCCCACCTTTGGAAAAAGCTTAGGGGCAGATACGGTGAACATAGCAAAGGAGGGATAACATGATGTTGGGGCAACAGGAAAGAGCCCATGGAAAGCAGGCATAAGAATTCAAAAAGTGTCCTGACTTCCTGAGGGGATTTATTAGACAAACCACACCGTGCACCGGAGGCCTTGGGGAGGGGAGGGAGAGAAAGAAGAGCACGCAGTGCACAGTTACTGTCACTACAAGAGCAGAAATGGGATTGGGGATAAAATAAGAAAAACAGATCAAATAAAACATGCCATTTTCCATCCTTCACCACCCCCCCAAAATAAGACAAGAAGGCAGAAAGACACATAAAAAAAGTGGGGAAAATAGAAAGCATAAGGATGAGAGAAACAAGTCCAAATTTTATCTCAGAAATCACTGTTAATAGTATGAATTTAGCCCAATTGGATTTTTTTAAAAATCTGATTATGTTCTGGTTACAAGAGACATGCCTTTAAAAAAAAAAACACACACACACACACAGAGGAAAGTTGAAAAGGATGGAAAAAGATGTATCAGGCAAATAACCAAAGAAACCTAGAGTACCTACACTGACTTCTAATAAAATATATGACTTTCAAACAGAGAAAGGATTGCATAAGATAAGACGGATTCACCTCTTAATGATAAAATGTTTATTTCTTCAGTAAGGTAAATTATAAAACAGCTAAAAATATGTAAAGCAAGCAGATGAAATTTCATGGAGAAATTGAAAACATTCCTTTCAGAGTGGAAGCCCCTCTTTCTCAATTATTGCTAGGTAAGCAGGCAGAAAACCAGGGAAGATGGAGATGATTTGAACATAACTTCTTCACAAGTGTATTAGTTTCCTATTGTTGCTGTAACAAATTACCACAAACTTAGTGGCTTAAAACAACACAGATTTTTTCTTTTACAGTTTTGGAGGTCAGAAGTCTAAAATGAAGGTATCAGCAAACCAGTGTTCTTACTGGAGGCTCTTGGGGAGAATCCATTTTCTTGCCTTTTCTAGCTTCCAGAGGCTGCCTGTCTTCCTTGCCTTGTGGTCTTTCCACCATCTTCAAAGCACAGCACTCCATCTGCAGCATCTGTCATCCCATCTCCTTCCTCCTTTGACCTTCTTGCCTCGCTTTTCTAAGGACCCTTGTGATTACATTTAGTTCTCACCGGGATAATCTCCTGTCTCAACATCCTTAACTTGATCACATCTGCAAAGTCCCTTTTGCCTTGTAAGATAACAGTCACAGGTTCTGTGAATTAGGATGTATATATCTTTGGGGACCATTATCCAGCTTACCCCAATAAGCTAGATATAACAGACATGTGTTGTACAATTGGAGAATACATGTTCTTCTTGGGTTCATATATAACATTTACAAAAGTTGATCATTTACTCAGCCATAACATAAATCTCAACAAGTTTGGAAGATTGGGTATTATACAGAATGTATTTCTGAACACAGTGCAACAAAGATATCAATTAAAATTAAAAATAAAATAAAATTTTAAAACCCGAACATACAGAAATTTAAAAATAAACTCGTGGGTTAAAAGAGAAATTATAATAGAAATTTTTAAATACTTGAAATTGCACGTTAAAAAAATGCTACATGTCCAAATTAGTGGGGTACAGCTACGGTATTTGGAAGGAAATTTATAGATCTGAATGCTTCTATTTAGAAAAGAAGAACAGCTGAAAGTAAATGAACTAAGCATTCAGCATAAGTCAATAATAAGAGTAAAACCAAAGAAATTAGGAAAAAGAAGATAAAGAGCAGAAAAGAAATTCATTGGGTAGAAAGGAAATCTATAATAGAAAGGGTCAATAAAGTTGAGCCATTCTATGAAAAATACTAATATTTAAATAGAAAATCAATGGTAAGATTATCAAAAAAACAGAAGGCACAAATAATATTAGGGGGAAAGGAGGGCCATACAGAGACTAAAAGAGAATGTATAAACATTTTTATGCAAATGAGTTTGAAAATTTAGATGAAATGGACAAATTCCTAAAAAATGATAAATTTCTAAAATTAATTACAGAATAAAAAGATTGATTAGTTCTATAACCTTTAAGGAAATTAAATCATGAGTTAAAAACCTTCCCACATAGAAAACACCAACCTAAACATTCAAGGAACAGAAGTTTATATAAACTCCTCTGCAGGATAGAAAATATGCTCCCGATTCATTCTGTATTTCTAGTATAACCCAGATACCAAAACCAAACATAATATAAGCAAACTGTGTGCAGCAGTGTATATAAAAGATAATAACATAATGACAAACCCAACCAAACCCGTTGCAGTTGAGTCGATTCCAACTGATAGCGACCGTATAGGACAGAGTAGAACTGCCTTACAGGGTTTCCAAGGCTATAGATCTTTACAGAAACGAACTGCCACATCTTTCTCCCACGGAGCGGCTAGTGGATTTGAACCACCAACGTTTTGGTTAGCAGCTGAGCTCTGTAACCACTACGTCACCAGGGCTCCTCATGATGACATGGCTGGATTCATTCTGGGAATACTAGATTGGTTCAACATTAGAAAAAAGTATCATTCACTACAGTAATAGATGAAAGAAGTAAACCATACGATTGGCTCAGTAGATAAATTTGATAAATGCTTTGATTCCCATTTATGGTAAAATGCGTAGCAAATTAGGATTAAAAGGGGGTCTTTCCTGACTTGATAACGGGCATCCCATTTTTTAATGGGTAAATGTTAGCAGCATTCGCTTTACTGTCAGAAACAAAGTAAGAATGCTATTACCTCTTTTGGTCAAAGTACTAGCCAGCATACAGTGATATCAAGGAAGGTATAAGGATCAGAAAAAGAGAAATATGTCTAAGGATTGCAGATGATACATTGTCTTTTGAGTAGTCTACTCAAAGGACTCTACAGATAATATACCCAAAAGACTTGAAAGCAGAGACTCAGACAGATATTTGTACACCAGTCTTCACTGCTGCACTATTCACAATAGCCAAAAGGTGGAAAAAACTTAAATGCACATCAGTGGATGAATGGATAAGCAAAATGTGGTGCATACATACAATGGAATACTACTCAACCAATAAGAGGAATGAAGTCTTGATACATGCTACAATATGGATGGAACTTGAAGACATTATGTTGAGTTAATAAGCCAATCACAAAAGGACAAATATTGTATGATCTCACTTATATAAAAAGACAAGAAAGAACAGGCAAAATGTATAGAGACCAAAGTTTCTTAGTGGTTATGAGGGATGGGAAGGAGGGAGAAAGGGAAGATTATTTACAGAGCACTGAGTTTTGGTTTATGGTGATGAAAAAATCACACTGATTAAGGGTGGGGTGGTACAGACAATTAATTGCTGTCAAGAAGTTTTACACCTGTAAGAAGTTGAACTGGCAAAAGTTGTGTGATAGATATATTTACAACAGTGACCAAAAAAATAAAAATAACAGTAGCTGCCAAGACTGCTTATGTACAACCAAACACCTCATGGGATTTTGTGCCTTGGTTTGGAGGCTTAGGGTCATGGTTTCATGGGACATCCCAGTTAATTGGCCTAATAATGTGTTTAGTGCTCCTGTTCTACCTCCTAGTTCACTGTGTAGTACCTGGGGTCTTAAAAGCTTACAAGTGGCCATCCAAGGCACAACAATTGATCTCTGTTCAGCTGGAGCAATAGAAGAAGGAGAGTCAGGAATAGGAGAAGGATATGGAATGTGTGGCTAATTGCATCCATGAGCAACTGCCTCTTTTGCCATGAGACTAGAAGAACTGGATGGTGCCCGGCTACCATTACTGAACATTTTAATCAAAGATTCTGTAGAAGAATCCTTATCCAAAAGGGGGAAAATGTGGTTCAGAATTTCAAATTCTCATAAACTCTAGGTGTTCTGGAGTCATGGAGGGTAGATGAACCCCTGAAACTATTTCCCTGAGATAATCTGCAGACCTTAAACCAAAAACATCCCCTGAAGTCTTCTTAAAACCAAACAATAGTTTAGCTTAACTAATAAAAAAGGCCTGCCTTGAGCATTATGCTCTTTTAAGAACTATCTATATGGGATCAAATTGAAAGATTAGATAGGAACCTTAGGGGGCAATGAGTTTGTGTTAATAGGGGAGGAGCAACTCAGAAAAGGAGGGTAAGAATGGTTGCACGTTTGAAAAATGTAATCAGTGTCACCGAATTGTACATGCAGAAATCGTTGAATTTGTGTATGTTCTGCTGTGTATATTCTCAATAACAGCAAAAATAAAATAAGTTATATAAAAAAATAATTATCAAGGATTAAAAGGGAAAAAGACTACAGATAAATTATTAGGATTTCTAATAATAATAAAGTACTGAATGTAAAATCACTACAGTTTACAAAAATCCATTTAATACCCGAAATCAGCCACAAAAAGAAAATGTAATTTTTAAAAAGATAGTTTACATCAATATGAATATACAGTAACTGCAATATGTATAATAAATCTAGATAGAAATTACACAGATAAATAATTTTGTAAAATTTATTTTGTAAATAAATTAACAAAAGATATACAAGTTCTTTATGAAAAAGTTTAGAGGTAGCAAAGTCAGAAAAGGCTAGTGTCAAATCCTGTCTTTGTTTCTAGCTCCATAACCTGGCAGCCAAATCCCCTCTCTACCACCGTAGAAGCTAGCTGACCTCGGGCAAGTCATTAACCTCTTTATGCCCGAGTTTTCTCATTTGCAAAAAGATAACATTACCTCTTTTAGGGGGGTGGTATTAGAATTACCCGTGATTGGTATTTGTCAAGCTCTTAACGTATAGCTAAGTGCTTAATAAATGTTTTTCTTACACAGGAGTACGTAGTGATTATGATTGTCCTGATCTAGCAAGAAAAATTTAAATTATGGTCCTTAAACAGTTTAAGAGCAGGGAAATGAGCAATATATTTTATATTTCTAGAAAAACGATTACATGTTTTGGTGCTTTTACGATTAGCTTCTACCTAAAACTTAACTCAGGGATGCTATAGGTCAGTGGGGCAAAGCCATTAAACCAAGTTTGACAGTATCAGCTCAATCTAAATTTATAGTATGCTAAACTGTATGCCACTGCTTTACTTTTGAAATCTGTGAATAGCTATTTGCTCTTTTCTTGGCCAAGAACACATAGCAAGGAGTCTCTGAAAGAAGCTCATTTAAAAAGAGAAACTATTTTGTAACTTTTTAACAACAGTGACTTTTTCTGTCTCTATTTAAGATTCTATTCTATTTCTATATAGTATTTCTCTAGACATGCAATTATATTAAACATTACTAATATCATTTACAATGTAAGAGCCTTTTTTTATTGTGGTAAGTATATATACTACAAAACATTTGCCATTTTAGCATTCTTTACATGTACAGTTCAGTGACATTAGTTATGTTTATCATGTTGTACAACCGTCACTACTGTCCTTTTCCAAAATTTTCCATCACCATTAACAGAAGCTCAGTGTCCCCTCAGCAAGGAACCCTTCTTTCCCCCTCCCTTCTACTTGCCCCTGGTAATCACTCATAAACTTTGGTCTCTGTACATGTGTCTGTCCTAGATATTTCATATAAGTGGGATCATACAATATTTGTCCTTCTGTAATTGACTTACTTCATTCAGCATAATGTTTTCAAGGTTCATCCATGCTGTAGTCTGTATCAAGCCTTCATTTATCTTTATGGCTGAGAGATACTCCATTGTATGTATATACTACATTTTGTTTATCCATTCATCTGATGAAGGACGTTTAGGTTGTTTCCACATTTCGGCTGTTGTGAATAGTGCTGCAATGAAAATTGGTGTACAAGTATCTGTTTGTGTTCATACTTTCAATTCTTTTGGGTATATACATGGGAGTGGTCTTGCTCGGTCATACGGTAATTCTATGTTTAACTTTTTGAGGAACTGCCAGACCATTTTAACATTCCCACCAGCAATGCATGAGAGTTCATTTCTCCACATCCTTGCTAACACTCGTTATTTTCCGTTTTTCTAATAGCCATCCTAGTGAGGATAGAGTGGTATCACATTGTACTTTTGATTTGCATGTCCATAATGACTAATGATGTTGAGCATCATTTCATGTACTTGTTAGCCATTTGCATATCTTCTTTGGAGAAACGTCTGTTCAAGTCGTTTGCCTTTTTTTAATTGGGTTGTTTGTCTTTTTGTTGTTGAGCTGTAGAAGTTCTTTATTAACCCCTTGCCCAGTATATGGTTCCCGAAAATTTTCTGCTTTTGTGTAGGTTGTCTCTTCATTTTGTTAATAAAGTCCTTTGATAAACAATAGTTTTTAGTTTGATGAAGTCCAATTTATCTGTATTATCTTTAGTTTCCCATGCTTTTGGTGTCGTATCTAAGAATCTAGTGCCAGAAACTAGCATTACCCCTATGTTTTCTTCTAAGAGTTTTATGGTTTTTTAGTTGTTACATTGAGGTTGTTGATCCATTTTGAGTTAATTTTTGTGTATAGTGTGAGGTTGTGTCCAGCTTCATTCTTTTGCTTGTGGAAATCCAGTGTCCCAGTACCATTTATGAAAGGGACTGTTCTTTCCCCACTGGATGGACTTAGTACCCTTATCAAAAATCGGTTGACTATAGATGTAGGTTTATTTTTGGACTCTCCATTCTTTTCCATTGATCTTTATGTCTGTCATTATACCAGTACCAGATTGTTTTGACTACTGTAGCTTTATAGTATGTTTTGAAATCGGTGGCTGTTCTTTAATATTATTCTCAAATATGTATAGTTTAATCTGGAAAGTTGTTAAAAGGGCTTTAAAGTATGGATCTTTCATTCTTCCTTTCTTTCTGCCTTTTCGCTCGTAAAAAATATTTTTTTGTCTTTCTAGCTGCACGTTATGAGGAAGGAGAATCGGAAGCAGAGAGCATTACTTCCTTTATGGATGTTTCAAATCCTTTTTATCAGCTTTATGACACAGTTAGGAGCTGTCGGAATAACCAGGGGCAGCTAATAGCTGAACCTTTTTTCCATTTGCCTTCAAAGAAAAAATACCCTGATTATTATCAACAAATTAAAATGCCCATATCACTACAACAGATCAGGTAAGATGTCTCCTACGCTGCTCAGTGTAAATCCGTTTTCTTGTGGTTAAGCCTGCACATACATACCCCTTCCTAAGATGGATAAGGATATTAAAGGTAAAAAGTTTTTCACATAGCTAGGGTATACGTGAATATCACTTCTATATGAAAAGTGAGAAATAAATTTAGTTAAATGTAAATAACATTCTTTGTACTGGAATAGAGTCAAGAGGCATATAAACAAAAGGCGGTTTCAGCTAAGTGTTTGTGTGTCGATTATGGATTTGAAAAGTAATGCAGCTCAGAATTTAACTTGTTTATTCGTCTAATAACTGAGCAAAGTACAAAAATCTATCTGTCTGTACTATTCATTGATATTTAATTATGTATTTAAACTGTGTATCTATAGCTGAACCCCCAGAATAAGCATAGTCAGCTCTTGGAGAATTCATCAGCTGAAACCATACCTGAAGGATAGTTCATCTTGGCTTTCGTTTTCAACTTAGAAAATGATAGTGATTATTGAGTATTCAGTCAGAAAGAATACGTAAATCACTGTTAAAAAAAAAAACCAAACCCATTGTCGTTGAGTCCGTTCTGACTCGTAGCGACCCTGTGGGACAGAGTAGAACTACCCCAAAGGGTTTCCAAGGAGTAGCTGGTGAATTTGAACTGCCAGCCTTTTGGTTAGCAGCCGTAGATGGTAACCACTGTGCCACCAGGGCTCCAAAAAATAGTATCACTAAATATAGTAGGAAATAAGTAATATTAAAATACGGTTGTTTTGTAACTGCCACGGTGTGGGTTATATTTTGCATTATACCCAGATAAGAGTCAAGATACAGGTAAAAATATCTTAACTGAATGTGGTCAGAGTAGGCTGGTATTTACATGGCAGATAACTAACCTGTACAGTAGGAATAAAATCCTTGTACTTGCTGGACTCTTGGAAATAAGGTTGGCTAACAACATATGTTTTATAGTTTTGCATTTGTAACCTCTGCTTTTATCATTTGATCACTAACATTTATTGTGCTTCTGTTTAATTCAGACTTTGGACATCTTGTACACAAGGAGCATATGGAATATCAGTTTATTTGGGCCTCTTAAAGTAACATAGATTTAGAGGTTCCCTTTTAAATAAACAATTTGTGTTTTTGTTGTTTTCTCCTGTTTTTTTTTTTTCCTTCAGGTAGTCTAATTAATTCAGCTCAAAGAATACAGATTGTTCAGCCAATTCATTTCAGTGCCTAAACCTTCCAAGTTGGAGTTTTCTAATATAAACCTTACTTTATTAACAGTAATTCTGCACCTTGTTTGCCTTTTTAAATTTATTATGTCAGGTATGTGGTGCACCGATAGAGGAGAGTGAGGAATAGGGAAGTGGTTGAGGCCTAGCTGGTAGCACTTCAGAGTTCTGAAGAGTCAACTTTTAGGAGGTCTAATCTTACCTTAAAAAAAAAAAAGAGTAAGATCAGACTTCCTAAAAGTTGACCCTTATCTACCTTGGAAACCCTGGTGTTATAGTGGTTAAGAGTTCGGCTGCTAACTGAAAGGTCAGCAGTTCAGATCCGCCAGGATCTTGGAACCCCTATGGGGCTGTTCTACTCTGTCCTGTAGGGTCTCTATGAGTTGGAATCGACTCGATGGCAATGAGTTTGGTTTTTGTTAATCTTACCTTCCTTCTAGGGACATATGCTGAGCCTTGGCTCCAGCCCATGAGTGGTGCTTGACAGGAGCTCACTGTGCCTGGACTACCTTCCACTGTGCTCTGTCTGGGGGCATTGCTGTCCAGTAGAACTTTCTGCAGTGATGGAAATGTTCTGTACCTGCACTGTCTGACATGATGGGCACTAGTCACATGTGACTATTTAGTTCTTGAAATTTGGCGAAGGCGACTGTGGAACTAGATTTTAAATCTTGCTTAATTCTAATTTAAATAGCCATTGTATATTAATTAGTTCAGGTCTAGGAGGATTTTTGACAGAAGACAGTTGAGTGTCCCTAAAAGCAACAAAAATGGAAGATTGGGCAAGAGCTAAATAGTGTGGTTCCACATGCCACTTTCTGTGATAGGGCTTGTCATCCCTGTTTCATTTTCCATTCCGCCCTTCCCTCACCCCATTACTCTTTTTTTTTTAATTGCCTGTTTTTTGTTGTTGTTGAAAATATACACAGCAGAACAAACACCAGTTCAACAACTTCTAAGCGTACAATTCAGTGACATTGATTACATTCCTCAAGTTGTGCACCCATTCTCACCCTGCTTTTTGGAGTACTTTCCCCCACATTAACATAAACTCACTACCCTCTAAGCTTTCTGTCTTACGTTTCGAATTGCTGTTGTCAATTGATCCCATATAGATAGTTCTTTAGAGGAGCACTGTACTCAAGGCAGACCCCACTACCCTTCATTAACATTAGTCTGGTAAATATCTGCAGATTTATTAGTAGTGAATGTTGTCATTTACAAGTTTGAGTTCTCTATCAGTGAATATTTACAAGTTTGGGAATACCCAGCACTTTACCCATGGACTCTGAGGCTGTGAGTAAACTCTGGGTGCTAGCTGTTGAAGCTGGTACTGAGAGCTGGATTTGTACTTTGTAGTTATTTCTGGTTCATTCCAGAGATGTTCTCTAACATTCATATTGCCTTAAGTACTACATGGAACCTGCATATGGTTTTGATAAATTGATAAATTTTAAATAAAACTTTAATGACATGCTAAATGAATGGTGCCATTCCAAGAGAAGTTTAGAATCTCTACATTCATCCTGTGAGGCTTTTTAGGCACATTGTTACTCTTAATACTATTTCTTGTGACTTTGATGGTTAGAAATATATAATGGCATGCAGTGTTAGGGCAAACAGTGACTCTTCACTTTGTAAAAAGTGCAAAGGGCCTTTATGAGAGTTGGTGTAAGTGATAGCAAAAGAGATCTAAATTCTTAAGACTTTTAAGTAAAATAATTAAAAAAAACCTCAGTTGTAAATCATAATTAGTTACAAATGTTTATATTGGAGGAGGAGTAGTGAATGGCCTTTGACGTATCTGCCTCTCATTACTCATCTTAAGACCACCCTTCATTGTCCATATGTATCTCCCCCAGAGGTAAATATATTATCTTAAATGCTTCTTCCTGATGTGCCAGTACTTTCCCTTTTCTTTAACTGTCATGAACTAGAACGGCTCTTATTTTCATAAATGGGTAGGTCATCATGATTCTTCATCGAGGTAGCTTAAAATCTTTCTGACTTTTGTTTCTTCCTAGGGTTCAGAGGGACTGCATGAGGGTTTGTCCTAGTGTATTTGTTTTGTAACTAGCCACGTTACTATATCCTCTTACTACTTATTCCTTCTTTTAGTGTTTTAGTTTATTCTTTTGGATTGTCAGGTAAACTGTCTTATTGCCTATATATAATGCTGCTTTTGCCTCTTCACTTTCATCTTTAAAGTATCACTTCCAGTCCTCTAATCATTATCACTAGTAAAGGTACCAAGGAGCTCTGGTGGTGCAGTGGTTAAGTGTTTGGCCGCTAACCGAAAAGTCGGCAGTTCGAATGCACCAGCCGCTCTGCGGGAGAAAGATGTAGCAATCTGCTTCTGTAAAGATTAAGCCTTGGAAACTCTATGGGACAGTTCTACTCCATCCTGTAGGGTTGCTATGAGTCAGAATTGACTCAACAGCAACGTTGTTTTTTTTTAGTAAAGATACCATCTAGTGCTTGTCAGGATTTTGCACTAGACTTTCAGGAAAGATACCTCATAATGGCTGAGGATATATTCTAGCTATGTGTTTGTCTTTCACAGAACCAAGCTAAAGAACCAAGAATATGAAACCTTAGATCACTTGGAGTGTGATCTGAATTTAATGTTTGAAAATGCCAAACGCTATAATGTTCCCAATTCAGCCATCTACAAGCGAGTTCTGAAGCTGCAGCAAGTCATGCAGGTATGATTTCTTGGTTTTGCTAAGTTTGAAGTATGTGTAATTGAAATAATTTTACACGTTGTGAGTGTAGAACGTGTAAAGATGTGTGATTTTCCCCCAGCAATATGACATCATTCATTTCAACCACAAGTACTGTTGAATTTTTTTTTAGAGTTGTCAGGGCCATGTAGAGCAGAAGTAATACAGTAAAACCTGCGAAAGCTGGAACCTGTGTAAGGCGGAAAACTCAAATACTTTCCACTAATAGAATGATAAAAAAACTGGTAAGAATGTACCCTGTCAAAGGTGGAAAACTTGCGAGACCCAGAAAAACTAGGCAGTTCTGGTGAGTTCCAGCTCGCACAGATTTCACTATAGTTTAGACAGAGTTGGCTTTGTGAGTGGAGGAAGCAGGGATTTGTCCCTAGTGGATAATGTGAGGGTACTTAGGAAAATTTCTCTCCAGTCACATATGATATTCCATCATTAGGTTTTACTCTTTTGGTTGAAGACCTTGTCTCTGTTAAGGTAAAGCTGATCCTAGGCTAAAGGACATTTTAAGGGTAAGTAATCACTGTGTAGTATCCATGAGTTTATCATATGCTTTCTGAGAGCACACCTTGTAGGGCATCTGAGGTCACAGGTCATCTAGGGGTTTTGAGACAAGAAGGCAAAGGTATGAAATACAAATTGGCTTCACCTGGAGTTTTTTGGTAACATCTTCTGGGAAGAGAATCTCAGAGCAAGGAAGCAAGCAACAAAGGTAATTTTAGATCACTCGTAGAATCTTCATTTTGTATGGTCAACACTGATTTTTCAACAGTGCTGTGGATTTCAAGTATTTCCTTTTCAGCGCTCTGCGTGTGTATTCCCTAAGGCTGCTGTGGTTGGACTTTCACCTGTGTTTGGCAGGAGGTCTTTAAAAATGCATGTGTTAAAAAGTAGAGCTTCTGATTAACAGGGGTGGAAGGAAGGAGGAAAAGGGGTTAAAGGTGATGGAAAGATCGTGTTGATTAAGGGTAGGGTTGTACAGCTGATTATTGTAGTTGCTGTCAATAAGTTGTACATCGGTAAAAAGTTGAATTGGCAGACGTTGTGCAATAGATATATTTACAACGACGACAAAAAAGAGTAGCTGCTGCTGCTGCTTTTGTACAACCAAACACCTCATGGGATTTGGTTCCTTGAGTTTGGAGGTTTAGGGTCATGGTTTCATGGAACAACCCAGTTAATTGGCCTAACAACGTGTTTAGTGCCTCAGTTCTACATCCTAGTTCTTTGCATAGTGCCTGGGGTCTTAAAAACTTATAAGTGGCCATCCAAGTCACAATAGTTGGTCTGTGTTCACCCGGAGCAACAGAAGAAGAAGAGTCAGGAATATGAGGAGGATATGGAATGTGTGGCTAATTGCCTCCCTGAATAACTGCCTCCTTTGCTATGAGACCAGAAGAACTGGATGGTGCCCGGCTACCATTACCAGCTGAACATTTTGATCAAAGATTCTGTAGAAGAATTCTGATCAAAAGGGGGAAAATGCAGAACAGAATTTCAAATTCTCAGGGACTCCAGATTTTCTGGAGCCATGGAGACTGGATGAACCCCTGAAACTGTTCCCCTGAGATCATCTTTAAACCTTAAACCAAAAATATCTCCTAAAGTCATCTTAAAACCAAATAATAGTTTAGCTTAACTAGTGAAAAAGGCCTGCCTTGAGCATTACAGTCTTTTAAGAACTATCTGTATGGGATCAGATTGACAACGCAACTTGAAAGATTAGATGGGTACCTCAGGGGACAGTGAGTTTATGTTAATGAGGGAGGAACAGCTCAGAAAAAGAGAGTGAGAATGGTTGCACAACTCAAAGAATGTGATCAGTGTCACTAGTACACATAGAAACTGTTGAATTGGTGTATGTTTTGCTGTATATATTCCCAACGACAAAATAAATAAAATTTAGGAGGAAAAAAAAAGTAGATCTTCTTTCATCCTTCACTTTAAACTTTCTTTCTTCTTAGCCACATTGCCCCTTAGAAGTCAAGGGTACCAGAGACGGTCTTTGAGTTGGCTTTACTTGAAGGTGGCCACCAGAGCTGGATGCCCCTACAACTTGCCTCAGTGCTTTTAACATGTCTGTGCCCTTTGTAGTCTTAAATGCTGTTTAGCTACTCTAGATTCAGTTTTTAGCCTACTTTTCTGCCACACAGGCTTTTGTTAAATCAGGTTATTGAAAATATTTAATGATTCTTTAATTTTGTGCATCCTACTTTTGATTGTATCTTTCTGAGTGAATCTGTATGTGTAGCTGTTTAAAATTCAGATATTCTAAGAGTGTTCAGCCAAGTGAGCTTGACTCCCAGAATCTGCTCTTTATTAGGCAAAGAAGAAGGAGCTTGCCAGGAGAGATGACATTGAGGATGGAGACAGCATGATTTCTTCAGCCACCTCTGATACCGGTAGTGCCAAAAGGAAAAGGTATACGCTCTTCTCATAGCTGGAGACATCTTCTCACTTCCTATTTATTTTGTTTTAGATTAGTGAAGATAAGTGTTTTTTTTAAGCTATCAAGTATGAACTCTTTTGTAAGCTTTAAATACTTGATAGCATGTCCTCTTTTAGAATTCATTTGTAAATTTAGATGATTAGCTTTTTTTAATGCAAGTGCCATATTGCTTTTAGATCACATAGATTAAAATGGCAGCTACGGGTATAGCTTGGCAAGACATTATTTTGCCTGAGTTCTTGTCTTCAATGTGGCATTTTAAGAGTGCCATTGAAATCTAATTTAGGTAATTTCTCCATGGCGAATTGCAGAGATAGAATACAAATTAGGAAAGGTAAAGAGGCATTCAGTAGTCCCACTGCAGTGAAGTAAGTCGTTGCTCTTACTCCTTTGTTTTCCTTGTTAATACAATCTCTGTTTGCCATTTTAAGCATGTCAGATTGTAAAATGCCAAAAAATAGCTTCTTATAGTACATAAAATGTTAAGCTAGGTATTTGGATTTCTTTTCTTTCTAACCTTTCTTTTAACTTCCCTAACCCTTCCTTGCTCTCACGGGTTTCATGGAAGGGGATCTTACTGTGAGACTCTGAACCTGGACTCCTATAAGGAATCATGCAAGACCGTCTCTCTTTTGTCTATACCTCACCCACGGATTTTCTCTGGCCTAATCATTGTGGAACACTGTATTCTTCCTCCAGCTTAACTGTCTTCCCATCTTTGCAGCAGCGGTCAATCCAGGGAGGATATCTTAAATAAAGAATCAGCTAATCACTAATAGCAAGGTTGAGAGATTTAAAGTTGAATGAAGAAGCTATCAGTAACTGTTGACACAGTTCTGAACATGCATTATATAGACCCACTAAGATCAGAGGATTTAAAAAAGTGGTTTAGAAAGAGAAGCTGCCCTGTCTTTCCCTCTTACAAATAGCATTTGAGAAAAAATTTTTAGTGTTGAAAGTAACTTTGCTATGCTATGCCATGGTAACTAAATCGATTGGTGTACCCTGAGATGTCTCCTCCATTACTGGCCTGTGAATTTCATCCTTCCAAGTTCTTAATTCCTTGTTATACCAGGAACAACGGAGGAAAAATGTGAAACCAGATCAGAGACATCAAATCGAGAACGTCTTTGAGTGTAATTTTATAACTCTACTACAGCATCACCTGTGTTTTCCAGATCAGTCACCAATCAAAGATAAAAACTTCTCAGGCAAAAGAAGGTAATGGAGGCAAAAGTGATGGTACAGTTAGTGCCAGCACTGAATGAAAACAAAAATCCTAAACTAGTTGAGTGATAAGAAAATAGTTCCAGGGAAGCATTAGCTTAGGCCAGATCTCTAGAAGTTTCATCTTTGTGGCTTGTAGTTTGTGGGGCATCTCAAGTAGATTAAGTAAAAGTTATGGCCCTAAAATCTCCTGTAAAAAGAAAAGTCTCTTTATGAATAGGTTTCCTAGGAAGTAATTTTTGTAATAAAGTGAAAAAAACAAACGAGAAGAACAAATATAAATCATCTGCTAAAGCAATAAAAGAACAAACCTGTGTTTATTAAAAGGTTGAGAGAAGCAAGGCCTACACTTTGGACTATGACAAAAGAAACAATACGATGAGCCTTTTATAAGATAGTTATATTGAGAAGATTTGGTATTAAGAAATGGACTCTCTACAATTCAGGCAAACACAGCAGCCTGGTAGGTTAAGCTAAGCTTGGCCAGAGAAGTCAGGGCCAAGTTTTGTGAGTACCACTGAATCTGACTCCTAAGTATTGTATATGATTCTATCTTCGCTTTGTTTTTTAGTACCAAAGAGTTTGAGAATAATTGGATGTGGGTGTGTTTTGCTTCATTCTGGGAGTGTATTCTTCTCCCTCATCTCCCACCCTGTTACCCAAAAATCCACCCACTGTCTTCCATGTTGAAATGTTCCAAGTATTCTTAATATCTTTTATCCTCTGGACTGAGTAATCCTCTTTTTTCCCAACCATGTTTGGTTATACATGACCCTCCAGCATTGCTCTGTTTTGTTTCTTTTCACATGTAATGTTTGTCTCTGCTTTCCCAGGAACACTCATGACAGTGAGACGTTGGGTCTCAGGAGGCTATCCAGGTGTGCAGTCCTTTTTTTATGCATAAACGTACTTTTAAAAGTGTAACTCTTCTGTGGCATGGTCAGTACTGATTAGGTGAAAAGTAAAGCCTTAGGCATGTGAAATAAAAGGTTATTTGGGTGCCAGTTTATTTTATGAATAAATAAGTAAATAAAGTAGTACAGTTTAGAAGTATAGCCAGTAAAATAAATTCAAAATCAGTTAGCCTAGATATGTTCAGGGGTAGCCTTAATTTGTTGCTAGTTTGCCAGGGGCTGAACGCCCCCTCACCAGTCATCGTGGCTGTGCTTCTGCAGCTGAAGGTAGAGGCCGATGCTGTGTGGCGTTGCTAGTGTCCAGAGACTGGCGGGTGCTGATTGCCTTTCAGGGCTGTCTTTTGCAGTTGGGAATGGTGGATGGATCAGAAGAATCAACATTGACGATCCAAGTGATGTCACTGCATGTGGACACCTATGCATTGGGTTGTGCTTCTAGAGCATGAGTACATTTCCTCAGTCTCTGATTGTGGCCATGTCCTAGTTCTTAAAAAGCATCCATTCTTTTGCATGTTACGTCTGATTTTAAAAACAGCTATGAGTTGCCTTGTCATGGTCCTAATAGTAATCATGTGGTGCTTTTGTTTTCACATTTACCATCTGGCATTTACGGAGGGTCAGTTGCTTGTACAACGCCAGACTCTGCTCTTACAGGTCATAAAGGTGGAAATTCAGTCATCTCAGTCTACCTGCGAGGAACTTGCTGTCCAAGGAAAGAGGCAGGTTGAAAACAACTGAAGTTTTTATGTGGGAGCAATGTAGTAAAATAATTGCAGTTAGCATACAACTATGTATTTATGTAGAAATGTTACATGATTGCCCAAGTAGCTTTAGGAAAGATTATTTCCCCACCATGCTTTTCCTTGAAAGTTCGGTTTTACAGTTATCTACCGTGTTGCTACTGTATGTAGTCCACTCTAGAAATTTACTGTTACCATTGTCTTCTTTTTAATATTTTCCTTAAGAAAAGATTTCTTCCTCAGTTAGGTAGTAAATTTAAGAAAAAAGATTATGGCTTCTGTTTGTTTTATAGCATTCGTGCTGTATGGCACTGATTCTGAGTGTTAGTAGGGATAGAAATTGGTTAATGTGTGTGAAGCATTTAGAACCAGGCCTGGATGCAGTGAGTCATCAATATATGTAACTCTGATTATTTCCTGTGAGTAGTGCCTGTTGACATCAGTGAGGATGAGTAGATTTCATTATGTTTTTAGTCAGATGTTACTAGTCTGAGACATCTCACTGGAAAAAAATGAATAAAAAGTTTTGATTCCTTGAAGACTTGAAGATGAAACATAGCAAGCCTCTGGGCTTACTTAGCTTAACAGCAAGCACTACTAAAGCTCTAGGGCAGGGAGCTAAAAACGCTGGGGGGCCTTGAAGCCTGTGAACAGGACTGACTGATTAGAGAGGCCCTTGGTAAGCACTGTCTTATGGGAAAAGGAGGGATGTGATGAAAGCAGCAAAGTGCTTATCAGCTGACTCAAGTCTCAGTCCTACTGCTTACTCACTTTATGGCCTTAGGTATTCATTTCATCTTTCTAAGCCTCATCTTTTGCATCTGCAAAGTTGGGATAGTAATTGTACCTGGTTCTGAGACTTTGAGGATTAAATGAGAGTACATAGATAGTGTTTAGCACAGTACCTGGCACGTGGTAGAAGTGTAAGCTGTTATCACTCTAAATAGGAATTCTGTGTGTGTGTGTGTGTGTGTGTGTGTGTGTGTGTGTGTGTATGGAAACATGAGTTTATATAATAAATAATAGCTCCAGAGGAAGAATAGTGATAAGGACATTTGAGAAAGTAGTCAACCACAAGGTAACAGGGTCAGGACTAACACTGTGATGTTAGAAATTTAAAGGAGAGATCAGATCTAGGACTCTGGAGGAACCCCTAGAACTTGGTATTGAGCTAGGGTGAGCAAAAAGTGATGATGATTCCAGTGTTTCAGGCAGGTTTGGGGGTCAGAAGGATGGTGTTGGTAGTGGTCCTGAAAAATCAGGTCTACATGTTGAACAGCACTTCTGCTAGCTTATAACCTTAGTGTAAGTTAGCAAAAACACCCATTTCTCAAGACATGTGACTCCTATGTCAGGAAATTGCTGTAATATCCTGATTTTTTTTTAGCACGGGGTACTTTATGGCCCATCATCTGTAAAATTCTAGAAGTATATATTTATTCCAGCAGTGTCTATGATCTGAATTGGTGTCCCCTTAAGTATAGCACCTTTGAGTGTTCAGCAGCGGACATCCCTGGTTTTAAACTCCCTTTTAGATGCATTTTACTTCAGTTATGTTCAAAGGTGTTGATTAAAATATGCCAGTTACAAGGTCTGGGATTTAATGTTATGCACCTTTTCCAAAATGAAGACTAGTAAATAAACTGTTCAAAGTTAATGGTCTGAGGGAGGAAGAGAAGTGGAACGCATAGAGGGTTTCTGAGAAGAATCTCAAACGCAAAGTGACATGAAAACAGTCAACAAAAAGTATCAAATAGGGAAATACAGTTATTGTCTTTTTGTAGAGTTTATCTCATTTCAAGAAGTATTTGAAGCTACTTTCAAAAGTCATGGATATAATCAGGTTCAGCATCCTTATTGCAAGAAGATAAAAGAAATATACAGCCGCCCAACCTAATAGGGTTATTATAAATGAGCATGAAGTTTAGCTCAGTTTTTTCTGGCAGCCAGATTAAAATTGATGAGCTAATGGTTCTCAGTGTCACAGGCGATATAAGAATCTGGAAGATTGTAAACAAAGTAACAAAACTGAATTTGTTCTCAGAAGTTAAGTGATCCTAGCCAAGAAATTTTCTTTGCCAACTGAATTTGTTCTTAGAAGGTCATAAGTGATCCTAGCCAAGAAATTTTCCTTGCCTTTGACAGTGGAAACCAGGTTACACATCACTCTCTTATGGAGTGAATGATACAAATAAAACAAAAATACTATTAATAATGTAAGTGCTAAAACAGTGAATTGCAGATATAGATGGAGCAGTTTCTTACATCCAGTTAGATTTCACATTTTGGGTATGTCACATTCAAAGTTGCTGAGTGTCAGTTACTGGAGTTGAACAATGGGCCACTCGCCAGTCTTTTACTTTGTTGGCATTTCCTCCCAAATTCAGTTAAAAGCTTTCCCTCCTCTTTAAAAATCTCAGGAAAACCTGCCCTAGATTCACTCCCAGGTATTGCTTCCTACAGAAAAGCATAGTGTTAATTGGGAGTGAGCGTACTGGAGCCCAGGTGGGAACAGGGTGAGGGTCTTGACTGAACTGTTCTGCTGCTTGAAATTTCTGGAATGAGCAGTGATTTCATTCTG
The DNA here is from genome assembly GCF_000243295.1 of Trichechus manatus latirostris. NCBI lineage: Eukaryota > Metazoa > Chordata > Mammalia > Sirenia > Trichechidae > Trichechus > Trichechus manatus. The sequence continues at coordinate 31,230,507 of NW_004443937.1, read as the reverse complement.
AGTTGATTATTGGAGAGAGCTTTTAAGCTTAGAGGTTCAAAATTGAATTCCTGATTCTTCCTTTTGAAGCTCAAGCCTCACAAGTGAGACCTAAAGAAACTGTATCTGCCTCAAGCAGTTTTAAGTACGGATTTCTTTGATATCAAATCCAAGTTCTGAAATTTTCCTTTAGAGTCTTCCTGACAGTTAAAGCACCTGTGTACTAATCTGCCTAGATGTAGAGCTCTGTCCCAAGTGCCCCTTCCTTTATCTGCTAAAGACCTGGGGTGAGGAAACTCTCTTTCACATCATCACCCCAGGCTGACTGTTGGGAGAAATAGTTTCCACTAGCTGAAACTTTTCCCAGATTGCCGCCATCTAATAAGCACTTACTTGACGCAGAGACACACGGGCACTGAGGGGAGAAAATGGCAGGAATGATTCCAGGGCCACAAAGGGAAGTGAGCAGTCAGAGTGAAGACAGGCGATGAGGATGATCCCAACCCTAGGAAACAGGGAGAATCCTTTTGTTTATTTTCTCTCCTAGTTAGACCACTTTCAGTTTACCTTGAGCTTCATGATGTTGGGAAGACAGGCATTTCTGAGATGTTTTTAAATCTTATGGTAGATTTTTTTCCCAACTGTTAATTATTTTTTGAGTTTTGTTTCTGTTTTTAAAAGCATACTTTGAACCTTAGCGGGAAAATATCCGGCCTTTGACTTCTTCGTGACCTAACAGTAGAGTGAGTGGTCAGGAAACTGGACTAGGAGACTCATACAGCCACCGTTTTTTTGTTGTTGTTGTTTTTTAATTTTATTTATTTTATTGTTGTTGAGAATATACATAGCAAAACATACACCAGTTCAACAGGTCCTACATGTACAATTCAGTGACAGAGTACATTCTTTTTTTTTTTATATTGTTTATTAGCACAGTGACAAATGCAGACTTAAGTAGTCCACAACATATAACCAATCCACCGAGTGACTCCTGTTCCACACCTTGCAGTTAACAGCTTGAGGTATTTCACTACAGGTTTTCACTAGTTCTGATTCAAACCTTTGATCATTTCACAGTAAAGTAGATTGGCAAATAAAATACATTAACTACTTATTTCCTGTATGATGTCTTATAGCCACGTGTCGATTTTATATATACGAGATGACTATCTCTAAAAACTCTGTTAAATGTCAATGTTCCCTCCCAAGGAGGAAGAGCAAATCCCAATTTTCTTATTTTTTTTTAATAAACAAAAAATTGTATTGTCTTGGAAGGACTTTACATAAATGGCCAAGTGTATAAACTGTGCAAAATTAAGCTGATTTAAATTTACATACTACTAGCAACTGAACCCAAATGTCTAAATGTACATTCTTTTCTGCACTACATTTCAGCTAATATTGCAGAACTAATGACAGTTTTAAAAGTTGCTATTACCAATTCTGTCTACGGTAGCAAAATACCTTAAAAGTTACAACAAACTCTTATGAAATAATACTGAATAATACCTGTTATAGAAATACCCTACTCTTTACCAACTTCTGCCCTCCCCCACCCCTTCAAAATCATAAGCGGCTCCCTTCTCTGCAGATAAATAACATGAGAATTGTGAAAACCCAGTTTACGTCACATATCTCTTGGTCCGCTGTCTGGCCATTCTGTCATGTTCTGCTCTGTTGGTCATATACTGAGTGGCAATACTTCCCACCAAAGGGTCGGCAGAATTACAGTCTGTAAGAAGTGAGCAGATTGAAAGGAGGACTTTGGAAATGGTTAATGCTGGACTCCAATTATCTTTCAATATGTCTAAGCAAATAACTCCTTGACTGTTAATATTGCAGTGGTAGATTCTTTTCCAAAATGTGATCTTTGGGGGCTTGAAGGGATATTCTGGTATAAAAGTGATATCAAGGAAGAATACCCCCTCTCATACACGGATCCTGGATGCCCTAGAATGGTTGATGTCCATTCATAGATACTATCACCTTTGGGACCACCAGTACTGCAGTTAGGTGGAGGGTCTGAAGTGATTTCCGCCACTTCGTTCTGAATCCTCCCTACTGTCGTGGATGGCTGGGGCAGCCTAGGACGCAGGATGGACCCTCCCCACTGGCCACCCTGTTGGCCTCCGCTGCCACCTCCAGCCCAGACCAACATCAGTTACATTCTTTGAGTTGTGCAACCGCTCTTACCCTCCTTTTCCAAGTTGTTCCTCCTCCATTAACATAAACTTCACTGCCCCCTGAGATTCCTATCTAGTCTTTCTAGTTGCTGTTGTCAGTTTGATTCCATATAGATAATTCTTAAAAGAGCATAATGCTGAAGGCAGACTTTTTTTTAGTGTTATTGTTGTTGTTTGGTGCCATCGAGTCAGTTCCGACTCATAGTGACCCTACGTACTACAGAACGGAACACTGCCCGGTTCTGTGCCATCCTCACAATTGTTGTTATGCTTGAGCCCATTGTTACTGCCACTGTGTCAGTCCATCTTGTTGAGGGTCTCCCTCTTTTTCACTGACCCTGTCCTTCTTCAGGGATTGATCCCTCCTGATAACATGTCCAAAGTATGTAAGATGTAGTCTCACCATCCTTGCTTCTGAGAAGCATTCTGGTTGTACTTCTTCCGAGACAGATTTGTTCATTCTTTTGGCAGTCCATGGTATATTCGGTATTCTTCACCAGCACCACAATTCAGAGGTGTCAGTTCTTCTTCAGTCTTCCTTATTCATTATCCAGCTTTCGCATGCATATGATGCAAATGAAAATACCATGGCTTGGGTCAGTTGTAAACAATTGTTTGGTTTTAAGACTTCAGGGAGTATTTTTGGTTTAAGGTCTGAAGATTATCTCAGGGCAGTAGTTTCAGGGGTTCATCCACCCTCTGTGGCTCCAGAAAGTCTGAAGTCCATGAGAATTTGAAATTCTGTTCTGCATTTTTCTGCTTTTGATCAGGGTTCTCCTATAGAATCTTTGATCAAAATGTTCAGTAGTGGGCACCATCCAGTTCTTCTGGTCTCATCAGCCACAAAGTTTGCTTCAGGAATGAACTTTGTTCCACTTATAGGATAGGAAACAGATGAAAAATACTTATCTCTAAGTACTACATTATAGGATCTTAGGATCTTAGTAAATGTTTGTTGAATAGAAATTAAGTCATAAGCCATTTCTTTTTTAATACCTACCTAACTGTTCACTTGGAGACTGCTGGTTCAAGTCTGGCTAGAGTTTCTTTATCAGTTCTGAAGATGTAAGAGCAGCGGACCAGAGACCAGATTAGATCATATCTTCTAATAATTCACTGGCAGCTCTCCTTGGGCAAGTCATTCAGCCTCCCTGAGCCAGTTTCTTCAGCTAGTAGGAGACTAGACTCACCATCTGCTCTCTTGGGCCCCCTTTGGCTCTGGTTCTAATCTATGGTCCCTTGTACTTTGTTCCGTATCACTCACATCTCTTTCTCATGTCACATCTCACTGGAGGGATTCGGAGGACAAGACAGGGATTCACACTCAAGGATGAAAATTTAGAGAGCCTAGATGAACCACAGACCATTTATTCTTTAAGCTAGGTTTGCTTAGAGGGATGATGGAATAATGCTGATGGAGGAAGGAAGAGGGAGATTGATGCTGTCAGAGTAAATGCAAGAGAGACTTGAAGCCACGGCAGAGACACTAGTCTGGCAGACAGTCTTCCTTGTTTTCTGACAGCCAGAATATATATGCAGGTGTTCAGTAGAGGTTGTCTTAAGAAATGGAACACTTCTGTATGTTAGGTTGTTCATTTGTTAGGCTTGAAAGTAAAGGCCGTTAGAAGTGATAGGGAATCACTAGTTTTGCTGCACTTTTTGTTCTATTACTTCTTAAAAACAAAAAATGGGTTTTAATTGATAATAGAATTTCATTTTCTTTGGGCGTCAGACAGGTCTTTTTTTAAACATTTGATTTCATGAGCTGTTATAAACAGGTTTGTCTGCTGTTCATTGGCTGCTCCTGCCAGGTTCTCTACGTTTTAACCATTTTGGAAATTTTCCTAACATTTGCTTATAGCTTCCAGCATGTTTACGGTGTATGTGGTGTATGTAATCAATGAATCATGATCATTATGAAGCACCTGCCCACAAGATTAATGTGTTTCATTTCATGCTCATCCTTATATATGAACATAATCTCATTTTTCCTCTTCTCTGCCTCCTCCCTCAACAGTAAAAAGAACATAAGAAAGCAGCGAATGAAAATCTTATTCAATGTTGTTCTTGAAGCTCGAGAACCAGGTTCAGGCAGAAGACTTTGTGATTTATTTATGGTTAAACCATCCAAAAAGGATTATCCTGATTATTATAAAATTATCTTGGAGCCAATGGACTTGAAAATAATTGAGCATAACATTCGCAATGACAAATATGCAGGGGAAGAGGGAATGATCGAAGACATGAAGTTGATGTTCCGGAATGCCAGGCACTACAACGAGGAGGGCTCCCAGGTAAGACAAGGAGGCCTCCAGATGTGGAGTAGGTGTATCTTCTTCTGGATACTGGTGGAATAATGCATGGCAAGAGACCAGCTCTAGAGGCTTAAGTTAGGGTATTCTTCTCAGTAACTAGGATAATACTTTGTCATTTCTTAGTTGTTTAAAATGGGAGGCAGTACACTATAGAGGTTAAAAGCTCATATTCAGTACTCCGACATCCTAGATATGAGTCTGCTCTGCCAATCCCTGTGTCAGTAACTTATCCTTTCTAAGCCTCAATTTCTTCATCTATAAATTAAGGATAATAATAGTACTTGCTTCAAGGTTGTAGGATTTAAATGAGGTAATAGAGAGTATTTAGCACAGTATCAATTAAGCACAATCTTTCATCATCATCATTATGACTGTCCTCCATGGCCATACTTCCAGGACAGTCCGTGAAATTGTATGATTAATAAGAGCTGATATGGTATTCCCATAAGTGTACTTCTAAATAATTGATTTTGGTATGAAGCATCTTGATTTTCAATTCTTTATTGGTATAATAAGACGTACTTCCTTCTTTCCATATGATATCCTTTATACACTTTAAATCTTCAGAAATAAAATAACATTTTCAAATTACTTGCTTGCTTTTGCTATTACAATTGAATATAAATAAAGTAGGCACTGAGGGTGTTTGTGGATCAAAGAAATGGTTCTGTCTGTCTTAGGAGTTTTACACTGCCCTCCGTATCACTGGCTAATGTGCCACCTGTCTATCACTGCTAGAGGAAACAACCACTCTTAAGAGAGGTGGCCAAAGAAGAGAGGCCACTTATTCTCTCAGCCCCTCTGCTCTGGTGGGCAGTCGGGGAGATGTAGCCTCTGCTGGGGGTGGGGTGAGGCAGCTGTGGAGGCAAGGTCATCAGGTGGGTAACCTTCTTCTTGGCTACATGTTATCTCCCTTGGCTCAGTCTTCAGAGAGAGATCATTAAGCAGGAATTGTTGCCTTTTCTACAGATTAGATTCCAGACTATGAGCTCACTCTTTCTGAACACAGATTTGGGATTTAACAATATTGGAGATACTGCTCTCCAACTATCATATGTTTTTTCATGTCTGATTTCCATTGCACTAAGTCTGCTACCTTGAGGCTCCAGTGGAAAAGAGAAGTTTTTGAAGAAAACAGCACGTGTAAATGTGTGGTAGGACTTCCATTAAAACTCCCAATGATCTACTACCAACCAAAACCAAACCCACTGCGAGAGAGTCAGTTCCGACTCATAGCAACCCTGTAGGGCAGGGTAGAACTGCCCCAAAGGGTTTCCAAGGCTGTAAATCTTCACATCTTTCTCCCACAGAGTGACCGGTAGGTTCGAACCACCGACGTTACAGTTAGCCCAGCACTTTAACCACTGTGCTTGATCTACTACAAACTTTACAATGCATATCTGCACATTCGAATCACCTGGGAAGCTTAAGAAAACAAACAGATGGAGACCCAGGCCCACCCCACAGAGATTGTGATTTTATTGCTCTGTAGTGAGCCTAAGCCTTTTTTTTTTTTTTTTTAGCTCCAAGTTGTCCTAAACTGTGTTTTAAAACTTCTTTATGAATGTCTACTATATTTCAATAAAAGTTCTTCTAGAAAATAACTTTAAATCTATTTATGGAACATAGGTATACAACGATGCACACATCCTGGAGAAGTTGCTCAAGGATAAAAGGAAAGAGCTGGGCCCGCTGCCTGATGAGGATGACGTGGCTTCCCCCAAACTCAAGCTGAGTAAGGCAGCCTCGCCCTTTGCTACTCAGTTTAGTCTGGCCAAGGATAGCTTACTGATGTGCTGAAAAAATACTTAATTAATTGGTGAATATATTTGCACTCACTAGCACTCCAGCATGGAGTTTCTTCCCTCCTTGCGAGCACTCTTTCTTACTCTCTTTTATTGTCTTTTAAATAGTTAAACTGTGGGGAATGGAAGGTGACTGTCTAAGGTTTTGTTTACTTTCCTGAGTGCTGTGGACATTTTGTAAATGTTAAACAGTAAGAATAGGTTTTCTTTTCTTCACGTGATGTCTAGAAGAGTACACTGGGAGATTTCTTTCTTTCTTTTTTTTTTTTGTTTTGGCATGTTTGTTTGTTAATTACCAGAATTAAAAATGAATCCAGGAGCTCCTACTAGACTGAGAATTTAAGAGGTTAGCGATGCCCAGCTACCATACTGTAAGTTAACTCAGCCGTCCTATGAGCGTGGTCTGTGGGAGATTGCCTTATTGAAAGCTGTAAGGGAAGAGGATACAAAAAGCAATGAATACCACTGGGTAAACAAGAGGTTTCTACCTTACTTAAAGTATGTCAATAAAATAAATACCAAGCAACTGATAGTGATGTCACATATTCTTTAGAGCCATATTTACTAAACGGAGGGAAAAAACAGACTGCTTTTTTATGTGAAAGAACTGTAAACTGAATTTCACAGTAGCTTTGGTGTGATTCATTGCTTAGTGGTGATTGCTTCTTGTTAAGGCACTTACCTCTTCATGGAATTTTAAAAGCGTACTGGTTGAAACTGATAATTTTACAGAGATCAAATAGCAAAAGTACAGACCTTTTCTTGTTCTGCTTTGTAGGGTCATAGTATCTTTCAAAACTAAACTAAACTTCATAAGTTGGGTTAGGAGACTAGTGATAGATACATAGATAATTTAACAATAACCATATATATATTAATAATTAAGTGCATGCACATGTATTTGAAAGTCCAGAGAATAAATAGGTTCAGCGTTTATCAAAGTTGTGCCATACTTACATCCTATATCCCTTTTTCTTCCTAAATAATTTTAAAGCAAATCCAGTCATGTCATTTCATTTCTGCATAATTCAGCATGCATCTGTAAAAAATGGAGACATTTTCTTAGATAACCATGAAGTCATTATCACATCTACTACCTGTCAAATTTTCAAATTTTTCTAATTGTCTCATAAATGTATTTTTATATTTGGTTTCTTCCAGTCAGGATCTAAATAAGTTCTGTGTTTTACATTTGATTGTTATGCCCGTAAGCTCTTGTACTCTAGAGCAGTTCCCTCCGTCTTATTTTCTCACGCCATTGACTCATGGAAAAAACTGGACCACTTTATTGTACAGTGTCCCAAGTTCTAGATTAGTCAGTTTGCTTCCCTGTGACGTCAGTTAACTTTTTCCTTTATCCTCCTTATTTCTTGTAAATGGGAGCTAACTTTGAAGACTTGATTAGATTCCATTTCAGCTTGGCAAGGATATTTCATAAGAGGTTTTCTCCACTTGTGTTACATCACATCTTGGGAAACAGTATCTAGATGAGGTAGGATTCAAATAAAAACGGTCCGTCCATTGCATTTGATTGATGGTAAGTCTCTTAATCTCTGAGTTCTCCTTTCATCTTCCCCTCCCCACTCCTTATAGTTTATTGGTTAAAGAGCTTGGTTTTATACTATAGTTTCCCAGCCTGGGTTTTACCAGTTGCGCCCCAGTAGTTTAACGCATTCTTCCATCCTTTGTTTTCTCCTGTAAATTGGTAGTTGAAACCAAAGTCTTGATCAGATTGAGTTTTGATCCCCCGTTCCCTCCCTTTGGCACAAAAGACAACTCCATGGTATCATATGTTCTTCCATCAGGTGGCACATGATACCTGGTTGTTTCTTTCTGTTAACAGCTGCTGATGCTCACTTCATTAATTCATCAAAGGGATGTAAAATAGTGATAGTTTAATTTCATCATTCCTTGCTTATTTATAAGGAGCCCTGGTGGTGCAGTGGTTAAAGCAATCGACTGCTAACCGAAAGATCAGCGGTTTGAAACACCAGTGGCTCCACGGGAGAAAGATGTGGCCGTCTGCTTCTGTAGAGATTTATAGCCTCAAAAAACCTATCAGGTCACTATGAGTCGGAATCGACTTGACTGAAGTGGGCTTGGGTTTTTTTTTTGGTGCTCATTTATTAGCTGTAATACTTCCATATAGAGAAACTTT
>NW_004443937.1:31183344-31221351 GCF_000243295.1 Trichechus manatus latirostris | reverse complement strand
TCCGGTGGAGGCCTTGGTAGCTGTGATCCATTAGTCCTTCGGACTGATGTTCTCCTTGTATCCTGTTCTCTTCATTCTCCCTTGCTCCCGAAGGGATGAGACCAGTGGAGTGTCTCAGATGGCCGCTCACAGGCTTTTAAGACCCCAGACGATAACTCACCAAGGTAGAATGGTACAGGGATTTTTGTTGTTTTGTTTTGTTTTTTTGGAAGGATGTTAAAAGCTTCTTTTTTTCCCCCTTTGTTTTCCCCTTCATTTACTAGTTTTTAAAATAATGCATTGGTTTACGAACAGTCCTCCAACATTTACCCAGTTTTTTGTTTATTTTTTATGTGTCATTAAGAACTCCCAGATTTAAACATATTGCTGAATTCATCGTACTGTAATTATTGTCCTTACTGATGCTTATGTCCCAGGCTGGTTCTTGTGTTCTTTTTTTTTTTCCTAATTGTACTTTAGATGAAGGTTTACAGAGCAAACTGGTTTCTCATTAAACAATTAATACACATATTGTTTTGTGACATTGGTTGCCAACCTCACAACATGTCAACGCTCTCCCCTTCTTGACCTTGGGTTCCCCATTTTCAGCTTTCCTGTCCCCTCCTGCCTTCTTGTCCTTGCCCCTGGGCTACCTTTTCATGAGTTTTTATAGTAGGGGTCTCATATAATATTTGTTCTTTTGTGATTGATTTATTTCACTCAGCATAATGCCTTCCGGATTCGTCCATGTTGTGAGATGCTACACAGATTCATCATTGTTCTTTATCGTTGCATAGTATTCCATTGTCTGTATGTACTATAGTTTGTTTATCCATTCGTTGATAGGCACCTGGGTTGTTTCCATCTTTATGCTATTGTGAACAGTGCTGCATTGAATGCGGGTATGCATATGTCTGTTCATGTGACGGCTCTTATTTCTCTAGGATATATTCCTAGGAGTGGGATTGCTGGATCATATGGTATTTCTATTTCTAGCTTTTTAAGGAAGCACCATACTGTTTTCCAAAATGGTCCTGTGTTCTTTTGACATGACCATGGTAAGAATTTATTAATAGAGTCTTTACTCTTTGGTGTTTCAAAATATGCCTGGCTCGTCTTGTGCATACTGGGAATCAGCCACTTGCCAAGGAGCCCTGACCTTTTGATGGGAATTTGTATTTCAAAACTGTAATCTGGGGTACCCTGGTACTGAGTTGTTCATCGTTTCTAGGCATTTTTAGTGGACAGAGCTAGGAAATATGTTTGTGGGCGTGTGTGCATGTGTATTTACATTTAAGGATAAAATACAACAGAAGTTCATACTGATATTTTCAATTAAGATTCAAAGCTACAGGTTTTTTACTGTGTATCCTGTGTCTTATAGCTGTATCTCTTTTTCTCCCATGAAGAAAATCTCAGTTCTCAAGGATACTAGAGGTGATGGAATTAGAATGTCACACATGTACTCATTTGCTTTATTCCATCTTAATCACAGCTGTCTCAGCCTAACAGTACTTATTCTTCCACCAAAAATATGATTATTTAAATTTCTTACTAGTTCTTTTTTGTCTTTAGGCTGTATTTCACTAGTCATGTGCTAATTATTATGTTTTACAAATCACATGGAGTAGTCCCTTTCTTATGGTTATGCTGCCAGTGCTATAAAAATTTAGGTTCTTTTATTTAATTTTGTCCGTTAACATTAAATCTCTTTCATTAGGTAGGAAGAGTGGCATTTCTCCTAAAAAATCAAAATACATGACTCCAATGCAGCAGAAATTAAATGAAGTCTATGAGGCTGTAAAGAACTATACTGATAAAAGGGGTCGCCGCCTCAGTGCCATATTTCTGAGGCTTCCCTCCAGATCCGAGCTGCCTGACTACTATCTGACCATCAAAAAGCCCATGGACATGGAAAAAATTCGAAGTCACATGATGGCCAACAAGTACCAAGATATAGACTCTATGGTTGAGGACTTTGTCATGATGTTTAACAACGCCTGTACGTACAATGAGCCTGAGTCCCTGATCTACAAAGATGCCCTTGTTCTACACAAAGTCCTGCTTGAAACTCGCAGAGACCTTGAGGGAGATGAGGACTCTCATGTCCCAAATGTGACCTTGCTGATTCAGGAACTTATCCACAATCTTTTTGTGTCAGTCATGAGTCATCAGGATGATGAGGGAAGATGCTACAGTGATTCCTTAGCAGAAATTCCTGCTGTGGATCCCAGCTTTCCAAACAAACCTCCTCTTACCTTTGACATAATTAGGAAGAATGTTGAAAATAATCGCTACCGGCGGCTTGATTTATTTCAGGAGCATATGTTTGAAGTATTGGAAAGAGCAAGAAGGATGAATCGGTATGTTTTCAGAGCCATTTCTTTTTGAGAAGTGAGATATTTAGTGCAAAACAAGAAGGAATACTGGTTTGATATACTATTTCAGCTTGGGTACATTGTTACAGTTGGTAAGATGCCATTCTGAATTCTAACCGGCCAGAACTTCTATACAGCACCTGTTCTGTGGGGGAGAGGGCACACTTCTTAATCATCTAGATTAGGGCCAGGGAGAAGAAGGGGTAAGCCAAAATTGAAGATCTGTTAAAAAGTATCAACTCTTAAAATACAACCTTTTGCAGAACATGATTTTAAAAGGATAAAATGCTAGTAATTAGAAATAGTAACATGACTTTTCTTTTAAAAGTTTAAATTCAATCCAAGAATGTTTTAAATAAAATAGTTTTGACCTGAGGTTAGCATTATTTAAATTTGACAACCATTTCAAGAACGTAAAAAGGCTTCTTTTTTTTTCCTTAATCTCACATTTCTCACTTTAAGAGTAGATGTGAAATGTTGTAGAAGAATCAACCAAGAAACAACCATGCTTAAATTTCCATCAGATTTCAGTTTTCTTTAATTTTGACTTGTGGTGTATGTTTGCCGCACATTGATAGCATACTCAACTGTTACAACAGGTTCAATTCAGCGGTTACAGCGTGTCTTCTGAGTGCTGTTGGAGGCACTTGGGGAATGTAGACAGTTAAGGATACTAACCCCCACCCCTGGAGCTCAGTCTATCTTGCTGAAAGCTAGGCCTCTAGGCAGTGTGCCTGGGTGTGTGGGGGATGTCCAGCTAGGGAGTCTGTGAAGCCCATTAAAGAAAGTGCATTTGCTCTGGACCTTGAAAGACAAATGAATAGTAACGTTTGCTATACCAGTTAAACACCTGCTGTTTATGTAAAGCACTATGCTAGGCACGTTATGTAAATCGTCTCTAACCCTTACAACAGCCATTCTATGGAGTTGATAATCTTCCCAGTTTGTATATGAAGAACCCAAGGCACAGGCAGAGAGAAGTGCGTTTCCAAAGTCTCATAACTAGTAAATGGTGTGGCGCATCTTGTTCCCCACTGCAGCGTGCTGCTGCTCGTACTAATCATGGAACACAGCCAGGCACATCAAGGCTTGAGCTCTGTGCTCTAAGAGCTTGAAGTCTGACAGATAATACAGGACCTGTGCTTAGGAGAAAATTCCAGACATAAGACAATATGTAACAACCTGATACTTAGTTAAGTCAGTGTCATATGGGATAAGGAATTCTGTGGCCTGGAGTTCTCCTAAAAAGACAAAAGTTATCAGGGAAGAATAGGAGGATGGGTAGGATTCAGATGAGCAGTGGGGAAGATCTTTCAGGTAAGCTGAGTGATATGAGCAGAGGCATAGGGTTAGGGAACAAATATGGTCTGTTAAGAGACAAGAAGAGTTGGGGCCAAATTGGAGAGGTCCTTGAAAGACACATTTAGAAAGTGGCCCTTATTCTTAGACAGTGGGAGTAGAAATAAAGAGAAAGATGGAAGGACATCTTGTAGTCAAAATCTGCAAGAGCTATTCCTTTATTCAACAAATGTTTATTGAGTAGTTTCCAGTTAATGTTCTGGGTGCTTGGGATACACCAATGAACAAAACAGACAGAAGCTCTGCTTTCACTGAGCTTAAACATCTGTGTTTGTTCTTGTTTTACTTTAGTAATCCTTAAGTCTAAAGCCAGTTCCCCAGACCCCATTACATCTTGGGGTTCTGTAATTCTTCCAAAGGGCATTTGTTTCTTAGATTATTAGCAACTTCGTCTTGTATGGATGACATATTTATTCTAAGAATTAAGGAGATTTGTTATCGCTAGGAAATGAGATCTTTTCATACTCCCATTGTTGACATGATTGATTTTTGCTTTTGAGGACTGGGTGCTAGGATCCAAGGTGCATTTATTGAAATAGTGGTGCACACAGGTTCGCTCTCGTGCTCAGAACGTTGTTGCAAAACATAAGGGAAGCTGTGTCTGTCTTTGCAAACGAAGGTAGTGTTGTGACTGCTTATAGTATTTAATAAGAACTAAGGTCATGCTGCTGAGATGAGGGATGCATCAGTTTAGTGCATGATAAACCGTGACTTTATCTACTGTACTGTCAATAAAGAAGATAGGCATCCCAGAAATATTATGAGTTTAATGAAGCTCACATGCAGTAAATTTCCACATTGATCTCTATACAGAGTTCATGCTTCATCACCACTCAACCTCTGCCCACCACTGCTACCCAGTATCACCAAAGACTTCACACCCTGAAGTAGAAGGAATCTAAACAGGGAGACATAGCACAAGGAAAAGTTCACTTGGGTGACCGACCGTGGTTTTGTCCATCAGCAGTGTTCAGTAACAGTACGTGCTGACTCATGCCACTTGGCCAATGGTTCTCCTAATCTGTTGGCAGTATTCCTGAATGAAGCAGTCTGACTCCCTTGCAGATTAAGGGGACCCATGGAAAGACAGGGACAGGGAAGCATCAGGAGCCTCCTATAATCTTAATTATTTCCTTCTGCTGAATGTCTGCCTTATGTGAAAAGATAGTCTGCCAATTTGGGGGAATGAGAGTTCTTTTTCCATCCTGAGTTTTTATTCTTGCTTATGTAGAGAACACTTGACCTCTTAAGTTAGCAAATTCTTAGTATTACTTTGTTTAAATAAACAAAACAAAAGAGAATATGAGCCCTGGTGACACAGTGGTTAAGAGCTCAACTACTGACCAAAAGGTTGGCAGTTGGAATCCACCAACTGCTCCTTGGAAACCCTGTCAGGCAGTTCTACTCCGTCCTATAGGGTAGCTGTGAATCGGAATCGATTCAACGGCAACAGGTTTTTTTTTTTTTTATCATGACACTTGTACAAAGCTTCCTTTACTAAACACATGACATGGTAGAATTATGAATCTGCCCTTTCACTTTAACATGGATTTACCAAAAGCGGGATTTCATTTTTAGTTTTATATTTACAACTGTAAGGTGTTATAAAATCAGTTCACTATTTGGTATTTCAAGTGGACAGGCTTCAGATATCTCTTTTTCAAAAAGCAGGCATCAAAATAGTGTCTTAGGTGTTTCTTCCCTTAGTAAATTTTATTTTTATTACTTTCCTACAAGTATTAGCATTTTTGTAACCTGAAAAGATTTTTAAAATTTTTCCAAAAACACCCATTTAGATTATTGGCAGTGTTTTTTCATTGTTTTCTAGTTTACCTTTGCTAATGGGAAAGGGGATTTTGTAGACCTCACTGAGATTTGACACCATAGTGACGTGGCCACCTGGCAGCTGACTGGGCCTGTTATGCCCGCCCCAGACTTCCCCAACCAGAGTGTCTCCATAACTGCTGATAAAACGTTTGTCTGTGGAGAGCTTTGTGAATAATTTTTCAGGCCCTGGTGTTTTTAGTTAATAGAATTACTTTTAGGTTTTCCTCGAACCCCAGTGAATTAGAGATAGTAATAAAATTTATTTCACTCTAAATTCTAAAGTTTCTTTTTGCCCAGTTCCCTCATTTTATAAATGAGGAAAGAGGCTCAGAAAAGTTCTGAGTATGGCACAAATAGTTTTTTCTCATCTTTCAGTATGTTGCCTGTGTTGGTTCCCCAGAGTTACGTAGTTTATTTCTGGGAAACTAAAGTGAACACTCATTCTGAGGCCTACAAGCATTATAGGATGCCCTCATGGCTTTGCAATTTAGGTTCAGATACTTGCCGAGTACTACCAACCTAGACGACCATGATGCAGGTCCAAAACAAGAAAATGGACATTGCCTAAACCTTTTGTTAACACTTTATGTATTACATTGGTCCCCATTAAAGGAAAGTAGAAATTAATCCAAGGATTAGATATAAGTAAGTGTTGGACATGGTGTAGAACCTTGTATACAGTTCTTGACTCTGGCAGCCACATTCTGTTGCTAGAATCTACTGGTGCATGTGCATCTACCTTGTCTTAGTTAACTAGTGCTGCTATAACAGAAATACCACAAGTAGATGGTTTTAACAAACAGAAATTTATTCTCTCACAGTCAAGGAGGGTGGAATTCCGAATTCAGGTTGCCAGCTCCAGGGATAGGCCTTTTGTCTCTGTGTGTCGACTCTGGGGGAATGTCCTTGTCATCAGTCTTCCCCTGGGTCTAGGATTTTCTCAGCACAGGGACCCCGGGTCCAAAGGACGTGCTCTGCTCCCGGCTCTTCTTTCTTGGTGGTAGTAGATCCCTCTCCTCTCTGCTCAGTTCTGTCTTTTATATCTCAAAAGAGATTGACTCAAAATACAGCCTAATCCTGTCGATTGTGTCCTGACTCATTAACGTAGCTGCCTCTAATCCTGCCTCATTAACATCATAGAGGTTAGGATTTACAGCACATAGGATAATTACATCAGATCACAAAGTGGTGGACAACCACACAATACTGGGAATCATGGCCCTAGCCAAGTTAATGCACATTTTGGGAGGACACAGTTCAGTCTGTAACATACCTCCACAGGGAAACATATGAAGCCTTTTCTGTTACGTGATCTGTGCTGGGAGTAGGCCTTAAGGAGAAGGCTAAGGCTCCCATGGTCAAATGACATCTCAGATTTTGTTCTAACAAACATGAAGGAGAGATATTAGAACTGAACAAAAGTACCGTTGTATTAATTAACATATTAAAGAAGTATTTAATAGAATTTAACCTATAATTGAGGTATATGAAATAAGTAGTTTATGTGTCAGTGGATGCTCTTGATGCCGTTATAGGACAGATTCCGAAATATATGAGGATGCAGTAGAACTTCAGCAGTTTTTTATTAAAATCCGTGATGAACTCTGCAAAAATGGAGAGATCCTTCTTTCACCAGCACTCAGCTATACCACAAAACATTTGCATAATGACGTGGAGAAAGAGAAAAAGGAAAAATTACCAAAAGAAATAGAGGAAGATAAACTAAAACGAGAAGAAGAAAAAAGAGGTTGGTTTCTTTTCATTTTATTAAATATGAAGAAATATCATACTCTGTGCTAACTGATGTCATACTTAGCTGTTTATGTTAATTACTACTCATGGTATTGACACTCACAGTAGACATGGTGAAATGGAAATGATTTTTATCATTACCAATTTGGTCATCAGGCTGGAAAAGATTGGAAGTTATATGTGACACAGCTGTTACCCTAGTACCCAGGAAAAGAGTCAATTAATTCACAAGTGTGGAAGCTTGATACTTCTTAATATTATTGGTAGGTAAAAGCCTAAGAAGCCATCTGGGGCTAAAAAATAGTGAGTGCATCAAGTTTCTGCCACATCACTCAGTAGCATGGTTTTCCTCATACACACTGTGGGCCAAACAAGTAGATGATATTTTGGTTGAACCACATTCTTAGAAAGAAAATTTTATTTTAATCATACAACCTAAAATTGTTACTTTTTGAGTGATTTGCCAAAATTTAGAAATATTTTGATAGTGGGAACTTTTATCACAAATTTGATCATTTCTGATAAAGCTCTAGTTCACATAGATACCTTGAATACTTGGTTTTCCAAAGAGTTACATTAGTCTTTAGCATCAAACTTCCTCCTTAGTTTTTTTCCCCCTTAGGCAAGAAAACAAAATAAATTGATTTGGAGTAAATTATCATAAGTGATGGCATTGCCAAAAAAAGAAGAGGAGAAAGGAACCTGGTTGGTGAAAATGGTAATTTTACCTGCATGGGGCTAGCTGCAAAAACCAACAGCTTTGCTACCAGAGGGGATGCACTTGTTCGGGATGATGAGTTTGGGATGATGATGTGTGTGCAGGGCATCCATGCCATCGCTAGCTGAAAGTAAAACCTGCAGCTTTACTAGCCCAAGGTGGCGGTCAGAGTTGAGAAAGATCCTGTAAATGAGAGAGCCATACCATACCCGTTGCTGTTGGGGTGATTCGGACTCGTAGCGACCCTATAGGACAAAGTAGACCTGCCCCATAGGGTTTCTAAGGCTGTAAATGTTTACGGAAGCAGACTGCCACATCATTCTCCCATGGAGTGCCTGGTGGGTTCAAACTGCCGACCTTTTGGTTAGCAGCCAAATGCCTAACCACTGCCTCACCAGGGCTCTTTGAGAGAGCCATAGAAGGGCTCAAATAAGCTCCTCACACATTCTTGGCTGATTGGAAAACTACGCAGGTGCAGGGAAGATGTGATAACCTGACAAAAAGCAAAATTCAAGGATATTTGAAAATTAACTGCAACTTTCAATGTGTTCCCTAACCATCACAGAGATTAATCAGCAGAGGGTGAAGCCTTGCAGGTTTGAGGTATTTGAACACAACCTTTGCTTAAATCATTGGCTGACCCCAACTATGCAGACCTAGGAACAACCCCTAGTGTCAGGTGTGCTAGATGACCTGTAATAGGAGTCCCAGCAAGAGAGGAGGGAAAGAAAGAAGAAAAAAATACATATATATGAAGATACAGTAGCTGAAAACTTCTCAAGTTTGATGAAAAACATTAACCTACAGCTCTAAGAACCCCAGGTAAGATAAACACAGAGACCCAGTTCTAGATACAGCATAATCAAACTGCTGAAAGAAAAGAGAGAGAAAATCTTTAAAGCAGCAAAATAATTCATTGCATAAAGGAAACAATAATATGATTAATGGCTGATTTCTCATAAAAAAATAATGGAGGCCAGAGGGCAGTGGAATGACATTTAGAGTGTTGAAAGAGAAAAAACTGAACCAAGACTTATACATCCAACAAAACTGTTCTTCAGAAATGAAGTCAAAATAAAGACATTCCCACATAAACAAAAACAGAGAATTTACTACTGGCAGACATGCCCTATAAGAAATATTTAAGGGAGAGCTTCAGGCTGAAGGAAAATGAAAACTGGATGGTAACTCGAATCCACAGGAAGGACTGAAGAGCACTGGAAATGATAAATATGTGGGTAAATATAAAAGACCATGTGTGTATTTTTTTTTTCTAAAAAACCGTTACTATATTTTTAAAAAACCACTATTATGTTTAAAGCAATAATTACAACACTGTATTGTTAGGTTTATAACAGTTATAGATGTAATGTTGTTGTTAGTCGTTAGGTGCTGTCGAGTCGGTTCCAACTCATAGCAACCCTATAGACAGAGTAGAACTGCCTCATAGGTTTCCAAGAAGTGCTGGTGGATTTGAACTGCCAATCTTTTCGTTAGCAGCTGAGCTCTTAACCACTATGCCTCCAGGGCTCCAGATGTAATATATGTGATAGTAATAGCACAGAAGAAGGAGGGATAGAGTTATATTGGAGCAAAGTTGCTATATTTAATGAAATTAACTCAGAATTTACCTGAAGTAGATTGTAATAAGTTAAAGATGCACATTGAAATGCCTAGAGCAACCACTTAAAAACAAATAGCAAAAATGTCAGCACAGGAGTTAAAATGATAGCATAAAAGAAAGTAGTAAAGGAAGAAAAGTGGAACATAAGAAGTACAACACAGAAAACAAGTAGTAAAATGACAGATACAAAGCCAGTTGTATCAGTAAGTACATTAAGACTGGAGGAACCCCCCCCCCCGCCCCCGATCTGTTGCCTAGAAACAGTTTTTAATACCCTGAACTGAAACTACCCCCATGAAGTCATGTTTAAACTAAATAACAGTTTAGCTCTGTAAATAATGTTTGCCTTGAGCATTGCACCCTCTTCTGTGAGATCAAAATGACAACAGTAGCTCTAAAACAAGAAGCCCTGGTAGCACTGGAGTTAAGTGCTTGGCTGCTGAGAGGTTGGTGGCTCAAACTCACCCAGTGGCTACAGGGGAGAAAGCCTGGAAAAACCTATGGGGCAGTTGTACTCTGTCACATGCGGTGGCTATGTGTTGACATAGACTTGATGGCACATAACAACAACATCTCTAAATCACAGATGAGAACTTTAAGGGGCAGAGAGTCTGAGTTAACTGTGGCGAAACAATATGGGTAGAGATAGTGAGAATGATGATGCAACGTGAAGTTTGTAACCATTGTCGGTGAACTGTACGTGTAAAAATTGTTGGATGGGTGTATATTTTCACACACACAAAAAAGCAAAACTAAAGAATAAATCTGTTTAAAATTACAAAGTATTAATTACATTTAATGTAGATAGACTAAACACTTCAATGAAAACACATAGATTATCAGATTGAATTTTAAAAGTAAGATTCAACTATATGCTGTGTACAAAAGACACATTTTAGATTCAAAGACACAAGTAGACTGACAGGAAAAGGGGGGGGAAAGATATAACATGCGAACAGTAACCATAGTGCGATGGAGTGCCTATATTAATATCAGACAAAATAAACTTTATAAGAAATAGTACTAGAGACAGAGGGCCATTTCATAATGAAAAAAGGGTCAAGACATAAGGAAGATATAATATTTATAAACGTGTGTATGCACCTAACAACAAGGCCCCAAAATATATAAGAAAAAATTGATGGAACTGAGAGGAGAAATAGTTTAACAATTATAATCTCAATACTTCTTTTTCAGAAATTGATAGAACAACTAGACTAAAAATACGTAAAGATATAGAAGACTTAAGTGGCGTTATCAACCAGCTTGACCTAACTGACCTGTGTAGACCATTACACCCAGTGACTGGAGAATACAAGTGCACATGGAACATTATCTAGAATAGTCTATATGCTAAATCATACAACAAGTTTCAAAAAATTTTAAAAGGATTGAAATAATACCAAGTTTATTCTCTGACTGCAATGAAATTAGATTAGAAATTAACAACAGAAAGAAATCTGGAAAACTTTCAGATATTTGGAAATTAAACAACACTTCCAAATAACCCATAGATCAAAGAAGATATCACAAGGGCAGTTAGAAAAATCTTGAACTGAATGAAAGTGGAAATATATCAAAATTTATAGGATACAGCTTAAGCAGTTCTTAGCGGGAAATTCATAGCTTTAAACACATATATTACAAATAACCAGTAAAACCCAGTTGTCATCGAGTTAATTTCGATTCATGGCGACCCCATGTGTGTCAGAGTAGAAATGTGCCCCATAGGGTTTGTAATGGCTGGTGTTTTGGAAGTAGATCTTCAGACCTTTATTCCAAGGCACCTCTGAGTCGACTTAAACCTCCAACTTTCCAGTCAGCAGCCAGGCATGCTAACCATTTGCACCACCCAGGGACTGACCGGAAACAAAGAATGATCTAAAATCAGTAATCTAAACTTACACCTCAAGAAGTTAGAAAAAGAAGAGTAAATCAAATCTAGAGTAAATAGAAGGGAGGAAATAATAAAAATCAGAGGCGAAATCAGTGAAAGAGAAAACAAAATGCCAATGCTGTGGTGAATATGATTTGAGACCGTCCAAGAGTTTCTTGCCGCTATTACTTAGATTTTTTTGTTGCTGTTGTTTAAGTTTAGTTGACATGGTTCCTGGCAATGCACAGTTAGTGACAGCCACTCCTTGAGTTACTCTAAGGTAGTTTTCAAAGTGTGCTCTGTCAGCAAGCTACATCAGTATCTCCTGAAAATTTGTTAGAAATGCTAATTCTCTGATTTCACTCCATGCCTGCCAATTCAGAAACTCTGGGGATGAGGTCACCTCCAGGTGATTCTGTTGCACAGTTAAGTGTGAACAACTGCTCTAGGGTCTTAAATTTAATGCATGAAGGAGCAGGAAGCACCTGCCTTTTCTCATAGTCGTTTAGCAATGGTATGTGAACCCATTATCTGTTCTGGTAGTGCATTCTAAAGAAAAGACAGCAATGACATTTTAAAGACTATTAACCACTACCCTTGATTGATCCTTACTACCAGAAAATATTTCCACTGACTTAATCTCAGGAGAAATTCTGTGATAGAAAAGCGGGGCCACGTAAAGAAAAAGACAGTAGGAAATTTCTGTTCCTCTCCCGTCACTATGTACCTATCTCATGAGCCTGGGACCTTTGCTGACTAGAGGGAAGGAAACCTTGCTGCATAGAGCTGCTTTTTTAGGCTGCCAGAACTTTTCGGTATCTCTTTTCTTACACTAACTCAAAAACTACATTTCCCAGCAATGCATTGTGATTGGGTGGTGGAATTAGGTAAGAAATGGTCCTTTGCCATAAGGATGTGAAGCCTGCAACAGGATAGACTGAGTAGAAAGGGCGATAAAAGCAGTGTGATCTGGGATTATTTTAACTGGTTTTTTTCTAGCCATGAAAGAACTACAGTCTGTTCCAAACCTTCCTGTGTCAGTGTACCTTATGAATTAAAGGACAACAAATTATCAGAAAGTTGGGTAGCAGTTGTGTATGTCAGTCAGACAAATTGTGTATGTCAGTCTGTCTTTAAGCCCTAAGAGGTGGTTTCTAACAACCACCAAATGGAAGTTGAAGGAAACTAGAACATTTCACACACCCTGTTTTTTTAATTAAATAATAGAACTTCTTATTCAAAGTTACACAGCAAGGATAAAACAACATAGGGGATTTTCAGCTAAACATGGCAGATTGTACACAAATGCTTTCTGTTACTCCTTCCCAGAACACCTCTAAAATAATGGAAAGACCATTTAGAAACAAAAGGCATAAACACAAGCATAATCTTTTCCTCAAAAGGGGAAAAAAAGGAAGAGGAGATAATGGCAATTAGAATTGGAAGCTAGAAAGTAGATAAGTTGCTAACACTGACTTCAATGCCAGCAGTTGATGAAGACCTTAAAACAGGCCAATTCCTGCCTCAGAATGGTGCAGGGATTAGGACATCAGGTATTTCTGAAAACAGGGATGCAGGTAGAGCCAAAATAGGAGGACTAGTTCTAAATTAAAAGCAGTTGAATCTCAAATCACCTTCCCAACCCTGCCTGTTACTATTCCTCCTAAAGAGTCTAGACTCGGGGACACCAGGCAAACCTAAGGGTGAAGGTACAGTGATGAAAGGGGTATTAAGCAAAAGGATTTATACTAAACAGACCCCTGTTCCTCTACCTAACTAGCTTGTAGAGTCCTTGGCAGCCAGGCTAATAGCACTCAGGCAGATTTTCTCTTGAAAAATGAGCCAGGCAATGAGAAAACAAAGTTAATAACATCTGGAGGTCCTCGGTGAAACCCATCAGTCATCCAGCTCTGTTTCTACACACAGAGAACTTCTAATCAGCTTTTGAGCACCTCTTAAATAGGAGCATGTAACTAAGAATGAACAAATATTTAAGGAAAGTCTCTAAAATGGAACATGAAGAGCAAAATAAGAAGGACCTTGGAGGAAACAAACAGTGAAGGCAGCATGAGAAAACCTAAAAAAAAGAATGTACGTCTTCAGAAAGATAACAAGATGCTGTTTCTGTAAAACAAGAACAGGAGTCTGTTAAAAAAATGAACATTCACAGAACAAAAAGTTTCTTGGAAATTAAAAATGTGATAGCAGAAAGGAAACATTCAGGGAAAGGATTAGAAAATAAAGCAATCAGTGTAGGAGGCCCAGAATCCGAATAGCTGGCATTCTAGAAAAAGCAGGACAGGACATTACCAAAAAAAAAACGATCAGAAAACTTCCCAGAATTGAACAACATGATTTTGCAGATTGAGGAAGCTTAACTCAATGGTTTAAAAAAACTCATACCTAGGAATATCATCACTAAAGTTTTAAAATAATGGGGACAAAGAGAATATCTTAAAAGCTTTTGGGGGTGTTGGGGGCAGGTAATTCACAAAGCAACACTGAAGGTAGAAGACAACGGAGCCATGCACAAAATTCTAAAGGGGAAACAGCTCCCAACTTAGAATTCTATACCCAGCCAAACTATCTATAAAGTACAAGGGTAGAATAAAGACATTTTCAGCTATGCGAAGACCTTAAAAAGTTATCTTTCATACAGCTTTCTTAGCTGCTAAAGGGTATTCTCCACCAAATGAGGTAGTAAGCAAAGAAAAAACAAGGAAGATGAAAGAAACAGGTTTCATCACAGGAGAAAACCAAAGGGAATTACCAAAATGACAGTAAAGGGAAATTCTAGAGTTGCAGCCAAATTACCAGACATAGAAGACATTGCGTTCAGATTAGAGCAGGAAGTCAGCTAATGGAAGTATGTCTCCAATAGAAGAACAAAATTGATGGATTACTTGACATTTTTGGATATAACAAGAGGAGAGTTGTACTTCTGCAGAGCTTAGCATTGAATTAGTAACCTGTACTCACTTAGTCAGGAGCCCTGGGGGCTCAACGGTTAAGTTTTTGGTTAGCGCTTCAAACTCGCCCAGTGGCTTTTCGTGAGAAAGACCTTGCAATCTGCTCCCGTAAAGAAAACCCATGAGGTAGTTCTGCTGTGTCACATGGTGTTGCTATGAGTCTAAATCACTCGACAGCACCTAACAACCACAGCAACTCACTTAGTCTGTTGTAACAATCTCCTAAATGGTCTTGCATTTTACTTTACAAGAAGAAACCAAGCCTCACCTTCAACACTTAGCTTAGAAATCTTCCCAACTAAATATCCAGTTTCATGGTTTACAAGTTTTGGTTTCCCCATAACTGCAGCTTTCTGCTGCTATACTTTTTAATAATATATTCGTTTTTTCCTTCTGAGCCCTCAACTACTGAAAATCCATTTTTCTACCCCACAATCTATTCAATCTAGGCTTTTTCTATCAGGTTCCTCAAAATTCTAACAGTGTTCACCCACTGTCACTTCCACGTTTTTAGGTGTTTGTTTCAGCATCACCCCTCCACCAGGTACCAAAATTTCATCTGAATACCATCAGCTCAGAAGTCCCAAATTTCATTATCTGAATCATCTAAATTAGGTATGGATGAGGCCCAATTCTTCTCCATCTATGGGCCTATAAAATTAAAGAAGTTCTCCGCTCCTAAAATACAATGATGGGATATGCATAACAATTATAGACATTCCTGTTTAAAAAGGGAGAAATGGAAGGGAAATAGGAGCCACCAGTTCCAAGCAGTTTTGAAATCCATCTGGGCAAACTCCATTAGGTTTCAAGGCCTGAGAATAATCCTCTGCAGCTCAGCACTTGGCCTCTGAATCATCCTTCCTCATAAAAGGCAGCACATGTTTGTAGCTGAGTTTTATCAGCCTGTTTCCTGCCTCTAGGATTTTGGGAGTTTGACAGCTCCCTTTCATTTTGTACTATCTTTGTCCCTTTCGGTCCAGCTAGCAGTGTTTCTGCTGTAATAAAATTCTCAAGAACCTTGTGAGTCTATCACAGATGTCATGGGGACTCACTTAGTCATTGATTAGATAACATTTTTCATGAAAATTGGCAAAACTTTAAAACAATTATAATGCCAGTGTTAGAGAGGGAATAGAGAAACAGACCCTTTGTAGCCAAACAGTGAGGGACTGAAATTGGTATAGCCTTTTGGAAGGCAATTTGGAATATGCGTTTTTAAAAAAATTTTAAATGCTTAATCCCAGCAGTTTTACTTCTGGGAAATTGTCCTCAGGAAGTAATCAAAGATGTGGCAGACATTTGTCATCCACAAAACCTATGGTATTTTCAAATGATGGACTGTACTGGAACCATTGAAAAGCATTTAATCCCAGGGGAAATGTTCATGCAATATTAAGTACTTAAATAGTTCACAGCATATGATATGATACACATATTTCATATTTCCTCAGTCCTGTCATTCCGTTAATCATGATGTATCCATGTAAAAAATGTTAGGAAAAGCAATTTCAGAAGCATTAAGATGGAGGGGAAGTGCATCAGAGGTTATCTCTAGTGCTACAAGTGACTTATTTTTTTCTTTATGTCTTTCTGTATTATCCAGAATTATTACATTGAGCATATATTACTAAGGTGATTATTTTTATTCTACAGATCCTTTGTTTATATATTTCTTTACATATTTATTTATTTAGATCAATGGTTGTTAGTTGCCGTTGAGTTGATTACAACTCATGGCAACCTCATGGGTTACAGAGCAGAATTGCTGCATAGGGTTTTCTTGCCTGTAATGTTAACAGAAGCAGATCACCAGGCCTTTTCCATGTTACCGCTGGGTGGGTTCAAACTACCCAGGTTAGCAGTCGAGCGCAAACCATTTGCCCACCTAGGGAACTTAGGTCAATAGTACCAAAGGAAAAAACCAAACCGTTGTTGTTGAATCGATTCCAATTCATAGCAACCCTGTGAAGCTGTAAATCTTTACAGAAGCAGACTGCCCCATCTTTCTCTCTCGGAGCAACTGGTGGGTTCGAACCGCTGACCTTTCAGTTAGCAGCTGAGTACTTTAACCACTGTGCCATCGGGGCTCCTCAGATCAATGGTAGTCCGTTGTAATTCAGAAAAGGCAATTTTAGATAAGGGTTATTGAGAATGTGAAGATCATACTATTTTTTCTGAGTTTTTCCTTTGAATGTCAGAAAAATAATTAAATACATTTGTATGTGTTGTTTGAACCTTACATCTGATTCTAACATCCTTTTAATGAGCACCTTTTTATTTTGTTTACCTAAGAAGCTGAAAAGAGTGAAGATTCCTCAGGTGCTGCAGGCCTCTCAGGCTTACATCGCACATATAGCCAGGACTGCAGCTTTAAGAACAGCATGTACCACGTTGGGGATTACGTCTATGTGGAACCTGCGGAGGCCAACCTACAGCCACATATCGTCTGTATTGAGCGACTATGGGAAGATTCTGCCGGTAAGTTTGCCTCTAAATCAAAGGGCAGAGTGGTGAGATGTGACAGTTTTATTCCCCTTGGTCCTCAGGAAAGAAAGTTTTAATGCAGGCATTTTATTCCTTCCAACAGTAGTTGTTCTACAGTGAATCAGTAACTATAATTAAGCATCCACCCTATGAAAAACATAGGATTTAGAACTGTTGGGCAGTGAAACAGTTGAGTCAGAAGAAATGCATTCAGCTGATATTAAGCACACACTATGAACCATGCTGTATGTAGGATGACAGATTCGGAACAACAAAAGGCACATATTTTGTCCCTGGCCCACCAGTCTGCTAAAGGAGGTTACAAATGAAAAAAAAATTAAGAGGAGCATATGCGTTGGCTTAGAATTTGATTTTGGAAAGGCTTCCTAGAGCAACTGGCTTTTAAGTTGAGACATGGAGAACGAGTAGGCACTAATGAAGCCAGAGCAGGAGGAAATGGGATCCAGCAATTTAGTTCTTTCAGGTGGCTGTCTTAGTTATCTAGTGCTGCTATAATAGAAATACCACAAGTGGATGGCCTTAAAGAGAAATCTATTCTCTCACAGTCTAGGAGGCTACAAGTCCAAATTCAGGGTGCCAGCTCCAGGGGAAGGTTTTCTCTCTCTGTCAGCTTTGGAGAAAGGTTCTTATCATCACTCTTCCCCTGGTCTAGGAGCTTCTCATTGCAGGGACCCTGAGTCCAAACGACACGCTTTGTTCCTGGCACTACTTTATTGGTGGTATGAGATCCCCCTGTCTCTCTGCTTGCTTCTCTCTTTTATGTATCAAAAGAGATTGACTTAAGACACAATACAATCTTATAGATTGAGTCCTGCCTCATTAACATAACTGCTGTTAATCCCACATCATCAACATCATAGAGATGGGATTTACAACACACAGGAAAATCACATCAGATGACAAAATGGAGGACAATCATACAATACTGGGAATCATGGCCTAGCCAAGTTGACAGACATTTTGGGGGGACATAATTCAGTCCATGACCGTGGCCATCATGTGAATTAGTTTTGGACTTTACCAGAGGGTTAAATATGTTCTTTAGTGTGTCTGTGTTCTTCCTCTGAAGCACACTGCTTTAGGCGTGTCCTGACTAGAGCAGAGCACAGCAAGTCTCATCACCCTCCTCATACTTTTAGCATGAGGGGGAAAGTAGTGTTTTTAGCCCTTGTTGTGCTTTATTATTTTGAAGTATTATTTCTTCTAAAATAATTAAACTAAGGAACTATGGCCAAAAAAGCACATTGTTAGGTTCAGGCCATGGCATATTGACTTGATGAAATGTTTGCATGTCTTGAAAAGAATGTATGCTTTCTGTTAATGGTGATGTTGTTCATTCTCCTCCCCGCCTCCTCTCTGTCTCTTTAAGGTGAAAAATGGTTGTATGGCTGTTGGTTTTATCGGCCAAACGAAACTTTCCACCTGGCTACACGAAAATTTCTAGAGAAAGAAGTTTTTAAGAGTGATTATTACAATAAAGTTCCTGTTAGTAAAATTCTAGGCAAATGCGTGGTCATGTTTGTCAAGGTAAGAAATTTATCACTCCCAAAAGTATCACTCATTCCCGAGGAGTAAAATTCAGGAACACAAATACCGATGTTTACAAAATTAGGAACTCTGTTCTAAATTCTAGTTGATTTTTTTTTTTAAGCCGTGTCTATATAGGTGTCTGTAAAGATGTGGGAGAAGATGAACTTGAACATGATGGTGAAAGACTATTTGCTATTAACTTACAGTTTCTTATATTGCCAATCTAATTTTTGAGAATGCTATTTTCTGAAAGATAAACATAAATTGTCAGGTTGTTTTTGAGGTAATAAGGTATACTTTTTGTATATCTGATAAGGTGCATGAGCCCTGCCCAAAGCTTTCAGGAACATTACAGCTGTGTGAAATATTAATATATTTTCAAAGGGGCACTTGGTAAGCTAAATGGAACTATTCATGTTTATGAGCTAAAGTACGTGTATTTAATAAGGACATTCTATAGCCAGGAATAATCCTAGATGTCTAGCCATTTACCACTTGTTCTTAGCCACTAGAAAGTCTTAACAATTAAGTTTCTGTTTGGCTGGTTGGTTGGTGTTTACTTTTGGTTTTTGGTTGATTGACTTGCAGAAAATCCATGTAACTAAGTAATATTAATTTTGTTCTTATGCCCCCCAGGAATACTTTAAATTATGCCCAGAAAACTTTCGAGATGAGGATGTTTTTGTCTGTGAATCACGATATTCTGCCAAAACCAAGTCTTTTAAGAAAATTAAACTGTGGACCATGCCCATCAGTTCAGTTAGATTCGTCCCTCGGGATGTGCCCCTGCCTGTGGTCCGAGTGGCCTCTGTATTTGCAAATACAGACAAAGGGGATGATGAGAAGAACACAGACAACTCAGAGGACAGTCGAGCTGAAGACAGTTTTAACTTGGAAAAGGTATGTAGACAGTAGCCACACAGAAAAGAATGTTACATCTCAAAATATCTATTCCAGAAAGTAAATGAATAAATTATTCAAATTCAAAATTAGAAAAAGCAACAGTATAAAACCTTAGCCAAACTGGAAATAGAAACTATAAAGGAAAGAAATTACAGAATTGAAACATAGAACATGAAAGTAAATCTAAGCTTATTCTTTGACAAGTCCAATGAGATGGCTAAACTACCAACTGTCTTAATAAGGGGACTAAAGGGAGTTCAACTTAAACACAAAGTATGGAAGAAATTTAAAAACTTGTACATTTCTGTTAATAAATTTGAAAACCTGAATAAAATGAACAGTTTTCTAGGACAATACAAATTACCAAAATGGAATTAAGAAGAGAGATAACACCTAAATAGACAGCAACCATGAAGAAATTGAAAAAGATGTCTAAGAGCTAATTCCAAAGAATACTGAGGTCAGGTAGTATCGTAGATGAATTCTTTTAACTCTTTAACGGACCTGTAATTATGATGTTTAAACTGTTTCGGAGGATGGAGAACCAAGAAAACTTCCCAGTTCAGTTTACAAAGCCAGAATAATCCTGATCCCAAAACCTGACAAATTAAAATAAAAAACTTCAGTTCATTCTCACTTACGTATATTGATGTAAACATTACTCGGAAAAAAATATGTTTGTAAGTGAAATCAAAGTAGTTCTTTATGAACAGCCTGACTAAGGAGAGGGGTGTTTATTCTAGGAATGCAGAGATTGTTCAGAATTAAAAAATCTACTAATACGTTTTATTATATTAATAGATCAAAGGAGAGATTACGTGGTAAAGTACCGTACCTGTCTTGATTATTTTAAGTCTTTAGATGGATATTTATCAGTGTTATTTCCTAAAATTATATTTGTATCTCAAGCTTAAAGCCTATCAGACACATTCCCTTTAAAGTTATGTGCAGAGCAGAGGTGCTTGCTGTATCACCGTTACCTAATATTTTTCTGAAAGTGATAGCCAGTGCAGTTAGACAAACTAAAATAATCAAATACTGGGGGAGGGGGGAACTAACTGAGAAGTTTTTGGAGACAGAGTTCAGCAAGTCTAAATTTCAAAATTCATATGCAAGTCAATAGTTTTCTTATATAAACACAACAATTTATAAGACTTCTGAAATTAAAATGAAAGTGTGACTACGCTTCAGCAACAGTTAGAAAAACCTTATGGAAGAAAATATCCAATTCACATTAGCAACAAAATACATTAATAAATAACTTTAACAAGGAATATCTAGAACCTGTAGGAAGAAGACAAACCAGTTTACTGAAAGACATAAAAGACTTGAATAAATTATTTTTAGAACTTGACAGAATTATTCTAGCGTTCTTAGGAAAGAAAGATGTGACCGTAACAAAAGAGAATTTAAAAAGTAATGAAGAGAGCCTTGTCCTGCCAGATATTGTTACGTTTTATAATACTGCATTTTAAAAAAACACTGAGATACTGGCGAAGGAAAGAATAGGCTTTTCATGATTAAGTCCAAAAATAAATGGCTAATGAATATGTGATAAACGTAGTACTTTAAATCATCAGGGTGATAAAGAAATCTAATGGTCCTGGAAGACTGGCTAGCTATTTGGAAAAAAAATAAAAGCAAACGTGGACTCTCACTCCGTATTCCAAAATAAATAAGATGTAAACATAAGTAAATGAAACAGTAAGAGTACTAGTTTGTAGCATAAGTACATTTGGCACGTGTAATCTTTTTATACATATATATAACCTTTTCATGTATAAGCTTGCAATGAGGGAGCTTTTTCTGTGCATGATGCAAAACCCACTAGCCATAAAAGAAAAAAAATGATCATTTTGTTAATTTACAATTAAAAATATCATCAATTAGGTTAATAAAACAGTCTAAGGACTACTGGAGCCCTGGTGGCATAGTGGTTAAGAGCTCGGCTGTTAACCAAACGGTCAGCAGTTGGAATCCACCAGCTGCTCCTTGGAAACCCTGGGGGGCAGTTCTTCCCTGTCCTGTAGAGGTGCTGTGAGTCAGAATCAACTTGACAGCAGTGGCTTTGTTTTTTTATATATAATAATATGGAAATTTTTCCAGGATATGTGGCTAAAAAGATAAACTAATAATTAACAGGTTTCAGAGTAGTATGTGACCCCATCATTAATCAAAAAGAAAAAAAAGTATATTTACATATATGAATAGGAAAGCAATATAGAAGAACATAGACTACACCTGGTAGGCATCTCTGAGGATTAGATCACAGAAGACTTCCGTTTTTTTTAAGTTTTACATGTTCTAATGTTTGAACTATTTCCTACAAATATATTGCTCTTATATAAACAAGAAAGGTAAATTTATTAAATTGTTGATGTAAAATTGGAAAAAATTTGAATGGTTAATATCTGAGAAAAAAAATACCCATTTCAGTGTCCTTAACAGTGTTGTAAGAGAAAGGGAACTTGGGAAAAAACGTGATGTTTTCGTACATTTTACCAGTATGTCCAGGAATCAGAGAAATACTAGTTTGGATGGAAGAAGAAATATTATAGAAGCTAACATGGGAATTAACTTGGAGTTGTCATCTAGTGTTCATAAGCCCCCAGGGTCCTTTTTCTGTGTTTACTTGTTGTTCGTCTCACATCTCTATTTATTTAAATATTACATGACCAAGTCAAGTCATTCCAGGAATCTTTTTAAAGAATAACTTTAGAACAGAACCCATTCCTAAAAGAAAAAATTGTTACTGATCTCAGGGGTTATTTTATTTAGCTTATGTTCCTTCATGTGCCCCTCAGCCAGCATATATGTAGGACCACTCTCATTCTTAAAAGATTTTCCATAAAGACCATTTCAAGATCACATTTGAAATCATAAAGATCAGAACATTAAAAAAATCATTTGGACATTCTAAAACAGATTTTTTTTTAAGTTTGAAATACTCTCAGACAGACAGGAAGATGCAGTAGTAAATTTAGGGCTCTGTAATTTCTTCAGCTCTTATACGTTTTGGAGTTAATATATATAGAATATTTAGCCCTGTGCCCATTATCTGCTAAACCCATTGCTGTTGAGTTGATTCTGACTCATAGTGACCCTATAGGACAAAGTGGAACTGCCCCATAGGGTTTCCAAGGAGCAACTGGTGGGTTCAAACTGCCGACCTTCTGGTCAGCAGCCTTAGCTCTTAACCACTGCACCACCAGGGCTCCATTATCTGCTAGGTGCCCAGTAAATGATGATTCTTATTTTTGTTAGTCAGAATTTTCTTCTGTCTCTCTCTCCCTTTCTCTGTTTCTTTTTTTGCCAAGATTATGAAGCAACAGCGATAACAATAAATGTTGACTAGGTGATTTTTATGAGTCAAGCATTGTTCTATGTACTTAACATAGTGTCATTTAAGCTTCATAACAGCCCCATCTGGGCATGCCATCGTTATCTTCATTTAACAGATAATGAAACTAAGGCACGCAAGGTCAGTTAATTTGCCCAGTGTCACAGCAGCCAGTAGGTGACAGACCCTGTAATTTATTCAGAAACAAAGGATGTGTGTTTATGTCACAGAGGCTGTGCAACTCCTGTCTATGTTGGAATAAATCAAAATAGTAAAAATTTTAGATCAGTTGTTAATGTTAAGAAATTAGGGAGCTCAATGTATGTGTTAAAGAGGAAGCTTGTGTAGAGTTCTCTCCTTGTACTCTTTAATAACGCATGAGTGAATCTGCTTCTGAACGCTACGTCCTCTCCAGTTTTTGTTTTGTTTTGTTTTTTTTTTGGCTGAAAATTTATGAGAATGGGGGAGAAGGGAATAAAAGCATCTTCTGGTATTATTATTTTATGAAAACTGACTAGAAATTTAAAATAGATACAATATATCGTAAGATTTTGTTTGATTTCAAGAGTCTAATCTGTTGGTCTCCTACCTTAATCACAACTTATATTTATGGTTTTGTTTTGTTTTTTTTCTTGAAGTTAATGTGAAGGAAAGTCTGCTTTCCTTTCTTACCTTCTTTGTTTATTGCTTGATTGTCAGCTGCCTTTCTTCAACCAGTTTCCGTTACTACAGGAGAAAGAAGATGTCCCTGTAGAAATGTCCAATGGTGAACCAGGTTGCCACTACTTTGAGCAGCTCCGTTACAACGACATGTGGCTGAAGGTTGGTGACTGTGTCTTTATCAAGTCCCATGGCCTGGTGCGCCCTCGCGTGGGCAGGTGAGTGTCATTGAAGTAGGGAGAATTTGAGATTGGGTCCCAGAACTTTGGAGCCAGTAGAAATTTATCACTCCTAGATGAAGAACAAAAGCCCTTCCCTTGGCAACTTTTCCAGCTTCCTCTCACACCACACCTGCCCTGCTTTCACCTTCAGCCATACTTCCTTTTTTTAATTCCTCTCATGAGCTTTTTTTTTTTCTTCCTCTCTTGCCGTTTACTGAACTCTGAGCTCAGAAGGCTCCCTGCTCACTTGGTGAGCTTCTTTAGCTTAAATCTGAAATGACACTTCCTTAAGGAAATTGTCTTCCCTGTCCCCTCCATACTGGGTCAGGTCTCCCTGTTACACACTTTCAGAGCATCGTGGATTTTCTTCCTCTCAGCACACATGTCACATATTGGTGTTTATTAGGTTATTGTCAGGATTCCATACCAGGCTGCGAGTGCTCTGAGAGTAGGGACCCTCTCTTTTGTCCACCTTTGTGTCCCCTGCTCCTCACATAGTGCATGAAACATAGTAGGGGGCTCAGATATTTGATGGACAAGTGAATGGATAAATGGATGGAAGTGTGGTTGGGTGGTATAAAACAGCAGAAAAAAGAGTCAGGTGCTGGTTTGGGCAGTAGAGTAGTGGTTTAGAATTTGTGGTGATTCCAAGAGATCTTGATGTAAGTCCCAGCTCTGCTAGTTTGCATGTCCTTAGGTAAATGATAACCTCTCTGAGCTTCAGTTTCCTGATTTTTCATCATTTCAGTAAGCATTTATTATGTATCTACTATCTACCAAGCCCTGGGGATACATCAGTAAGTAAAGCAGACATACATCCCCTAGCCTCATGGAGCCTTGATCTAGTGGGAAGACAAACAATAAACACTGTGAGTAAGTAAACCATATAGTATATTAGAACATGATAGGGGCTATGGAAAAAATAAAGAGCAGGGTAAAGGCGATCAGGAGTGCCATGGGTGGAGCAGGAAGGTGCAGAACTTTAACAAGGTGGTCTGTGTAGGCCTCACTGAGAAGCTGACAGTTGAGACAACACTTGAAGAAACTGAGGGGGTGAGTTATGTGAATATCCAGGGACAAAGCCTTCCAGGCGGAGGGAAGAGCCAGTGTAAAGGCCTGAGAAAGGAGCCTGCCTGACCTGTTCAGACTAGCAGAGGCAACTAGCATTACTAGGTGTAAAAATGGTGTGGCGGAGGCATCTGACTTCCTCTAACTTCAGAAGGAGAGGAGGAGAATCAAGATCAACAGCCCAGGGCTGATTCCTAGAAGGCAGCGGTCAGACATACCTCCTCTCGCCAGCCCTTTTTACCAGTTCTGACACCCTCTGTCCCTCCCATAGTATTCTTTACTTCTCTGCTGCGTTCAAGAATTTGTTGAAATGGCCACACAAGTCTCACAGAAAATACTCAACAATTATGGGGTTTATTAGGGAAGTAACAGGTTACAATTCAGGTTCAGGAATGCTCAGGATGCAGCCCTTCGATCAGGACAGCCTCTTCTCAGCCATGCCCGCAGGCAGGTCTCTCCCTGGCCGTTGGCCCTTCTGCCTGCCCTCTACTCTGCTTGGGCAAGTGTTACAAAGCTCTTTTAGCTCTGCTGGTAAGTGCCCAGAGGCACCCCACTCTGCCGGTAAGCCTTGGGCCGGAGGTGCTTAGCTCTAGCTCCATGGGTCAGCAAACCTAGCTCCACCAAGTGCCCGGAGGCAGCCTACTTTGCCAACAAGCCTCTGTGTGAAGGTGCTCAGCTTACTTGCTCTGTGGACCAGGAAGCCCACAGCACCATCTCCTGCTGGTCTGGTCCTGCTAGTACCGTTTCTCTGCTACTGCTTCTCACCATCTCTGGTGTTACAGCTCTCTCCCTCTTTCTCTCTCATCTGTGTTACAACTCCTTGTCTCTGTCTCAGTGTCTCCCTAGCAGGATGGCAAAACTGACCAATCCCCTCATTAGGGTTCCGTACACCTTATTTGCATAGTCCCTTGGTGGGAGTTACAAAGATTATGGCTAGAAGGACCATATTAAGTAATTCACTGCTCCTCCCTAGGTTAGTAAAAAATGCATGAGTTAGGCAGAAGGTAAGGTCAGAAAGACAGCAGGGCCAGGAGCTATGCTACAGATCATGTAGGGCCTCAGAGGCCATTGTAGGAGGGACTTGGGCTTTGCTGAGTTAAATGAATTGCCATTGGATTGTTTTGAGCACATAAGTGACATCTGACTTACATCTTAATAGAATCTCTCGGCCTGGTGGTGGTTGAGAATAGATGTAAAGAGGGTAGAAGCACGGAGATGTACTAGGAAGCTATTGTAATAATCGAGGCAAGAATGATGGTGGCTCAGACCAGGGTGATTGCAAAGGAGGTGGTGAGAAGTAGTCAGATTTTCTTTTGTCCATGTATCTTCTTATGTACTTAAATGGGGGAAAAAAGTCAAGGAAATTGGCTTATTATCAAAACAGCCAATGAAACTCCTCTAAATGGTACATATCATGAAGTTTTAGTTAAAGGAATTCTTCTTCATTAATCCTTCAAGAATGAAAACTGTCAGAATTCTGTTTTAATGGGATTTATTTTTCCCCTCAAGAATTGAAAAGGTATGGGTCCGAGATGGAGCTGCATATTTTTATGGCCCAATCTTCATTCACCCAGAAGAAACAGAGCATGAGCCCACAAAAATGTTCTACAAGAAAGAAGTGTTTCTGAGTAATCTGGAAGAAACCTGCCCCATGACATGTATTCTGGGTAGGTATTTATGTCTTTCTTTTGATCACTGTGATGGTTAAGGTTGTGTGTCAGCTTGGCTGGGCCATGATTCTCAGTGGTTTGGCAGTTATGATGTAGTTTGGCAGTTATGTAATTACCTCCATGATGAGGTCTGCTATGAGCAGCCAGATAATCCTCGAGGGTGTGGCCTGCATCCAATATGTATAGATGTTCTGGCAAAGATCACTGGCTTTAGCTCACTCTGGATCCTGCATCCAGCTCATCAGCATCTGACTTGCGGTTCTTGGAACTGAGGCAAGGTCCTGCCGTATTACCTGCTGATCTTGGGATTCGTTGGCCTCTGCAGCCTGTGAGCCAGTAGCCTTCCATCTTACCTGCTGATCTTAGATTCATCAGCCTCCCTAGCCCGTGAGCCAGCGGCCTGCTGTCTCACCTGCCAGTCTTGGGTTTGTCAGCTCCTGCAGCTGTGTGAGTCAGGAGGAGCCTCTGGCCTGACTTGTGATCCACAGATGTGGGACTTATCAGCCTCTACAGTCATGTGAGCCATTTCCTTGATATAAATCTCTCTCTCTTTCGGTTTCTCTCTCTCTCTATGTGCGTGTGTGTGTATATATGTATATATGTATATATATCTATGGCATGAGGTGGCAGTAGAAATACTCAAAATATCACCACCGATAATCAAGTAGTGGTGAGAGGCGAGGCTCTGGGTGAGCGCATGTTTGATACTTTTCTACAATTTTGTCAGAATGAGAAGTATAAGGAAGCTAGTTGATTGGTCCTACTTTCGCTAGACAAAGTGGATGTATGTCGCAGCAGTGGCGAATGTCGGGGCGGCGGAGACAGTAACCAAACACAACTCTTACAGAGAAGTGGGGCCAGGAGGGTCACTCTGAGGAGTTGACCCGGGCTTCAGTCCCAGGAGTTTATTTATAGTCAGTACAGCAAGCAGTGAAGCAAATAACAGAATAATGGGCTTTGGGTGCAGGCAAGGGAGAAGGAATTCAGGCAAACAAGCCAATCACTAAAGGGACAATAGGTTTGGGAAAACAAGTCGTGACAAGTCTCAACACGTTGGGGACAAGTCTCAACATGCTGTGCAGCATAGAGGCCTGTGGGGGCTGCAGTTGTCAATAGTGCAGCCATGTTTAAATGACATATATCCCCACAGATATAGAAAGAGATGAGCTCAGGGCTTCAGAGTCAAAACTCAGGTGCCACATAAATGACCTCAAAGTTGCCACTTGTACCCTGAAAGAAAGCCCTGTTTCTTGTAGTGACAGCTCATATTGCAAAACCAAACCCAGAGTCTTCTCATAAGAGTGGTAGAATTACAACACCAAGTGAATTCCCAACCTCAAGTGATGTCTGAAGTTAAAGTGAGGGCATTGATTGGGAGGAAATGGGTTGCTCAAACTTGAGATGGGGACATATGGGCAGATAATCAGGAAGCTGAGGACACAGAATCCCTAAATTCTATTGAATTGCTCCTACCAATGAAACCATTAGCCTCTCCACCCTCATCTGATGAGATTAACGCAGCTGTGTCTAAAGAGCCTTTCTCTGAGATATCGCCTGGGGCATCACCTGAGTCAGATGCCTTATGAGATATTGCTGAATGTTGTCAGAACGCATCACCACCACCAATTTTTGTTTCTACGCCTATAACTAGACTTAAGTCCTAGCAAGCCCTAAAAGGTCAAGTACAAAGTGTGACCTAGGAGAACGTACAGTACACACCAAAAGAACTGCTTGACTTTTCTAATATATACCAACAGAAACCTGGGAAATATGTGTGGGAATGGCTAGTAAGGGTGGAGATGGTGGTGCAAGGAACATAAAGTTGGATCAGTCTGAGTTTATTGATATGGGCGAACTAAGCACAGATTCTTCATTCATTGTTTCAACTTGAGAGATTAAGAAAGGATCTGATAGTTTATTTGATTGGTTCACTGAAGCATGGATTATGCAGTGGCATACAGTAAATCAAGTTGAATTACCAGACCTGCCTTACTATACTGTGGAAGACAGTATCCAAAGCCTTAAGGAAATTGGCATCTTAGGATGGATTTATCAGTTTAGACCCACAGACTCATACGTGGAGTGCCCGGAGGACACACCTTTTACCTCAACAGTGGGGAACAAATTTGTGAAGGGAGCCCCAGCATCCTTGAAGACTGCTATGATTGCTGTTTATGTGAGTTAGATTTGACAGTGGTAACTGCCCTAACTGAATTAAGACACCTGACGACAATGGAGAGTCCTGGTGGCATTGTGGTTAAGAGCTCAGTTGCTAACCAAAAGGTCAGCAGTTCAAATCCACGGGCCTCTTCTTGGAAGCCCTATGGGGCACTCCTCTGTCCTGTAGGGTTGCTATAAGTTGGAACCAACTTGATGACATCTAACATTAACAACAACGACAATGGGACAGATTGGACCTCATGGTAGTAGGGGCCAAGTGATGGCACTCTGACAAACACAAGTTGGATGTGGTTACTGTAATGGACAGCGGAGTCAAAGCAGTCATCAGAATAGCTGACTCATATGGATTTATGGTGTTGGCTACTTAGTCATGGTGTCCCTAGCACTGAAATAGATGGGAAATCTACTAAGTATTTATTTGATCTGTACAAGTGGAAGATTCTAGGTCCAGTGAACAGCAGTCTAACTTGAATCACCAGAGTAGTCTCAACCGCTCAGTCAATTCCCAGACTTAAGCCAATTTACAGACCCACAACCCCTTGAATGAAGGGAAGGCCAGGTCCCTTTGAAGAAGCACCCCATTGTGCTACCAAAAATTTATACTGTTAATCTTTCTCCCAGCCTTCCCCAAAGGGATATACAGCCTTTTATGAGATTGATTGTTCACCAGGGAAAAGGAAATAATCAGACTTCAAAAGGATTACTGGATACTGGCTCTGAACTGACACTAATTCCAGGAGACCCAAAACGTCACTGTGGCCCACCAGTCAGAGTGGGAACATAATGGAGGTCAGGTTATTAATGGAGTCTTAGCCCAGGTTCATTTCCTGGTGAGTCCAATGAGTCACGAAACCCATCCTGTAGTGATTTCCCCAGTTCCAGAATGCATCATTGGAATAGATATACTCAGCAACTGGCAGAACCCCCACGTTGGATCCTGACAAGTGGAATAAGGGCTATTATGGTAGGAAAAGCCAGGTGGAAGCCATTAGAACTGCCCCTATCTAGGAAAATAGTAAACCAAAAGCAATACCGCATTCTGGAGGGATTGTAGAGATTATTGCCACCATCAAGGACTTGAAAGATGCAGGGGTAGTGATTCCTACCACATCCCCATTCAGCTTACTTATTTGACCTGTGCAGAAAACAGATGGATCTTGGGGAATGACAGTGCATTATGGTAAACTTAACCACGTGCTGACTTCAGTTGCAGCTGCCGTTACAGATGTGGTTTCATTGTTTGAGGAAACTAATACATCTCGTGGTATCTAGTAAGCAGCTGTTGACCTGGCCAATGCCTTTCTCTCAATTCTGATTTTGAAGGAACACTAGAAGCAGTTTGCCTTCAGTTGACAAGGCCAGCAATACACCTTCCGTGTCCTACCTTACGGGTATATCAGCTCTCCAGCCCTATGTCATAATTTATTCCACAGGGACCTTGATCACCTTTCCTTTCCACAAGATGTTACACTGGTCCCTTACATTGATGACATTATGCTGATTGGACCTAGTAAGAAAGATGTGTGAATGACTGGGCTTATTGGTAAAACATTTGCATGCTAGAAGATGGCAAATTAATCCCACAAAAATTCTGGCACCTTCCAACTCAGTGAAATTCCTAGGAGTCCTGTGGTGTGGGGCATGTCAAGATATTGTTTCTAGGGACCATGGTCTCGGGGAACATGTAGCTCAATTGGCATAACACAGTTTATAAAGACAATGTTCTACATTCTACCTTGGTGAGTAGTGTCTAGGGTCTTAAAAGCTGTGAGCGCCCATCTAAGATACTCCACTGGTCTCATCCCTTCGGGAGCAAGTGAGAATGAAGAGAACAGGATACAAGGAAAAGGTTAGTCCGGAGGACTAATGGACCACAGTTACCAAGGCCTTCACCAGACTGAGTCCAGTACAGCTAGATGGTGCCTGGCTACCACCACTGACTGCTCTGACCAGGATCACAACAGAGGCTTCTGGACAGAGCTGTAGAAGGATGTAGAGCATAATTCTAACTCACAAAAAAAAAAAAGACCAGATTTACTGGCCTAAAGCAGACTGGAGAAACCCCAAGAGTATGGCCCCCAATGGTGAAGTTATCTCCAAGGTTCACTGTTCAGCCTGAGAGTGGACAGCCCCGTAAAACCAAATGAGACTAACGAGGTACAGTAGTCCAGTGACAAGGGCCAGAAGGCAGAAGGGGACATGGAAGCTGGTGATAGGAAACCCAAGGTTGAGTAAGGATATCGTTGATGTTTTGTGAGATTGTTAACCATTGTCATAGGGCAACATGTGTAATAACTGTTAAATGAGAAACTATATTTTGTTCTGTTAGCCTTCATCTTAAGTGAGAATAGCAGCACAATTGGAAGAGCATGGTCAATGTCACTGAACTGTGCATGTAGAAATTTTTGAAACGGTGTATCTTTGGCTATGTGTATTTTCACCAAAAAAAAAAAGGTTGAGAAGTTAGAGGATTGACATGTTGTGGGGTTGTTAACCAATGCCATAAAACAATATGTGTACTGCTGTTTCATGAGAAACTATTTGTTCTGTAAGCCTTCACCTGAAGTACAATAAAAAAAGAAAAAAGTTACTGTTTCTAAAGTGAAGCATAAGTTACTGCATTTGGCCCCTGTCACAGCTAAAAAGGCGGCACAATGCTTGGTGGGCCTCTTTGAATTTTAGAGGTAACATATGCCTCATTTGGGTGTGCTACTCCAGCCTATTAAGTGACTCAGAAAGCTACTAGTTTTGAGTGGGTGCCCTTCAAGAGAAGGGTCTACAACAGGTTCAGGCTGCCA
This sequence comes from Trichechus manatus latirostris, assembly GCF_000243295.1. Lineage (NCBI taxonomy): Eukaryota > Metazoa > Chordata > Mammalia > Sirenia > Trichechidae > Trichechus > Trichechus manatus. The sequence goes on along the minus strand of NW_004443937.1, from coordinate 31,189,990 downwards.
TGCAAGCTGCTGTGCCACTTGGGTCATATGGTCCGCCTGATCCAGTGGTATTTAAAGTATCAGTGGCATATAGAGATGCTGTTTGAAGTCTTTGGTAGTCACCTATTGGTTAATCACAACGCAGATCCTTCGGATTTTGGAGCAAAGCCCTACTATCCTCTGCAGATTAACTATTCTCCTTTTGAGAAAAAGTTTTTGACTTGTTACTGGGTCTTAGTAGAGACTGAATGCTTAACCATGAGCCACCAAGTCATGTGACTTGAGCTGTCCAACATGAACTGGGTGTTGTCTGACTCACACAGCTATAAAGTCAGATGTGCACACCAGCACTCCATCTTTAAATTAAAGTGGTATATATGAGATCAGGACCACACAGGACCTGAAGACGCAAGTAGGTTGCATGAGGTAGTGGCCCAAATGCCCATAGTCTCCACTCCTGTTACATTACCTTCCATCTCCCAGTCCACACTTATGGCCTTATGGGGAGTTCCTTATGATCAGTTGACTGAGGAAGAAAAAACTCATGCCTGGTTTACAGATGGTTCTGCACGATATGTAGGCGCCATTTGAAAGTGGACAAGGGCAGCACTACAGCCCCTTTCTGGGACCTCCCTGAAGGACAGTGGTGAAGGGAAATCCTCCTAATGGGCAGAACTTCGAGCAGTGCACTTGGTTGTTCACTTTGCCTGGAAGGAGAAATGGCCAGATGTACAATTGTATAGTGATTCATGGGCTGTCGCCAATGATTTGGCTGTATGGTTAGGATCTTGGAAGGAACGTGATTGGAAAATTGGAGACAAGGGGGTGTGGGGAAGAGGTATGTGGGTAGTTCTCTCTGAGTACGCCAAAGAAATGAGGATATTTGTATCTCATGTGAATGCTTACCGAAGGGTGACCTCAGCGGAGGAGGATTTTAACAATCAAGTGGTTAGGATGACACATTCTGTGGAAACCAGTTATCCTCTTTCACCAGCCACTCCCATCATTACCCAATGGGCTTATGAACGACGTGGCTGTGGTGGCAGGGATGGAGTTTATGCATGGGCTCAGCAACATGGACTTCCACTCATGGAGGCCAGTTTGGCTACAGCCACTGCTGAGTGCCCAATATGGCAGCAGCAGAGACGAATACTGAGTCCCCGATATGGCACCATTCCTCAAAATGATCAGCCAGCAACTGGTGGCAGGTTGATTACGTTGGACTGCTTCCATCATGGAAATGGCAAAGTTTTGTTTTTACTGGAATAGACACTTACTCTGGATATGGATTTGCCTTCCCTGCATGCACTGCTTCTGTCAAAACTACCATCCATGGACTTACAGAATGCCTTATCCACCGTCATGGTATCCCACACAGCATTGCCTCAGATCGAGGGACTCACTTCACAGCAAATGAAGTCAGTCATGGACACATGCTCACAGAATTCATTGGTCTTACCATGTTCCCCATCATCCTGAAGCAGCCGACTTGATAGAACGATGGAATAGTCTTCTAAAGACACAATTATAGAGCCAGCTAAGTGGTAATACTTTGCAGGGTTGGGGCAGTGTTGTCTAGGAGGCTGCATGTGCGCTAAACCAGCATCCAGTATATTGTGCTGTTTATCTCATAGCCGGTATTCATTGGTCCAGGAATCAAGGGATGGAAATGAGAGTGACACCACTCACTATTACCCCTAATGACCTACTAGCAAGATTTTTGCTTCTGGTCCTAGTGACCCTATGCTCTGTGGGTCTAGAGGTCTTAGTTCCAAAGGGAGGAATGCTCCCACCAGGATACATAACACTGATTGCATTGAACTGGAAGTTAAGAATGCATGCCACCCAGCCACTTTGGGCCCCTCATGCCTCTGGATCAACAGGCAAAGAAGGGAGTTAGTGCCTTGGCTGACATGACTGATCCTTATTACCAAAAGGAAATCAGATTGATATTACGTAACAAAGGTAAAGAAGAGTATTCTGAAATTCCGACATGACTGCTAATGGCCCAGGCCCTTCAGAAATGGTTTGGGTCACCCTACCAGGCAAAGAACCATTACCACCTGAAGTGCTTGCTGAGGGTAAGGGGAGTACAGAATGGGTGGTAGAAAAAGGTAGTTCTGAATACCAGCCACAACCACATGACCATTTGCAGAAACGAGGTCTGTAATTGTTATGAATATTTCTCCTTGTGTGTGTCCATCAAATATTTTTGTTTTCTTCAGTTATAAAATGTAAGATGTAAATAGGGCTAATATGTTTTCGGTAGAACGCATTTTAGTTGTATCATGTTAGGCATAAGTGTGACTTTATAATTGTCTTTATTTAGAGATTATGTATGGTTTAAGGAGCTGTATACAGGTGTCAGGTTGACAAGGGTCATATTGTGATGCTTAAGGTTTTGTGTCAACTTGACTGGGCCATGATTCTCAGTGATTTGGCAGTTACGATGTAGGTTGGCAGATCACATCCATGATGAGATCTGATATGATGTTATCACCTCCATGATAATATCTGCTGTGAGTAGCCAGTTAGTTGAAAGGAAGTTTCCTTGGAGGTGTGGCCTGCATCCAATACATGTGGATGTTTTGGCAAATCTCACTGGCTTTTGCTCAGTGTGGATCCTGCATCCAGCTCGTCATCATCTGGCCTCCAGTTCTTGAGACTTGAGCCAGCAGCCTGCTGTCTGACCTGCCGATCTTGGGTTTGTCAGCCCCTGCAGCTACGTGAGTTAGGAGAAGCCTCCAGCCTGATGCCTAACCCATGGACTTGGGACTTTCCAGCCTCTACAACCGTGTGAGCCATTTCCTTGAGATAAATCTCTCTCTCTCTCTCTCCCTCTCTCTCTCTATATATATAAATGTATGTATATGTATGAATATGTGTATGTGTATACACACACACACTCTTTACTGGTTTTGCTTCTCTAGAAAACCCAACCTAAGGCAATCACATTTATTCCACATAAACTGAATACTTCTTCTGTGCCAGGCACTGTTCTTGGTGCTAGGTGTATAGCAGTGAACAAAGAAAAGTCTCTGTTCTCTTAGAGCTTATGTTGGTGTGGAGGTTTGGGGGAGCCAGTAAAACTTAAAAATATATAGAAAATCAGGTGATAATAAGGGCTATGAATGAGAATCAACATCCAGCTGGTTTTTATAAAAGTTTTATGCTTCATTAATTAAGATATTTTGATGACTTTATTAATTAAAGCTTCCTAACTTTCCTCTTTGCCCTGTCTTTTAGAGGCCTACTAGGAGACCCAGCTCAGGGCACAGAGGCACCACCTTCATTCCAGAGCTGCCAATCACTCTTTAGTCCTGAGCAGAATTTTACTCTTTTTGAATCTCAGTTTTTCCTTCTATAAAATATGAAAAATAGTAACTATTCCTTTTCTCTATTGAACAACCTTTGAATTATGAAATAATGTGCCCTGTAAGTCCAAGGCAGTGATACCAACTGTAGCTGTATTAAGTTTCTAAAATGTATCTGACCTATTTTACATATAAATGTTTAATAAATTGTTAACTATGAACATTTTGTTAAGGTCAAGAACAAAAGAAGCAAGGATGTCCTTATCACTCTTACTTAACATTGTTCTATAAGTATAGCCAATGTAATTAGATGTAAGAAACAACCACTCTGACTGGGATCACAGCAGAGGGTCCTGGACAGAGTGGCAGAAAAATGTAGAACAAAAAATCAAATTCACAAAAAAAAAAAAAAAAAACAGACTTACTGCTCCAACAGAGACTGGAGGATCCCCTGAGACTTCGGCCCCAAGACATGCTTCTGCCCTGGAACTGAAGCCATTCCTGGAGACTGCCTTCCAGGCAAACAGTAGACAAGCCCATAAAATAACACAGTAGCACCCCAAGAGGAATGTGCTCCTTAGGATAGTCAGTTATACGAGATTAAAAGGGCAGTATTTGCCCAAAAGCAAAGATGAGAAGGCAGGAAGGGGTAGAAAATCGGGATGAAAGGAAACAGGGAACCCAGGGCGGAAATGGGGAGAGTGCTTTCACATTGTGGGGAATGAAACCAAGCCATGAAACACTTTATGTATAAACTATCAAATGGGAATCTAATTTGCTGTGTAAACTTTCACCTAATGCACAATAAAAATAATAAATAATACGAAGAATTCCTGTGTACCCTTCATTCAAATTTCCCAAATGTTAGCACTTTACTTTTGTTTTATCACATTTTGTTTATCCATTCATCAGTTGATGGACATCTGGGTTATCTCTACTTTTGGGCTGTTAATAAATAATGCTGCTATGACGTTCTCATAGAAGTTTTTATTATATATATGTTTTCAGTTCTCTTGGATGTATACCTAGCAGTGGAATTACTGGGTCATATGGTAACTCTGGAGCCCTGGTGGTTCAGTGGTTAAGAGCTCGGCTGCTGACCAAAAAGTCAGCACTTCAAATCCACCAGCTGCTCCTTGGAAACCCTATGGGGCAGTTCTACTCTGTACTATAGGGTCGCTATGAGTCCTAATCAGCTTTGATGGCAACGAGTTTTTGGTTTTATGGTTAACTATGTTTAACTTTTTGAGGAACTGCCAAACTTTTACAAGGTGCTATATACCATTATGCATTCCTGTCAGCAGTGTATGAGGGTTGCACTGTCTACACTTCCCTGAGCATCTTCATGTGTATATTGGCTATTTGTGTATCTTCTTTGGAGAAATGTCTATTAAGTCCTTTGCCCATTCTTAACTGAATTATTTGTTTTTTTATTGTTGAGTTGTAAGAGTTCTTTATATATTCTGAATACTAGACCCTTATCAGAGATACATGATTTGCAAATATTTTCTCCCATTCTGTGGGTTTTCTTTTCACTTTCTTGATAATGTCCTTTGAAGAACAAATGCTTTTTTTAATTTCGATGAAGTTCAATTTATCTTTTTCTTTGGTTGCTCGTATTTTTGGTATCACATCTAAGAAACCATTGCCCATTCTAAAATCACAAAGATTTTTAATGTTTTCTTCTAAGCGTTTTATAGTTTTAGCGCTTACATTTAGGTCTTTGTTCCACTTTGAGTTAATTTTTGTATATAATCTGAGACAGGAATCCAACTTCATTCTTTTGCATTTGGATATCCAGTTGTACCAGCGCCACTTGTTGAAAAGACACCCACTGAAATTGTCTTGGCACCCTTGTCAAAAATTAGTTGCCCATAAATGTATAGGTTTATTTCTAGACTTTCAGTTCTGTTCCATTGGTCTGTATGTCTATCCTTATGCTAGTGTTTATACCCTTTTATATCCTTTGAATTTTGGATCACGTGAATGTATTTATTCAGAAGTAATACAATTTTAAAAACAATTGTTAAGTTTAATATAATTTACTCCTTTAATTTCTCTCCAATTTGCTCTTTCAGGAAAGTGTGCTGTATTGTCATTCAAGGACTTCCTCTCCTGCAGGCCAACTGAAATACCAGAAAATGACATTCTCCTTTGTGAAAGCCGCTACAACGAGAGTGACAAGCAGATGAAGAAGTTCAAGGGACTGAAGAGGTTTTCTCTCTCTGCTAAAGTGGTAGATGATGAAATTTATTACTTCAGGTAAAGCTTGAGAAACTAAGAAAGAAAGAACTTCCACTCTTGATAGTAAAACTGATATCAAAATAGTGTAGTCCATGTTGTTTTGTTGTTGTTGTTTAAATCTTAAACTAGAGCAGTGTATATTTCAAATAGAAACTATTAATTCAGTTAAAGATTAAGGGAAAATCCTCATAATCTGGTGGGATACGGTAACTGCCTTAATAAGTCCCTTGGCTTAGACTCCGGTGATTGTAGAATGGAGGCAGAAATACTCAGTCCTGGTCCCTGTCCTGTCTGTTAAGAGATTGCGCAGTTCCACAGACTATGAAAACTCTTCTTCGTTGTGTGTACATTGCAGATTGCAGGAAGTCATCTCTAGGCATTGCTTTCTGACCCATTCTGGAGCAATGTTAGATGATTTTTTTTTTTTTTTTTTGGTCTCTTCTTTTAGGAAACCAATTGTTCCTCAGAAGGAGCCCTCACCATTGTTGGAAAAGAAGATCCAGTTGCTAGAAGCTAAATTTGCCGAGTTAGAAGGTGGAGATGATGATATTGAAGAAATGGGAGAAGAGGATAGTGAGGTCATTGAACCTCCTTCTCTACCTCAACTTCAGACCCCTCTGGCCAGCGAGCTGGACCTCATGCCCTACACACCCCCACAGGTGAAGGTGACAAGTTCCAGTTACTTGTCGTATTCTCAGGTTTGGTTTGTAGCAGACCCACATCGAAGTGATGAGACATCCAGTCCCTACATATGTGAGTCTCAACCTAGAATTCTACAGGAAAAGACTGATTTTTTTTTTTTTATTTCCTTTTCTCAATGCCTTTAAGAATTTAAAATGGACCATCTTTTGTGGGTTTCATAGATAGCTATTTTTGTTTTTTTTTTAATTGCACTGACTTATTTTTTTCCCACACAAAACTTTATACATACATTTTTATGTGACCCTAATTACCCTCCCCATACTGTGACAGCACAGTCCTCCTTTCCACCCGATTCCCCGTGTCCATTCAGTCAGCTCCTAACCCTCTCTGCCTTCCCATCTCACCTCCAGACAGAAGCTGCCTGTTTAGTCTCTTGTATCTACTTGAGATAAGAGGCATACTCCTCA
>NW_004443937.1:31159197-31183244 GCF_000243295.1 Trichechus manatus latirostris | reverse complement strand
TCCCTGCCTTGTGTTGAAGAAAAGCAGTAAGGAATGATATCACCTATTGCTCTTTAGCTTCTATTGCCCATGTGCCATATCTTTTTAATCTCTTTAGAATCTCATGTTTTGTTTGAGGTGATCCCTGTTGGGTTTTTGTTTTTTTTTTCTCGTTTGGAATTTTTCCAAGACTTAATTGTGAGGTCACGGTTACGGATTGCAGTCATAGAATTCATTGAAACTTTGATTTATTTCTTACATGATAAGAGGCAAAGAAGAGGTATCTTTTGACCAAGAAAATGGTCATCTAGAGACTGAACATGTCTAGAAAACAGTAGCTATTGATCACATGTTCCTGGTTTCCAGAAACTTGGAGCAGTTAATCAGATGCAGTGTTTTGATGTGCTATAAGAGCTGTCTGTCTTACAGTCTACCCCAAAGTCTGCCAAGGGCAGTGCAAAGAAGGAAGGGTCCAAACGGAAAATCAACATGAGTGGCTACATCCTGTTCAGCAGCGAGATGAGAGCTGTGATTAAGGCTCAACACCCAGACTACTCTTTTGGGGAGCTCAGCAGACTCGTGGGGACAGAATGGAGAAACCTTGAGACAGCCAAGAAGGCAGAATATGAAGGTAAATAGAGACTTGTCATAACTGGCTCAGCTTTCTGAGGGGATGTTTTCAGGAATGCACGTGCGTAGGCAGGTTTTACTTTCTTGTTCTTTCCACTTGCACATCAACTTTGTGCTGGGTACTGTCCCAAACGGCACCCATCCAGCATTTTAGATGCCAGCTTTGTCCTGACTGAGCAGAGTGCTGCCCCTGACTTGGCCTCTGATCCTGGTGTGGTGTTTTTTGTTTTTTGTTTTTTTCCCACCCCCCCCCCAAAAAAAATTGCTCAAACAAAAATATCTTGCTTTTAAAAATTGCATGATTTCCTTTTTCACTGAACCCTATAAGCACACATGTGTTGAGCTGGGGAATGACTGTACAATGTTGTGAAGTGTAATTTTGATTAAACTTTATCTGAAAGGGTGCCTTAAAATCAGTGACCTTCTGTTATGGCTCTTGATAAGCCGTATGTTTAAACTCCAGGCTGAGGCTTGGCTGAGGTGCTTGGTTTCCTAGGCCAACCCTGGCCGGAGCTGTGTTCGCATTCATAGCTACTTTTAAGTCTCTTTAATAAAGCTCAACTGCCTTCACTTTCCCATTACTCTACAATAAAATCATTTTGCACCATGAGCTATCATTCAGGGATTTGGTGGTTCTTAGCCATTAGGGACAAATACTTAAGATTTTTTCTGTTTTCTTTTAAAAAATATCAGGCATGGCTTTAATTAAGAAATAAGTAGTAAACAGATTAGGAAGGACTGTTGCCCTTGGAATTGTGTTTTTTCTGTTTAGAATTTTATATATTGGTTCATTTTGTAAACGTAAAGCCATCCTCCCTACAGTGGTCAACTGTTACTCTGCTTGGCCAGGTCCAAATCAATTATTTTCCAGCAAACTTAAAGAAATTAATTGTTAAGGCTGCCTCTTTTATTAAAGTTTATGAAACCTTCAAAGAAACCTTTAAAAGAAGATTTTACTTTTTCAATTACAAATGATTGATTATTATAAAATTAGCTGACAGATTTCCCTAAGGATCTTCTGCATAACCCTAATCCTGCAAGATGCTCAGCCAGTAATCATTTTGTGACAAAACTAGTTTGAGAAGCACTCCAAATTTCTCTCTTGGAAACTTAGTGCATATTCCTATGTTAAAGTCTGTAAGACCTACAGTAAAGAAACTTATTTTTTATTACCTGATACTTTCTGAAACTTGACCAGGTATTTATGTAATACCTGTTGATATTCTGAAGAACTAATACATTACAGAATATTCTTTGAGAAGGCCAAGTCAGTTCCTTGAGAACCTAGAACTTTGAGGAGCCCTGATATTTCTAACCTTAATCAAGTTCAGACCAAATATACCACCCAGTTGGAAGAGTGTTGAAAGTTAAGCAAACATGAGTGTAAAGCCTGTCCCAGGGCAAATGAAGTCAGTACTGGGTGGCTGATTACTTAAGAGTATAAACAGGAGAGAGAAATGTATCTGGAGATAAAGTAAAAGTAAAAACACTGGGGCAGGGCTGAAGAGAAGGAGAAATAATGGCTTCTGGGAAATTCTCCCAAATTCAAAGGGGAGTCTGTGAAATTTCAGGGAGAATCTAGTGAGGGTGATTTATATACGTCAGCCAGTGTCTGCCTAAGACACAAAATCTGTAAACTTTGGGGATTCTGATCTATTGAATTCAATACCCAAAGTTTAGATTTTGGATGGCTTAGTTTATTCATTCTGTTTTCCAAGACAGTTCCCCAGTTGGTCTTCTCCCAGAAAAAGCCAACAGGTAGTCCAACACGCAGTCCACAGGCCTGAATTTTTCTGCCTTTTCAGCTTCATTTTTTTGCGCTCCCATTTTACTGTGTCATTTGTGTAATGAAAATACTAGAATTTAATGTGGGGGTCTAGGTCATCAGTATTTTTTTTTCATTGCTAACTCAAGGAAACAGGTTGTCCCTCACACTCATTGTACAGGGGATCCGTAATCTGGGACAGTGTTAGTGAGTGATGATAAGTCTACACAGCAACTCTGTCGCAGCCAAGGAAGCTTTGACTTGACTTTTACATTCTTACATCAAAGGAGAATGAGATGTTGCTTCTCGATTTTCTTTAAAGCCATATGACCTTGAGCGATTTCCCCCTTAGATCAGCCATAGCCTTTTGAATTCCATGTTGGAGGGTTAATGTGTGGCAGTTGGCGTGTGATTATCAGGAGTCAGGGCCACAGGGTGCCGATTCTCTCTGTAACCGTGGACAAGTCATTACCTATCTCCCAACCTCCGTTTGCCCATGTGAAAAGTAGGATTTCCTATGTATGAATTGTGAAGCAGAGTAAACCCTGTACTGTAGGAGCTTTGGGAATACTAGACCTCTCTAGTAAGGGTCAAGCCTGCTAGCTCCCAAAAAGACTGGGAATGTGATCGTTTGGGTGCTGGCTGTGGAGGACAGAAGGAGTGAAGAGTGCAGCAGGGCATATTCAGCAGCCACAGAACTGGCACGAGCAAATGCTTCTCTTGCATTTTGGATGAAATAAGAGTGGATTCTGGAATTTTTGCTGATTTAGGAGGATTTATGGTCATTATTGAATTGCTCAGTTTCAGGTAACCTGGTTTTCTCAGTACATTGTCCACTGCTACATGTGTGTCTATATAATTCCCTGCTTCCCATGACTGTAGCCTTGAGTATCGTGCATTTTTCCCCTTGGGGTTTATTAAACATGACCTCTTTGCTTCATTAGAATGTAGAAATTAGCTGTTGACTCTCCCTCAAACATTGTGGAGGAGGCAGTGAGCTACTTTTCCCTTACAGAGTTAATTTTCTTCAGCTGCTAAAACCCCATGACACTAATGACAAGAGTCCTCAAATCTTAGTAAAATTGGGTGCAAGGAATCAGGAAAATATAGTAAGTAACAATTGTGCCAAAAATTATAATGGGCCATGGAATTGCTTCATGTTGAAATTATAAATAATCTATAATGCTATCAATGCTAGAATAATGGTAGCGCTTCTCATCTTCAAGGTGCCTCGTGAGATGAACCACGTTGGTTCCACTGGTGATGTGTTTAAATAAAACCTGTGCTTTCTGAATGTGTGTTGCAGTCTTAACATTCTTGAAATCTTTGCAGACCAGTTCTCAAGATGGGATAGGAAAGCTGGACTCTAGGTTACCAGGTGAAATCGGCCCGACTCCTCCTGTGTTGAGACTAGTCGTCTACTGTTCCTTCCATTGAGACAGAACTGTTGCCTGTGTTTTTACTAGTCCTGTTGAATGCAATGGATGGTATTTTGAATTCCTGGGTTAAAAACAGAATTGAAAATCTGAAATGCCTTTACAGAGCGGGCAGCTAAAGTTGCTGAGCAGCAGGAGAGAGAGCGAGCAGCACAGCAACAGCAGCCGAGTGCTTCTCCCCGAGCAGGCACCCCTGTGGGGGCTCTCATGGGGGTGGTGCCACCACCAACACCAATGGGGATGCTCAATCAGCAGTTGACACCTGTTGCAGGTAAAAACAGGAGCTAAGACCATTTTTTTCCACTTTAAGAAATTCCTTCATTTTTTTTTTCTCCAGTGAGGAGTAGGCCACAGTCTCTAGCCTTTTCTCATGACAGATTCCAAGTTTGAAGTCATCCGTGTCGTCCTATATTGCCTCTCCCATACGGACAGTGCCTCCTTTCTGCCCTAGAAATGGGCCCTGGGCCCAACCCTGGGGAGCTGATAGGGAGCAGCTAGCTCTTCCCTGGCTGTGGGCATGGTCTGGCGATGTTCTTCACTCCAGACTGCCCTTGAGAGAGCGCTATGGCAGAAAGTATAAGTAGACCCTGAATTCTGTTCTAGGGGGACTCCCAAGAGAAAACACAAAACCAGCCTTCAAGTGGTGTTGATTTTCTGTCTCATTCCAGTATTCAGTTTGCCTTGTTCTGCTGCAGCCATTCTTAAAAGACTGACCATTTAAAAGGATTTTTGGCAATGAATTCTAAATCCTTTCTGGTCACCAATGTGCATGACTGCTAAATGGAATACAAAGTCCTTTTCAATTCATTGTGCCCACTCTGTAATGCTTTTCTATTTGATTACATTAAACTGCATTTTCTGTTAGTATCCCAGTCACATATTTAAAAAAAAGAAAATGATGAATGTGGTTTGCTTGTGTGTGTTGTCTCTGGTTTGGTGGCCATAGCAGATTTGGCTATTCTTGAATTTCATATCCTTGTCTGACATGTGTCTGATGAGAACCCTGCAGACCACCTCCCTCCTTTGGGTCCCTCCTTGGTGATCTCTCCAAGCTAGGTGACATCCTTAAGAGCCACCTGTGTTTCTTCCTAAACAAGCTGTCTAACCTCTTTCACAGTGAGTCCAAGACAGTGTTGTCCAAGGCAGGCTTGTTGGAATGCTGTTTTTGTTTTTGCTTTTTTCATTTTTGTTTTGAGGAAGAGTAGCATAGGATAACTTTTCCATTGTCGCTCCTAACTTTCGTGATGGCAAGTTCTCAAACGCACTGTCGCTCAGCTCACAGTTGCCCTCGCCAAAGCACATCTGAATCATGGCTTTCAGTACTTCGGGTGTGACTGATGTGGATCTAACAAGTCTCATAATCGCCTGCTCTATTCCATGGCCCATTTTGGTTAATGGGGTTCCAGAGGTTTTTAGAAATCAGGCCTTGAACATGGGGACTTTGAAAGTTAGAATTCCCTTGTTGAGCTCCTGTTTTGTTCTATTTGATGTGTGATATTGTAGCACTGTGCCCTTGACTAAAAAACCCAGGGACACATTAACAAAATGAATACAAACAGCTAAAAACATTAAAAAACAGCAGCTGCAGCATTTTAGCTCCCTGTCGGGGAATAACAGCATAGAGCTCTGATGGGTGAGGAGGGTGGGCCTCTCTAGAAAGTCCCTGTTCCATTATTAAGAGTGTGCTGCCCAGGCTTTGCAGTCTGGGGAGTGAAGGGCAAGCAGTCTCTCTAGTCTTTGGTCCACAGTGGGAACTTTGCAGCTAAGAGGAAGATTTGTCGTGGACTTACAGGTTGCTTAGGGCCCAAGTGTTAGCTTTGTTGCTGTCTGAGACCAGCTTTGCTTACAAGCATTGAAGCTCATTTGAACATGTGACTGGGATATAAATGCCAAAGTACAGTTTAATGAAGACAAGTGTCGTGTCTTTCAGTTATTCATAACTTCTCCAACCGCAGCCCATGAAGGCTGCGTTCAGATGGGCTTTTGTAATTGAAAGCAAAGCCTCCTAACATTCTTCAATTCCCACCTGCTTATCCTTAAAAGTGATATTCGGTGGTGAGGTTAAAAGGTAGTTAAGTGGCATTGGATCTTCTCGTGTTTAAGTGATGGTGTGTGTTCAAAAGTAATGTTTACTCTCTGAGCTCTCATTTTTAAAAATGAAACTCACAGTCCTATTTCATGTATAGAGATATTGCCATTTAAAATTTTGTTTTATTGGTTTGTGTAACTAAGGTTTTTCAGTCAGCTTAGATGTGACTATTGAAGCAGACTGAATCAATTCAGAATTTTCATTAATCTCATAGCTTTAAAAGACTAAACTTTTGTAAATAAATATCTTTCAAATATTTCTTCAGGGAAAGTTGAAGAGTAAAATTCTCAGAAAATGGAAATTTCTGCTGTTCTCCAGGGTCTCTTTACAAAGAGTGTTTTGTAAAAATGAGGTTTGGCCCTAGTGCTTCAGCCAGGTCTCCCTCAGCCCTCCCTTTGTACGAGATGCTGTGACCAGAGGAGATTATGTTTCGGGGGGAGCCTTGTGTTTCTGTTATTGCAATCATCACAAACCCCAGAAAAGTCAAGTTGTTTTTCTTGTTTAAAAAAATGTCGTGTGGCTTTAAAAGTCTTCTGATAGGTGAGTCCTTGACATTTTGCAATTATTTTCTTACTTAAACTCCTTTTTGTTAGAAGCACTTAGTTTCCTGAACTTCTTCCCTAGCCAGCAGAAAATATTTTGTTATGTAGAAAATAAAGGAGTAAAAGTCTCTGTTCACAGAAATTCTGTACCTCAATTAAAATGCTCCTGTTAACTGAAGGTTCACATGGGGGTATTTGTGAGCTTGGAGATGGTGATGACAAGTGGCCTTTCCCACGTCAGCAGAGCCTGGTTCTCCAGCTGTCCCTCTGTAAGGTCTGCATGCAGACGACAGTGACCTGGGCTTTGGTTGGCTTGGGGGGGTTTAGATTTTATCTTTATTTTGTCACATTGTGAGATCTGAAGACGAAACATCATTCATTGTGATGGCTCTTAGAAGCTATTCCCCAGCTCAAGGCCGAGCATGATCCATTCTTACCAACAGAGGTGGGCTAGAAGGAAAGAGGAGTGGATGTGGAAGTCTTGAAACACTCTCGCCCCCAAGCTGGAGAAGCATGCTTTGTGATCAGGACTGTGTGCCTCATCTCCCCCCATTCCGATTTCCCCTCATGTGTACCCATGATAGGCATATGAGTGTGGCAGAGTGGAATGATGGGGTTTCTACTGTTCATTTAGAATTGCAGTCGGCAGAACTGGTCACTCTGTTTGAACAGCTTGTAATAATCATGACCTTGGGAAGGCTGTTACTGGAACTCCTCTTTATTATTATTTAACCAAAAACATGCAGCATATTTATCCCAGAAAAAATAACTACAAATAATAATATACTAAGTACTAATTCATCCAGAAATGTTATATTTCATATTTGTAACTTTTTATTTTGTTCATTATTGCAACAGAATAATTGCACTAATTGCTGTTACATCATGCAGTACTAAGGGCGCTTTATTCATTGATAGTGCATGTGGGGGTGTTGTTATTACTTAGCTCATGTTGCATGTTAATGATGCATGTCTGAAATTTGTTGTGTCCTTCAAGGCATGATGGGTGGCTATCCGCCAGGCCTTCCACCTTTGCAGGGCCCAGTTGATGGCCTTGTTAGCATGGGCAGCATGCAGCCACTTCACCCTGGGGGGCCTCCACCCCACCACCTTCCGCCAGGTGTGCCCGGCCTCCCGGGCATCCCACCACCGGGTAAGAGCTTCATCTTCATTCACTCGTTAATCTCATCTTCATATTCTCTTCTTCCTCCCTCAGCCAGTTGCTCCAGAAGGCACCTGCTGCCCATTGTGGCCAGGCCGTCCCTCACTGAAGAATCCTAGGGATGTCAGCAGCAGGGCCTGTACTATGTGTGAGCAGGTGGTCCAACACCTGTGCCCTCGGACACCTGGCTGCCAAGCAGCAGCATAGGACACATGGCAGAGGCCAGACTCAGCAGACCAAGAGGCAGGAGGCATATTCTATAATTACTCATGCTATTTGACATGTGCTTGAAAAGCCAAACACAGCCTAGAAGGCCATGCCATCATATCAGTGAATGAAATTTCCCAAATTGCCTGTCGAGAGACCCATATAAAAGCACATAGTGTTCCTGGGTGCATTTCTTCCTCTGGTGCAATTCTTATCTCACAGGGTCTTCTGTGTAGAGTCGCTGCTCCGTCTCTTTCTCCTCAAGCAGCTTTTTAAGGGGAGGTTGCTAACATAGAGCTCTTCAGAAGTTCTTTGGTCAGTCAGTCTTGGGAACAAAAAGGGAAGGAGGGGATGAATTTGCACTGAACTAGTTTTCAGTATCTGAGTCCCCTGAGAATCATGACATCCCGTTTTAGAGAAGAGCATAGCCCTCCTAATTGTAGACATTGGTTTGTTTGTCAGCAGAAGCGCAACGTTGTTTTATATAGAAACATAGAAGTGGAGTCCAGAAATGGCTGTATTCATTTTTAGTTTATAATGAATTAACAAGTTGAAAGATTATTTTTTAAATATTTAAATGAAAGGAAAATCACAAGTTCCCCTATTAATTGTCATCATGTGCACAAAACCTGACTCTTATCTGTAATCTAATTGAAGGGAATGTGACTTTTAGATGACTTGGAATAGCACTTGGTCTATTACTTTAAATGTCAGCTAAGATTTGCTTACACCAATGTTAGACATACCAGTCACAGGGCTGTACAGGTTCCAGATGATGCTTCAGAGGGTAGGCCCAGCAGTGGCCTGGCCTGGTGCTCTGGCCGACCTCTGTGGGGCTGTTGCTTAGAGAATGGTCATAACTCCACAGAAGTGTTTGCTCCAGATGTACCTAGAGAAGATGTTTGTGTGGGTGAGCGCTTCCTTATAAAACTGGAGCAGATGGTGTGCCAGGAGTTGCTGCAGGAGGCATCAGTTGTGAGACAGGTGCTCACGTGTAGCAGGCAGAATTGGCCTGAATTCTGTGCGCTCACCCGGGCACAAGGTGTCTCACTGCGTCAGTAAGACCAGGTCCGAGTGGACACCTTTGAGGTACACGTGGTACTCAGTGGGAGCTCCCGCTAAGAGCCTCTAGGTAACAGATGGCTTTTGGTGAGTATTGAGGCTCAGCTGTCCTCCTTCCCTCCTTCTCTAGTTTCTAAATTGCCTTTAAAGGATGCCCAGTACGCCTGGTCACTGTCAGGGACACAGGAAAGAACCCCCTGAGTGCCTGGACACACACGTCTGATCGGGCCGTGAGAGGATGCAGGGAGCTGCCTGGAGACTGCACTCACACTCTCAGCGGCTGTCCCTTGCATGGTGTTTGCAAACAGAGGCAGCAGAAGGACTTGCTGATTTGTTTGTGGTGCCCTGGAAAGCACTGATACAGGCAGCTTAGGGAGCCCACTGTGTTGTGAGTTGTAATGGAGGTGAGTGTCCTGGGGGCCAGGGGCTAATATGTTGCTGGAGCAGCAGCTTACCCACCACACCTTCTTCATTTGGTCACAAAGAATCGTTAGGAGCCTCCTATGGTGGTCCAGCCACCCTTCTGGGTACTTGGAATATTAAAACCTCTGCTTTGTAAACACAAAGCTTGTTTTGCTCAGTATTTTCTCTTAAGCAAATAAGAGGACATCTAATCTTCCTAGAAGTGGCGTCTAGCAATTCTGGACCTTACGCTTGTGGGCTCCCTCTCTGCATGGTTGAAAGATCAGCATTTTAAATCCGCTGTAGAATGAAGGTAGCGCCTCTCAGTTCTTCTTGCAGCCAGCACGACTTGTTTGGGGTTTGAGGAGCAACTCACCAGGGTTTTTGGTTGTGGTTTGTTAGTTTTGAATGAATGGGCTCCTTGCCTATTTTTGTGTTTTACCAGGTTAGTGAAAGGATGGTCCTGAGATTAGAATGGCCTGAGACACTAAATTGAGTCATCTCGCTGTTGTCAGCTAGCACCTGTGAGACAGCAATTGCTTGTGAGAAGTCGCCAAGGGAAGTGTACAAAGTTATCACCAGAGGTGTAGTATAGCTGTCCGTCCTAGGGGTTCTGAAGTCTCTCCTTCTTCGTTCTTTTGTCATTTTGCATTTGAAGCGATAGCAGTGAGGCTGCTCTGCTCCCAAATGCTTCCTCTTCAAAGAGCTGCCCTAGCAGACGAAAGTGGCCTCTCAGCCAGCACTAGTGTGTCCAGTTAGAACCAGAGGTGCTGGCGACCTGCAGGGGGACAGCAAGGGTGTGTGTCCAGCATCAGCGGAGCTCATTTCACCAAGCACTTGCCCAGCCTCTTCCCTCGGGCCCCTGCTGGCCGAGCACGTTGTGCACTGCTGAGCCTGACTCCAATGCCGTTACTGCTGAGATTGAACACAGGCTTCAGGTGCTGCAGAATCTGTTGTCAGAAGAAAAATACCTTGAAAATAGCATTGTGTTCTGACTATAGCTTACCTGGGAAATATTTCTAGAATTCCATACGAGGTTTAAATCATTTTCTAAGCCATGAGTAATTGATGTACATGTGACAGGTTGTACCAGCTCTGTACTTAAAGTATCTAGAAACAAAAGAATGTAAAGTTTCTGTTTAAATGCTGCATCCTGTTTTGGGTGGTTAGGTTTCCTATCCTCAAGACTTAAGGACAGAGGTCCACAGGGTGGCATTATCAGTGACATCATTTCTTATCAGACAGTAGTTTTCATCCCCTCAGTCCCAGAGACTCTAATTGTGCACTGCATTCTGAATTATAGGTGTGATGCACCAAGGAGTGGCCCCTATGGTAGGGACTCCAGCACCAAGTGGAAGTCCATATGGACAGCAGGTGAGCCTCCCGTTTGACCTTCTAGGACTGCACACAGTTCCAGTCCTTTTCTCTCTGAGCATGTGCAGAGTATCTTTCTGCCTCACCATGTGGTCCCGTGCTCTTTCAGGTGGGAGTTTTGGGGCCTCCAGGGCAGCAGGCACCGCCTCCATATCCCAGCCCGCATCCAGCTGCCCCACCTGTCATACAGCAGCCGACAACACCCATGTTTGTGGCTCCGCCACCGAAGACCCAGCGGCTTCTCCACTCAGAGGCCTATCTGAAATACATTGAAGGACTCAGTGCTGAGTCCAGCAGCATTAGCAAATGGGACCAGACGCTGGCAGGTAAGGAGAGGCCTTTAAGCCTTGGCAAAATGCGCAGTTCCTCACGGTCCCTTGCTGCTGTTGGCATGTTGTATCATAGGATAAACATTATCCATTGTTATTATAGAAACAAATAAATAATACATTTAATAGAAGGATTTGGAGCTTCTTTGCATATTAATATACACTGAAAACATTTTTTTGCTAAATTTCAAAGCTTAGTTTTGCCATAAATGTCGCTGCCACCTTTTTAAGTACATTCTGAATTTTTCTGATTATTTTTCAGGCATATAGATGCATATGGGTAAATTAAAAATTATTATTTTGCCTCAGTGAAAAAAAATGATTGGAAAATATGTTCCCATTGAGCTAAAAAGCTGTTCATTTAGTTCAGCAGACTTAATGTTGTTTCAGTACATACAAAGTACTTGCCTAGTTTCTGGAGAGAAATTTGGAAGTTTCTACTTGTTCTTTGTTTCTAAACCAAATTTGATTTCTTTCAAGAGTAGTAGGTATGTTTTCCCTTCCTTCACATATTTATCTTTGAAGTAATTATTAAATATCAGGGGTGACTCCAACAAAATATTAATGATTAGATCTTTCAGGCGTTTGCAACTCTTACGTTCCCATTCTAGCGGAGAGTTGTGTTAAATCATGCAGCTCTATAGCGAAGTCGTTGTAAATTAGATAATTTCTGAAATGCAAAGCATATAGCAGCCATGAGACATTCTTGCCAAGGATGCTGCCAGTGGGTAGTCTCAAACCAGAGTGAAATATTTTTCTAAAAACCAAGATGCCTAATAAAATGATACAGGAAGTTTGCTTGGAAATATTCTGCAGAGTTGAAGTTTATAATATTTAATTCTGTGTTTGGATAAATCAGACTTTAGTCCTGAAGGAAAATTTGTCACCTTAAAATTCCAATTTATTAAAAAAACAATTCCAATTTATATTTATCTGTCTGCACTTTAATTTTCAGCTAGAAGACGTGATGTCCATTTGTCGAAAGAACAGGAGAGCCGCCTACCCTCTCATTGGCTGAAAAGTAAAGGGGCCCACACCACCATGGCAGATGCTCTCTGGCGCCTTCGGGATTTGATGCTCCGAGACACCCTTAACATTCGCCAAGCATACAACCTAGAAAACGTTTAATCTCATCAATTACGTTTCTTTTATAGAAGCATAAAAGAGTTTTGTGGAACAGTAGCCATTTTAGTTACTGGGGGTGGGGGGAAGGATCAAAGGATGATAATTTTTATTGCATTTTATTGTACATCACAAGGCCATTTTTATATAAGGACACTTTTAATAAGCTATTTCAATTTGTTTTTGTTATATTAAGTTGACTTTATCAAATACACAGAAAGATTTTTTTTGCATATGTTTCCTTCGTTTAAAACCAGTTTCATAATTGGTTGTATATGTAGACTTGAAGTTTTATCTTTTTACTTGTTGCCATGGAACTGAAACCATCAAAGGTTTTTTCTTGGCTTGGGGTTTTTGTTTTTTTTATAAAAGAACAAACAAAATGAAAAAAACACACACATGACAGTTTACAGATTAGTTTAAATCGACAGTGAAATGTGAAGTTGGTCCTAGTTTACATCTGAGAGAGGGAAGTGTGTTTGTGTCTGTTCTGTGTGCCTGAATATCTTAAGCCACTTTCCACAAAAGCTGTTGCTCCCAGGTGAAATGGAGTGCTTTCTCTGAAAGGTTGTTCCTTAGGTTCTAGGTGTTTGGCAGACTCGGGGCAGTTTGCTCTGTGGACCCTAAGGCTTGCTGCAGGGGCCCGAAGTCAGTGCTGTGCACCCTTCTGCAGCCGCACCCCTCCCGGTCACCAGAGGGAGAGGCACGTCTTTTCGTGCTGCATAAAACGTCTGTGATGTCAGCTTTTTTTGCAGAAGATGTGCACAGCCCTGAATAATATTTAGTCTTGGCAGGTAAGTTTAAGGGTACTTTTGAACTGTTTATAAGGAGTTCCCAGTTTATGCTTATCCATGTTAAATAATTTAAAATTTTTAAATTTGGTACGTTGGAAAACATAGAAGTTCATCTTGAAGAAAGCGTTGAGGTGTGCGTGGAGTTGATTTCCTTCTGAGCATAACACCTAACCTAACAGAGGGAAGGGGTGTGTAGCTGGACGTGAGCCACATCAGGAGCACAGTTGTGAATGGCTGGATTGCCGCCCATGCCAATGTTCTGTCGTTCTTTAGTTCCTCATTATCAGATGTGGCCATTTTTCTCTCCCAAGTTTCAGGGTTGTAATTCTCAATGGGAAATTGAAGGCTTTCTAAAATATTTAAAATTGAGCTTATAGTTTTGAATTTCAGGAGAAAAGAATCAAAATTTAAGAAAATGCTCACTAAAAAGACGATTACAGATCCTAAGCCCTTGGGTTTGATGACCCTCTTTCTTATATGACCCTAGAATAAACATTTAGAGGCAATGTATGATGTTCAGACAGGTAGACAGCATCCACCAGAGAACATTACTTCACTTGGGGCCTGTATTTTTAAAACCTGTTTCAGTGGAACAGGGTGGTTGCCTTCGTGGTGGAGTTTCCACTGCTGTTTGCAAGTTGAGAGTGACTCTGAGAGAGGATACATTTTTTCTTTTAATCTGGTATGGATCAGTAACTGGATGTTTAATTACCGTTCTTACTAAATCATGAGGACAAGTATAGAATGAGGAAAAGTCTCTTGTTGTCTAGATACTTTAAATATAGGAGGCCCTTGCAACTTAATTGCCTGTAGTCAACCACTGGATCTCAGTTTGCATCAAGTATTTTAAATAATTTTTAAAAATATACTGCAGTTCTATGTCAGTACCTTATTGTTAAACTGAATCAGACAAAGAAAGCCTCAGTCCTTGTTCTTTGGGTCACTGACTCATGAACTTTATAATACAGATTCTTTTATTTCTAGCCATCCTTGAATTACACCAAAGAACCTGAAATTTAATTTTGGTTAAGTTATTTATTTATTTCATGCATTCATTTTATTTCCCTTTTTAAGGTCTGGATAAGACTTCTTTGGGAAGCCTCTAAAAACTCTTCAGTTTGGGCTACATGGGGCATTAGAAGCCAGAGCACTCCTCCTCCAGGCTCCCCACTGGCACCAAGAGGTGCTGGAGGAATCATAGATCCAGCCAGGGCGTCCCTGAGGCAGTGCAGAGCTGGGCCAGGGGCCACCAGGCAGGCCTTAATCAAGTTGAAAAAAAGAAAACTATATATATATATATGTATTTATTTTAGAATCATGTCTTTCTGTATATTAACTTGGAGTATATCAGTTAGTATTTAGGATATACGATTTAAAATCTGCCATTTAAAATTCCATCCCTAACTCCAAAAAAGAAAAGGAAAAAAAAAATGTCCTAGCTTAAGAAAGTGCAAGTGAACTATACATCTTTTCTTCATGAGTTTTTGGACCTGTAGTGATGTGGCTTAGAAAGTATAATGGCCTGTTTTCAAATGTGAGTTCATGTGGAGAAGTCTTTTGTTTATGTGGGGGACAAACCTTTAGGTTTAAAATAGTATGTTTGTCGGCCAACTAATTTAAAAGACCGTTTTTTTTTTTTTTAACCCGCCCTTCCCTTCCTATGAGGAGGAATTGAGGGGGGGGTCATTTGTGTAAAATCTCCAAGTTGGTGTTGATGACTTTTCAGCTTGAACATTTTCAGACCTGATTAAAACTTGGTTTATTCTATTTTCTGTATCAAAAAAGGTTTGAGTGGTAACTAGTCTTATAACATGTATGTATCATATGTTTGTTCATCTAAAGCTTTTTAACCCAAATAAAAATGGAGTTTGCAAAGTGATTTGGATTAACCAGATTTGGTGGTTCTGTTAAAGCTTGTGTCCAATGTTAGTTTCAAGCAGATTTCATTCCTGCAAGCACTGATAACATGCTGACAGGGACACAGCTGCCATTTTAAGGGAAAAAAGAAAGCTCCTTGGGTGCAGGTGAAGGTGTGTCCAGACCCCCGGTTCAGGACTCAGGCTGTGTTAACACGGGCTGAATGTAGTCAGACTGCGGCCTGCAGTGCCCCACCAGTGCTCTCAGGCTGGTGGCCAAAGAATTCCTAATGAGTCTTCAGCAGGGCCAGAGATGCAGGTTGAAGTTAAGATTGAAGAGAGTGTTGCGGAGGGTGGAAGGTGAGGAAAGCAGTGTAATCCACCCCAAATAGCTTGTCTGGGTACAGAAGAGGCAGATGGCCCAGGTGTATCTTTAACAGGTTTATAAGCTCTTAAAACACAACCACACTTTTAACAGAAAGTGTTGGTAAAATCAACCGTTTTTCTCTAATATCACTTTGCAAATCCCTGTGGTTCTGTTCTCCTGAGAGTTGAGGGCTATACTGTTATCTATGTTCAGGAGCGTATTTTGAATGATTGTTAATGTAGAAACATTCCAGCTGAGCACTGTAGAAGGAGGTAATGCTGAGTAGTATTGTTCCTTTTTAGTTTGGAAATGTGCTAGGCCAGCTGAATGGAAGTGCAGAACCAATCAATTTAGTAGACTGTATCTTTCCCCAAGATAGATGTGGTATTCATGTGTTGTGGATTGCACATAAATGTGGCAAGAAATTCCAAATTTAATATACATCTGAAGACTAAGCCCTAGTATTGCTTTACTAGGAGAGAAGTTGCTTTGGAAAACACCATTGTCGAGGTATGTATTTTTTAAGAAGAGAGATATTGTGATTAAGTTATAACATCAGCAATTTAGATAAGACTTCCAAAAAGGACTGCTAGAGAAACAAAAATAGCCCTCACTTAGTGTTTACTATGTGCCAGACTTTCCATATTAATCCAGATAATAAAGTGAGGCTCCAAAGCCCCTATTCTTTCCCAACACCACAGTAGAGGTAGATTTCTAACAATAAGTGCTAATTAAATGTTTGTCATTATAAAATAATTGCTGTAATTTTTGAAATTTGGGTTATCTTTTCTTAAAATTTTTTACCTTGTCATTAACTGTAGGGGGAACTGCTGTTCTCCAATCAGCATAGAAGAGCATTGCTGTTTTGACTTTAAATCATTAAGTTCCAATGTCTAATGAGTAGAATCATATCCCTAGTACCAAAATCCACTGCCATCGAGTCGATTCCGACTCATAGCGACCCTATAGGACAGAGTAGAACTGCCCCATATGGTTTCCCAGGCTGTAAATCTTTATGGAAGCAGACTGCCACATTTTTCTCCCATGGAGCGGCTGGTGGGTTCATACCGCCAACCTTTCAGTTAGCAGCCGAGTGTTTAACCACTGTGCCACCACCAGGGAGGGCTCCTTATATTCCTAGTAGGGGAGTTAAAAAAATGTTTGAGGCAAAGTTAAAAAGGATTGTAGCTTAGCTGACACAGATCTGTCTTACTCTGTAGCATCCAAACTAACATGCTCTGAAAGTTTCTTCAGTTTAATAGTCAGGCATTGTCCTTCAGCAAATCAACGCTGAAATGGAAAACAAATGGAGAGGAAACCCTAGGGCAGGTTAGCACAGAACTCAGGCTAGTGGTTCCCTCAGGGGTGGAAGCAGGGTGATGGACCTGGGAATGAACCCACAACCGCCGCTGCATGTTGGAAATGCTGTGGTGGAGAAGGTGGGTGATGGTTTTATTACTCTAGTTGCCGTAAGAGGTGTGTATGTTACATATTCTGTAAAGCTGGGGCAGGGGGAGGGAACATGAAATAAGACCACACAGTTGAGAGGAAAGCTTCATCACCACAATTTTAATTTCTTGTGCAGCAGTCAACAAAAATGTCTGTCGGGTTAGGTTCACTGCAAACTCTTTAGGTAACGTGACTGCGTGTGAGGCTGTGATGGGCCACGTTCCTCCCCCCGGTGCTGCTGGTCTCCCCTGACTTTCACACTCAGGCCATCGCTGGCAGTGACTGAGCCTGCCGTAGGTGGCGCTTTGCTGAGTCTGAGGAGTCAGTGGTTCTTATGCACAGTGCATTGGTTCTAACGCAAATGAACTAAAATTGGAAGAAAACAAAAATTGAGAAACTTTTTAGAAAGATAACGTTTGTGGCAGAGATCATTAGCTTGAGGATGCCCTGTGGCTTTAAGCATCTGCTTGCTTATTCATGAGCAATAGTTAGAAACTATCTTGAAACTTAGTCTTCTCTAATAGATGCTTTCTTGTTTGAAAGGATGTTGGACGTGCTTATCCAAGCATGGAAAGATGCCTTTGCTTTTTCACCAGCTGACCCAAACTTATTCTGGGTCAGATTGCAAAATCTCTTCCAACAGATTGAACTTCTGGTTTAGTTCA
This sequence comes from Trichechus manatus latirostris, assembly GCF_000243295.1. Classification (NCBI taxonomy): domain Eukaryota; kingdom Metazoa; phylum Chordata; class Mammalia; order Sirenia; family Trichechidae; genus Trichechus; species Trichechus manatus. Next base: position 31,166,014 of record NW_004443937.1, on the reverse strand, counting down.
GTCTGTGGATGCTTTACACTGGGTAGGTTCACTTCCTTACAGAAGGAGCAAGTTTTTTTCACTTGGCAGCTGGATGAAAGCAGCAGCAGCGTACAGAGGAGTCCTTACGGAGGTCCAGCCTCCTGTGTCAGTGAAGACAAGCAAGGGACGAGGCCACTTCTGTTCACGAGAGCACTTGCCAGGAGTAATGTGCACAGTCAAGACCTCCCGCCACTCTAGCAAAATGTTTACAACGTGGGAGCCAGCAGAAATGCTATCTGCATAATTATTTATCCTGGTAAATGATCTCACAATGGGCAAGGTCTTTTATGTCATGATTAAATTTGAATCCTGCAAAAAAGCAAAGAAGGTTATCATTTGTTGTCCAAAAACAAAGGACTTCACAAATTATTCAGACTGCACTGAAAAGCATCCTGGTTGATCCTTGAATTATTTTAAAATATTTCATGGACTAGGTTCAATGGATGGGTGTATTTTAGGAGGAAACAATTTTCCCTCAAGTGCTGTGCAACAGTAAGTTGAGGAGTGTTTACGCAGAAACTGTAAAACCATAAAACTTCTTTGTAAAGGCAGTTGCTGGAATACTGTGCAGCTGCTGAGGGACAAGCTGTCTAAGAACAAGAAGTCTGGAAAGTACATCTGTAAGGGCGCTGAAACCAGCAGTGAAGTTTCCATTCACTTCATGGACTGCTGGACTTCAGTCTCCGGGGCGTCCTCCAGCCTTCTTTGATACTGTCTTTCTGAGGCTTTTCTACGGTAGACATCATCTGTATCAAACAAAAATTTTGCTTATTTAGATTTTTAAGAAACCAAGGAATTAAAAGTTCTCAGATCTGAGTAGAGTAGTTCAAGCAATAGTCCAGGTCTATCACCTATTTCTGAATCTCAACGTTAATGTCTAAATCAGACAAATCAAGTTAAATAAGGACTGTTAATGGAGCTCTGGACGTTAATAGGAGTCACGGCTTCAAAGACAGGAACCCTGTAACCATCGAGTGAGTTCCTAGCACACCTCTTAGCAGTGTTTAAGACCTCCTTTTCCTCCGTTTCTATTCTGCTCTCTGAAATCCTCCTTCCTAACTCAAACCTGGACCCCTAAAGGCACCTCTTGCCCTGCAGCTCTCCGTGGTAACTGCTCCCTCTCCCACACCCAGGAACCTCAGGGCCACGAGGTGAGGTCAGTTTCCTTTCTCTCAGCTGCTACTTTTCCAGGCTTGATTCTCCACCCTCATGTAAAAAACCCTTTGGGACTCATGCCAGCTCTGCATGGCAAACTGCTTTCCATCCCTCCCCTCAGTCCCTGAGAACTCTGGCATCTAGTTCAGACTTCTTGACCCTGTCCACTCCCGTCTCCCCAGGCACCACTACACACAGGGATGTGGCCTTCCCCTCTCTGGCCTCTTGGCCAAGTCCCTAGCTTCTGCAATCCATTTGCAGTGTCCCTCTGAAGTAATAAATTCAAGTATTCTGCTCTATGATCACAACTGCTACCACCTTCTAGCCCTCCTGTCCTTGGACCCCACCAACTTCCTCCTTAAGCCCTTGGCCCCTGTCTTCCCTCTTAGCCTTCTTGTTCTCTCTTCCCACCCAAGACAGCAGAAATTCCTCCACTCTCTTGTCGGTATCTTAACTTCTTGACAGACCCACAAAACCTCAACCCCAATGAATCCAACTTCCTCTCTTCTCGGCACCTCACCCAGCTTGCTGGGTGCTGCAGAGCCAAGTGGCACATCTAACTGGGTCCATGGTGACACCACAATCCTGTTTCCTCAGCCATGACCCTGACCGCTGAATGGCCAGAAAGTCTTACTTCACAGAAAGAAATCGTCTGTGAAAAACTCTTCAGCTAACTTCCAAGGGCTACTCCTACTGCCCTGCTCTCATCTCAAGACCCAAGGTATTTCCAGCCTCTCCATCCCCCATCACAGGATCAGCATTTGCATATCAAGTCTTTCCCTTCCTGGGACGTGTTACCTCCAGAATCTGCCTCCTTCAAGAGTCACACTTGCTCATGGTTTTCCTCCTCACCTCTCTGGCCGTTCTTAGGCACCCTTCAAATGTCAGGGTTTGACTCCTTTGGCTTTCATTGCCATCCGCTTGTGAATGACCCACAAATCCAGATCTCTGGCCCAGATCTGCCTCCCGAGCTTCAGATCTGTGTAACCATCTCCAGCTCAGCACGTCCAGAATGGAACCCAGGATCAGCCTGCCTGTGTTCCTCACCTGGACAAAAGGTACTCCCCAGCTCCAACTGTGCCACCGGAAGCCCCACCTCCTCCCTCATCTCCTGTCAGTCACCAAGCTGTCACCTCTACCTCCAGGGCGCTCTCCGCCCCACCCTAGAACAGGCCACATCTCAGACTTGGACACCACACAGCCTAAATGTTCCTGCCAATCTCTTCTCCACTAGGAGCCACTCCCCAGACATGTAATCTGCTGCTTAAAACCCTTCAGCTCTTTGCATTCTTAGTTCTCCTGTCCCTCTGTGGCCTTACCCAGGCACCTTTCTAACCACATCACCCTTCACTCTGCTCACCAGCTTCAGTCCCTCAAACACAGCACAGTCCATCCAGCTGACTCTTCAGCTCCTGGCTGACATGGTAACTCCTCCAGGAAGCCTTCCCTATACCATCCACAGCCCCGCCCCTCCTTCCCTGTCACAGCACTGATAATACTTTATGGTAACTGTCTTTACAATGTCTTTTCCATTAGAGTTCTTCAGGGGTGAGGGACCCTCTGCCTTGTTCATTACATCATCTCATCAAGCTAACTCATAGGGACAGTATGTGTGTCAGAGTAGAACTGGGCTCCGTAGGGTTTTCAATGGCTGATTTTTCAGAGTAGATCACCAGGCCTTTCTTCCAAGGCACCTCTGGGCGGACTCAAACCACCAACCTTTTGATTAGCAGCTGAGTGTGTTAACCGTTTGCACCGCCCAGGGACTCACATATCCTCTCCTAGGTGCTTGTTAAATATTAATGAATGGATGAACAAAAGGCGGAAAATTTTAGCACTAATGTAATAGCAAAATGAGGGTTAGCAATTCCAAGGGGATACAGTGTTTCAGCAGAGGGGCAAAGCAGAAAGGGCCTAGGGGTTGGGAAAGGCTTCCTCCAAAGAACTGCTCAGCAAAGCAATGCCAGACATTCTTTTCACAGTGCTGGGCATCTGACCCACAGGCCAAGAAGCCGGTGCCAATGACTTCGCCCTGTAAAGACAGTGGCAACTGGCTAAGCCAGGCAGACCAGCTCCCTCCAGAGTTCGGACTGAAGAGGCCGGGGGTGGGGAGGGGGGGTGCCTGACAGGTAGTTAATAGTTTTCCTGAGTTCCCAGGATCCACCCCTTGAAATCTGTTCCTCGGAACCCAAACAGTGTCACCAGCATGAGCAGGAAGGGCAGGCTTACGACGAGGCGGCCTGACGGCACGTGCCCTCTCAAGTGCAGGAAAGGTCTCAAGGTTGGACGTCAATGTGCCTTTGTCGCCCGCTTACAGGAGAGCCCGGGCCGGTCTCCAGGACCAAGCGAATAGAACTGCACTTGCCCTTCCTACAAGGTTAAAGCAGCTCAGCTCTGGAGCGCCGAGTGCAAGGAGTTGTCTGCAATCTAAGAATGCGCCCAGGGAAACGGGCCCTCTGCTGCCCCATGCCTTCCTGAAATGGAACCGAAGCTGCCTCACCCCCACTTACAGAAAGTCTCCTGTCCCACGCGCACTTTGATCATGATCCATTCCATCGCTGCTCCGAGGACAAAAAAGAAAGGCAGGAACCTGTAGATGCCGAGTCGCTCCTTCCCGGGAACCCACTGCAGAACTCGCCTCACCGGGGCCCTGGAGAACATGCTAGACCAAGGTCGTGGAGATGGGTACGGCGGAACCAGGCGCGACTGGAGCTGCTCCTGCCCTTGGCTTGGTGCGCACAGACAGGGTCGAGACCGCCCTGCCAGCCCTCGCCCGGTTTTGCAGGCCCAGCGCTGCTCGACCGACTCTGCTCCGCCGCCGGGCGAGTGCGGAACCCTGCGGGGCAGTGGCTCCGCCAATCAGAGTGCGGCGGGGCTCGCCGATTCGCCAATCAGAGTACGGTGGGGTGCGCATGCTCCGTGAGGCCAAACCCAGACTGAGCGAAGCCGCGCAGCCGCTTTGGTTCTGGAGGCGGGGAGGCCCAAGGGGCGGGGGGACGCCCACGTGGCGCCGGCCCGGCCCCGCCCCCCGGCAGCCCTGGCGTCGGCTAGTGCCCCTTCCTCTAGCCGCGCCCCCTCCTCTACCACCGCCATCTTCTTCTCTAATACCCTGCTAGAAGTAGCAGTCATCTCTTATGGACTAAATGTATATTGCACCGTACCCTAAAATGCAATTACGCAACGCATTGCGTTTGATTCAGGGAGGTGACTGGTGACTAGACTAAAAATAACCGAATTTGATACGCATGGTTGCCGAAGGCTGAATTCTACCATTATCGCAGCAAAGGGCTAAATAGATGTACAAACAACCCTAAAATCAATAAATAAATGAAACTATTCTGTATTCTGTCGTGGTAGCGCAGTGGTTAAGAGCTCAGGCTGCTAACCAAAAGGTTGCCAGTTCGAACCCACCAGCTGCTCCTTGGAAACCCTATGGAGAAGTTCTACTCTGTCCTATAGGGTCGCTATGAGTCGGAATCCACTCGATGGCAACTGGTTTGGTTTCGTTCTTTGTTTTTGTTTTTCTGTATAGGACGCTTACTGATATACAGGCATTGTAGGTGCTTTTTATGCATCATCTCATTCACAGTAATCGTAGAAGAGCATGACGGTTACAGCGCATGGTCTCTGCTGTCAGACACAACCTGCTCTACAGTGCTGCTTTAGCCAGTCTGTACTTCAGTACCCTAATCCATAAAATCGGGCCGTGAGGATTTAATGAACGTAAAGCACTAAATCATTTTTTAGGATGTAAAGCACTTTAGCAAGGTAGTGGTTAAGCGCTCCCCTGCTAAGAAAAAGGTGAGTGGTTCCAAGTCACCAGCTGCTCCGCCGGAGAAAGTTGTGGTAGTCTGCTTCCCTGTAAAGATCTCAGCCTTGGAAACCCTATGGGGCAGTTCTACCCCGTCCTATAGGATCGCTATGAGTCGGCATCGACTCGAGGGCAAAGGGTCAGTCTGGTTTTATAATAATTACTGAGCCCAAGCTCTTCACATGGATTGTGGCACATTGCCTATTTTCGTCGCAAGAGGTTAAGCCATGTAGACGCTGCACTCTAACTCCAGAACCCTCACTCTTCCCCTCCAGCTGTGCTTGCTGAAGATGTCTCTGAGGGACTGTCACCGCATTACCTATGGCTAAAAAAACAACTGGGAAGTAGCTGTAAGAAGGGAGACAGAAATACTAGTCAATCTAAGAAAATCAAATAGAAGCTTAGAACCAATAAGAGGGTTTGATGATGTGACACAAAACAAGCAGAGGAGAAAAGGAGGGCAAGCAGGGCGTCTCCAAAAGCCGTGGGGCTGCGCGCTGAACGCCTGAGTCGCCTTCTGGATAACAGCCTCTCTCTTCCCGGGACGCACACACCTGCTTGGTGCTCCCACTTCTCTCGGTGGCTTTGCGGACCAGACCCTGCAGCACACCCACCCCACCGCACGTGAGCAGGCTCACGTGTCCTCAGGTCCTCAGCACCCGCCTAGCCCGCTGGCGTTCTCTGCATTGGTTGGCAGCCACCCACAGGCCTACACTTCGGCCTCGATGCTATGCCAGCGCCTGGCCCACAGAGTCTGGCACACTATAGTCTGCAGAGGAGTGTAATGTGCAGCGGAGCTTCGAATGTACACACACTGTTAAAACCGGCGAGGCCACCCTGTGGAGCACCTCAGGGAAACAAAGTGTGCCCCAGGTGGCCAGCTCCACAGCGACCTGGAGCCCAACCACTACCCGCTACGCGTGCGGACTCAAAAAATCGATCTGAGTAGAAGAAACGCGGATGGAGAGTAGTTCTGAAGGGGAAAGAGGAATGTCGGAAGGAAGTCTGGCTACAGTGAGACAAGAGACCGTGCATCTCAACAGGGGGCCGTCGCCGTGAAGCGAGGAGTAGGGCTGGTCGGGGCTGAGCAGGTCGGCGTGGCCTTTTGTTGCGTTCGCGGTCGTAACTATGCAGCGCAGTGGCTCCCAGCCCACCGCCGTGCAGCGCACGACCACGTCGCCCTGGTCGAATTAGATGGGATCACCTCTAAGAGTACATGGAGGCAGAGCGGAGGGGTTGCCTCAGCAGACCTCGGCCACCCTGTAGGTCCCAGGTTCTCCCCTAGCCGGGGGCTGGCACCGGGGCGCGCACAGGAAGGGCTCTTTATTCGCTGGGAGAATAAATGTGTGAAGGGCCCCAGGCTCGGATCTACGGCAGTCAACCGGGGAGTCGGAGGCGGGGAGAGGACTCTCGGCAGAAGGACCGGGAACTAGCGGGGAGGGGCTGAGGAACTGGGGCAGGAGGTCTTGGGCGGGTGGACCCTTAGCGCTCCCGCCCACTCCTCTCCGCGTCCTGGCCATCCGGGGACTCGCAGGGGCGACCGCTCTCAGGCCCTCCGACCTCCCGGGCAGGGGACATCAGAAGAAACGGCCATCGCTGCCGATGCACCCGAAGTGGGCGCAGAGTCCTTCTCCGCGGCGCCGGAGACTGGGGGAGGGGGCTGGGGAGCCTGCCCTGCCCCGCCCGGTCTCGGGACCTCCCGCCCTCCGGGCCGAGTACCGCGCCCATTGGCCGGCTGGGCTCCGTGCGCGGTACCCATTGGCCGGCCTCCGCAAAGAGCACGCGGCCACGGTGGCGGGCGCTCAGTTGGAGGGCGGCGGGCTGGGGGAC
>NW_004443937.1:31109247-31158325 GCF_000243295.1 Trichechus manatus latirostris | reverse complement strand
CAACAGCGACTAACAACAACAATTCTCTTCTGCCAAATGGGTTGATGGGGGCTGAGGCTGCCTCTCAGAAGAGAGGGCAGGGTGGAGGTGCCCTGGTGGGGCCTGAGAGCACCCTACATTTGTCCACTGTCTGGGCGGGGTCTTGGGGCCCAGCTTCTGCAGCAGACAGATACTGTTTGGGTGGTGACCCTATCACTGACCAGCTGGCTGGCCCTCAGCAAGTCTTGCCCTCTCAGACCCTTAGTGTCCTCAGGCATAAAACACAATGCTGATCCAAGGAGTTTCCAGAGCAGCCCCCCGGGGTGAAGTGGCTTTCATTGTCTGACAAGACAAAGTGGCTCTGTCTGGAAGGACAGCCCTTCTCCAGCCCTTGATCCCAGAGGCGTCGGCCCCAGATCCCAGCTGACTGGAGAAGGCCTCTTCTCCAGCTGTTGGAGACTTGAGGAGTGGCTGTTTTGAAGCCCTTGAGCCTTTATAAGGACTCCTTGCCCCAGCTCCTGGGTTGAATTTGTCTCCCTTGGAGGGAGCAGGGCTGGGTGTTCTGGGCCTGGAGAAGCCTGCCTTACAGCTGTAGGGGAGGGGGCCATGGAGAGTCTACTGGGCATTGTCCTCCAGGGCCCAGCCAGAGTCTGGATCTTCACAAGACCCCTAAGCTCTTCTTGGTGTGCAAGGAGAAGGTAGTTTCCAGCAAGATGCCATCATAAGGACTGGAATGAGCCAGCTTCATGCCCCTGGATGCTAGCCCCTCCCTATCGGACTGGGTTTTCTGGGGGAGATTCTGGGTATTGAGGTGTGCCTTGGACTAATGCCTGTGGACAAAACTTTGCCAGGGAACCGTGTCCCAGGCCAGCCCCTGGACCCTGAGAGCAGTGCAGCAGCCCCCTCCAGGTACTTGCCCCTCTCTGTCCCCCACACCTACACCCCAGCCTCAGTGTGGGGACAGTGGAAGGCTAGGCAGAGGGACAGAGTGATTAAGAGCAGGCAAATTAAAATCTCAACTCTATGTCTGTTGCTGGGTGGTTTGGAGCAAGTGACTCCACCTGACTCCACCTCCCGTCTCCTCTGGACAATGAAGGAGTAGGTGTAACTGCCTCACAGGAACATAGAGAGAACGGAACAAGATGAGCCTCTAAGACCTACACAAGTGCCAGTAAGCAGCAGCTGGGAGGCCGGCACCCATGATTGAGCCTCATGGCTACCACGGCGAGGTGTTGGGCCTGGAACCTGGTGCCGTGGGACAAGCCGAGTGCTTGGGCTGAGGAGAAGACCAGTGCAGGATGGAGGCCACATCCTTGCCCAGCTCTTCTCCTAGACTGGGCTGCACCACCACAGCCCTGTGAAGGGGAGTGGGGCCCTGTGAGCCCCGGGGCTATGGTTTCCTAGTTCAGAAATTGGGTCAGGAGCCTAGACGCCCGTGGGCTGCTTCCCCATCCCGCCTCATTCCTGGGGGGACTGTCTGTCTGTGGGAACATCCACAAGGGCAGAAGCAAAGGCCAGGACTCTATGGCATCAAGGGACTGCACTGCCAAGCAGACCCCTCCCACCCTGGAGGGCTGCTGGACAGCACACCGAGAGTTAGTACCCAGGAACTCAGGACTGCTGGAAGGGCAAGGTCCAGGCTCCTAGTGACGCTAGTGAGGGCCATCTTGGGTCAGCTCCCTAGAGGGCTGAAGTCGACTGTGTCTCGTGTGTTCAAGTGGGGGTGTTCTGTCTGCACCCACAGATCTGCCAGGACTGTGCCGGCCTAGGGCCGCCAGAGGAACCAGCCACAGTTTCTTCACCCATACCCTGCGCTTAGCTAGAAAAGAAAGCACAGTGGGGGGGCCTTGTGTTCCAAGGGGGCCTTCGAGGCAACTGCTTCTCAACATGGGAACCCATCAGCAAGGTGTCTGCCCCTGAGCGCAGGCCTGCTGAGTGGCCGGGGGCTCCTGCTCCGTGCCCACTGTGGCTGAGACAGGGATTCCCTGGTGGCTCAGGCTGTTGGTTCGGGCCTCAGCCTGCCAAGCTCGCTCTCCACAGGCAGGAGGTCTCAGGAACAGGACCCCTGTGCGCGCAGTCCTGCCTGCCCCCCTCGCCCTACAACCTTCTGCTCCTTGAGTGAGATCATGGACAGGGCTCGGGAAGTGCATCACCCATTCATCCCACACTCCCAGGGATGCAGAGCAGGAGTGCTGCCCAGAGCGTCTCCCACAGGGCCTCTCGCCAGTTCTGTAGGTTGGTAGTATGTAGTCCCCTTTTAGAGACAAGGAAACTGAGACCCAAGAGGTGGTGATTTTCCTGAGGTCATAGCTGGGGGTGGGGGGTGGGCGGCGGGCCTGATCTGGTCTGTCTGACCTCAGAGCCCATGCCCTTTCCATTGCACCCCCCTTTCCACATCCATGTCCCCCGTTGTCCGCCTGGATGGGGAAGCCATGGCAGGTGAGCCTGGGGCCCCTTAGCCTTATTGGCCTCATTAGGACCCGAGAGCCCATCTGCACAGTGCTCTGCTCGGCCCCCCTACTGTTAGCTCAGAGCCAACTGCAGCCTCTCAGGAGCAGCCAGGGGGTTTGAGGTGGCCATGACCACATCTTCAGAGAGGAGCAGTTTGGGTAATGGCCCAAAACCCAACATCACACGTCCTGCCTGTTGTAATGAGCAATGTTCCCTGGCCAGACCCAGCAAATGGCATTAGGAGGGCTGGCGGGCAGCTAAAATCCAATTAGAGGGGCCTCACTCCCCAGACTGTGGTAGCTGCCTCAGCTGAGAGGCAGAGGGGCGAGCCAGGAGCCCCACGCAGCTAGTGTTCCTGAGCCCCAACTCCAGTACCTGGCAAGGTGGAAAAGCAGTGTCCATGGCCTCAGGCCCGCAGTCTGGCGAAGACAAAGCCAGCATCCTCTGGCCTGGGGTCCTCAATCCCCACACACCACCCCTCACATGGGTGCCCAAGGAGATTGAGATAGGAGGCCAGTGGGCAAGGCTGGGCGAGATGGGAGAAGAGCAGTGGGGTCTCTCCCAGGTGGGGTCGGGGAGGGAGATAGTGGTGCTCAGGAAGGGGTTTTGAGCAGAGGAGCAGGATACACATAGGCAGTCTTGAGTGCAGCTGTTCTGGGGCTGGACGGTGAGGAGCTAGGGTGACTACCCACCTGAAGGGTCTGAGTGTAGCCATGGGTAGGCCAGTTCTGTGTCTTCTGGGGCTTAGTGACGAGAGCCTGGAAGAGGCATGGGCTCAGTGCACCTGGTGGGCCGCAGACAGTGGTCTAACCCAGGTGAGTAGTGGGGAGCCCATGGGTAGGAGCTCTGGCCATGGAGCTCTGACTTACCCCAACCATGTTACCCTGGGCAAGTGACCTCTCTCTCTCAGCCTCTGTTTGACCATCTGCAACGTGGGCTAAGAGTACCCATCCGTGGGGTGTTCTGTGAGCTCACAGAGCTGGGGCATCAGGAAAGTAGTCAGTAACCACTTACTGCTGCTGTGGTGATCGTCATTGTCATCACCGCCTCCTTGCTTCTCCTTCCTCTAGACCTCCTGCCCCCTGAGGTCTGCAGTCTCCTGAACCCGGCGGCCATCTACGCCAACAACGAGATCAGCCTGAGTGATGTGGAGGTCTACGGTTTTGACTACGACTACACGCTGGCCCAGTACGCAGATGCGCTGCACCCTGAGGTCTTCAATGCCGCCCGGGACATCCTGATCGAGCACTACAAGGTGAGGCCAGCCAGGCAGGGCTCCCATGCCACCACCATGCCCAGGCCCTGGAGGCAGGCCAGGCCTTGTACCTGTACACCCAAGGCTGACTTGGCCCATCCCTGGCCCTCTGGCCTGGCCACTGCCCTGGGTGGGTGGCTGGATTGGTCCCTTGAGGTGGACTCCCAACCAGCAGATCTGGCAGATTACTGTCTCAGGCCCAGCCTGCCTTCCTCCAACAGTACCCAGAGGGAATTCGGAAGTATGACTACAACCCCAGCTTTGCCATCCGAGGCCTCCACTATGACATCCAGAAGGTGAGTGGCTAGACCACTGACTCCCCCGGCCCCTCCTGACTGGATATATATAGGGGCTGTATCCTCAGCCCCCACCATCCCCTGTAAGGGGGTCTCCTCAACTGCCCACCTCCTTGGCCTCAAAGCCACAGCTTTCTTTTGGTGTACACACGATCCCCTTGGTACTGTCCAGTTGGGGCTTCAGCGTAGGGGCTGCAGGAGGCTGGCTCAGAGCCAATGGCACAGCTACCTCCTTAACACCTGTCCTGCGCCCCTGGTGCCAGAGCCTTCTGATGAAGATTGACGCCTTCCATTACGTGCAGCTGGGGACGGCCTACAGGTCAGTGCTGACTTCACCCCGACCATGCCCTGCCCTGCCCAGTGCTTCTGCTGCACGCTGTCCTGCCTCACTCTCTCCCCAGCCCTGTGCTGCGGCCTGGGGCCGAGACTGCTTTGGGCTGATGGTGTCTGCACCCACCCAGGGGCCTGCAGCCTGTGCCAGATGAGGAAGTGATCGACCTGTATGGGGGCACCCAGCACATCCCACTGTACCAGATGAGCGGCTTCTACGGCAAGGTACTCTCTCCTCCTGCTGCTGCCCCAGGCAGCTCAGGTCTGTGCTGTCACTGCAAACACAGGGCCCGCCCCAGTCCCATGAACCAGCCCTGACCCACAGGCTGTGCCCTCTGCCAGTGTCCCAGGGCAGAGTCAGGGCCTCTGGTCAATAAGGCTGGGAGTGAGTGACGGGACTGAGGTGTACTGAGATGGTGGCCCCTCCCCAGGGTCCCTCCATCAAGCAGTTCATGGACATCTTCTCACTGCCAGAGATGGCACTGCTTTCCTGCGTGGTGGACCACTTCCTGGGCCACAGCCTGGAGTTTGACCAGGCACACCTCTACAAGGATGTGACAGTGAGGCTGCCGGGCCTGCCCCTGGGGATGGCAGGGAGGTGGAATCCAGCTACAGCAGGGCAGGCTGTGGGCCCTGCTGCACCCTCACTGTCCCCCGCTGCCCCCAGGACGCTATCCGAGACGTGCACGTGAAGGGCCTCATGTACCAGTGGATCGAGCAGGACATGGGTAAGGGTGGACAGTCGCCCTGCCCTGCGGCCTGCCTGGCCTGGGGTAGTAGGCTTGGCCCTCACAGACCCATCTTCTCCCACTAGAGAAGTATATCCTGAGAGGGGACGAAACGTTCGCTGTCCTCAGCCGCCTGGTGGCCCACGGGAAGCAGCTGTTTCTCATCACCAACAGCCCTTTCAGCTTTGTGTGAGTCCCCCTGTAGGAGGGGCACAGGGCCAGGGCTGGCGGGGGTGGGCAGGCACAGAGCCACCCTCAGACCACCTGCCGCCTGTCCACCTCTGCACAGGGACAAGGGGATGAGGCACATGGTGGGCCCCGATTGGCGCCAACTCTTCGATGTGGTCATTGTCCAAGCGGACAAGCCCAGCTTTTTCACCGACCGGCGCAAGTATGGCTCTGAGCCTGGCCGAGGCAACGGGGTTGGGGAGGGGGAATGGAAGCCCCACCCCTGATGAGGGGACTGAGACACAAGGCCAGCCTGGCCTTTGTGCTCGGGTGAGGATGCCCCCTTGTTGGCTTGAGCAGGTGGGCCTTTGTGGGGGGAGTACTGGCCCTGCAGCTGTGCCATGTGCTGGAAACCAAGCCTTTGACCTCCACTCCCAACCAGGCCTTTCAGAAAACTTGATGAAAAGGGCTCGCTCCAGTGGGACCGGATCACCCGCCTGGAAAAGGGCAAGATCTATCGGCAGGTGAGAGCCATCTGGGGCCAGGGATGGTACACAGGGCCCCCCAAGGCCCCAGACTGTGGAGGGGGCAGCCTCTGAGGAGGAAGCACAGCCTCCTTGGCCCTGGCCAGAACCCCACATCTTCTTCCCATCCCAAGTCCACTGCAGGCCTGGACGCAGGAGTCCCTGGGGAGTGGCTGTCAGGGTGAAGGTCTAGGCAGCGGTCAAGAGCTTGGCCTCTGGGTCAGGCTGCCGGCATCTGAATCCCAACTCCACTACTCAGGAGCAGCAGGAGCCTGGCCTAGTCTCCTGGCCTTTCTGTGCCTTGCTTTCCTCATCTGCAAAAGTGGTATAACACCCTCTACATGAGTTGTAGTGTGCAGCCCTTGGAGTGGCCCGACAATCACTGCATGCCCAGTCAGTGGCACTGTTAGTTGGGGCTGAGCACTGTGCAGCCAGAGCAAGCCTCACAGGAGTGCTCTGGGAGACTCCCTTTCTGACTGTCTGAAGCTGGCGAGGGGATTGGGTGACTGTGAACAGCAGTGATTAAGGCATTTGGCCCTGGATGGAATGCAGAAATCCTGGTTAAGCTGGTCCTTTCTTTTGGGTGTGGGGGTTCCAGAGGCCTCAGGGCAGGGAGGTGGGGAAGCCAGCACTTGGACCACTGGGCACAACCACAAGGAGCAGCCTTGGGGTACCCAGTGAGGAGGCTGGGCTGCAGGGGCACTCCCACCCCAGCTACTTCTGACCACTGCTTAGCTGCCTCCCTGCTTCCCCCCCACCCCGCCCCCCTTGAGTGCAGGTCTGCCCCTCAGCTCTGAGGGTGATACTCTCCTTTGTCTTGGCATTCTTGGCTGTGGCTGAGGAGGGTCACGCTTCTTTGTGGGAAATGTCTTTTTCTCCCTTGGCAGCTTTTAGGCTTTCCTTTATACCTGGTGTTCTGAAATTTCATTGTGTGTGTATGTGTGTGTGTGTGTGTGTGTTTGTTTCTCAGGAACCTCACTCTGAGGTCCTCTTTCCCTGCCCTGTCTTTCGAGTTCTTGTTGCTGGAACCTCAGGCTCCATCCTTCCTGACTCACACCTGCCCATCGAGATTGTTTCTCTTGGTCAGGGGGATGGATGTCCTCTGCATTCCTTCCACCTCACCGCTTTCCTCTTCAACAGACCCACCTGCTTCTCAGGCTTTCCACTTGAGCTTATTTCAACAATTAAGTTCTTTTATAACCACCTATTTTCCCCATGGTTTTCCTCTGGGGCTCTTGGATGCAGGCTGCTCTGTTAACTCTCTTTCGCCAGGTATGAATTCTCCTCACTTCTGGGGTGTGGGCCTCTGCCCCTGGTGGCCACTGCATTTCCTGCTCTGGACCCTTCTCAGTTTCTGCTCCCCTGCCAGCTGCCCTGGTTGTGTTGAGCCTGGCTTGGGTGTTTGTATCTTTTCTGTGGCTTCGGGGCAGGAGGGGCAGCTGGCCTCACAGTGAGGTCTGCCATTTATCAGCTGGGTCCCTCTGGGCTGGGGTGAGGGAGCCAGGAAGACCCGGGTCTAAGGGCCTCCTCTCCTTAGGGCCTCTGCTGCAGTGTGTTTCCCACAAAGGGTGGGCTCAACCTCTAGCCTGGTGGGTGTGAGACCGCGGGGAGGGGAGGCTCTTGAGGCACAGGACATTGTGCCAGCCCTACAGGAACTTTCCAGGGCAGGCAGGCCAAGCGTGAGGGGGATGTGTTGAGGCCTAGAGCACAGACGGGACAGCAGGGCCATGGGAAAGGGCAGCCCAGCATCCGGCTAGAGGGCCCTCGCTGCCTCTGGGGATTTGGGTGGCCTAGTAGAGGACAAGGCCTGGTTCCAGCAGCCGCATGGGGGTCCCCTCAGCGCACTTGGCTCAGAGGTGTCCCTGCTCCACCTCTCCCCAGGGAAACCTGTTTGACTTCCTGCGCCTGACAGAATGGCGAGGCCCCCGTGTGCTCTACTTCGGAGACCACCTCTACAGTGACCTGGCGGTGAGGGGGAGCAGGGCCGGGCTGCAGGAGGAGGATGGGGAGCCCTTCCAGCTGGCGCTCAGCCCATCCTCGCCCTCCCCAAACACCAGGACCTCATGCTGCGGCACGGCTGGCGCACAGGTGCCATCATCCCCGAGCTGGAGCGTGAGATCCGCATCATCAACACAGAGCAGTATATGCACTCACTGACGTGGCAGCAGGCGCTCACTGGGCTGCTGGAGCGCATGCAGGTGCGGGACGGGGCGGGGCGGGGCGGGGACTGCCACCTCCACAGGCACACACACCGAGCAAGCGCACACCATGTCTCCCCCAGACCTACCAGGATGCAGAGTCACGGCAGGTGCTGGCTGCCTGGGTGAAGGAGCGGCAGGAGCTGAGGTGAGAGGGTGGGGCCAGGGTGGGAGTCCTGGCCCAGCCCCATTCTGCACCCAGCCCCTGCAGCACCCCCGTGTCTCCCTCCCCAGGTGCATCACCAAGGCACTGTTCAATCCTCAGTTTGGGAGCATCTTCCGCACCTTCCACAACCCCACCTACTTCTCGCGGCGCCTCGTGCGCTTCTCCGACCTCTACATGGCCTCCCTCAGCTGCCTGCTCAACTACCGCGTGGACTTCACCTTCTACCCGCGCCGCATGCCCCTGCAGCACGAGGCACCCCTCTGGATGGACCAGCTCTGCACTGGCTGCATGAAGACGCCCTTCCTTGGCGACATGGCCCACATCCGCTGAGGGCACCTTTATTGTCCATGTCAGGCCCCCAGCCCTCCTGCCCTGCCCACTCCGGGCATTTGTCCAGACAAGCAATAAAGGCCGTCCGTCTCCTTCCTGTACACGGCTCTGTTTTAGCCCCAGTCGCATCACTTGACCTCCAGGATCCTCTGCGTGTCGGGGAAGTCCTCCTCTAGGAGCGAGTCCTGGGATAAAAAAAAAAAACAAAAAAAACCTGTTGCCGTTGAGTTGATTCTGACTCAAAGTGACCCTTTAGGACAAAGTAGAACTGCCCCATAGGGTTTCCAAGGAGCGCCTGGTGGATTCGAACTGCTGACCTTTTGGTTAACATCCGTAGCTCTTAACCACTATGCCATCAGTGAGGGCCAATTGTGGCTAGGCAGAGACCAGGCCCTGGGCCCACTTCCACGTCCCCCATGCCCCCCTATACACTCACATCAAAGGGCTCACAAAAGGCATCGGGGCTGCCAAAGACAGGGTTGGGAACGGAGACCAGGGTTGGGCTGGTCCCCTCCTGCCACGGGGAAAAGTCATCATCAGCGTTGTCTTCCGCCTGGAAGCAGAGAGGGGGTGGTGAGTAGTAAGGGGCTTCATGTAAGGTCAGAGGACCCAACCTCCCCCACTAGTCGTCAGCCCAACTACCTGGAAGGTGGAGAAGCCAAAGCCCGTGGTCTTGCCTCGGGCATGGAGGTAGAACGCTCCGGCCACCAGGCCAAGCAGTGCTACAGCGGCCACCACAGCCCCCACGCTTGCCACCACGGGTGGGGCCTCATGTGCCAGCGCTGCCCGCTGCAAACACCAGGAGAGTGTTAAGGACTCGGCCAGAGTTGTCAGCTCAGCCTTCCCCACCAACCCTGACTCACAGGCTGTGGAGGTGCCAGGAGGGGGCTGGCCAGAGCATGGATGATGCCGTTGACTGCTATGATGTCCCACTGGATGACACCGCCAACGACCACTGCCCCTGGGACCTGTGGGAAGAGCAGTCAGACCCGGGGATGAGGAAGGGCCAGGGCCAGCAGGGAAGGGGCAGCAGCCAGACTCACCACAGGGGCCTGAGAACTGTTGCCAGGGCCCAAGTCACTAATGACGAGGCTGAGGCCCGAGTGGGCAGGGAGCAAGGTTCCCTGGCTGGCGTTGGCACTCAGGAAAGTGGTGTTGGAGGCGTGCAGCTCCAGGTCTGGGCCACTCAGTGTCTGTGGGCGAAGCAATGCCTATTGGCCTGGGCGAGCCAGAGGGAGCAGAGTCTAGCCCTGCTCTGCCCATATCCCCCGGTACCATGTTGTCCACAAAGCCTTCGTTGACAGGGACAAAGAGTGTCTTGTAGGTGAGCTCGTCATCTAGGAAGTCCAGGAAGTCAAGACCTTGCTGGGTGGCATTGGCATAGTCCAACAGCATCTGGGAGGGTGGGAAGGCAGGGATGAGGGCAGGCTCCCTCCCCAGGAATCCAGCTACCCCGTCATCCCCACAGCCCAAGGCTGGGTGCCTGGACACCTCGTAGAAAGTGGAGAAGTTGGCAGTGGCAGCCAGTATGTCAAGCAGCTTCCCGTTGCACATGCTGGTCCCATCGCCCACAAAGCCATCGCGGCACTGGCACTCCACGTCTGCCGAAAAGGCAGGTCAGTGAGTCAGTGGATCGGTGGGAGGGGGTAGAGCCAGGGATGAAGCACGGTGGGGTGGATGCACCTTGTATGCGATAACAGTAGGCGTCCCAGCGCTCCGAAAGGTTCTGACGGGCGCCCAGGCTGACTATGCCCACCTTGCCGTCACCGCAGTCCGCCGCACGGAAAACGACGGGGTGGGCAGCTGAGCCATTGGCCAGCCAGCCCACAAGACACATGTGGAAGCCAAGCTGCAAGGGCAGGAGGGGATACTGAGACGCAAGACCCAACTCCAAGGGCCCCCACAGGTTCAGCTCCAGACTCTCAGGCCCCACGCACCTGCTGGGCAGCAGAGAGCTGAGGGAGAGAAGCCAGGACAGCTCCCTGGGCCTCACACGCTGCCTCGGCCTCTGAGAAGGTCAGGCCATAAGGGCCGCTGGTGGCCTGGAGGTGGAAGACCCCAGCCCGTTTCTCTGCAGAGGGGAGGGGTGCATGGTCAGCTGGCAGGCACAGAGGAACAAAGCGGCGGCACGGGGGAGCAGGCAGGGGAGCACACCCTGGAAGTGCAGGTCAGTACACACGGCATCCACGTGACAGGGTCGGGGCCGGATCAGGCAGCGGTCTACGGGCGACTCGGCCTCCTCCAGACACTGCAGCCCATCACCCACGTAACCAGCGTGGCACTCACAGCGCCGGGTGTTCTGCGAGAGGGGAGAGTGGATGGGCGCCCTTCAGGGCTGGGGAGCGGGGCTGCACGGCCTCCCCACCACCCTGGCCACTGGGTTTCCCCGCCTGCTCACCGGGCCGGTGCTCAGGCAGTCGGCATGCTCACTGCAGCCCCCACGGTGGCCGTCTTCACAGGGGTTGCGGGCCTGGCAGATCCAGCCATCACCCTCATAGTCAGGCAGGCAGGTGCAGGTGACCACTGTGCCCACCTGGCTGCAGTTGGCATGCTCACTGCAGCCGCCACGCCCATCCTGGCACAGGTCCGCCACTGGAGGCAGGGAGGGAGACGTTTGACCAGGTGACCCAGGGCGAGTGGGGGCACTCCCACCCCCACGTCCCCATCCACCTGCTTACCTGTGCACTCACGGCCGTCCCCTTCGTAGCCAAGGCTGCACTCGCAGCTGTTATTCTCACGGCACACGGCCTGGGGAGCGCAGGGTGGGGTGCACACAGGCTGCAGCTCTGTCCCCCGACACCCAGCCCCAGAAGCCAGGTCAGTAGCTGCCCTCCTGGCCTCCCCATCTCTCCCACCCTCAGTGTCTCCACCTAAGCCTGCCGTCGGGGCATGCAGTGGGGGGTGCAAGTATACACAGTGTGCAGGGTGGGCACAGTCGAGGGCCACTCACCCAGCTGCACCTCACAGCGGAGCCCAGTCCAGCCCTCATCACAGAAACAGGCGCCAGAGCCCCCAAGGCCCTCATCACAACGGCCATGGGAGCTGCAGTGGCAGGCTGGGGAGAGGGGCGGGGGGAAGACAGAGGTTGGTGGACAATGGAGGCCGAGGGACTCAGAGGACAGGGTGGGGGCGGGTGGGACGGACGGCTCACCTTGACAACGGGGCCCAAAGGCACCAGGGGCACAGAGTTCACACGCTGTCCCAGTGAAGCCCGAGTGGCACCTGCACTGCCCGCTGCCGCTCATGCCGTCCAAGCACACACCATGGTTACCACAGGGGTTGCTGGGGCCCCCGGGGCATGCTGGGCCATGGGATGGGGGTGTCAGGGTGGGGCCAGGGGCTGGCTGTCATCAAGGCTCCCACACACTCCTAGTCATGCCATCCACCCTCCACCCAGTGGAGCCCAAGGCTCCTCTAGAAACACTAATCCACCCAAGTCCCCACTCTGCTGAAAGAACCCTCCAGGCTCCCTTGCCCTGGAGAGCATCCAGGAACCCCCGTCCCAGAGCACCTCACCAAGTCCTGCCCATGTACCACCCACTCCACCTCTTAAAGCATCTCCTCCCGTAAAATCCACTGCCCCCCTAGACCTGTCCCAGCCCTTGACTACCCAAGACCCTTTCTCAGGGACAAGGGCCAGAGCTGTGCCCTCAGCTAGCTTGGGGGCCAGAGAAGTCTACCAGCAGTGTCCGTGACCTCATGACACTTACCTCGGCACTCACTGCCATAGTGACCGGAGCAGCAGCTGGGCTTCCAGGTGGTGGTGATACAGTTTCGGCGGCAGCCCCTGCCCAGGCCCTGGGGATGGCCCCAGAGGCTGGGCCGCCCCCAGAAGCTGCTGTGTGCCCAGGTGCGCAGTGAAGAGTGTGGCCGGAACTTCGTGTAGAAGTGCCAGCAGGCCTCGGGGCTGCCCTGGGCCAAGAAGAGTCAGGCTGCAGATAGCAAGAGCCTGGGGGTCCTAGGTCCTGCCCAGCCCTCTCCAGCACCCCCATCCCCTCACCTGCTCCTTCCAGCCCTGAGGACAAGGTGGCTCCAGTCCACAGATGCTGCAGGCCTGGACAGGATGGAGGCCCACACAGTAAGGTCAGATGGACAGGACAAGTGAGCTGGGTTCCCTACCCATCTAGGGCCTCCCTCACCTTCTGCACTAGCCGAGTCTCAAAGCTGTCACAGCGGGCACCAAGGCCTGGTGGCTCCAGCAGCTGGTCAATGCCATAGGCCAGGCCACCCTCAAAGGGCAGGTGCCGCTGCACAATGCGGGCATCATCCTCGCCCACCATGAGCTCACCCTGCAGGGGGAGGACATGGGGTGCATGGGGGTCACAAACGCACGGCTGACGCTCACAACCAGGGCCTCTGCCTCCCACCTCCCTCATCCAAGCCCTCTCCCCAGACTCACGGGTCGGGTGCGGCTGCAGGAGAAGGAGATGGGGGTCCCATGCATGGTGCGGAGTGGGCCCAGGTTGGGCAGGTCGGATGCCAGGGCCTGAGCAGATGGAGCCACAGTTGAAACTGGGCAGGCAGGCTGGGCTGCAGGCAGTGGGGACCAAGGTCTGCAGGTGCACTCACCTCGACATTGTGGATCACATGGCCCCGCAGAATGGCTGCCAGCTTGTCACGATGAGCCTCGTGGTACAGCCAGGCCTGGCGCTCAGGGGGCAGGGCTCGCAGGGCGGAGTCTGTGGGCCACAGCATTGTGAACGGTTTATGGGACACATCTTGAAGCAAAGGCAGGAGGCGAGCCACCTAGTGGGATGCGGCAGAGGTGTCTCCGTCATAACCTAGCCAGAAACTGGTGGGCAGAGGCAGGGGGCTGCACAGGACAGACCAGGAAGGGGCTGCCGGGTGCTCCAGGGACCCAGGAGTTCCCACCAGTCACACTCAGCTGCGGCCATCCCTGGCAGACACACACGTGCAGACATGGGCTTGCGCACACAGACTTGCACACACCTTGACAGTGCACACTATGGTCAGGTATGTGAGCATACATAAACGCACACGGTGCTCACACTGGGATGCTCGTGCACACAGATGTGCTCATGCAGGGGATGGGTTTGCACACAGAATAGTGAGCATGGACAGGTGAGCATACACACCATCGTACAACACTGGCAGACACCACATACACGTGCTCATACGCACACACTGATAGGCGCACACACAGGGGCATTACCTTCACGAGGCCACTGAAGATCCTATAACCAAAGCTCTCGGCAGCAGCGGTGACGTTTCTCTGAGGAAAGGTACCCATGAGCCACGAGGTCCAGCGGGGAGCTGAGGGGGAACCCGGGCCTCGGGCCGCCCGCCTCCCAGCCTCCAGCCCATACCCAAGTCTTACCTGCGGGGTTGGGGCAGCGTCAGGCTCCCAGTGCAGCACGTCAGGCGGCAGCAGGACACGGTCGATGAAGTGCAGGACGCCGTTCACCGCCTCTTGGTCGCTGCTCACGACGCGCGCGAAGTCATTGATGTATATGCTGCCCTGGGGGCGGGGCACGGGCGCGTGGGGGCGGGGCCCAAGGCTGAATGAAGCCGATTGGTGGGGTGCCCGGGAGCTGTGGGTGGGGCCTGAGGCGGGGCGGAGCCCGCGTTGGGCTAAGTCGTGGGGGCGATGGGCGGGTCTCGGAGCACAGCCAGTCCGGGGTTCAGAGTGATGGGCCCGGCTCATGGCGATGGGCGTGGCCAGGTGAAGGGCGGGGGCCCTGGGCGGAGTCAAGGCACAGGGCTGGGCTCACTCCCTCTCCGAGCATCTTAGCAGCGGCAGGTACTCAGCTCAGGGCAAAGCAAGGAGCAGGGCCCAGATTGTGGGAGTGGACGAGGTAGGACTACTCTCCCTCTTAGTGAAGGACGCCCGGCCCGGGGGAGGTGAAGAGGCTTAAGTGCAGGGGTGGGTAGGGTGCAGGCACACACACTAAGGGGCGGGGCTTGAGGGGGCTGAGTCCTGGGCCTAGGGGGCGGGTCGCAGTTGGAGTCGGAGGGGAAGAGAGGAGAAGGGGCTCAGGCTCACCTCCCTCTCGCTGAAGCGCAGCGGGTGCCCAGACAACGCCGTGACGTACTCGGCGTCCAGCAGCTCCTGGCTCCGCAGCTGCCGGCAGCCGACCACGTGGTAGCGGAACACGAGCTGGCGGTGTGCGCGAATTCGGGCGAGCTCATCCTGGAGAGGGAGTCGTGAGGGGGGTGGGCAGCTCCTGACTGCCGCCTCTGCCCACGCAGCGCCCACCACCCGAGGGCCCGTCCCTCCCAGCCGCACTCCGCGGGTGTTACCAGCGTCAGGTTGGTCAGCAGGTCCGAGTGCGGCACGAAGATTGTGAACGGCCCGTCACCCTTGAGCTCCTTGTACTCCTGGAGGAACCGAACCCAAACCAAACCCAACCCGTTGCCGTCGAGTCAATTCCGACTCATAGGACAGAGTAGAACTGCTCGTATAAGGTTATCCAAGGCTGTAATCTTTACAGACTGCCGCATCTTTCTCCCTTGGAAGCCGCTGGTAGGTTTGAACTGCCGAGTGCTTTAACCATTGCGCAACCAGGGCACCTCACTCTTGGATGGGGGGAACAGCTCAAGTGGAAGGAGAGCCACCTGGGACCAACCTGGGGCTTCCACGATCTTCCAAGAAAGACTTGGTCTCTGAGAGACCAGCCCAGCCAACCCCGACTCAGAGAGGCCCAGAGAGGAACAGGCCTGCAAGTCACACAGGCCTGTGTTGGACAGAGGGAGTTGACATGGGCCTGGCACTCACCAGGAGGTGGAGGATGAAGAATGAAGCATGCCTGTCCCGGAGGAGCTCCTGGGGGGTGGGGTTGGGGGGGTGAGGATCAGCTCAGATTTTGGGTGGCCCCCATTCAGGGCCTGGTGCCTGTTCCAGCACCTTCAGCCCAAGGTCTGCTGGCCGAGGCAGAGATGAGGAAAGGAAAGCCGGGGGGGTGGGGTAGGGGGACGGGGGTCTGAGCTGGGGTTAGGATTATTTTCATGGGTCATAGCTAGGGTCGGGCCCAGGTGGAGTCAGGGGTCAGGCTTAGGGTCATGGCCAGGGATCTTGGCCAAGATCATGGGTAAGGCCCATGGAGCATAGCGAAGGTCAGGTCAGAGGTCAGACTTGGGCATCATTACCAGGCCAACTCGGGCACGGCAGGTGAATCCGTCACCCACGGTGTGGGCTGCGTCGCAGGTGCACGTCCTCTGGCCATCCCGCGTGCTTTTGCACACTGCATAGGGGCTGCAGCCTCCATTGCGCTGAGGCAGGGACAGGAGAAAGAGGCATCAGTGGCTCCCAGGACTCTACCCCACCCAACCCCCAGAGCCCCATTTCCTGCAGATCAGCCAGAGTGGCGCTTGGGGGGAAGATGGCCCACCCTTCGGAGGCCCTTAGGACCTGCAGTGGGTGAGGAGGGCTGGTTCCTGCCCCAGCCCCCTCCCCTCATGGAATGAGGTGGGACTGAGGGCCTGACCTGGGAGCAGGGGTCCAGGGGCTCGCAGGTCCGGATGCCATCTCCACTATAACCCTCCCGGCAGCTGCAGGAGACCTGTCCCCCAAAACCTGATCAGTGGGGCTGCTGGGGCCAACGGCTGGCCAGTGCCCAGGACAGAAATGGCACCCCCTCCCCTGTGGGGGATGGCACAACCTCAGTGCCCAACCCTGCCCCACTGACCTGCTGGGAGCCCGTGGGGATACAGTCGGCATGGATGTGGCAGCCCCCGTGGCGGATGAGACAGCTGTTAGCTTCTGAGGGAAGAGACGCTGGGCTGAGGGGCGGCCCTCAGTGGCCCCTCCATCCATCTGCCCATCTGAACATCCAAGTGCTCATCGCCGACTCTCTCAGTGTCCTCAGTCCCCACAACCCTGTGTGCCCTGAGCCCTTCCTAGTCAGACCCGGATCATGGAAGCCAGACCTCCAGCCCCACACACACCAGGTTGGGAGTCCCAGCCTCACCCTGGCACAGCTCCCCATCGCCCGTGTAGCCTTCCTGGCAGGTGCATGTCCGCTGTCCAGGTGCCACCTTGGTACAGTTGGCATGGGGGGAGCAGCCCCCGTGGTCATGGGCACAGGGGTCCACCTCTGGGGGCAGATGGAGCCAGGCAGCCATGAGGAGTGGGCCCAGGAGTGGGGTGGGAGGGGAGGAGGGCATGGGAGAAAGGAAAAGGCCAGAGCGGGGCAGGACCAGAGCTGGGACGGCGGTAGAGACTGGGACCTCGTGGGAGTGGAGGCAGTCTGTGGGCACAGCTACCCCAGGGCTTCAGGGAGGGGCCCAGGGCATCCGTGTGGCTGAACCTGAACAGTGGGTGCCGTTGCCCGAGTATCCCGCGGCGCAGACACAGGCGGGGGCTCCAGCCAAGTTCTGAATGCAGCTGCAACGGATGGCAGCGGCTCAGCCTGCGCCTACCCAGTCCCTGCCCTGATCCCACCACCCTCCCACTCGTCCACCTGGGCTTACTCACTTGGCATTGGGGTCGCATTTGTTTGGACACTGAGGGCTGGTGATTTCTGGGGAGTAGGAGGATGGTTCTGGTCATTAGGACCCAGGAACTGCCTCCCCTGGAGTCACTGCCCCCTCCCCCGAGGGGCCCACTCACTCTGGTCACAGCGGAGGCCCTGCCAGCCCACATTACAGACACAGCTTCCATCTCCATTCAGCCCCTCCTGGCACAGCCCGTGGGCACAGTTACACACTGGGAGTGGGACAAGAAGGGACAGGAGTTACCTAGTGCCCCTTTCCTGCCCTCCTCCCCCGCCTGGCCTCCCCCCAGGCCTCACCTCCGGCACAGTTGGCCCCATAGCGGCCTAGCTCACACATCTCACAGGCTGTTCCGTGGAAGCCCTCCTGGCAGCGACACTCCCCGCTGCCCAGGAGCCTGTCCTGGCACTGCCCGTGGCCCGAGCACACACCGCCCAGGCCCCCCGGGCACGGCTCACACAGTGTGCCAAAGAAGCCGGGGCAACAGTCAGGCACCTGCCGGGGAGGGGACAATCTCCAGCATGGGCCAGAACTGAGCGTCAGGGGGTAGAAGGAACAGGGAAGAGGGGACAGCCACCTCGGAGCCACGCAGCTATAGAACTAAGCAAGCTGGAACCCCAGACCCAGGGGCGTGCAGGCATTCAGAGAGGGAAGGGCCATGGAGAATGCTTTCTACAACCCTCCCCATGGCAGGGGTGAGGAAACTGAGGCTCAGGCAGGGACAGGCCGAGCCCAGATCCCACAGTGAAGGGCAGAGCTGGGCCCGGGACCTGGTTACTGCCTCTCGGGCTTGGTTGACGGGGCCAGCTTTGGGCTGAGCCCCTTTCTCCCTCCCCGCAGCCCCTAGGGTGGACACAGTGACAAGCACTAGCCCCTCTGGCCTCAAACCTCTGGACCCCCTCCCCTACCTCTGGCACTGGCCTCACTCTAACCCCAGCCCTGCCTCTGCCCTTGAAATGAGGCTCCTCCCCTGGACCCCCACTCCCACCTCCTTCTGTGTGGCCAAAGATTTGGGAGGGTTGTGGGGCTTCGGGGCAAACCTCAATCTTCTTGGCGCATGTGTAAGAACAGCCCCGGGAGAAGGATGAGCCAGAGCGGTAGAGACAGCTCTTCCTGGGGGTGTCCTGGGAAGGGGGACAGGCAGGAAGGTCAGCCAGTGGTTTGGGCAAGGCAGGGCAGGGCATGGGGAGACAGATGGACTACAGGTATCAGAGTGGACGGGACCAACTCGAAGGATGGCAGAGAGTTGGGGAGGGTCCAAGACAGACCAGGTGAGGGGAAGACAGGCAGGGTCCCAGCCCGGTCCAAGGGGTCACGCACTTGGGCCGCAAGTCTGAGCAGACCTGGGCCCAGGCCTCCTGGCCTCTACCAGGGATGTCCTCAGCCCATGCCGTTCCCCAGTCCCCCAGGCATGGGCTGAGTAGGCCTGGGGGCTTGGACACCTGGGGAACAGGAGAAGCAGGCTGGAGCTTTGCTAAGCCCAGCCTCACCTGCAGCTGGTAGCCCTGGGTGCAGCGGAATTTCCGGGTGCAGTTGATGCATTTCTCCTGAGGGCAGAGAGGGCACAGCGTCAAGTTGTCCGGGAATGAGAGCCCCAAACCCTTCCTCCTTCCCCTGAGAGTGCTTCTACCCCCGACTGAGCACCCTATCCCCTCCAGCCAAGCCAGCCAGCAGCTCCCAGCTCTTAACTCCCCACGCTGCCCTCCTCCGGCCCCAGTCCTCACCCGCAGGGCCTCAGCATGACTGTGCAGGCAGCGGCTTGAGCCCACGGTCAGGACTCCAGACAGGCCGAACAGTGAGCGGCCTGGGGCTTGCAGCACGGGGCCTTCCAGTGGCATGTGGTTCACCTCAGCCTGGGGTGGGGTGGGGGAGGAGGCTGAGTGTCCCCCACGCCGCACCCTACCACCACCCTCACCCCAGAGGCTATAAGGCCAGAAAGGCACTCTAGGGCTGGAAGGTATCTCCAGGGATGGAAGGGCTTCCGGGATGGGCAGGTCCACTGGAGCAGAGGTTGGAGGCTTTTGGGTGGGGGAACTCCAAAGGGAAAGGGTCTCTAAAAGCAAGGTCTCTTTGGTGGGGTCTCCTTGTCCCCCCAAACCTGGCCACTGTGGTTGTAGAAGACCAGCCAGTGGGCGGGGCCCAGGAGGGAGTTACGGTGTCCCCCTCTCCTCAGGTCTTCCAGGGAGAGCGCCTCCCCCAGGATCACATGGTGTCGCACTGTGTCCCCGTCCTGGGGGGAGGGGGGAAGGAGAGAGCTCAGGGGGCTCCAGGACTACCGAGCACCCTGGGCAACGCGTTCCACCATTGAGCCGCTTGCCCTGGGATGGGAGGCTCCCCTTCCCCACCATCACCCTTCACCCTGGCTGCCCTTGGCCTCACCAGGCTGCTGCTGTTGCCCTGGGCCTCCAGCGATCGGTTTGTGGGCACGAAGATGGTGTAGGCGGGGGCAGCCTCAATCTGGGGCACCAGCCTGTGGCGCTAGAGGTAGGAGGCAGGAGTCAGGGATGGGCATAGCTGCCCTCAGCCCTGACCCTGGGAGCCGGCCAGCTCCCTCCAGACCTGGGGGACAGTGCCCCTGACCAGATGCCCCCACCGGGCCTCCTGTACCTGCAGCAGCTCCTGGAAGAGGCTGAAGGCTGGCACAGAGCCCAGCTGCTGCAATAACCCCTGTCCCTGTAGCACGTCCCCGAGTGGAGGCAGTAAGACCTGGGGTGGAGCATGGGGGCTGGTCAGTGAGCTGCTGCCTCTCAGCTGCCTGGGAGGTTCCCTATGCACACTCCCTTCCATACCTGGCTGAGGATGTGCAGGACACCATTGGTGGCAAGGAGGTCAGCCACTTCCACACTGGCATTCTGCACCCAGACCCTCTGGAAGGTAGAGGGTGGAGTTTAGCCCAGGTGGGCTACTTAATGTGGGTACAGCACGAACAGATAGGCCTGGACACATTCAGACTCAGGACCTGCCAGATGGGCACACAGACCCTCAGCAGGGCCTCTGCGTGAGAGACTGGTGTGTACGTGCTGACAAGGATGGACAGACCTCCCTTGCCAGGGTGGTCACCTCGGGCCCAGAGACACACTGTCCATCAGCAAATGTGTCCTGAGTTCACTTTCCCGAGTGAGACACTGGGCGGGTTGAGGGGACCCCAATCTCACCCCTTGGGTCCCTGGTCTGGGGGCTCCCTCCTGTGCCCTGCCTGGCCCCACTCTTCCACCCAGAGTTCACCACGTACCCCACTAACGTTGTGAATCTCCCAGCGTGTGGTGGGGTTCAGGGTGGCCACATCCTGCCCACCCAGCCGGGCCAGCTCCTCCTCAGAGTGGGCACCTTGGAGAAAATGGGCCCTGCAGGGGCAGTTTAGAGGGTTATAGAACCAGGTTAGTGCAACCTGCAGAGACCCCAGGGGCTGAGGTCCACCCCAAACAGGTAGTCGCAAGCCAGTCTGAGGGCCCAATTCTCCCGCTCCTCTGGGAGGGGCTGCTCCTGCACCGAAGACCCCCCCCACCCCCGCCAGCTGCCCTACCTGACCAGCTGCGGCAGCATCCTCGGCTGCAGCCAGAAAGCCCGGTCCTTGGCGCTCAAGCTGCGGATGGCAGATTCAGAGGGCACCAGGGCTGTGACGCGGCTGTCGGCAGGAAGGGTGACGCCGGCGCTCTGGGAACCACGGTGTGCAGGGGCAGGGGGTGTGATGAATGTAGCCACCACCTTGAGATCACCTGCTCCCAGCCTCTGGGCCTGCCCCCAACCTCCAACTCTGGGAGGTGTTATGTGGTGCCCCTGCACCCAGGGAGACCTCCTGGATTTGAGCCCCCATCCCCAGCATTCTGCCCTGTTCTACCTTGATCCACTGGGAGAAAACAGAGAAGTGGGCGTTTGCCTCCAGCTCCTAAGGGGAGGGAAAGAGCTGAGGTCACGGGCCCTCCTCCAAGCCCTCCTCCCCACCCAGCGCGCTGAACACTGCCCCTTTCCTAGCTGTGGTGCGGGGGAGGACCCCTCCCCAAGCATAGAGAACAGAAATGAGTCTGGCACCACTTACCCGCAAGATGTCTCCATAGCAGCTGAAGCCGTCACCCCCATAGCCAAGGGGGCATGTGCAGACCCGCTGACCTCCTCCCACTGCCCGGCAGGTGGCCTGGGGTGGGAGTAGGGCAGAGACACAGTTCTCCATTCAGCACCCATAAGGCCAACCCCGCCCATCCTCTCTCTCACTGTTCACTCTTGTCTCCCACCCCCGGCCATCTGCCTGCCCAGCCACCCATCCCCCACTACCCATCCCCCCTCACCCGGTCTGAATTTCTGGGGTTCCTTTGGTGTGCCTGGCCCTGCTCTCCCAGGTCATTGAGTATCTGACGGGGAGTTACCCTACCCCGTAAGGACAGATGGGGCAGGGGCAGGACTGTGGGAGGCCCAGGAGGCACGGGCCCCGCCTTGGGGGCAGATGCTCGGGGAGACTGGGCTGAGAACAGGAGGAGCCAGCCAGGCTGAGGTTGTGGGACGTGGGACGTGGGACGGGAGGCCTTGTGGAGATTGTGAGAATGAGGGAGGTATGGAGGTGTTAGGGCAGAGCAAGGTCTGGGGTCAGCAGGGAGCTCCAACTGGCTTGGGGAGGGAGGTGAGTCTGGTGGGCAAAGTGGGGGATGGATGATGGAGAGAGGAGGCTGGGCTGCGTGTTGCAGGGCCCCGTGGCCAACGTAAGGGAGAGTGAAGACTTTATCTTATGGGAAAGGGAGTGGCATGGTTGGATTTGGGTTTAGTGAGATCCCCATCTTGACAGAAGACAGAGACACTCAGAGAGAGAGAGATCTGCAGCCTAGGCCCAGCCTGGATACATTCTCCAGGGCTCCGAGCCCTTTCACCTCCTCACCAGGTCATGGCAGCCACCATTGCCCACCCGGCAGGGGTCGATGGGGCTGCACAGGTAGCCGTCCCCGGCGAAGCCCAGCTTGCAGGTACACCGACTCTGGACAGGTGGGGCAGCAGAGGGCTCATCTCACCAGAGTGCCCAAGCGTTCCCTGCTCCGCCTCTCGGCTCTCCTGGGCACTGCCCCTGGGAGGTCTGCCCAGACCCCAGAGGGGCTCCTCCCAGTCCCACCCTTGAGGGCCACTTCCAGGTTGGGAGACTGAGGCCCCGAGAGCAGACTGGCTCTTGGGATCAGTCGAGGAAGTGGTGACACCACAGGGAAGCATCCATGGGGGTTCGGTGCCCCTCTACTCAGGCTGGGTATGGCATGGGCAGCTTCCCTGCCCACGCTGCCCAGGTCAGCAGCTTGTGGTGAGTGGGCTGTCTGCCAAGGCCAGCCCCAGGGATGGCAGCTCTGATCTCACCTCCACACCTGCCGCCGTGGTGGGCTGCTCTGATCCTTCCTGCTAAATGCCAGATTGCTTTCTACACTGCCGGGTGAGTGACCCGTGAGACACCGCCCCCAGCTCTCCAACGCCCCTGTTGGCAGGTTGGGAACAGTCTAAACCTGCTCATTCAAGTCCTTGGGTTCTGCATTTTAAGGCTCCTAATGGGTTCAGAGGCTCCAGCTCTCACGCCTGAGTTCTCCCTGCTAAGGCCCCACAAGGGGTTGGGAGGACAGGGAGCCCCATGGGACTCTGCACAGCCCTATGCCATGCAGAGCTTGGCCCCGAACCAGCCAGGCTGGCCTCCCAATCCGTGTATTAGAGATTTTTAATGCCTGTCAGCCCGAAGGTTCACCACATGGAAAGTTTCAGTCTCTAAGATCCCGTGACTAGATTCTGAGGTTGCAGAGTTCCAGAGCTGAATTTCCAAGAGTCTAGAGATTATGGAGAAACCCTGGTGGCGTAGTGGTTAAAAGCTACTACTGCTAACTAAAAGGCTGGCAGTTCAAATCCACCAGGCTCTCCTTGGAAACTCTATGGGGCAGTTCTACTCTGTCCTGTAAGATCACTATGAGTCAGAATTGACGGCAACGGGTTTGGTTTTTTTAAGAGATTATGGGATGTCACTTCCCCCAGGCAGGGCCTCCGCCTGCTTTGCTCAGTATGGCATTCCCTAAGTCTACAGCAGGGACTAGCATGTAACAGGTGCCTGGACACGTGCGGAACAGATGCGTGGATGATGGACGAATCCCAGATTGTGACTCCACAGTTCAGAACTGGATTCTCGTTTGTGTCTGAGGCTCAAGATCCTGAACTTGAGTTCTTGGAGTGGATGTTCCTGGAGTCCAGCGGGGTAGGGAGGGGGTCCCCAGGACTTGAATCCCCAGCCCCCTCTGCCATCCTGGGCCTGCCCTCCTCACCTGCCCGGGGCCCACGTAGCTGCAGAGGGCATCGGCGTGGCAGCCGCCTCGTGCGTCCAGCTCGCACTCATCGATGGCCACGCAGACCCGGCCGTCCCCACTCCAGCCTTCATGGCACGTGCAGCTGTAGGTACCTGGGGCTCCGGGGACACACTCGGCCTGAGGAAGTCACAGACAAATGACTCAGGGGCTCAGGGCCACTGGCAGAGGGAAGGGAGTGTCCTACCTCCCACTCCTCCCTCTCTCCCTCAAACTCTGGGTCCAGGAGAGTCCCTAGGTCAGGGCTTTAGGGAGGGGGCAACAAGACTGACATTCTCTGAGCAGCCGCCACGGTCCGGGTGGGCACAGGGGTTGCTGGGTGTACAGGAGAATCCATCGCCCTCAAAGCCATCAAGGCAGACACACCTGGGATGGGGGAAGGTGAGGACTCCAGTGAGCCTCTAGAAGAGGCTAGAGGCTGAGCAAGGTCATCGATAGGGGCAAAGAGGAAGAGGAAGGGCCCAAGCACGGGTCCTCACCTGGCGACACCCTCCTGGCTGATGCAGCGGGCATGCTGGTGGCAGTGCTGGGCCAGGCCTGTGGGCCCACAGTCCCCCATGGACTCATTGCAGAAGCGGCCACTGAAGCCGGGGGCACACGTGCCATGCTGGCACACACCCCTGCTGCCTGGACGGTTGTCACATAGACCATGGACACAGCCACAGTCTGTAGAAAGGAGATGGACCAGAGAAATTGAGGCAAGAGGCAAGGCTGGCTGGGAGCCAGGATGGGTTTAGGGGAGGCTGAGAATGAGGTAGCCAATGTAGACTTGAGTTTAGGGTCACAAAGTCAGAGGTTATCCCAGACTTGGTGGACAGGCAGAGGAAATGTGAGGGGACATCCTGTGATTTCATTCACCCTATTCTAGCTGCCTTGCCCCCGCATCATTATCAGGAAGTTCTTCTGTGTGTCTGACCTAAATCCTGCATGCTTTAGATTAAGTCATGGTCCTCTTCCTGGCATGGGTAAAGGAAACATCTGTTTCTGTTCCCAAATCCTCCTCCATTCCCTCTGGCCTTCACCCTTCCTCCAGGGGCCCTGTTCCCCTTCTTGGGAGCCCCAGGCCCCTCTCCAAGTAGACTCTCTTTCTCTCTGGGAGGCAGCCTTGGCCGGGACCACTCACCTTCCTGGCAGTGGTCTCCATGTTTCTTTGGGTCGGAGCAGATGTGGCAGGCAATGCCCTTGTAGTCTGGGAAGCAGAGGCAGGCCCCATTGCCCTGGACCCCATCGCTGCACTGTGGGGGGGGCAGCAGAGAGGATCAGTCATGGAGAAGGCACTCTCCAAGTCCCTCCCCCAGCAGGATATCCTGAGCTGCTGCTGTCTCCAAGACCTCAACCTGGAAGGGACTTTCAAAATCACTGATGCTGCTAAAGAACCAGCCCCCTAAAAGGCACTTGGCCCTGGAGGTCTCATGGGTGATTTCTGCTCAACCTAGAAACATGTAACTCCTGTGTACTTCCATAGCCAGGTGCTAAAGTAACCCTGTTATCACAAAGTGACAAAAACAGAGTGCATAAGAAAACTACTGACAAATAGCCTTTGTGAAAATAGATGCAAACATCTATCTAATTAATTTTTTCTAATTAAAATATTAGAAATAACTTGGTCCAGCTTCCATTGCTTAGATATAGGAACCCAAGACCAGAGAGAGGCAGGCTTGGCTCAGACACACAGTCACTGGCTAACTCAGAAAGGAGCCCCTGCCTCCCCCACAAGTCACCCCAAGGGAGGAGAGCACTCACGTTGCCTTTGCCGTAGCAGGGATTGGAGAAGCCCCCAGGACACTGCGCACAGTCAGGTCCAAAAAACCCTTTGCAGCAACCAGGTTTCTGTAAGAGACAGACCATGTCTGAGTGGTAGGTCACACCACCTTTGCCGCTCCCTGGTCCCATCTCAGAGCAATGGGGCGAGTGAGGCCCTTCCGTGTCCCCTGTCACCCTGGGATTGGGTGCCCCATGCCTAGGGCTCACCATGATGGTCTGGTTGCAGTGGCGGGCGCAGCCCTTCTTCAGGACATTGAGCCCAGCAGGGTCGTGAATGTAGACACACTCCTTGGGGAAGATGTCCTGGGGGTGGACCATGCCAGGGTGTCAGCAGGTGTGGGCACTGGGCCCACCCCCTTCACTAGGCAGCGCTGGTCAAGAGGCCTCAGCTCTCTGGATCCAGCACTCCCACCCCTAGTGGGGCTGAGAAGTCCTGAGTCTCAGGCTTCTCCTAGCCTCCTGGCCCCTTCTCCCACCCTAACCCAGGGCGGAAACCTTGCTGGGCAGTCAGGAGTCAGGGAGCCCTGAGGGCTGGGCCAAGGGTGCTCACCAGCTCTATGCTGTTGGGGGGACACGTGCTGGTGTTCAGGGCTTGGCAGTCCACACAGGAGCCCTGGGTAAGGAGGAGGGAGGGGGTTTAGTCATTTATTTACCCAGCAAACCATAAGCAAGTGACACTGAGCTGAGACCTGAGGGATGAGAGAGCCAACCCCGGGAAAGCCAATGGTGACATTCCAGCAGAAGGAACAGCCAGGGCAGGGGCCCCGAGGTTGGAAAGAGCACAGTGTGTCTGGGGCCAGGGGCAGGAATGGGGGAGCATTAGGAGAC
The DNA here is from genome assembly GCF_000243295.1 of Trichechus manatus latirostris. Classification (NCBI taxonomy): domain Eukaryota; kingdom Metazoa; phylum Chordata; class Mammalia; order Sirenia; family Trichechidae; genus Trichechus; species Trichechus manatus. Next base: position 31,132,552 of record NW_004443937.1, on the reverse strand, counting down.
GAGGTCCAGGGTTGAGTCGGGTAAATCATAGGTGATTCATAGGCCTTGGCAGGGAGTCTGGGGACAGAGGAGTGGAAGCTGCAAGAGTAATTTCAAGGCAGAATCAACCGGACTGGTAAGGGCTGGATGTGGGGGGGTCCCCGGGAGATGCTTGTGGGTCTGCCAGTGGGCCCAGCCACTGTTATCCCAGTTGCTGACTTGAGGAGACTTAGAAAAAGGCGCCCCTCCCTCAGCCTCTGCTTCACAATTGGAAGACAGTCACCTGCAGAAGCCTGCATGGGTCTGGGAGTGAAAGGCCCAAGTCCTGCTCACCTCCACTATCTTGTGCTGCTCCTCATTGCAGTGCTTGGGCAGGATGGGCAGGATGGTTGGGGGCAGCAGGACACCCTCCAGCACGTGGATCACGCCGTTGGCAGCCAGCACATCCACTTGCCGCAGTGGGACCTCCTGAGGTCCCAGCAGGATGCGTCCCTGCAGCAGAGACCCACTGTGCACCCCGCCCAGCCCCAGACCAGCTGATCCAGCCCACCCTCACTGCCCTGCACTGCACCTCACAGCTCAGTTAGATCTGAGCAGCTTAGTGTGGTGGTCAAGCCCAGCCCACCATGCGTGTCCCCTCCCCACTCCCCTGGGCAGATGCCCCCTGCTCTGGCCAACAATTCCGCCCCAGCTCCATGCCCTCACCATGCAGTTCCCACCACGTGGAGCACCCTCCTCCTCCTGGGAGCCCTCCCACCCCAGCCACTATATCAGTCCCCCACATGACCCCCACTAGGGCCTAGCATAGTGTCCTGCCCACACAGGGCATGGAACACACAGGCAGAGCAAGAAAAGCCAAACAACTGGCCAGTTGTCCCCAGCCCGTCCACCTGCCCATTCATTCCAAATGTTGGTGGAACTTCACCTCCTCAGAGATGTTCACGACCAGGACCTGGTTTGCCATGGTGAGGACCCGACCCTTGGAGATGAGCCTCTCCGTGGTCATCTGGGGTGGGTGAGAGGGTGCCCTTGGGCTGGGCACTGGCCACACCTTGGAGCCATGCCCAGTCCCACCCAGGTGACTCACAGCTACCCTCTCTGGTCCTGGGGCTCTCCTCCTCTGAGCTGTAATAGTCCCAGAGGGAGGGGAGAGGAGACAGGGAGGAGAAGAGGCCCCTGGGAAGATGGATTCACAGACAAACTCCCAAATAGCCCAGCAGCAGGCGCCAGCCAGCAGCCTCCGGGGCAGGGGCGCTCACCTGGCCGTGGTTGTAGATGTGGTACCTCACCAGCTCCTGCAGTTTGGACAGACCCTGGCAGGAGAGAGAGGGCTTGGCTCCTGGAGGCCTGGTGGAGGAGTGTGGAGACCCTGGTGACCCCATCAGTCCACCCAGCTCCTCCGCCCCACTGAGCTTACTTCTGTGAAGAGGTAGATGAGGCGGCCGTCACGCAAGCTGTCCACGGCCTCGTTGCTTGGGACAAAGACTGTGAAGGGCCCAGGCCCGTCCAGGATGGAGGGCAGCCCACAGTTCTGCGGTAGTGGGGGGCAGCTCAGGGGGTGCTGAGGCCAGCCCCCACCTCTAAGCTCCACCTAGGCCCTGCTGCCCTCAGCCCACAGGAAACTCCCACCAGGAGGAAGTGGGAGACACCAGCAGTGGGTCCTTGCTATGCAAAACCTCGGCATTGCAGTGAGTAGGCTCTAGGCTGGGGCGCGGGCAAAGGCTCAGGCTACTCCAGAGCCCAGGTAACAGTGGGGCAGATTCTGATGAACGAGGCCCCCTAGCTCAGCAACTTCCTTCAACTCACCTCCAGGATGGTCTCAAAGCGGCTGAAAGCCTCAGTGGAGGCGAGGATCTTGCCGATAGTTCTCTGCAGGAAGGGATGAACATGAGGGTCCCAGGGAATGGGCGAGGCTGCTTCAGCCCTTGGAGGAGCAGCCGTGCTCTAGCCCTGCCCAGAGCTGCCTCTGCCTCCTCCTTTGAACTCTGCAGGAGTCAGAGGTCACTCAGGGGCATCGGGTGAGAAGTGGGGGAGAGGATGGGATGAGGGGAGAGTGCCAACTCACCTCGGGGTCCCCAGGAACCCCTGAGGGGGGCTCTGATCTCAGGGTGGTGACCATGTGGAAGACACCATTGGCGGCTGGGTAGTTGGGCCTATGGATGCTGAGTTTCCTCTGGGGCTGGTCATCGTATGTGTAGGTGTATTTGTGCTGTGGCAGAAGACAGCTGGCTCAGACCCCACACGCCTCCTTTCACCTCCACAACTTTGCCTGGGCTGTGTCCCCTGTCTGTGATTCTTTGCCCCCCGGGCTGAGGTCCTCTCCCTTACCATGAAGCGGTTGAAGGTGACAGTAATGAGCTGCCCAGCCAGCGTCCACCACCTGCGTGTCTGTGGGCCCCCCTCTTCCAGCACGTGCTGGCCTGCGATGACATGCTGTCTGCAGAGCTGCTGGGCAAGGGACGCCTGCAGGGCCAGGGGTGCCGTGTGAGCCAGGGCCGGCCTCTCCCTGCCGCCTCTACCGGGGCAATGGAGGGGACAGGATGCCCCCTGGGCCTCAGTCCCCAGAGTGTGGCCTGGGGCTCGCTTAGGGCCCGGAAGCTAGGGGCAGGGTCCTGGGGAAGAGGCAAGGGCAGCGCCAGCTCCTTGACGGGGTGGGCTCACGTTCATGCTCTTGGAGAAGGGGATGACGGACGGCACAAGCACGGTGAACGGTCCCGCAGTGGTGAGGAGCTCCCGGCAGCCCTGGTCTAGGGGCGGGGAGAGGCTCCGTCAGACTGGACCTGGGGCAGAGCCTGGGAAGACCCTTCGTCCTCAGTGTGGGCAGGTGGGGCGGGGCCACAGGGTCTAGCTCTAGGGGAGATAGGGGCCTCAGGCCTAGGTCTGGGGGGTAGCCAGCCGCCACCCACTCCTGCACCCCTACAGCCTGCTCTAGGCTGTCACAGCCCTTGGGCAGAACAGGAGCCTCGGCAGAGTGCCCCTCCCTCCGGTGGCTCACACACCCAGCATGTCGAGGGCGGTTCTCAGACGCAGGAACACCAGGCCCACCTGGCTGGACTTTCGAACCTCATGGAGCAGATGTCCGTAGCAGGCACGCCCATCCCCCACCTCGCCCTCCTTGCATACACAGCTGGGTGCACAGGGAGAGCCGTCAGGGCAGGGAGGCCTGGCCAGGACCTCCTCCCCGCCCTGCCCCTGCCCCCCACCAGCCCTCCCTGCGTAGCCCCCGGTGCCCCCGAGGCCCCTGTGTGCACCTGATCTTCCCATCGAGGGTCACCTGGCAGGTGGCTGACCGGTCACAGGAGTGGGGGAAGCAGAAGGCGACGCAGCCGGCGGAGGCGTTGTGGTTGAAGCTGATCAGGCCGGGCTTACACGAGCAGGAGGCCTGGGTCGCCGGGCACAGGAGGGTGACATCACGTCCATGAGAACAGCTGGTGTCGCCATACCCGCAGAGCCCTGCCCGACCCTCACAACCACCCTCGGAGAACAGGGTTCTCATCCCCTCCCCATTTTACAAACGGGGCAGCTGAGCTTCAAGGGGACCTGTGACTTGCCAGGGTCCTGCAGCCAGCGTGGGCGGGTGACTGTGGGTGGGTGGACCCTGGGGGGTGCGGTGGGTGGGTGGGCCGTGGGCAGGCCCATCCAGGCCCTGGCTTACCACGCCTGGCCTCTGGTACGTGCACAAGGTGGAGTTGCTGGGGCAGCCCCCGTTGTTGGTGGTGCACGGGTCCTGGGGCAGACACACCATCCCGTCACCGTGGTAGCCTTTTCTGCAGTGACACTGTGCCTGCCCCATGGGGCTCACCAAGCACTGGGCCAGCGGGGCGCAGGGTGACAGTGGCCGGCAGGGATCACGGACTACCAGGGCAGAGAGCAAGAGTCCAAGTAAGCTGGGCACCAGGGGCCCCATCTCCTGCACAGCTTCCACCAGGGAGGCCCAAAAGGCGGGTGAGTGGGTGGCGGGCCTTGAGGGTGGGCCCTGGGGACAGCTCTCCCTCCCTGTGAAGGGCCAAGTTGCACTTGCTGGGTTAAAAGCTCCCAGCGCCTGTCCACCCTGAGCTGGGTCCCCGGCCACCAGGTCACAGGCTCACCTTGGCATTCGCTGCCCTGCTGGGTGTAGCCGGGCAGGCAGCGGCAGGTGGGGGACTCTTTGGAGCACTGGGAGTTCTTGGGGCAACGCAGGGCCTGGCAGACTGGCAGCTCTGGGCAGAGAGGAGAGAGCAGCAAAATGGCCAGAGCCCCAGGCTGGGGAGGAGCACAGGGGCAAATGTGCAGCCTGTGTGGCATCCTGGCTCAGCCCTGATTTGCTGTGTGACTTTGGGCAGGCCCTGCCCTCTCTGGGCCTCTGGATGGTGGAGGTCCTGGATGACACCCCTCCCCCATGACCAGCTGTATGCCTCTCCTTAGAAAGAGATCAGGCTGTGGGCAGGGGTCCGGCTGGAGCTCAGGCCCCATTCCTCACCCATTCTGCCTCCCTGCCCTGGCGACCGAGGACCACTGCTCACCTTGGTCACAGCGGGGGCCGGTGTATCCAGCAAAGCACAGGCAGCTTCCGTCTCCATGCGGCCCATGGCTGCATACACCATGCACACAGCTGCACACTGGGAGGGACACATAGGGACGGGGGACACCAGCCTCACTCCGGGACACTCAGGGACACCAGGTCTCTGCCCTTGGCACTCCCAGAACTCAGCCTTGACAGCACAACCCCAGGTGTGTACAGGGGTTGTAGGGGCCCAGGGGGAGCACGTGGCCTAGCCTGGGGGTTCAGGGAGGGCTTCCTGGAGGAGGGCTCCAAGGAGAACAGCATGTGCAAGAGTCTGGAGGTGGGATGAAGCAGCGTATGTCCCTGGAGGGGGAAGGGCAAGGCCGAGGGGCTGAGAGGGAGGCTGAAGGGACAAGTAGGGGCCGGGTCCCCACAGGCCCCTGGTGAATGCTGGCTCTGCTCTTCAGCCCCCCAAACACTCACCCGACTGGCAGTCTGGCCCGAACCGGCTGGGGTCTCGGCACTCTTGACAGGCTGAGCCGCTGAAGCCTTCCTGGCAGCGGGATGCCCCAAGTCAGCGTGGCCCCTCCACTGCCCCCATCCCATCCCCCACCCCCGTCCAGCTCTTACCTGGCACACGCAGGTCCCGTTCCTGGCCATGCCATCCAGGCAGTTTCCACGGCCGTTGCATGGGGTCTCAGCACCCCCAGGGCACTCTGTGGACCCCGAGAACTCAGCTCCACCCCTAGAACCCTGGACTTGCCGCTAAACCCCAGCTCTGGCCAGCCCCAGGCTCAGCCCCTCCCCAGGGCAGCCAGCACCAGGCAGCCAAGCCTTGGAGCTCTCAGTAAACGCTCATTAAATGAACATGTGGAAGGGCACACAGGTAGCACCTGCAGATGGGGGCTCGGGCTGGGTCACCCCCCCACCTCTCCCCTGTACCGTAGCACTCGGACCCCCAGTAGCCGGGGCAGCAGGCCTTCTGCGTCACCTCCTTCCAGCATTCCAGGCTGCAGCCACTCATGGGCAGCAAGGAGTCCCCCAGCTGCACCTCATAGCTGGGGGTAGAGGGTGGGCAGGATAGTGTGAGGGGCTCCCACCAAGCAGTCCCTACCCCAGGCACCCCACACTGGGTTCCAGTGCCTTACCCCATCTCCCCTGTTTCTGCCTGGCCCAGAGTCAAGCACAGGGCCTGGCACATATTAGGTGCTCAATAAACCCCACCTTGCCCTCTGCCTTCCAACTCCTTCCCCCTCGCCTGTCTCTGCCCCACTGTAGGGCTCCTAGGCGGGGCCCTCACCCCCAGGCCTATCAGGGCTCTTCCTGCCCCCTGCCGCCTCATGGGATGCTCTTGGAAGCGGGTACGGATGGGGCTAGGGGTCCGCACCGGCAGTCCTGTGATATCTTCTCAGGGAACTGCCGGAGCCAGCCTGGGGGACACACCCGCCTCTTGACAGCGACGCATGGGGTGCAGGGGGTGTGGGTGACAAACTTGGTCTTCATGTCACAGCGTTTGGACCGCGCCTGGACCGGGGGTGGGGCACAGAGAGCCTGAGTGAGGCGCTGGACTCCGTGGCCAGGCCTGACTCTGTCCTGGTCTCGGCAAGTCCTTGCACCCCTCCCCGGGCCTCAGTTTCCCATCTGTTCAATGGGGATGCAGCGAGGACAGGGACAGCCCTGAGAGACTGAGGGAACCCTGCCTGTCGTGAGTCGTTGCTGCCACAGCTGTGTCTCTTTGCCCATGGCCACGTGCCTTTCTTTCCCCACGGACCCCATCTTTGCCCATGTCCCTCTGCCCACGCCCCTGAGGCATGCCCAGCAGCCTGCGTCTGTATGTTCCGACATGAAGGAAATTTAGCCACTTTTTCTATCTCTGCCCATTTCAAGTAAGGAAGCTGAAGCTCAGGGTGGGTGGCCCTGCCTCAGTCGCCCAGTGAAGGGAATCGGGGGCCAGAAGCGTGTCTCCAGACTCCAAGCCTAGTGCTCCATCTTGCCTTCTTTTACAAATAAGTAAGCAATAAATGACATGGCTGACACTGTTTGGAAGGAGAATATAGGGACTCTATCCTTGATTTATGGACGCACAGGAAATGCAGGCTCCCAGCCAGCAGGCTGCCTCCACCGGTCTGCTCCTGGCACGCAGGAGCTTGCATGCAGAGGGGTGTCTGCAGGCGTCGGGGACAGGCAGGCACTGCTCCCCGAGCCCTGACCTCAGGTCTGGCCCGTCGCCCTCACACACAGGCCAGGACATGGGGCTCTGCGTGATGCTGGCAGCGCAGGGAACTGACAGCCCCAGCCTGGGGACATAGGCAGCTTCCTGGGGGAGGTGACCAGGGGCGGATTATCCAATAGGCAAGGTAAGCACTTTCCTTACCTTGCTTACCAGATCATCCGTGGTGAACAATTTCACATTTTTTTCCACCACATCAAACATTCTGCTTCTAGGTACAGCTGCTATCTGTCTCTCTCCCAACCTCACAGCACCTTCGTACAGAATCAAAGCCTTTTTTCAAGTTTTTACAATCCCTGACAGGTGCGGATGACCCAGTAAGCAAGGTAAGCACAGGCTTACTTGTACTTACTAATCTGTAGTGTACAATTTCACATGGGTTCCGCCACATCAAAGGCGTGATATTGTTCACTACAGATTAGTAAGTAAGCACAAGTAAGCCCATGCTTACCTTGCTTATTGGATAGTCCGCCCCTGGAAGTGACAATTGAGTTGAGGCCTGACAGTTCCCTGGGCTGCCGGCATCACACAGAGCCCCGGGTCCCAGCCTGTGTGTGAGGGCGGTGGGCCAGACCTTGGATCAGGGCTCAGGGAGCAGTGCCTGCCTGTCTCTGATGTCTGCAGACACCCCTCTGCATGCAAGCTCCCGCATGCCAGGAGCAGACAGGTGGAGGCAGCCTGTTGGCTGGGAGCCCGCGTTTCCTGTGTGCGCATAAATTGAGGATGGAGTCCCTATATTCTCCTTCCGAACAGTGTCAGCCATGTCATTTATTGCTTATTTATTTGTAAAAGAAGGAAAGATGGAGCACTAGGCTGGGAGTCATGACAGTGGAGGGCGGAGGCGGTGCCCCAGCAGAGGGAGCAGCAGAGGCAAAGCCCGAAAGTGGGAAGGAGCAACTGACCCTGTGTGAGGAGGCAGAGCGGCCTGAGGAGAGGTCAGGAGGGGGCTGGTGGCCAGGACAGCAGGCCTTGTGAGCCTGGGCAAGGCAGAGCTCGGGGCAGCGCCGACTCAGTTTGGGTTTTAAGCGGGCCCCCTGGCTGCTGCGTGGAGAACAGAGTGGAGGTGGGGGCAGGGTAAGCGGTGGTTGAGGTGAGACCACCTGTGGGTGGCCTGGGCCGAGGCTTGGGCAGCAGGCCTAGACAGAGAGATGTTCGACAGTGGCGCTGATAGGACTTGGGGGCAACGGGATGAGCTGCGGGAGGCGTCAGCCCCTGTTGGGTGAAGGTCCCACGGGCATCAATGGGAGGTTTGAGAGGGTCAGGCCTCCCACAGTGACGTGGCCCACGGTTTCACTCATTGGCCTGCAGAGGGCCAGAAGTCCACCACCGGGGCCACCTGGCAGCAACATAGTCCCAGGAAATTATAGCATTGTACCCTGAAGGGGCAGAATCTAAAGTCATGGTTATAGCAAGAGAATGGGGCAGAGAAAAGGGACATTTTGATGGAGGAGAGGCTTTTGGGGGCTTGGGGCACAGCCTGGAGTAGCTGAGATGTTCTCATCTTGAAAAATGCTGAACACACTGTGGTCCCAAGGCAGTGAGCCAGAACATCTCTTTCTTAGAAAAAAACTACAGAGTCAGGCTTCTCAAAGGAGAGAAAAGGAGAAATAGTGTCCAGATCCTTTCTTGGGGAAGCACGCGGGTCCCGGGGCCTCTCCACCGCTGTGATTTGGGCTTTTCCGCTCATGCCTTTGCGGTCAGGAAACAGGGAAGTTGCCCAGAGCGGCTGCAGAGCAGCAGTGGGGCTAGGATGTTGTGGTCTTCTTCCCCACCCTGCGACTCCGTCTTTGCTGAGCCAGGGAGCAACTAGGAAATTGGGTAACTCCTGGCTCAGGGCAAAAGCTCAGTGGGTGGCAGGCTCCCCTGGGGGCCACCTGGCCACTGAGCAGAAGTATCAGTGAGGTCACCACTGGATAAGGGTCAGGTCTGATGAAACAGTGAATGAGTTACAGCTGGGAAGAAAACTGGAGCTCTGGGTCCTGGTCGTGGACACCCATTTACAAGATGTCAGTGTTTGTCAGGGAGCATGAAATGGAGATGGACAGATAAGCCTGCAGCCCAAACCCGACACACCCACCGCAGCTGCACCCAGCTCCCGCCCCACCTAGTAGCCAAGGAACATTCATTAGCACCTTGAGCCCATACCTTGCTGTTGGTCCTGCTGGGTGGAGTGAGGCTGGACCACAGCCTGGGTGCTGAACCAGATCCCCTTCTCCCTGTGGGACCTGCTTGAGGCAGAGTGCTGGCCCACCCCTATACCCCATTCCCAGAACTGATTTGGTACCGTTTGCTTCCCACAGAGACACTGCTAGGGATGCTAAGGGGGCCGAGGTATGGAGCCTGGTGGTAGAAGGAATCCCCCCAAGCTGGGCTCGAGGGCTTTCCGGGCTTTCCCCGCTCGGAGGGAAAGGGACCCCCAAGCAGCTTCCCCCAGGCCACAGCAGAGTGGGAGGGGCCGGGTCTGGGCTCGAGTGCACGGGCACCAGCAGCACATGCCTGGCACAGAATAGGTGCTCCGTCCGAGGCTGCTGAGTGGACGAGTCCTAAGATACCCTCTTCCAGGAAGCCTCCCCTACCTCCACTGCCTGAATCTGCGTGTGTTCAAGTTCTGCTATTGCCCCTTTCTGGCTGTGAGGCCCAGGGGACATCCCTTCCCTTGAGCCTCAGTTTCCTCATATTTGCAGTGGGTCTCATGTGATACAGGGTGCCAGCAGGGCTGAGTGACCGTGAGGGTGGGAGGGATGAGGCCAGCGTTGCTGCATTCCCGTGGGCAAGAACCCCCGGAACCTTCTCCCCTGCCCAGGCTGGCTGAGCCACAACTCTAGCATGCAGGCTAGAGTGTGGTCAGAGCCTCAGGTCATCAACAAGTGAAAACCCCAGCCTGAGGCCCCTCACTGACCCCTGTCCCCATCATCCCAGAACATGAGGAAGTGGTGAGGCCTTTGAAATTCCCTCACATTGTCCATATGGGGAAATTGAGGCATGGGGGGGGCAGGAACCACCCGCAGGGCTCAGCACAGCACAGCTCTGGAACAGCTTGCTCTTCCACCATCACTGATGTCTTCTCAGCCCCAGGTCTGCCCGTTCCTAACTCTGACTTGGTGAGGCCCCTCTCCCTGCCCCCTCTCACCACATGGAACCCAAGAAAGAGAGTCGGACGGTGGCAGAAGGCCTGGGTGCCCGTCCTGGTAATGCCTGGCAGTGGGACCCCGGGCAAGTCCTTGCCCTCTCTGGCCCTCAGTCTGCCTGTTAGTGCCTTGGGGAACTTGGCTCACAGGGAGGGCCTTCCAGGTGACGCTATCTGCACACTCAAGTGGAAGGTTCTTCCAGAGGCTCCAAAGGGAACATATCCCTCCCATGAGCCTGGCTGGTCCTATAGGACCTGAGAGGGTACATACTCGTCCCTGTCGGCTCATCCAGCAGCCTGCATGAGTAGGGGCGGGCAGTGGTTTGGAGCATGGCCTCAGAGTTGGGGTGACCTGTCTCCCCCATCCCTTGGGCTTGGCTTCCTCACAGAGAACCCATGTCCGTGGTTGTAAAGGTTCAGGGGGATCGTGGCCCGGCTCTGCGTTTGATCAACAGAGGCTCTTAGGATTGAGGTATTATCTGTTTTCCCAGAGGACCCGGGGGTGAGTAGCTCTCATCCCACCTCCTGGGCACTCTTGGGGCACACTCTCACATGTGCATACACTCCCAGCAGGCACACACACACACACACACACACAGTCCTCCTGAGTCTCTCAGTTTGTGGCCCTGTGTGGTTTGGGGCGATCACATCACCGATTCCCAGGGGAGGCTGATTCCCCTCACCTTCAGGCTGAGGAGCCCTGGGATAGAGGGCCACACCACACAGGTGGCTGGCTGGGCATGGAGGAAGCAAGCCGACGCCCCCTTGTCACCCCAGGCAGCCGGACACAGACCCTTAGCCTGGGCCTGCTCGGGAAGGTCACACAGGCACCAGCCGCCCCGCGTGTCCTCAGACTTGAGCGCCATTGTGTATGCTCCCGCCCTGCTCCCATAGCTGGCAGGACCTAGACGCCATGTCCCCCTGTAACTTACTCACACTCACCTTCTGCCCCCTGACGAAGCTCAGTGGTGGCAGACAGAAGGCCAGGAGGCAGAGCAGGAGGAGGCCGTGGGGCCCTGCCATGGCCGGCGGCGGCTGGTAGGTACACTGTCCGGGACAGAGTCAGGGTGGCCAGTGTGGGGACTGAGCTCTAGGAGGCAGGCACTGGGCGGGCAGGCGCCTTAAATGCATCCCGGAAGCCCCGCCAGCTCACCCCAACAGGAACCCGCCAGGATTTCCTCCTGCGTATCAGCAACCTACAGGCGGAAGGGAAAGCGCTGCCCCTGACCCCTGCATGGATGGCCCAGACCCTCCTCCTGGCTGTCACAGCCCTCAGCCCGCCTGTTAGCCGTGGCGCGTGGGGCCTCTCAGAGATTCCAAAGCAAATTCAAATGCGAACAGCTCCTCACCCCATCTGTCTGCCAACCCCTGCACATTTCATTCAGAGGCTCTGTGGGGGTCTGGTCATCGACTGGGAAGGAGGGCAGCACCCCCCACCCCGAAATTGGTCTGTCAGCTCCCACCTCCACCTTTCTAACTGCTGAGGGCATTTCGGGGCTCTTCTGACCTTGTGCCAGGTGCCATGCTAAGCCCATCTAAGGCTTATGCTCTCACCTGCCCCATGCACTCCAACAGGGGGTCCTGCTCACTCGGCCTCCCCCACTCTCGACGCCCACCAGAGTCTGTGCACCATCATCCTCTCCCCCGGACGGGCCTCCTCAGCGGTCTCCCTGCTACCAACCCCTCCCTCCCCATCCTTCTGGCTGCAGGCCCCCTTCCCGCTGTAGGCCCCCTCCCTGCTGCAGGCCCCTCCCCCTGCAGGCCCCCTCCCCGCGGAGTTGCAGGCCCCCTCCCTGCTGCAGGCCCCTCCCCCTGCAGGCCCCCTCCCCGCGGAGTTGCAGGCCCCCTCCCCGCTGCAGGCCCCTCCCCCTGCAGGCCCCCTCCCCGCTGCAGGCCCCTCCCCCTGCAGGCTCCCTCCCAGCTGCAGGCCCCTCCCCCTGCAGGCTCCCTCCCAGCTGCGCTGGCCTCTCTGGCGAGGCTTCCTCCCAGCTCTCCCGGTCTCTCTGCTCCGGCCACGTGGGCCTTTCCACTCCTAAACATGAGCGAGCCCCCTTGACATGCGGGTGCTGTCACCTCAGCAACGCCTTCTCACAGGTTGTCTCAGGTCAAAGACCAGCAGCTGACCCTGGTTTACTTAACTTTGTGTCGGGCTTGCTGCCTCACACAGTAGACGCTCAGTACCCACTGGCGCAATGAATGAAGGTGGTTACTTTTATCATCCCTTGTTACTGGTGGGAAACTGAGGTTCAAAAGGGCCAGGTAACTTGTCCAACGTCACTCAGCTGACCAGTGAGGAAGATCTGATTTAGGAAATAATACTGGAGTTATTATTCTGTCCTTGAGCATAGAGAATCTGACCCAGCTGGAGCTGGGCTTACAAGACCCCACAAGGACACATCAACTGGGCCCTGAGGTATAAAGACAATAGCTAAGATAATCTTGGAAAATATCTTTTAGGGAAACTTTCACATAAAGCCGATCAAACAGAACACAAAAGACTTTCCACTCTTATCTTTTTCTATTAGCATTTAGTGAATAGAAATTTGTTGGACCAATGAAGACCCTCCTGACTCTCATTACTGAAACCTGTACCAATGACTGTTAAGAAAGACAATTCAAAATGTAGCATCTCATTTTCTAGCCAATCTGAAAAGGCGAAGCTTTCAATGGTTTTGCCGATTTGTAATGTTAATATATACTGATGATTCTGTAATGGTCTTCGGACTCGGGCAGACATGGCTGTGGCAGAATGCTTGTCCCTTTTCCCATTCTGGCCTGTTCTATAATATTCTCTGGACTCAGGCAGACATGGCTCTAGCAGCATGCTTGTCCCTCTTCCCACATTTGTCTGTTCTGTGATATTTCCTTTGACATGGGCAGACATTCCAGCTCTGGCAGCATGCTTGTCCGCTTCCCACTTTTGTCCTTTCGAATATATGCCGAATAAAACTTTCTTTGCTTTACTAAACTTGATACTTTTTCCCCTACAACAGACCCAAGCCCAGGTCTGCTGCCTGCAGTCCACCCCACCCCCCACGGGGAGTCCTGTTCTCACGCACCGGGGCACCGGGATGGCTGTTAGCAGCCTCACTTAGCTCATGCCAAGCGGTGAGGCCTGTGTGCCAGGCCCCTGGTTGTCACTATCCCATTTACAGGTGGTCCTATCTCAGCAGGGCTCCGAGGCAGCCTCGTATCTGAGAACACGGACACAGACGCGTGGGGTGCGTATCTGAGAACATGGACGCAGACGCGTGGGGTGCGTATCTGAGAACATGGACGCCGGCGCGTGGGGTGCGTATCTGAGAACATGGACGCCGGCGCGTGGGGTGCGTATCTGAGAACATGGACGCCGGCGCGTGGGGTGCGTATCTGAGAACATGGACGCAGGCGCGTGGGGTGCAGCACCCTCTTCTCCACCACCTGGCTCCCACTTCCCACATGCCCTCCCCCTGCTGCCATCAGGGCCATCTTGGTGAGAAGCCCAGCAACCACATCCTCCCTGGCGATTGCAGATTCCAGCCCCCCTCGCCCCCCCACAGGCAGCAGTTTCTGGCGGCCTTGGGTCAGGGTGAGACTCAAGGCCTGCAGACCCAGCCTGAGGCAGGAGGCCGTGTGCCCTGAGGACTTCCACAGACCTCTTGTTTGGCCCCAGCTGTGGCTTAGGTGCTCCAGCATGGCCCTGTACAGGGTGCCCCGCACACCTCCTCCATCCGGGCTCCAGTGTCACCCAACAGGCTTCTCTGGCCCAGGAAGGCCACTTGCTTTGTCTTCCACCCCTTCACCTCCCCACCCTCCTTTCCCCACAACCACCTTGCCTTCCTGCGTGTCCAGGGCATTCTCTCTCCCCCATGCCAACCTGAGCTCAAAGACCCAGACTGTGTCAAACTCTGCTTTATTGGAATAGAGAAAACAGGCAACAAGAATCACGCTGGGTGCTGGCAGCTCTAGGTCCCCTGCCCCCATCCCTCTCAGCCCCAAGGCCTGGAGGACCCCTGCCCCCGACAGGGCTCTCCCACCTGTCTGGACCAGGGAGGCTTCCACTTTGAAAAAGGCACGGGCGGGGGCTTCCAATGTGCATTTTGCTACCAGCTTCATGATTAGCAGCAAAATGACAACAGCAACAAAGGACTGGATTTGACACTTCAGAAAAGACATGTAAAAGAGTACAACAGATCCACAGTGCCACTTGGTGACACGGTCCCACGAAAAAAGACACGACACTGGTGTGCCCGGCCATGTCACACTGCAGGCAGGCAACACGCCTGCAGGAGGCTGAGGGGCACGGACAGCCCCTCATGGGCCTGGTGTTTGACCCCTGGGAATGGAAAGAATTAACACGTGTGTTTACGTTCTCCGCACTGACAGTCAAATTAAGGTACCAAAAGGGAGGGCAAAGCACTTCTAAAAAGAACACAAAAAGCCTGCTTCCCCGCACTAGCAGGCGGCAAGGGGTGGCTGGGCCTGGGCTAGCCGGTGAGCTCAACAGGCAGCTCACGGCCACACAGGGCCTCCCACTGGCGGGCCAGGAGCGAGACGAGCTTCTCGCGGCTCTCAGCACTGGGGACGAACACCTGCCACTGGACCTCATGGCCCTGGCCAGCCTTGGCCAGGCCCCCTGGCACCTCCCCAAAGTGGTCCAGGGTGACGTTGCCCATGAGGTCATGGCCCTGCACGTCGTCGAAGACGAGGGTGAGGGCCTGCGGGTAGGGCTGGTAGCCCATGAGTACGCGGTCCAGGTCCCGGATGCGGCGGCCGTCATCCAGCCGGTACCTGTCCCTCTGTGGCGGCTCTTTGGCGAACTCAGGCAGTGGGTAGTGGACATAGTCCTCGTCCAGGAGAAAGATCTCGGCACTGGTGAGCAGGAGGGTCTTGGGGCGCAGCATGCCCCTGGAGCGCCCAGATGGTGGGGTGCCAACCTGGAAGGCCTGCACATACAGCAGGATGCTGAGGGCCGGAGCCTGCTCCGCCGCAGCTATCTTCTGGGCCACAATGAACGTCAGGTCTCCGATTTCCTCCTCGCTGGGGTAGGTGAACTTGACACGGCTTGAGTGGATCAGCTCGTAGTTCTCCATCTTTCCTGCAGAGAGAGGCCGCCAGGGCTATAGTCGGTGACTGGTCTGAGGTGGAGCTGGGAGCACCACGGACCCTAAGCCACCCAGAGACCCTAGCACGAGCTGCTGTCTGCCAGAGGCGGGGGCGACCCTCTGAGCCCCCACCCTCAGGCAGAGATCACAGGCCAGCAACCCAGATGTGTCTTAAGATGTGTCTGCTGACTGGGAGAGGGTTTGCTGGGATGGAGGCTCGACCATGGAAAAGCCTCGAGTAAAACCCTGGCCAGTAAAGCGATGTAAGTGATGGGGAGACAGGGGCAGAGCAGTTCTGGAATGCAGAAACGCTCTGGAGCCTGCCGTGGCCCGGGGGTCAGCGCGGAGGCCGCGATGTCGGCCCAGGGTGGGGGTACCTGTGCTCTTGTCCCCAAACTCGGAGTAGAAGTCCTTGTCGACAGGCTCAGGTGACGGCGTGCGCTCCAGGGAGGAGAGCACGGCCATGAGGTGCTGGAGAAAGCAGTGTGTCAGGTAGCTGTCCCGCGTCAAGCACGTAACCACCTGCACCGGGGAGGAGCCTGCACGGGAGGGGGCTGGTCACGGCCAAGGCCACAGCTCTCACAGGCCACTGCTCCTCCAGCCCTGTACCCTCCCCTCCCCAGAGCCATTCCCAGTCTCCAGCAGGTCTCAGCACAGACTAAAAGCCCACAAGCCCAGGGCCAAGAGGGCCCACGCAGGCAGCATGGTTGGGCCTGGGGAGACGGCCATTTCTCAGGCCGGAAGGGCTGTTTCATTTTTCTGGAAGGGGATATGGAGACTTTAGGGAAAAAGCTTAGCTTTCTCTCTTCAGGAAGTGTGAGTCAGAAACATCCTGCCCAGGGAGCCCAGGCCCGCTCGCTCGCCTGCCGGCACTTCACTGCCTGTCTGGGCTTGCTGCATACCCGCCTCCTGCTCCCAACTTTGGGGCAAGTTCTACACTCTCAGCAGTTCTTGAAGCTGCTTCCTCCTGCCTCAGCTAACTGGTTTGTGAGCAGAGAGGTAACTCTGCCTCTGACAGCACACTCCTCCGGGGAAGGTGCAGCCACTGGCGACAAACAGGCTAGGCACGTGGGTCACTCACCCGTCAGCCGGAAATACTGGTCAAAAAGCCCGATGTTGACTGACTGCAAGTCACCGAGTTTTAAAACAAAGCACTGGGAGATGTGGAAAGGACTGTTGTTATAGTCGGTATTTTTCTGATGCCAGAAATCTGTGGAGAGAAGTTGACTGAGTGTAGTAGGGGCTGGGGCAGGCAAGCACGAGGCTCCCAGGCGCACAGCAGCGTCCCGCAGGAATGGTTCCCCTGGCCGGCCTGGCCTGTTAAGGCCTCCTAGGAGCCACCACTGCCTCTGCCGGCAAGGCCTCTGTATAACCCATTCTGGGGTCTGAGCCTCGCCCAGCTCATTGGGTCACCATGAGCCCTACAACAGGCCATGAGTGTAAGACCCCACTGAGGCCCCAGGGGCAGGGGCTGCCCAGCCCCTCCTCATCCCAGCGTGTCCCCAAGCACTCACTGAGCCCCACTTGGTGTTCTCACACCTGGCCTTAGGTCCCTCAGGACAGCTCTCAGAGGGACATGCTATCATGACCCCACCTCTCAAAGATGCCCAGCCCAGTGCAGCCGAATGGACTTGAGGGGCAGCCCCAGCCTCCAGGCTGAGGGTCCCGGTGTGTACCCTGTAGTGGCTCTGAGAAGTAGCGGCGGAGGCCATCATGCAGTACGAAGTACACCGCCTTGGTGGAGAGCAGCACGCAGGCCGTGACCTCCAGCCCTGGCGTCTGGTAGAACACCACCGAGGACCACATGAGGTGCCTCAGCTCCTCGTTTTCCACCTGCAGACACAGGGGCAGGTTGGGGCCTGCAGGAGAGCAGAGCTGGCACAGGGAACACACCCTCTTTGCTTCTAGACCATGTATGAAAACAGAGCTCCAGGTAGGCCAACCCCTCCCACCACCACCTGTCTGCCCCCAGAGTGCAGGGTATGCATGGGGGTAGGGTCAGCCTGGGCCAGAGGTCCAGAACCCACACCTTTCTCCACACAAGCTCCAGCCAGCAAGACCACGTGCCCCAGGCCCGGCTACCTCAGCGATGCTGCTGTGGAAGAACTCGATGATGGCACTCCCCCGCAGGCTGGCGATGTGCCGGAGCGACGGGCAGGCGGGCAGGTGTGAGGGGATCTGATTCTCCTCCGAGGTGGACTGGATCAGGTGGTCGCCTGGGTACTGGGCAGGGGCCTCCGCTTGTGCTAGGGTCTCTGCTGGGGCTGGGGCCTCCACTGGATCCTGCACTGGGGCCAAGGCTTCTGCCGGGGTCTCCGGTGAGACCAGAGATGGGGCCTCGGCCTCTGCTGGAGCAGGTGCTGGGGTCTTCACTGGGCCTGGGGCTTCCGCTGGAGCTGGTACTGGGGCTTCTGCTGGGGTCTTCACTGGGCCTGGGGCCTCGGCCTCTGCTGAGGCCAAAGCTGGGACCTCCACTGGTGCGGGGGCCAGAAGTGGGGGTTCGATGGGGGCCTCCTGGGGACGTTGGTCATTGCTGTTTATCACCCAACCCCCCCCAAGAAATACCATGTTAATATGTGGACTCCAGATGGACGTTCGCAACATGCGCGCAACCACAGAGCGAGGGGAGTACGTGCATCACATGCCACCTCAGGGCTCATCCTGGGGATCTGATACCAAGATCCCTATACCCGCACCTATTGCTATCGAGTCGATTCTGACTCAAAGCAACCCTACAGGACAGAGCAGAACTGCCTCATAGGGTCCGAGGAGTGGCCGGTGGGTTCAAACTGCCGACCTTTCGGTCAGCAGCTGAGCTCTTAACCACTATGCCACCAGGGCTCCAAGATCCCTATGGGAGGACAAAAAAGCAAGGAGAAGTGCCCCCCCCCTTGGCAAGGAAATGGGCACCTGGTGGCAGGGTGGCTGCAGTCTGGCACCCCAGGGCTGAGCTGGCCAGACACATGTGGTGGTGGCTTTGGCCAATGGACTGAGCACCCGCTTGGAGCAGATGGCTGAGGTATTAGAAGTACCCCTCCAGAGTCCAAAGTGAGGCCCCAGTGCCCAGGGCTGGGACCTAGGTGCCTGGTCAGTGCCTGGGGAAGGGAAAACCAAAAACTCAAACTGCCCTGTTTGCCCTCTGGGGTCTTCTCAGGAGGTCCAGGCCCTCACCCCACCCAGCCTCCACTGAACATGGCCACACTGGGTTTCCACTGTTCTGTGTACAAGACTAAATTAGTACTCATAACTCTTGAAGCTCCTTGAGGTTGGGGAGCCCCCGAGTCCCCTGCAACCAGCCTATACGGCCATGGGGGTTCTTTTGGATGTCACCTTCTCAACTGGACCCAGCCCACCACTTGAAAGAGATCCCCAGGCCCGACCTTGCACTTAGCCAAATGCCCCCAAGAAGCCTCCTGGCTGTCCTGCTGTTCTGGAGCAGAGATGCTATCGCTGGTGTGAAGGAGGCCCCAGTTTCTGCAGGCAGTCCCCACTAGGGGCAGGTGCCAGCCAGCTTGGGGGATGGTGGTGAAATGAAGACGAGGTACCCACCACCCAAAGGCTTGGCACAGGGGAGACGGCCACATGGGGTCACCTCCAGCACAAGTTGCTCTGCAGCATCTGGGGGCACCAGGGGTCTCCACGGAGGGCATGGGGCTTGAGCGGGGCAGAAGAGGCCAGGAGGGCGCACCAGTTGGGGGTGTGGGTCAGAGGGAAGGCAGATGCTGTGAGATGCTGGAGCAAGGGGGCGGGGGGTGGGGATGGGGGAGAGGGCAGGGAAGAGGAAAGGAGTGACACTGTCTCAGGCCGGGACAGGCAGGGCTTTCCTCCCCAGGCGGGGGCAAAATACAGTTGCCGTCGAGTCAACTCCAACTCATGCCAACCTGTATGTGTCACAGTAGAACTGTGCTTTACAGGGTTTCTGATGGCTGATTTTTTAGAAGCAGATCACCAGGCCTTTCTTCTGAGGTGCCTCTGGATGGATTCGAACCTCCAACCTTTCAGTTAGCAGCCAAGCTCCTTAACTGTCTGCACCACCCAGGCACTCCCAGGTAGGGGATGTCCTTGTATATTTGAAGCCCAGGAGCCAGCAAGAGGAGGGGACATGGGCATCCCTGAGGGTACAAGGTCCCTCTCTTGAGTCCCAGGTAGGGGGTGTGTGTGTGTGGGTGTGACCATGCTCCCACATGCCCCTCCACCCTTATCCCCAGGCGGCCCTGACAGAAACTGGGTGAGGAAGGTTCTGAGAGGCCGGGGAAGCCAGGTGCAGTGGGGCAGGAGCAGCGAGAGGCAGATGGAGAAAAAGAGGGAGGGAGGGCGGGCCGCTGGCTGCAGTGTGTGCCAGGGCCACCAACACCCATGTCCTTCCTTCTCTGCACCCCAGAAAAAAAGAGCTTTTGGACAAAATGATTCCCCAAGCTTAGACACTCAGACCTTGCCACTTCGAGCCAATAGAGTTCCTTTGGAAGGGACTCCCAAAACTACATCCAAAGAGAGGACCCCTCAGTAGCCCAGTTCTTCTTGGCAGGGATTTGGGATTCACCAACAGGGCAGGGCTTGGGAGCTGGGTCTCAGGCACGTGTGGTGGCTGGAACAGCTTGCCAGCCCACAGCCACGGGACTGACCCAGCGCAGACAAGGTGGGCTGATGGCAGCATTAGTGGTGGGAGCCTGGGGGCCCAGCCATGCAGGAGACTGGGCCTCTTCTGAAGCCTTGAGAGAGAAGCAGCCCAGTGCCCAGCCTGAGGGAGCCAAGGGCAATGCCAAGGGCGGCCAAGAGCTGAGAAGCTGAGGGGCAGAACGGCCTTCTGAGAGCTGGGCCAACCACAGGCTCCTCACCAACTGCAGATGCCCAGAGATCTGGTGTCGGGTGAGTGGCCTCAACACGGTGACACAGACTCCCTGGGTACCTGTTTGTGCACACGCAAACCTCATGCCTCTTTGCCCCTGAGAGCCTGTGCTTAGCCTCACCTGGCCCTGCCCTCGGCAGGCTGGCCGTCCCCCACAGGGCCCTGGGACCCGCCCACGGTCGTCGGGGTCTTGGCGATGACCACGGTCTTCAGGTCCTGCAGTGAGGCCCGCAGCTGGTTGTAGATGCGCAGGAAGTGGAACTTCTCGTGGGGCAGCACGAAGATGGCGGTGACGAAGCGGTAGCCCACGAGCAGCTCAAGCACGTGGCCGTCGGCGAAGGCGCCACGCGGCTGGGTGCAGCTGCGTGTGGGGTCCAGCAGCACAGTGGAGAGCGGCACACGGCTGAGCTTGAAGCTGTTGCGGTTGCGGCAGTTGTGGGTGCCGCGGTTAGGCATGGGGTTGAAGTCAGCCTTGATGACGTTGAGGTGCTGGGGCGTGAGCAGCAGCCAGTAGGGGATGGCGGCGGACTTGACGGCCTCAGAGGGCGCGCAGCAGGAGCGCCGCACGGCCGAGCAGAGCGTGCAGCTGGCCCACTCGATGTTGCCCGAGTAGTCCCCGGCGGCCGTCTGCACCATGCGCTTGTCGCTGTAGACCAGGTAGACGGGGAAGCAGCCCTGGCTGCGCTCCTGGCAGCCGCCTGCCACCTTGTAGAAGGTGAGCAACTGGCGCAGGAACTCCTGCAGGCTGGTGTGACTGCCATAGAGCACGGGGCTGCACAGCATGGCCATGTGCTGCGGGGCGAAGCACGAGCGCAGGTCTGCATGGAACTCGTGCAGGTTGGCGGCGTCGGAGATGATGAAAAGCGTGTTCTCGCTGTGCCGCACCTTGAGCACCAGACACAACTCGGGCATGAGGAAGCCGAACTCGGTGAGGTCGCCGTGCGGGAAGCAGAAGACGAAGCGTAGGGCCGAGAGGATGTGCTGGCTGCTGCCGCGTGACTCCTGGTGTGGGATCTCGAAGACAGCGATGCCAAAGTCGGTCAGCACCAGGCAGGCGGCGAACTGCCGGATGCTGCCCTGCACGTGGATCAGGAAGCACCACAGCACCTTGAGGATGCGGATGTGCTCCAGCAGGAAGTCCTCGTCCGCACCCAGGGCCCACTCCAGGGCCAGCCGCTCCTCCTCACCCTCCTCTTCTTCCTCCTCCTCCTCATCTTCCTCCCCCCGGCTGCCCTCCTCCTCTTCCTCCACGTCTGGGGGCCCCATTTCAAAGTAGCGGTTCTCAATAGTGTCCTGCTCCTCCTCATCCTCCTCCTCGCCCCGCTCGCCCTGGCCCTCCTCCCGCTGGTTGGCGGCCTCGATCCAGGCAGGCAGCTGCCGCTCAATGGCCTGCCGGATCAGCGTGCTCAGGCGCTGGATGAAGTCCTGGTTGGTGGCCGTGTAGCCAATGCAGGTGAAGGGCAGGAAGATGATCTGGCCAGACCCGGGCACCACCTGGACCTCTGGCTCCGCATGCTCTGGGCTGTGTGGGGAGAAGCCGGGTCATTAATGTCTGAGTTGGGAAACCCCGGCCTCCCACAGGTCCCCCAAGCCTCCTAAACAGTTGAGCCTGTGCCAGAACAAGCGTCCTGGTGGGGAGCCGAGGTGCTTGGCCGCCGAAAGGCCAGGACCGCCAGGTTAGCTGGAGTCCACGCTCCCGGGGCTCCAACCCCAGCCATCCAGACTAGTCCTTCCCAGACCACACTGGTCCCTACAAAAGCTCCACAAAGACTGCTCATCCACTCAGACGGCCGGCCGCAGGCCTCAAACAAAAGGAGCACTCAAGGGCATGACCCACTTGTGGATAAGTGCTCCTTCCAGTGGCCTGTAAGGAGGTGGGGGTGGGCTGGGTCAGGTCTTAGGACCGCCACACTCCTCTTGGCCACCACTGCCCTCTGTGAGAGCCTATGCAGACAGGGGTTGGTGCGCTTCTGCCAGAAAGCCAGAGAGTAAAAGCCTTTGCAGCTACCACCGTCCACGTAATGTTTATTATTACCGTTCTTTAGGGCCCTTTAAAAATTTAAACATCATTCTTAGCTCACGGTCTGTACAAAATGGGCCGTGAGTCAAACGGGCCTTGACCTGCCAACCCCTAATGCAGAACATCATGCGTCTGGCAGAGTTTAGGGATTAGAAGTTGGAAACAGACCAGAGACTATTCCATATATGTTTACTCGAAGGATGAAATAATTCTCTAGGACTTGTCAACAGATTTTAAACAAAATCCACTCATCCACAGTTGCCTGTGGGCAGAGGGCAGTGGACAGGGCAGCCAGCCAGGTCCAGAATGCATCCCCGACTTCTTTCTTACCTTGCACCACCAACAGCTCCAGGCACATCCCTTAAATCGTCAGAAGCTGCCTGATAGAGAAGCGAACAGGTCATCCCTCCACCTGCTGTAGCCATTCTCCAGGGGCCTGACCCCAAGCCAGGCACCCTGCCCTCCCTCACCACCCTGGCCCCAGCAGCTGCCCCACAAGAGGCTCCACACTGTCTCTGGGGCCCAGAGAGGCAGGGAGATGGCCTAGTTACCCCGCGAGTATGTGGCAGGGCTGGGATTCATGCTCTTATGTTCTTCTGACCCCAGTCCAGGCTCCCAACCTCTTGACCAGAGCCCTAGCCACCTGAGGGCTCCTTGTGCCACCCAGACGGTCCACGTGGACAGTCTACCCACTAGGCCTGGCCCTTAGTGGCCAGCAAAAGATGCGATGAGCCGAGGCAGCGCCTGGCAGGCCCTCCCAACTGTCTCTGGGTGACAGGGAGAGCCAGGGCATTCCTGGCCATGGACTGCCTCTGCCTCTCACTAGCTGAGTAAGCCTGGAGGGTGAAGGGTGCCCGTGGGTGCTGGGCACGGAGTGAGGGCTCTGCAAACAGCAGTGCTGTGCAGCCAGGACCCTGCGGGGTTCAACAGAGGGCTCTGCAAATGGCAGTGCTGTGCGGCCAGGACCGTGCAGGGTTCAACAGAGGGCTCTGCAAAGGGCAGTGCTTTGTGGCCAGGACCATGCAGTGTTCAACAGAGGGCTCTGCAAAGGGCAGTGCTGTACAGCCAGAACCGTGCAGTGTTCATTCAACAGAGGGCTCTGCAAAGGGCAGTGCTGTACGGCCAGGACCGTGCAGTGTTCATTCAACAGAGGACTCTGCAAAGGGCAGTGCTGTACGGCCAGGACCGTGCAGTGTTCATTCAACAGAGGACTCTGCAAAGGGCAGTGCTGTACGGCCAGGACCGTGCAGTGTTCATTCAACAGAGGACTCTGCAAAGGGCAGTGCTGTACGGCCAGGACCGTGCAGTGTTCATTCAACAGAAGGCTCTGCAAATGGGAGTGCTTTGTGGCCAGGACCATGCAGTGTTCAGCAGAGAGCTCTGCAAACAGCAGTGCTGCACGGCTAGAACCATGCAGTGTTCAACAGAGGGCTCTGCAAATGGCAGTGCTGTGTGGCCAGGACTGTGCAGGGTTCAACAGAGGGCTCTGCAAACGGCAGTGCTTTGTGGCCAGGACCATGCAGTGTTCATTCAACA
>NW_004443937.1:31096913-31109147 GCF_000243295.1 Trichechus manatus latirostris | reverse complement strand
TGCAGTGTTCATTCAACAGAGGGCTCTGCAAAGGGCAGTGCTGTGTGGCCAGGACTGTGCAGGGTTCAACAGAGGGCTCTGCAAACGGCAGTGCTGTGCAGCCAGGACACTGCAGTGCTCAACAGAGGAGGCGGCTGGAGGAGGCCCAGGCACCAAACACATGCTCCTTGCACATGCCTGGTCAAGTGAGCCACTCACATTCCACTTCCTCCTCTCTTCCTGGGACACAGGAAGGGGCTCAGAAGCCTCATCAGCAGCCCCAGAGGACATGCTGGAGTCACACTGTCCCTGACTACCGAGGTGATGTGTAGGAATGGGCAGAATTGCTCCGGGGGGCCAGGCAGCAGGGGGAAAATGCTTCCTGATGGGTTTGAAGCCACCCCCACACCTCGGGGCCTTCTGGGCTGCCTTCCCCAGGGGAGTCCACTCACATGGGCTCCAGCTCATCTGGCTTTCCCCACCGGGGCCCAGGGAGAGGGAACTGCTGTTCCCATGGAGCCCTCGGGAGAGTGACGCTGAACACAGACCTTTCACTACTGGGCTTGTCATTAGAACTAAGCTGAGACACGTCCAAGAGGGACACTGTGTGGGCAGAGCAAGTGCACCCAATGCTGGGAACACCTGCCGTGTTCCAACCAGGCTGCCTGTGTTTCCAGGCCCCCGCAGACAAGAGCTGGCCCGGCAGAGGACACCAAGCCCCAGAAGCAGGAGGAGGGCATTACCTGTCCCGCAGGGATGGATTCCAGGGAGTCTGAACAGCCCCGGGCAATGGGCCGGTCATCAGGAGTCAGACTGTCAGTGGACGAGAGGCTGCTGGCCAGGGCCTCCTCCTGTACGAACATGATTCCTGGAAAGACCAGGGAGGGCGGGTGGGGCAGGCAGGGCGGGGAGAGCAGCCGTTCAACCTCCAGGGCTGGGCCGCAGCTACCGGCACGGCCGGGGTTAGTCAGACCCAGACCCAGCCACGTGGATTAAAGAAGGAAATGTTAACACTGAAATCTGTAAAGAACTCAGAGAGAATAAACGACTGTTTATCTAATCTCAGGGCAGGAGAGACTCTGAGCATAAACGCAAAGAAGAAACTGAGCGTGTGACTACATCAAACTTTAAACTTGTAGAAGTTACGGAGCAAAACCGAAAATAAATCAAAATCAAATGAAATAAGGAAGAAAAGCATTTGTAATATCTGACAAAAGGTTTTTATCTTTAATCTCTAAAACTCTTACAGATTACAAAAACGTGGGGAGAGGGTTGGAACGGTCACGAGGAGGCCGTGCAGAGGACACAGACACTCCACAAAGGCAGAAAGGCTAATGGAGAGAAAGTCGGAAAAAACATTCACCCTCATGAGTCATCAAAGAAATGCAAGTTAGAACAAGAGACCCGGCGTTGTTACCACTCTGGCAAAGGTTAGACTGACCGGGCCCCAGACCTGGCCTATCTGAGCAGAGGAGGGTGCTGGGTGTGAGCTAGCCTGCCTGCCCGGAGAGCAGTTTGGCAATATGCCCATCAAGAGCCTTCAACGTGTTCACTCCCAATGAGATGCCACTCCTGAGCAACATCTCTGCACAGCTTCACAGATACGCAAGGGCTAGGACCCCTCACTTGGGGAGGCTGGACCCTCCTGTGAGCGTTTCCTCCTGGGCTGGTGAGCACAACCTGTGCCCAGCACCCCTGGGCTGCGGGACATGCCCCACTCAGCCTCCCAGGATAGTCGCACTCGGGACTCCCGCAGCCCACAAACACACGGTGCTTTTAAGCCCTGAGACTCTGATGGCTATCGCACCTCTGGGACCGTGACTTCACTCCAGACGCTCTGTAGACTTGTTGAGGGTAAAGCCTTTTTTAACGCATTCCTAAACTCAGCAAGTTGGGGGAATAAGTTGGCAGAGGGCTTGTCTCCACAGCTCGGCTTTACAACCCGTCACCATGGCCCAATGAAATGACCATAGCCCTAGAGGTCTGAGTCCCTTGTCCAGCTCAGCTGCTGCCTGGGGTCAGGACAGCTCACGCAGCCCAGGTCCTCTGCCCGTGGGCCACACCCAGACACCCACAGAGCAAAGCGGTGGGGCTGTGCAGAGGCAGGAAGGCGGCAAGCACACAGCCATGCACGGAGCATGCCATGGGGCCCACTGGGCCTTCCTCGGGCTCTGACCTATGCTGCTGCTCTCTCCTGGGGTCCACTCCCTCCTCCCCACCATCTTCAGATCCTACGCATCCTTCAAGTCTCAGACACCACCTTCACCATGAGCCTTTCTCTGTTCTAGACACAGCATCTTCTAGAAATGCCCCAACTCATTCTGCCCTGTTCTCCTTTAGGGAAACAACGCATCTCCCCAAGGGCTCCAAGATCCTCAGGGCACTGTGCTGGTCATCCTGAAACCGCTTGGTAAGGATGCGGAAAAGGAAAGCCCTTACTGACCACTTCTGGTGCGACAGGTGCCATGTTACGCGCTTCCCAAGCATTCACTCGTGCATGGCTCTTATTATTTACCACATTTCATCAAATCTAAGATGCCAGGATGTGGCGCCATCTTGGTCTTAGCAGAGGTGTCCGGGAAGTTTTCGTACGACTTTGTCACGATTACCAGCTGGCAGACAGTGACTATGAAACGCCACTGATTGAAAGACATATCTCAATTTCAGAGAAGTCACGAGGTAGAAACGTGCATCTTAGAGTCGATGAAGTACGGTGTATCCACTTTACAGGTGAGAAACAGAGCTTCGGAGAGGCTACAAGTTGCTTGAGGTTACACGGCCAGAAAGTTGGATGCTAGAGCTGGAACTCAGCTGCGTGAAGCCCAGGTGCCTGCCTCTAACCACCTCCCTACACAGCCTCCTCTCAGCTCTGGACCCTGCTGGAGAATCAAGTCTGGCATTTCACACAGTAGTCCCTACCGGTCACAACCCTCCAGGGCTCCGAAAAGCTGGGCTAACAGCTCCTGAGATGACTAGAGGCCTGATGTTTGCTGGACAGCGCCCCCTTCAGGCAGGCCCCTGAACGCCCAGTTTATTCATAAGTACATTCACTTCCTACAGAATCAGGCTGGGAGCAACAATAGGCATTGTTAGCAAAGCTGCTCCTACCCGGAAGAAATCCCTGCCCATCCAGGCAAGATCCATGAGCACATAGCTGGACCAGAAATACATGGATTCCTCAACATTAGTAAGAAAACAACAGTGTCTCCCTGATGTTAGTCCTCCCCTCGCCCCAAAGCCATCTGGAGATGAGGAAACGTGGATGGGGACAGTCTGTCAGCTTCCTTCCTGGACTGTGGCCTGTACAAACAAGCGGTCAGAAAGGGCCACTCTGAGGATGGGACAGGGGACATTAGGAGAATCCTTAGATGGGGACCCAACTTTTTTCATTTCTCACAAAAAGGAAAGCGATGTGCACACAAAGACGTCCACTGCAGTTTTATTTATAAGAAGTGCAAATCTGGAGACAACGTCTCAATGTCCAGTAACTGGGAAAGGAGAAACAGACCACAGTGACCCACTCTGTGGTGGTGTGTCCCAGGGCGTGAGGGTGGGGTGGGGGCGCTGCGGCCTGGGCTGGTGCAGAGGGCTGGGGAGGGGGCTGCCTGCAGCTGTGGCCTCGGGGGTGGACACCTCACTCACCCTGTCTGCCCAAGACCCACTCTCGACCAGCTTGTTTTCCATGTGCTCGTTCATTCACTCGTTCACTCCCTCCCTCCCGAGTTATTCACTCACTGACACAACGTATGCTGACTGCAAACCGCTGTGTCCCCGGCCCTGAGAACCAGACACGGAAGCCTACAGCAAAGTGGGAGGCCGAGGCACAGACAAGCTGTCCCTCTGCACCCTCCAGTGCTGGGACAAGAAAACCACAGGGATGTAGGAGCCCTGAGAAGGCTGGGCCCTGCTGCAGGAGGTCAGCGAAGCACCTTCTCCACAGTGATACAAACCCCCCTGTATGTAAACAAACAAAAAAAACCACCAAAGTTCCCAGTTGAGAGAGTATGACAAAAGCAATGTGCAGCCACCCTGGCACCTAACACCACCATGCCACTCCCGCGAGCTCTCCTCAGCACTTTATGGTCGGAACCTTGGCTCTGCGTCACACCTTCTGGCTTAGGGTGAGCACCTTTCCCGTTCCTACCCAGTCTTCCTCTCTGACGGGGGCGGCAGCAGAGTACTTCGCACACGGCTTAATCTCCCTCTCTTCCTCCGCGTGTCACAAGCCGTGCTTCGCTAGCATAAAGAATGCTGCCGTGAGCGTTTCGCCCCCTCCCCATATCCCTCTAAGATAAAATCCCCACCAGTGGGGTTACCAGGTCAAGGGGTGGGAATGTTTTTCTGGCTCTTGGAACATAGGGTCAAACTGTTTTCCCAAGACCTCACACCAAGTTCCGCGTCTCCAGGAGCCTGGGTGGGCGGTGTTCTTTCCTGCGCGCCCCAGCCTCGGCTCCACTCCTCTTCTGTGAGGGCCGGGCCAGCAGACACTCCCTTGGGACCTGCTTCACTCACTCATCTCCGAGGGTGCCTGGTTCAGAGGTGAAAGCTCTTTGAAAATGCTAAGACAGTGGGCAGATGAAAGGGACTGGTCTTCCAAGACGTCCCATCTTGGCCCCAGTGTTTTGGAGCTGGGTCACATCAAAAGAGCCACCGCAGAGGCACAGCAATGATAGAAGAAAGCTCTCCATGGAGAGACCAGGGCTCCAGACTTGGCAGAGTCACAAGAAAGGAGCCAACCTGCCCACACTGCCTGCGAGGGGCGGGGGTTCTTACAAGCCAGCAGCCCAAGCCTGTGCAAAGGGCAGCCTCAGGACCCCATCGACACCCCATGGTATCCTAGAGGAACCGGGTGTGGGCGTCAGAGCAATTCAGAGCAATCAAGGGTCCTTACTAAGCTAACAGCGGAGCTGAACTCAGGCCAGGCACCCACTTTGTGCCACCCCTAAAAGGGGCTGGCCTGCAGAGGGCACCATGTCTGAACCCCTCCCATGCCTAAACCCCACGGGGAGCAGGTGCCGGCATCTCTTCCACAACCCCAGCCCAGCCAGGGGGTCCAGGCAGCGCCTGGGTGGCTCTGCTAGGCAGTCAGATACATACACGATTACCTTGGTTAGAGAGAATGGGCTGAGGCAGGGAGGCAGAGGTGGGAGCCACGGTGGGAGGGGAGCTGCTGGGTCTGACGCAAGGGGCAGCCGAGAGCCGGGAGTCCTCACCGACCTGAGGAGGAGTGCTCGAGTCAGCCCGGGAGAGGAGAGAAAGTTCAGGAAGAACAGAATGCAATGTGGCCAGGTATGTGAGGCGGGAGGAGCCAACGTCTCTCACAAGCATAGGTGGTAATGAAAATGACCCCGCTTACTCCTCACAGCAGCCCCAAGTGGAGGCTACTCTAGTCACTCCTCCTTACAGAGAACAGAGAGGGCATCGCACTTGCCCCAGGTCATACAGCCAGGACTCAGTGGCCCCCGAGTAAGCCCACGTCCCAGTTCCACTGACAGCCAGCTCCTTGGCCGGCTCTCCTGGCGGCTTCCTCCACTCCCCACACAAACCAACCTTCTTGTCTGAGTTGCTCAGTTTGGATTTGACCTCCTTGGCTTTCTGAATCGCTTTCAGCACTTCCACGGTGTCTAGCTCCTTCTCTGTGGTCACTGTGTCATCCAGGCAGACCTACAGAAAGCCCAGAAAATTGCTATCAGCGTCAGGGCTGGCAGCCTAAGATGGTGGTGGCTTGGCCGAGGTGTGGGCGTGAGCACTGGCTCGGGGCCAAGCCCTGAGAGGACGCAGGAGGCTGAGGGCAGGCTCAGCCTGCTGGGAGGCGAGTACCTCACCGCCCACAGGAGGTGACCTGGAGCAGCAGAGCGGTACCACACTGTCCGGTCTGTCTTCAGGAGTCCTCCAGGAAGGGCAGGCAGAGGGCCAGGGGCCTCTGGGAAAGCCTCCTGGGTGACTGGGACTGGGGGAAGGTGGTACCTTGAACTAAGCCCCCAATTATGCAAGTGGATGCAGATCATCAAAGAGCAAAGGCCCAGGGGCAGGTAGAAGCAGAAGACAGGCAGGAGAAGGCCGGGACAGTGAGCTGTGGGCAGTGGGGGAGGGAGGGGACAAGGGCCTGGGAGGGAAGGAGGAGGTGACATATGATGAAGACTGCCTGGTTGATGGTGTGGAGGAAGGGACACTTGGTGTTGAAAAAAGATGGGGGTGGGGAGGGATCCAAATGGACTCCCACGTGTCTTCTGGCCTGGAATTTGGGGAGAACAGAAGCTCCCAGGAGTGGGTCAGAGAATGGGGGAGGGACCTGCTTTAGGCCGAAGAGATGGACAGGGTGAACCTGGTGGCAGGTGGCCAGACACATCCAGCAAGCAGCAGACACCAAGCTGGTTTACACTGGCAAAAGGTGGACAAAGCTTTTGGTCAGACTTTATCGCCAAAAGTTATCCAGGAAACAGGGTTATTTTAAATATTTTATTTCAGGCCCCGGCCTATAATAAGCAGTGTTTCCTTTTTAAAAAGTTGAAGACAGTTCCTCCACAATCTGAGCCTGTGGATTATGTCTGCTCCACAATCTGAGTCTGTGGATCGTGTCTGCTCGGGCGAAGCGCTCCTGGCCTGAAGCTCTGACAGCCGATGGGACAGCAGCCTGCTGGGGATGGAAGCCTTGACAGGAGAGGGCGGGAGGGGTGAGAGGGCCTTTTCCTGGGAAGGCAGTGGATTTCCCAGAACTGAAGGGAAGGGACACCTTTCTGAAGCAGAAAAGGGTAGAACACTGGCCGCCACTCCAGCTCTGATACCAGAAGCCAGAAAAAGACAACCCAATGACAAATGTTGCCCGATCCCACTTACGTGAAATATCTAGACTGCAGACGTGGACTCGGTCCAGACACCCCCAGGAGCTGAATTCTCTCCTAACTCCTCAGACAAGCTGCCCTCCCCAGCCCAGAGGACCCTGACCAGCAGCTCACCTCGGAGGCCCGCTCCCCAAACTGGGCGAGCACCTTGGTCCGGTAGTCAGGGATGATGCTCAGAGGGTTGTTCAGCAGGGCCACGTGCTCCAGGCACGGGAGGCTGCCTATGCTCCTGACCTCCTCCATCTGCAAGGGATGAGTGCCATTCCCATGGTCCCTTCTTTTAACACGTCAGCCACATGACAACACATATGATGGCCTCTTTTAAATGAAAAGAAGCTTAACATACTTCTTTAAAGTGATCATGCCAATGTACAGAAAGCCAGAAACCCTGAGGTGCTCCTGGGATGCAGCTCACCTGCTCGATTCTGTTGTCACCGAGATCCAGGTTGACCAGTGAGTAGAGCTTGTGGAGGCCACTCAGGCTCTCCAGGAGGTTGCCCGCCAGGTTCAGGGTCTTGATGTTGCCCAGTTTGGTGTGAACCCCTTCCAAGGAGGAGAGTCTGTTGTAGGACAGGTCCAGGTGGACGAGGTTGTACAGGTGCTGCAGTAGCATTGAGAATAGGGTAAAAGGACTCAGGCCAAGTCTTGAAAGAAAGGGGAGTGATGCTAACGGTGGGATGGGTCTTCTGACCTATAATAACCAACTTGCACATCAGCTCCATTGACTCGGACGGGCATTTGAATGGGAAGTCCTCTTCTCCTGCAGAGCCAGGGCACCCCCCACGCCCCACCACCACCACTGCAGAGGCAGCAAGGGCCAGAGTTGGGGAGAGCTGGGAAAGCCAAGCTGCCCATTTCATAATGGAGACGCATCATCTGCATCCCGCCTGATCTATACTTACTCATCTTCTCAAATTCTTTGGAACTAGAGCAACAGTCACGAGGACCCTGAGGGAAGGCAGTACCGTCTGCACTGACAAACTCCTGGTCACCCAAACACGTTCTAGGTGTCTATGAGAGCCAACCCCTGGGGTACGGCCAACCCCCCAAGGCTGAGACAGCACCCTCAATGTTCAGGTGAAGGGGTCCTCATGAGAAGCCCACAGGCAGCGCTGGTCTCCCAGGACATTACCTGCAGATTGTCCACGACCAGCACGTCATTGTGACTCAGGTCCAGGAACTCAATCTTTGGAATCAGTTTCTTAGAAAAGAGAAAACCACACAGGACATTACGCGAGGAGGCTGAGCTCTGTGTGGTCCTCACATGGCAGACAGGCCCGTCACTCTCCCCTCCTGACCATAGACTCTTGGGCTGGCCAGCTCTGCCGGTCGCTGACGTAGTGCCCCCCCTGTAGGCCCACCTAACAGCACGTCTAAGGAACACACAGGGACCCCAGTGCAAGCACACTAGGCTTGTAAAAATGACAAACGGCAAAGACCCAGAGAGAGAAGGGATTCCATCCTTCTTCTTCAACCTTACCACACCATGGAGGAGTATACATACAGGAATCACACACCTATGCCCCAAATGCCATCCGGATGTCACTCTTACATAGGCATATCTGTCACCTATGGAGTGATCTTTCCACATCTACTATTTGGGAGTAAATTTCATCACCTACTATGTTTCCATAATAAATGTACACGCAACAGATATGCTTCATTTGATTCTAGGTAATGCCTCACCAATTTTAAATAATCTCATTTTGAAATTAACTTAAAAAATTGTAGGCACAGAGCACGGAACGTAAGTTTTCTGTGGTCGTTCCAGAAAAAGCCAAGTTAATCCCCAAACCTCAGGGCTTCGTCAGGCCAGAGAGGCCCCTGCACCCGCTGCTGAGCATACCACAGACTCGTCGATCTCGGAGATGCTGTTGTGGCTCAGGTCAAGAGTGGTGAGCGCGTGCCATGTGGGGATGACGGCGGTCACGGGGCCCTCCAGGGCTGCGCCTTCTGGCTCCCACTCATCAAATTCCGATGCTTCGGGAACAAGGACTTCCTGTGTAAGAACATCTGCTGAGCACCACACTGGGGCCCTGATGCCACACTCACCAGGAATACAACCATTGCAAAATTTAAGGAAGGGCTTAGCATATTTAGCATGTGGAAGTGAACTTGCGTTAAAACCGGCTTTGGTTCTTACGCCTTTAAACGATTGTGAAATAACTGAAAAGCTCAGCAACATAAGAGCCACTTGGAATATGTCCTGGCCCTGCTTCAGGAGCGAATGTTTTCCAAGCCCACAAGAGCCTTTAGCTACACAGTGATGGCTTTTCTGACTTAAATCTCTGAGGCTAAAGGTCAGAATTCATGGTGTTTCCAGGCAACCGTGCTTTCCAAGCTGGCAATGCCAGTCCCCACTGTGGACAACAGGCACTTTTAACTGTTACTTCACAGGGTTAGGGGTCCCTGGATGACGCAAACGGTAAATGCGCACAGCTGCCAACTGCAAGGTTGGCTGTTCAAGTCCACCCAGAGGTGTCTCGGAAGAAAGGTCTGGCGGTCTACTTCTGAAACACCAGTCACTGAAAACCCTATGGATGACAACAGCAACTTGAAAGATTAGACAGGAACCGTAGGGGGCGGTGAGTTTATGTTAATGGGGAGAACAACTCAGAAAAGGAGGGTGAGAACGGTTGCACAACTCAAAGAACGTAATCAATGTTACTGAATTGTACCTGCAGAAACTGTTAAATTGTTGTATGTTTTGCTGTGTATATTCTCAACAACAATATAAATAAAACTAAAAAAGAAAAAGAAAACCCTATGGAGCACAGTTCTCCTCTGACACACATGGGGGTCGCCATGAGTCAGGGTTGACTCAGTGGCAACCGCTTCCGGCTTCACAGGGTTAAAATCAAGCAGGTGCTGAGACAAGGGTCACGACAAGGAGCACAGGGACACCATGGCGGGGAGAGGGCCAGGTGTGCCGCCTCGTTTTGACTTTTCCTGCCCACGAGACCGCTCCTCTCTTAGTGATCATCTCATGCCCGTTCAGCCAGGCAGCAGGAAGTGCCTCACAGAGGGACAGGTGGCCTGACCCCCTCTCTCTACATACAAGATACAAGCCCCCATCTTTTGGCCGGTAACCTCAAGAAAAAGCTATGCTATAAACCCAAATCTTGATGGGACGTTGTAAGTCATAAAAGTAGTCACTACACTTTTCTTTTATACGTGGAGAAGAACTTTAACATTACCAAGATGCAATCCGTAAAAAGGCTAAAAAAAAAAGAAACTTCTTACATTTTCAACTTGGATATTTCTGTTGCTTACATACAAACAACATTCTGCAACCTCATCTATTCTACTTCAAGTTCATGGAAAACAAGATATAAACGGTGCTAAGCCAGGGTTTTTTAAGCTTAGAGAAACTTTTGTATCAATCTAAACAATAAATGTTCCCTGATTTACTGCTGCTTCACAACTGGTTCATAAAGAACTAGTGACCTTTTTTTTTAACTCTAGGAAAGGAAAAAACCCCAATCCCTTAAAATGCCTTGTTTAACCGAGCTGATTTTGCGTGAAGAGGTGGGCTAAAGCATCCCAGGGGCTGTCAAGTGCGAGATGTCCTGGATGAGCCTGCACTGCCCAGGAGAAGCCTCTGGCCACTGACAGACAGTAGCAGTGTCCACACCCACCCTCGGTGGAGGGAATTACGCCCCTGTGACCCTGACCCTCAGACAGTGCCCCAGGCAGGACATAGCTGGCGCATACCTTCATCGAGGTTGCGGAGAAGCGGACGCTCATTGTGGCTAAGGTAGGCTTCGACGCGACCAGCCCTCGGATGTGCTTAGCATCACAGTGGCTTATCTGGAACAAGAAATGGCTGTGTCTCAGCAACGGCATCCTTGCTCCATCAGGAATCCTGGGGGGCAGGTGTTCATTAATCCATACAACATCGGTGGCCCAAGTCCTTAGAAGCGAGAGCCTCCGCAAAACCTAACTCTCTTTTTTCCCCCAATTTTTCTCCTGACTAAATAGTCTCTGAAGTATCTAGTAAGAAAAGCATCTGGTTTTCTCAGACTCACAATGAACCATAAACTCCATTTTCTCTGTAGGAGCTGCTTGTGGCTTGGCAAGTGGACAGAAAGTGGGGGCCACAAAAACCAGAGCTGGAGAGCAAGGGGCCACTGCAAAGCAGGGAGAGCGGTGGGCCCTCCTGTTCACTCAGACCCTGCTTCACTGACCCCAGCTGTCCTGGGGTGAGAAGGACAGGAGGCATATAGGCCACAGCGCCTCCCATGAGACCTGCCTGCACACCACACACCCACAGACTCAGACCCCCCAGAGCCTCTGCCTGCCAAGCCAGGCTGTGTGGGCCTTTCCTCTAACACCCCGGCCCTCACTCAGCTGGCAGTGACCATGGCACATGCCACGAGTGTCCGTCAAGGGAAGCAGGCCTCAAGGTCTCAGACAAGCCTGAATGGTCTGGGGCTCTGGAGTCAGACTCATCTGAATTCACATCCCAGCTTTCCCCTCGGTAAACTGTACGATCCTGGCCAAACTTCCTTACCTCTCTAAGCCTCAGTTTCCTCAACAGTAAAATGGGAATGAAAGTGCCCACTTCACAGGGCTGTTAGGAAGATTCAATCAAGGAACACACATCAGACACGGGGCACAGGGCTTAGTGCAAAGTCATGCTCAAAAAACAGATGCTTTCAAGCATTTTTAATTATTCACTACTGAGCCTCCTCCCATTTTTAAAGTGATAACAAAGCTGGCACCATGACCAAGGAGTTCAGTAGTGAGTAATGCGAAGAATTCCTTGTTAAGTGTGGGCAACCTCAGAGGGCAGAGAACCAACAAAAGACCCTTGCTGTTCTGTCTCGGGAAATACAGACTTGGAATTGGCCCTGCCTGACCCTCAGGATGAATTCCTGAGACTTCAACTCAAACACCAGCTCCTCGCCCCCACCAGGAGGCCCAGAAGGAGCCGAGCGCTGGTGCTCCGTTCCATCCCAACGTCTCCTGCCGCCCAGGCCAGGGCACAGACATGCAGATCCAGCCAAGAGCAGCAGACGCCCCTCTTCCTCTGCCTCCCGACGGGCCTGGCTTACCTGGATGGGGCACATCACACGCTGCCCACGCACCAGTGCCTTACGATTCAAGCTGGGCCCCGACACCCAAAACACTCCCGAGCCAGATGGTCACAAGCCGGACAATGCCTGTGCAGGGCTCAGCCCTGCCTGCTCGCTGAGGGCCCAGGCCTTACCTCCACCTGATGAAGAGACTTGAATATTGACAGATCGAAAGGCAGGAGCTGCTCCTGAATGTTGCTGGTCCCATAAGGCCCTTCTGTGCCAGAAACCTGTGGCCGCAGATACGGCTTGAATTAGGGCTGCTGTGGCAACCACTCCCCATCCATGCACCCAGGGCAGTGCGGCAGCAGCTGCCCAACTGACTTGCTACAGCC
>NW_004443937.1:31094492-31095720 GCF_000243295.1 Trichechus manatus latirostris | reverse complement strand
TCCAGAGCCCCACCGTGGGGCTTTGCAATGGCTCCTGAGCCCAGGGCTAGCCTGAGGTGAAGGACCAGTTCCTTGACTTGGCTTCCTGCAGGGCAGGGGGGTGGGCCCTGGTTAGGACTCACTTGGCACACCTTGACAGAAGGAGTTATGTGCCACCTGGGCCCCTGGCCGCCGAGTAGGGCTGGGCAAGTTGCATGTAGTATTTCAGGGACTTTGACCACGTACCTTTCTCAAAGAGCTCCTCGGCCAGTGCTGCAGTGATGCCGTTTATCTCCTGCAGAGACACAGCCACAGTTAGAAAGTCCACCTGCCCCGGGCCCTGGGCTCTGCACACCGCCTATCTATCCTCTGCTGTTGCAATGCCAGCTCTCCAGAAAGTGAAAAAGTAGAGAGTAAACCTATAAGGAATCAAGGAGCTTAGAAAGGGAAACTAAATATTGCTATTTATATGGATACCTGAAACAGCTTCTCCAAAACAGAATCCATCTAGGCCAATGTCGCAATTCCAAGTCCACGTGGGCACTGGCTGAGGGCACATGTGCCCAGCAGGCTGGCAGAGCCTGGCCATGCCAAGGGCTAGCTGGGAAGCCAGCAGCCCCCAAAACTGGCCCTGGGAGTCGGGGTGGCAGAGAGGAAGTCCAGTTTCTTCTGGAAAGAGGTTCCTATCACCCTGGCAGGATGAAGGACCTCCCAGAGCCAAGCCTCCCCTCAAATGGCCACTTTCATTTTCTCTAAAGTTCGAAATGTGTCTCAGGAAAAAAACAAACACTTGTTCTCTTCCTGAGCTCATCCCTTCCAGCCTTGCAACAGTAGGACTCCACCCCAGGGTCACAAGAAAAGAGGTGGAAAAGGACACTATCCTTTTCAAATGGCAGGATGGAGGAGGCACGATAAGGACAAGCCTTCGGTCGCATTAACCGGTGGTGTGCTGGGCGGGCCTGAGCACTCGGCACGCGCTGGCTCATCCAATCGTTCCTCCACCCCATGCAAGGAAGATGCTGTCTTGAACCCTGCTTCACAGATGGGCAAAATGAGGTGAAGAGACGCTGTCACTCCCCAGTTTCACATTATTAGAAAACGGCAAGGAGTCCTCAGGTAGTGTAAAGAGTTAACATGCTCGGCTGCTGACTGAAAGGCTGGAGGTTCGTGTCTATCCAGAAGCACCTTGAAAGAAAGGCCTGGTGATCTACTTCCAGAAAAACAGACATTGAAAACCCTGTGGAGCACA
>NW_004443937.1:31091277-31092956 GCF_000243295.1 Trichechus manatus latirostris | reverse complement strand
TAGCCAGTGAGAAACAAAGGAACGCTTCAACCCCAAAATCTAGAGCACTGGTCTCCTCAGAGGAGTTTTGTTTGCTCCCCCAGAGAGGGCTCTGGTTAAACTGTGGGCTAGTGAGCAAAGGTGTGCAGAGTCAGGCACCCCCACCCCGCCCCGCAGCAGACAGTGGGGCTCAGCAGCTCCAGGCTCCAGCCTATGGTCCCGAGAGGTCACCTGTGGAGAGGTGGCTCCCCACAGGCCCTATCTACCCCATCTGTGCTGAAGGGATTGGAATCCCTACAGAAACCAAGGCTGGGGTCCCTAGACGTGCTCTGGGGTATCACAAGGCTGGGGTCCCTAGATGTGCTCTGGGGTGTCACAAATAAAACGCGTTTTTTAAAAACACACTTCATACCTCAATAAAAATTTCCAAAATAAAATATTATGTTAAAAACCATAACATAACACTCTCATCCAAATGTGTTCCAGACCAACTAGCCAGCCCTGTCCGCCAGGATCACGTGCTTGGGTGGGTGGCAGCCATCAGCTGGAGAGTCGCATAGATGCGCCATGGATTGCCTAGGCTGTAGCTGGCAACTTCCATTCTGACTGAGCTCATCTGCGCACACAGAGCCCCACGACTGACTGTGCTCTGCAACACAGCCGCCTGTGTCCAATTACAAACCCCAGGCCAGTCCCCGAGGCTTCTGCTTGGCACAGGCTTGGGCACAGTGCGCTTTTCAGTAAGGCCTGAACAGGCGACTCAACTACCTGTCACTGAGGCCGTTACCAAGTGGGGCTTGGACATGCCCGCTAAGTGCTGGGGATCCTTGTCCAACTTTTATTTCATGTCTGCGATGAGGCA
The DNA here is from genome assembly GCF_000243295.1 of Trichechus manatus latirostris. Classification (NCBI taxonomy): domain Eukaryota; kingdom Metazoa; phylum Chordata; class Mammalia; order Sirenia; family Trichechidae; genus Trichechus; species Trichechus manatus. The sequence goes on along the minus strand of NW_004443937.1, from coordinate 31,092,115 downwards.
TTCTAGCAGGAGTCTGGTTTATTATACGTGACTGAACTGTAACCAAAAATTTCCCACTAAGGGATTTAAGCCTAAACTTTAATTGAAGAGAGCTCCCAGACTGTAAGTTGGAAAACAAATCTGTTACCATTTGTAGCCTCAATACTTTGCAACTAAAGCAAATTTAGGATGCTAAGTCTGACGAAAGATGGCAACTGTTCAATCATAGCTCCTGATTTCAAATTTCAAAAAGTTTTTTTAAAATAAGAAAATTATACAAATAACAACTTTCAAGAGAGCTGAGTGGCTTTCTTTACCAGGACAGCACAGCACAGCACTGCCTGGCACCTGGCGAGCCCGTCACGCATCCATTGCTCTTCTGAGCCACGGTCTCCTGCAATTGTCACAAGGGACCCCATCATCACTGTCTAGCTCACAGAAGAGGAAACTGGGTGTAGAGGGATTAAATGACTAACCCAGAATACACTGTCGAGAAGTGGCAGGGCTGGGAGATAAACTCAGCTCTACCTGTCTCCCAAGTCCACTGTTATACATGTCCTGCCCCCAAAAGGTACGCTGGGCTGGGATTCTCCATGGGATTCTACTTCACTGAGTTTAAAAACCTCTGTTCTAAAGGTTCTGGGATGGGGTCTGTCACTGTGGGTCCAGGCGGATCAGGACACAGCTATCCAGAGAGGGACAACACAGTAATAGGCCCAGTGTGCCCTGTCACTGCATCACAGGGCTGCATAGTCCCTGGGTCCCCCACCTTGAAGTTGGCTGGGGCAAGAAGCAGTGCTTTCTTCCATGCCATTAGAAACCACACCATAAAGAATGAAGTTGGATCCCTACCTCATAT
>NW_004443937.1:31087343-31088744 GCF_000243295.1 Trichechus manatus latirostris | reverse complement strand
GATTAGAAGGCAAAAAGGGACAGGAGCTGCTTGAATTGACACGGGAAATCAGGGGTGGAAGAAAGGAGCGTGCTGTCACATTATAAGGAGAGCAACTTGGGTCACACAACAATGTATGTATGGATATGCTAAAATCCAGAGCATATATACATATCCCGTTTGTAATTACCACCTCTTCCCCACATGGCCCCTCCAAGTTCAGTGGCCCAAGGCTATTGCTATCACCAAATTTCCAGGCTCTGTTTAGCACTCCAAGAAAAGCTCAGCTGTCTTATTGTGAAAATAGTGCAAGGAGGTTGTATTTTCAACACAGCTGAGACTTGGAGACCATAACCGATAGGTCCTTTCCTAAAAGGTGAGCCTGGGAAGGGAGTAGAATTCTTTCCTATCTTCATCACACAAAGGGACAACAACTAAATGTAAACTACCTGAAAATCCATCACCCAGAGATAACTCCTCCTACCACTCCGGTAGAGAATCTTCTAGAAACTTCCCAGGCAAACATATCCATATAAACATTTTTTAGAAAAATTGGACCATATCCTACATACCATCTTATGACCTGCTTTTTCCATACAGTAACATATTTTCCCACAGCTACACTGTCATTCACCTTGCAGCACGATATTCAAATGAATGGCTGTACCCTTCAGTATTTTTTAACTTCCTCCTGTTGGACATCTGGATTGTCTTCAGTAAATGTATTGCTACTGCAAACAATTCTGGAATGACCACCTTTGTGCCTGCCTCCTTTCAGCAGCTGCCTGACTATTGTTTCACGTTGCCAAACTGTCCTCCTTGAAGTTTCTGGACAACTCACCCTGCCACCAGCTGCCCATGGAAGTTCTCTCCACCCAGAAGGGAGGACAGAGCTGCTCTCTGAAACTCACTGCCCTCGGAGGGAGGGATCTAGCCTCAGCACCCAGGCAGTGTGGAGCCTGACCACATGCCCCAAGATGGCAATATTCTGCCATCATAACTGATCCGGCCCTTAATCAGTCTTGGGTTGTAAACCAACAATTCAACAATATTCTGTGCCAGGTGTCAGCTCTGTTTCTAATCCACCTCTAATCCAGCTCCATTCATTTGGACAGAAACCTTGTTTAAACACCCACAGGCCATTTTTGCTAAACAAAATGCCTTACAAAGGTGAAGGAAAATCTCTGTGTAGCCATGGTCATTCTAACTTAAGGCAAATCTGTTGATGAATATGCCTGTAATCACACCCTGTCCCCAACCAGGGTGATGTTCCTCCATCTTCCAACCTCAGGGACAAACTCCAGCCACCTCTCCTCAAAGCTGAGGTCTACGCCGATTTGCTGCCTCGCGCTTTGGCAGTTGTGGATTTGCAACAGAGAAAACCCTGGAGAGGAACTTACGTAGAAGTGAAAATGCAAGAAG
>NW_004443937.1:31082971-31086451 GCF_000243295.1 Trichechus manatus latirostris | reverse complement strand
GGAAACTTAGCCTAGAAGGCCCCAAGCCCTGGAGATACAGGCCTCCAGCTCCTAAGGGTTACCTTTTCATGCAGGTCATGGAAGTCGCTGTAGCGGTGCTTGACTGTCCACTCATGGCTGCCATCAGTGACCCGGATGATATAGACCTAAAAGGGGAGACCAACAGCCCTTGTGGCAAGGCCAGCCAGCCAGCTGCAGGTACCCTCCCCTCCCCTGCAGTAACAGCTACAGACACCCAGACCCTACAGCCAAAGTCAGGCTGCCCTTGCCTGCCAGCCTCTGTACCTGAGCTTTGCTGAGCAGCAGGGTCCCCACTCAGGCTCCCCCACAGCCCTAGCACTGGAGCTAGCAGGCTCATGGGACAAGCCTGTGGCTCCGTCCATCAGAGAGGAATAGAAAAGGCGACTCTACCTTGTCAAGCCACCTCTTTACTTTTTTATCTCCTGCTCCCAGGTAATTCAAAGCCCAACCCAACTCGAGCTTCAGGCAAGGCCACCCCTTCCAAATGAGGGAGAAGCAGGACCAGCTTCTCTGCTACACTTCTTTCTAGGTGCCCTGACTACATCCTGAAAGCAAGTCCTTTCCCAGCTTTTTTAACTGGTTCATGGCTGTGGTTTCTGCTGCTGGGCCAGGAGTCAAGGCAGTAAGCAGCTGATGGGGGAGTCAGTGATGAGACATCAAACCCTAACAGGAGGCAATATGGCTTAGTGATTAAGGACATGGGCCTTGGAGTCAAGGAAGACCTAGGTTCAAAATCTGATTCTGTCACTTCCTGGCTGTGGGAACATATGCAAGTGAATTAACATCTCCGAGCCTCAATTCCCCCATCTTAAAATTTGGTAGGTTTCAGGATCAAACGAAGTCACTGGGTGCTGCAAACAGTTAACATGCTCGGCTGCCAACCTAACCAAAAGGTTGGAAGTACGAGTCTACCCAGAGGTGCCTTGGAAGAAAGGACTGATGATTTACTTCTGAAAAATCAGTCAATGAAAACCCTGTGGAGCAAGGTTCTGCTCTGACACATGTGGGATCGCCAAGAGTCAAGGCTTCCAAACTGTCCAGTTTAAACCCCTCTGAGAATTTGCATTTCTAACAAGTTCTCAGGAAATTATACATAAGAATCACCTGGGGATCTTGTTAAACTGTAGATTCCAATGATTCAGTACACCAGAGGTGGAAACGCAAATTCTCAGTAGAGGGTCAAACCGGAATGAACTGGTTCAAAGCCCTGCCAGGAGTCATAGTCAACTCGACAGCAACTAGTTAAAGGATCAAATAAGGCAGCGCATGTAAAGTCCCTGTGCAGGGCCTGACACATAGCAGATGTTCAAAAACAAGGGCAGGTTAATACTATTTCGGCTCAGCACACCCACAAACAGACGACAGTAGGGTCAGCCTGGGTCACCACCTCCCCCCACACCCATCCAGAGGAGGGGCTCAACCCTGCAAGAACAATGGCTGATGGGCCTGAGAGCTTTTTGGAGCTGACCTTCCAGCTGAACGAAGCCCACGGGTGAGGGATGGCCAGCCATCAGCTTGGAGACCTCACCCCTCACCTGGAGTAGGCTCCCTAGTCCTAGTTTCCCGCCCCTCTCTGCGGCATACAGGGAAGGGGGAGGAGAAAATAATCAACTCCCCCGAAGCCTCCAGCCCAGAGGAGCTGCCATTTCTCCAGGGCTGGAGCCTGTTGCTCAAGGATCCGCCCCCAGCTCCTCTTCCCAGCCTGGCAGTCTCCTTTCCCCTGCCCCCCAGGAAAGCCGAAAGAGCCAGAAGTACGGCCCCCAGGAAGGGGTGACGGCAATGAGGCACAGGCAGGGCCAAGGCCCCCAACCTACTCCCCATCCTCTGGGAACAAAGGACAGGAGCTCAGCGTGCTCCCACTCCAGGACCAGTCCCTGCCAGGCAACTGCCAGCCCTACACACCCAGGAGGGAATCCCATCTGTCTGGAACCCCTCATTTTCTGTTCTCCACTTCCCCCACAGCCACGAAGAATGTATGTGTTTATGAGTGTGTGTGTGCAGTTCACCACCTCCCTCTCACCGCAGCCCAAAGGGATGAAGCCCCCTAAGTCCTGTGCTTCAGCCCAAAGCCCTCTAAGTCCTGCGCTTCAGCCCTAAGCCCCGATGCCACCATTTCTGGGCCTCCCCCTCCCCCATTCTTGTCTCCGCCCGACCCCCAGGGCCTCAAGCCCCAGATTCCTCCCTTACCTCTCAGCACAGATCTCAACCCCCGACCCCAGGCCCCCAGCTCAAGGCCCTGCCCTCTCTTTTTCTTCACGGTCTGCGGTGCCTTGACGCCCCCTTCCCCAGTTTCTATCCATCACAGATCCCCCTCTCCAGTCCCTCTCCTCCTGGACCCCCTATCACGGCCACCGAGGCCCGCGCTCCCCTCCAGGCCTGAAGACTCTGGAAGAGCCTCCGCCCCATCCTGGGGTCCCTCCCCACACTCCCCTTATCCCCAGATTCTCCCCAACCCGAGCCTCTTTTTCTGATCGCGCACCCCTTCCCCTAACCCCCTCCCCGAGCCCTGCCCCAAAACCCTCCTCCTGGACCTGCGGGGTCCAGACCCCTCTCCCCAGATTCCCCAACCCAGGGCCCCTCCTCGCAATCGTAGATCCCTCTACCCCTCTCCTGCCCGCCCTGTGGGGCCCAGACCCCCTCCCCAATCCCCCTGACTCGAACTCCTGGTTCCAGACACCACCCCCGGTCCGGGCGCCCCCGCCCCCAACACACCGTGTACGTGTCCACGAGCTCGGAGCCCACGACGCGCGCCTCCTTAGCTGGTTCGGCCTCCCGGTCGGCCCCGAAGCTGCGCTCCGCCGACGCCATGTTTCGGGCTCCACAGCAGCAGCCGCCGCAGCCGCCCGGCGCAGACTGGCAGCAGCAGGGGCGGGGTCAGCGTCCCACCAGCCCCCGTCCCCACCGCCCCCCGCCGCTGCCGAGCGCGGCGCGGCCTTCTTGGCCCCTCCGCCTGCTTGCGCCCTCGCCCCGCCCCTGGGCCCGCCCCTCCCGCGTGATTGACGGCAGCCTCAAACGGCGCGTGCGCACGTTGCTGCGTCTTGTCCTATTGCGTAATCGGTACCCGCAAGGCGCCGCCCACGTCGCTCGGAGCCGCCAACGCTCGGGGAGAAACTGAATCCCCAGATTGGGATGGCTCTGAGCGTCGTCCCTCGGTCCTGGGGGAAGGACAGAGGGCCCCGCGCCTTCCGTGCTACGCAAAGCAAGTCACTGCTCCGCCTGGCGTCAGCTTCGCCCTCTGGAAAAGGGAGGCAGTAGTCGCATCTCATCTGGATGTTGAGCTTATTCCTCATAGGACGAGAGCTGGAGCGGGTTAAGGGGAAGATGCGGGCTGTGCTTAGAGCCTGAGCTGGGGCGGGATGACTCTAGGCCGGTTCTTAACCTCTCCGAGACTCGGTGATCTCCCCTGTCTCTGGGGAGAATTGAGTGGGCTAATCCAAACAGTTTCCAGCATGCAGTAGT
>NW_004443937.1:31077287-31082871 GCF_000243295.1 Trichechus manatus latirostris | reverse complement strand
GGGTGGAGATATGTGCAACTAAGGGGAGACAGACTGGACAGACTGGTCCGGGAGCCAGGAGCGACAGGGCTGGAATGGGAGAAGACAGGCAGAGAGAAGCAACCCTAACCCAGGGGAAGACTGAGACCTAGAAAAGAGAGGCAGGAGGGAGCCAGCCTGGCACAGGCATCTGTAGATCTGCGTTTGTTGATTGACTTCTGCAGCAGACCCAAGCCCAAAGCTGGCACTGCTTTCCCTGGAGAGAGGGGAAGTCTGGGGCAGGCCTCCTCTGGCACCCCTGGATGAAGGGCTCCAGACCACCATACCCTAGGGAGGCGAGTCAGCACCGCTCTCCTCCACCACTTCCATAGCACCATACTCTGAGCTGGGCATTCAAGGCTTCTCCTGGCAGGGTCCTCCTGCTCCCAGCCTGACACTCCCTACCTCTCCCTGCATACTGCCTCCACTCCAGAGAGGTTTGGCCTAAGGCAGACACTGCCTTGTCAACCAGACCTCGGGCAAGTCTCCAGCCCTCTAGGAACCTCAGTTTCCTTATCTGGAAAGTGAAGGTAATAGTGCCCACTTCCCTAATTGGATAGGAGGTTGAGCTGTGTGTAGCCTCTTGGCCTGGGGCCCACTCCTTAGCAGCTTCTGTCCTGGTTCATGTTTTTATTCATTCAAGAAACCTTTCCAGAGAGCCCCTGGGGGCTGAGGGGGACAGAGGACAAGAGGCCTGGTCCTTGCAGCCCTTCATCTGCTCCCTGTGTTGGGCAGAGGACACAGGGACTTAGCCAGTCTGAGATCTCTGGGGCCGGGGGAGGGGATGCTGCAGGGCTGGGCTGGGCTGGGCTGGGCTGGGCCAGACTGGCGGGAATGTGGTGAGGTAGGACTATTTAAGCTGAGGCTGGCTGGCACCCCCGGCAGCTTGCCCTGTGAGCCGCCAGCATGGACGACATCTACAAGGCCGCGGTGAGGCATGGGCCTGGGCAGGGCGAGCTCACTCAGCTCGGGATGGGGGCAAGGTCGCCCCTAGGAGGTGTTGGGGACCCAAGAGAAGGCCCACGTACCTTTGTGCCTCCTCCCTCAAGGGGATGGTGGGTCTGGCGTCTGGGGGTGTAGAAGGGACGGGGTGGGGGTGGGGTATTCAGGGTCTGGGGAGGAGCTGTCAGACGAGGAGGTTGCTTTAGCATCGTGCCTCCCTTTCTGTCTCCAAGTCTGTGTCGCTGTCTCTCGGCCACATCTCTGTGTGTATGTCTCTGGATCTTTGCCTTTCTCAGTCTCTGTCACTGTTCCCCCAAGCTGTCTCTCTCTGAGTCTCTGTCACTGTCTCCCTGCCCCACCACTTCTGTTCCCCACATTCTGCCTCTCGCACACTCACAGTCCCCCAGCGCCTCCAGCCCCTGGCTGACTGAAGATGCTTTGTGAGGAGGGGGCTGCAGGACCCAAAGCCTGGCCTGGGGAGGGGCTTTAAGTTGAAGCAGGGAAGGACTGGGCCTGGGGGAGAGCCAGGGAAGAAGGAACAGAGCGCTGGCAGGCCTCAGCACTCAGTGGCTTAACTGGGGGTGAGGATGAGGGAGCGAGGGCTGGGGAGTAGTCACCCCAAGCCCCTGCAGCTTCCTGGGGGTGACAGAGGGGCTTCAGATGCTGTTCCACCTAGGGGGTGGTAACCTCCCCCCACCTAGGAGATAAGGACATCCCAGCATAGACAGCTGTCCCTCAGGGAACCCCTCCCTCAGTCCCCAGAGCGAGGCCCACTCCTGGGCAGGGAGGGGCCGCAGCTGGCTCGGGGGCGCCCCTGCCTATCTGTGGAGATGGGGGAGCAGCCCTCCACCCTGTGCCCATACAAGGCCTGGCGGGGTTGGGGACTAATTTTGGCTCCTGAGGCGGCACCAGCAGGCCAGGGGGCCAGATAACGCTGCCCCACACCCCGCATGCCAGAGTCTTCAGAACAATCACCAGGTTTAACTTTGTCCCCAGTTAAAAATAGCCCAGTGGCCACCCCGGTCAGGTTACAGTGGGTGGGCAAAGCCACACTGGTTTTATTGTCCCAACCTGAGGGACAGCTGTCCCTCAGGCAACCCAGCTTGAGTTTCAGCAGGGAGCCGAGAGAGCATTGAGTGGTCACTAGCTATTGTCACTCAGGGTCACCTTGGCCCTGGAGAGGGTGCCCACCTGTCACCCTGGCCCTGGGCCCACCCAGCCTAAGTGAGATCAGCCGGGTTACCTCAGGGCTTTGGGTGGCAGGGAGGGAGTACTGGGACCTGTGACCCGGGATAAGCCTGCTCCTCCTTGCTTTAGTCTTCCCGCCTGTAGAATGGGTTTGCATCCTCCCCCGTGGCCGAGGCCTGAGTCTGGGTGCTGAGACCCTTTTTCTTTTCTAGGTAGAGCAGCTGACAGAAGAACAGAAAAATGGTCAGTGCCCCCAACACACCTGGGGGGCCAGCAGGGCTGGGTTGGGGGAACATGGGGACCCCCTGCCAGGAGAGGACTCAGGCTGGAGGCCAGAGGCTGGGGCCCCTCTCACGGTGACCTCCAAGGCCTTGGAGGGAGGTGGGCAGGTTGGCAGGTGGCCCCAGGGATCTGTCTTCCAGGGTCCTGGCTGCTGAGCTCTGAGGTGCTCTGTCCCCCTCACTCCCCCATCGGACACAGAGTTCAAAGCAGCCTTTGATATCTTCGTGCTGGGCGCCGAGGATGGCTGCATCAGCACCAAGGAGCTGGGCAAGGTGATGAGGATGCTGGGCCAGAACCCCACACCTGAGGAGCTGCAGGAGATGATCGATGAGGTGGACGAGGACGGTGAGCCCCCTCTTCTCCACCAGGCCCCCAACTTGTGCACACCCCTGGCTCGCTGGGGGCTCAAATCCTGGCTCTGCCCCTTCCTCCTCTGTGCCATTGAAGGAGATGTTTAATCTCTCCAAGCCTCAGTCTTCCCATCTGTAAACCGGGCGTAATGACCGCCCTCGCCTCCCAGAGTTGGTGGAAGGCTGCAACGAGCGTACCAGGGTCTAGTGTCAAGGGCAGTGTCTGCAGTTCTGACTGTCCCTCCCTGCCGCCCTGCCACCCACCCCCAGGCAGCGGCACAGTGGACTTCGATGAGTTCTTGGTCATGATGGTTCGGTGCATGAAGGACGACAGCAAAGGGAAGTCTGAGGAGGAGCTGTCCGACCTCTTCCGCATGTTTGACAAGTGAGCAGACCACCCTTGACCCCTGGCAGAGCTGGGGAAAGGGGAGCAGTCTCAGGTTCCAGGCCCAGTGACCTTGGGACCTCAGTCTCCCCAGTCTGTGCGATGTGGGAGTGGGATGCCTCGTCTCACAGTGTCTCCTGCTCTGCCTCCTGGGGTCATGGGTGGGGCACGTGTCCTTCCCTCTGGCCCCAGATGTGAGCTCTGAGGCCCCTGGCCCTCCCTGCAGGAACGCAGATGGCTATATTGACCTGGAGGAGCTGAAGACAATGCTGCAGGCCACAGGTGAGACCATCACGGAGGATGACATCGAGGAGCTCATGAAGGACGGTGACAAGAACAACGATGGCCGCATTGACTATGATGGTGAGTGAGTGGGTGGGCTGGTGGGGGTGCTGCTCACCCCTGCTGGGCCCCCACTTCTGACCCATGCCTGCATCTCTCTCCACAGAGTTCCTGGAGTTCATGAAGGGGGTGGAGTAGAAGCTGACCCTTACCCAGAGGTGCCTGTGGCCATGCCAGCTGCAGCTGGGCCCTCGGATAGGACGGGGACCAGGATCCCGGTGCCTGAACCTGGCCGTGTTCTTGACCCCTGGCCCTCTCTGCCCTGCTACCCAAGTCCCGGGCAACGCAAATAAAGCCTTGCTCCTGGTGTCTGGCTTTGGACATTCAGGGGCTGTGGACTCCCCGCCAGGGTCCACTCCTGCCCTGGCGACCATCCCAGGCATGCTTGCTCGGAACCAGCACTCCACATACCTTCTGCAGGGGGCACTTAGATTAGGTAGAGACTCCCACACCTCGTGGCCCCATCTCCCGTGGTTCAGCATCAGGAGTCTGTGGTGGCCCAGGAGTCTGCATTTTAACAAGCTCTTGGGAGCCATTGTGTTCATCAGCCAGTTTGGGAGCCTTGAGGTCCTGTACCTGGAGAGCACAGATAGCTGCAGTACCTGGCTAGGCCCTGGCTGCCATTTGGTGCAGCAGCCCCAGCTATGTCTCAGCTCTGGCTGGGGTAAATCTGGGCACGGGGGAGGCCCTGCTGGCCCAAGGCTCCAGTCCACTCACCCCTTCCTTGGATTTCCCACCGCCAACGTTGACTCCCAGGGACAGAGGAGCCTACTGTCGGCTTTGTCTCCACTGGCCTACCTGACAGGTGAGGACCCTGGAGCCTAGAGAGGTGCAGGAACCTGGCAAGATGTGTCTGGAGAGAGCTGAGCCACCTGCTCCTGGGGAGGGCTCTGTCTGATGTGCCAGGTCCAGATGGGCGTGATTTCCAGTCCCTGTGAGCCCAGAGGCTGGTTCCCTCTGGGGGACCCAGTTTCCCTCCCTGACAGGGAGTTGAGGCCCGAGGCCTGGTGGCTCTCAGGCGGTGAGGGTGCCAGGCCAGAGCTGCAGCCAGCACAGTGACGCTGGCCTGGGGGAGGGCGGGGCTGCGAGGAAGTGGAGGTACCAGCAGGCACTTGCCGGAGGGACAGCTGCCATCGGCACCCAGGCTCCAGCAGAATGCCAGCAGCTGTCCTTGCCCCGCCCAGCCGCCCTTGGCCTCCCCACCTGTGCTCCAGCCTTGGCATTCCCCAGACAGGCCCGGCATTCGGAGACAGTCTTGGAATTCTGGAGATGCCTCCGGCAGAGGCCAAAGTTAGCAGGAGCTGCCTGGTCCCTGGGGAGGCCTGGGGGAGTGCGGAGAGAGGTCACCTCAGGCCTGTCCTTGGAGCACTCACTGGCCTGCACGGACACCCAGAGCCATCCAGGAATGAAGACATCTGAGGGAGAAGGAAGGGCCACGGTGGACAGCCCCACCACAGTGCACCATTCAGTGCTGGATTCACACACCTACTGTGTGCCCAAGGTCCCTGGGTCGTGCAAACGGTTTGCACTTGACTACTAACCTAAAGATTGGTGGTTTGAACTCGCTCAGCAGGAGAAAGGCCTGGCAATCTGCTTCCGTGATCATCATAGCCAAGAAGACCCTATGGAACAATTCTGCTCTTACACCTATGGGGTCTCCATGAGTCGGAATTGACTCGAGGGCAGTGGGTATGGTTTTTTGTTTAGGCGTGAGGCCCAGGCCCTAATCTCGTGGAATTTACAGTCACCTGGGGGAGGCAGAGAGGAAGGTGAGGGCCAGAGAGGAAACCAGCGCGGTTCTGCAATGGGGTCTGTAGAGGACAGTGGCCCACAAGAGGGAGTGGTCCAGGAAGGCCTCCTGGAGGAAGGAGGTGACACTGAGCTGAGGTCTGAAGATCCACAGGGAACCAGCCATGCAAGGAGAAAGGGTATGAGTGTCCTGGGCAGAGGGAAGACTCAGAGCATCTCAGGAGCAGAAAGGCAGCCATGGGGAGAGGTGGGTAGACCCAGGCCAGCAAGGAGCCCAGTCAGCGCAAGGGGTGAGGGGCTCTCAGGGCTGTGGGGGGTGGGGGTGGGG
>NW_004443937.1:30977295-31077187 GCF_000243295.1 Trichechus manatus latirostris | reverse complement strand
TGCAGCCGCTTTCAGTCCCCCCTTTTATTGGAAGTTTCTCAATCTTGGGAAACAGGGCGCTGTTCTCCTTTGGCAACTTCCTGCTGGCCAGGGGCGTCGACCAGGGTTGAAGATTTCAGTGTGTGTTAGAAAGAGCATAGGGGGGTAAGTGAGAATGGAAATCAATCACATCTTGATGAATTAGGTGGCATGATGAAAGGGTGTCCTGACTTATCACAGCAAAAACTCCACTGGCTCTGAGAGTATTGGTAGCCCCCTTAGCGAGTACCCTGACAAGGCAAGGGACACAAGTGCAGATTAGAATGATGATTGTTATTATTGTAAGGATAGGGGCTAACCAAGACCCCAAGGAAGGAAACATGTCAGAAAACCAACTCCAGGCGTCTTCCTGACGCGATTTAGGGTCTGTCCACTCAGTTACTTTTCGAATGGTTTCTAATCCCATTTCTACTTCTCCTGTGGTGTTTATCCAGGCACAGCAGGTTTTATTTATGATGGCATAGACTCCCCCTGATTTGGTCAATAAAATGTCTGATGCAATTCGGTTGTCCAGGACCACCTCTGCCAGAGAATTCAAGGAGGTCTGCTGGGCCTGGAGAGCCCGTTTGGCCACTAAAGCCAATAGGTGGAGGGCGTCAGACAGATTTCTTACAGACATTTCCATGTGATATACTCCTAGTCCTGGGATTATGGTTCTCAGGAACCACCATCCAAATCCAGTGTTGTCTACAACCAGACTGCTATTAGTTCCTGCCACCTCTAGGGGGACAGGATTTACAGAGAAAATGTTCCACTTTGCACAAAAACTTGCCTCTGCACTCCGGCGGGCGGAAGGCGAGTGAATCTGGATGGGGAAAGTTAGGAACCCCAAGGTGCACTGACCTACAAAATGCACACCAGTCAGGCATTGGATGGCCCAGGTGTAGGGTGATAGTTTAGGAAAGGGCTTTTCACTAGTGGGATAGGCCTTTCCCCCACATAAGAAGCTATATCCGGATGGAGCACAAAGGGATGCGTTTCGATTAGTGCTGTCTGGGATACTAGTGTTAACGTCAGATAGTCGAGGAACAACCAAGGACTAACTGCAAGAAGAGAGAAGCTGAAAGTCTCGGAAAACTTGTTGGGCCACTTTTGCCTGTAGATTTTGTGACCTGATTTCCCACCGTTGTTCTGTTGCGCGATTATATATTCCAGTCAGGGAGAAACAAGGGATGGAGAAAGGGTATTGCACCAATCAAGCCCATACCGGCACTTTAAGGGGCTCACGGGACAAAACACAATCAGGTATCTCCTTAGTGTAATCAAAAACTGGTGCGGCCAATGGACTTAACGGGGCCCCTGATCCCCTGGAGGTGATGACAAACCCAGCAATTGCTGAGATGTCCCCCTGTGGCTATACCCTGGGACATGGTGATTAACCCGTTGGAGGACCAGTCCTACCTGTTGGGAAGGTGGGCGGGCTCTTGCTGTCCGACCGCAAGGACTCAAACCTCCTTCCCCCAACTTATCTTCTCATCCTGAGGTGAACGCTTTTTATATTTTACACAGTAATATGTCCCAGTATCCGATAGGCTCATATCAGAGACAGTGATTGAAAAGTCCTGATTTCATGCTCGGGTGGTGTTTTGCCATAGGGATCACCCGGTCCGAGCCTGTAGTTTTGAAATCTCAAACCGTTACCTGTCCCTGCTCCAGCTTTTTCAAGATCACTTGACTGGTCCCACTGGAGTCTGGGTGGAAATCACACAGGTAAGGGTCAAGGTGTCTCCAGCTTGCAGGATCAGTGTCCGTTTTGCCTGCAGGATCACGGACACTTCTCCTGTCCAGGTTCCCAGTGCGGGGGGTGGTGGGAGAATTAAAAGGAATAAAACTAAAATCATTATTCAATAAGCTTTTTAAACTTGTATCTTAAACCTTGCAGTGGAGTGCAGGCGTATGACAGTTGTTCAGCTCCTATCTTCTCCTCTTCTGGCGGAGCCGCCTTCACTCTAGAATGGTGCACCCAGGCAGCAACTCCTCCCAGCTTCAAGGACAAGTGGTGGTCAGGAGGAGATCAAACGGTCCCTCCCCCTTCTGGGCCAGTTGATCTTCTGGGTGCTGGTTCTTCCAAGTGTTCAACAGGAGCCAGTCTCCAGGTTGGAAGCTGTGGAGAGGAGTGTCAGAAGCAAAAGACAAACGAGAAGAAGCATACTGATTAAGTGTTTCTGACGGCTCCCAGAGAATGGACCCAGTCTCTTTTCTCCACCTTGGTCATTACTGAGGTGGGGAAAGTCAACTTTCTAAGGAATGGTCTCCCATATATTAATTCGTAAGGGCTCAATTTGAGCCTGCTTCGAGGGGCTACCCAGATTCCGAGCAGGGCAACGGGCAGAACTTGTATCCAGGGAGAATGTGTTTCTTAGCGGAGCTTGGCTAGGGTTTCCTTCAGAGTGTGATTCATCTTCTCAGTCTTCCCGGTTGACTGTGGCCTCCAGGCTGAATGTAATTTCCACTTAATGTCCAGAGCCTTACCAACTCTTGTGTGACCATTGCCACGAAGGCTCCCCCATTGTCACTTTGGATGGATATTGGCAACCCAAAACGAGGGATAATTTATTTGAGTAGTACTTTGGTTACTTCTCGAGCTTGTTCAATCTGACAAGGGAAGGCTTCCACTCACTCAATGTGTCCACAAAAACTAACAAGTACCTGAAGTTCCCAGGCGCTCAAGGCATCATTGTGAAATCCACCTGCCAATCTTCTCCCATGTTAGTCCCTCGGTGTTGGACTCCCGGTTCCACCGGATGAGGGGTGGTCTTTGGGTTGTGCCTGGCACAGAGATGACATCTCCTTGTCACATCCCGGATGGCCTTGAGAAGGTTTGGCCCAATAACTCCCTGCTGAATCCACTCGAGACTAGCATCTCTTCCATAGTGTGTTCCTTCATGTAGTGTGGAGACTATATCATAAACTTGTGCTTCTGGCAATAGTACCTTGCCTTCTGGGTTTACTAGCCACTTAGAATGGGAGGCTGGATTACAACCCCATCCCGTTGCCCTTTCTAAGTCTCTGGAAGTGTAGGAGGGGGTAGGAAGGTCAGCTGTGTCTAGATGGGGAATCAGGGCCATCTCCATTTCTCCCCCATTCTCCCGCATTGCTGCCTTTTTAGCTTCTGAGTCCACCCTGAGGTTTCCCATTGCCTCAAGAGATTGTCCCTTTTGGTGTCCAGGACAATACTCTACTGCCACCTGGAGGGGGTCATGCACCGCTTCTAAGAGTTCCAAGATTTCTTTTACATGTTTTACCTCCTTGCTGGCAGCCATTAGAAGGCCCCTTTCTCTCCACAGGGCACCGTGCGAATGGAGAACTATATGAGCATACCTGCTGTCGGTATGCACTGTTATGTGCTTCCCCTTTCCCTGTTGAAGAGCTCTCCCCAGAGTGATGAGTTCAGCCTTCTGGGCCAAGTTTCTGGCGGGAAGCAGGGCTGCCTCTAAAATTTCAGTTAGCATCACTGCAGCGTACCCTGGTCTGTGGTATCCTTCATGCATAAAACTGCTGCCATCGGTATACATTTCTACTTCAGGATCAGTCAGCAAGGTGTCCAAGAGACTGAGTCTGCTGGAATAAACTTCCTCAATTATCTCTAAGCAATCATGCACACAAGCCCCTTCTGATATGGGCAGCAAGGTGGCTGGATTGAGGGAGGAGACGGCTTTTAAAACCACATTTGGGTTGTCCCTCAGGATGGCTTGATATTTGCCCATTCGGTCTGCTGTAAGCCAGAAGCCCCCCTTTTGTTTCAAAAGGGGCAAAACCACATGTGGGGTATTCATTGTCACCTTTTGCCCCAAGATGAATTTTTCAGCCTCCTGCAACAGGTCACAAGTTGCTGCCATGGCTCAAAGACATGGGGGTCATCCCTGGGCCACATTATCTAATTGTTTAGAACAGTAGGCCATGGGTCACCTGGTGGGCCCCAATGTCTGAGTTAATACTCCCAGAGCAATTCCTTGTCTCTCATGCACAAAGAGTTCGAAAGGTTTCTGTAAATCTGGTAACCCCAGCGCTGGAGCAGTCATTAACGTGTACTTTATTTTTTCAAAAGCCTGCTAACATTCCTTAGTCCCTAATAAAGTTTCCTTCTCTTCCCCCTTTAAAGCTTCATACAGAGGTTTTTTCATAAGCCCAAATCCTGGGATCCAGACCCGACGGAACCCCACCATCCTGAGAAAACCTCGCATTTGTCGCTTGAAGGTATGAGGTGCCACCCTCATTATGGCTTCCCTGTGATCCTGGAGGAGGCTCCATTGCCCTTGTGAGATTTGGAAACCCAAATACTTTACCTGCCATTGGGATATCTGGGCCTCTTTCTCAGAGACTCAATAGATCCCCATTTAGCCAGATGGTTGAGAACCAGTATGGTGTTTTGGTCAGAGTCCTCCTTGCTCTTGCTTGTTTTCAGAATGTCATCGACATACTGCAAAACAAAACCCTTCTCCAATTTTAATGTCCTCAAGTCTCTGGCTAAAATTTCTCCAAAAATGGTGGGGGAGTTCTTGAATCCTTGGACCAAAACCTGGCATGTGAAGTGTCTTTTGGTCCCCGGTTTTAATATCAGTCCATTCAAAAGCAAACAGTGGCTGGGACTCAGGATGCAGAGGAATACAAAAGAAAGCATCTTTCAAGTCCAAGATGGAAAACCAGGCACATTGGCTGAGGATGGTGACCAAAAGGGTGTAGAGGTTTGGCACTACCGGATAGATATATTCCACTATTTTATTTATCTTTCTCAAGTCGTGGGCGAATCGGTTGGCACTCCTTCATCCCTAGTTTTAATACTGGTAGAATAGGAGTGTTGTATGGCAAGCAGCAGAATTTTAGAAGTCCAATCTTTATATACCTTTGAACCAACGGCGCAATTCCCTCCAATGCTTCCTTACGGAGGGGATATTGTTTTTGATTTACAATGGGCGCTCCAGGTTTCAAAGCTATTTTTACTGGCACCACGGATTTCGCCCACCCTGGCCTTCCTGTTGCCCATTCTTCTGGGTTCAATTCCTGCAAAATGTGGGGAGGGACGCCGCTAGATGTTGCCACCTCACTTTGTCATAGTGCTGCCTGGCGAGCACAAGCATTTTCTGGTGAGGTCTGCACCAGGATGCGGGATGGCCCAAAGGTGATTTGGGCCCTCAGCTTTGATAGGAGATCCCTCCTTAATAATGAGACTGGACATTCTGGCATGTAGAGAAATTCATGATACAACAAATCCTTTCTGATTTCACAGTTCACAGGTTGGAGGAAAGGTCGGGTGGACAGTTTTCCCGAAATTCCCACCACTGGGGCAGTGCATGGGCTGAGGGGGGCCTTGGCTGTGTTCAAAACCCCATGTCTAGAATAAAGTCAATAGGACGTCCTCCCACTTTAAGGGTTACCTGAGGCTTGCGGTGGGAGATACCCAAGGAGGGTCTTGACCCCCAGGCCCCATCATTCTGAATCGTCACCCCCAAGTGTGGGTCCCTCCTGATAGGCTTGGAGGGCAGCGGGCTGTGGCTGCTTCTTCCTGACTTCAGGGAATTCTTGTTTCCAATGCCCGTGTTTCTTACAATAAGCGCAGTGATCTGCCCCCAGTGGTGGTCTAGCTCGCTGCGCTGAGTCAGCCTTCTTTCTTATCCCTGGTCTTTCTACTGAGCCTGAAGGGACAAGGGCAGCAGCCAATAGAGCGGCCTTCTGTTTCATTTTTTGTTTCTCTCTTGGTTCAGCTGCCTGATCCATATTGTTGTAGACCTTGAAGGCAATTTCGAGCAACTGTCCCATAGGCATTTCTAGTCCACCCTCTATTTTCTGTAACTTCCTTTGGATATCAAAGGCACTCTGGGAAATGAAGGTCATATTTAAGAGTCGCGAGTTATTCGGGCCCTCTGGGTTTATATCAGTATACTGAGGGAACACATCAGTCACCCTTTCCAAGAAGGTGGAGGGATCCTCTGTTTCCCCCTGAATAATGTCCCTAATTTTCTGTAGGCTCTTGGGTTTTGGTGCCCCATGCTTTAAACCAGCTAACAAACAGTCACGGCAAAGCTGGAGTCTATTCCATCCATTTTCCTGATTTGAGTCCTACCCTGAGTCCCTAGCTGGGATGGCCTCCTCCCCAGCTGGCCGAGTCAGGGGATCCTGATGATGGAGTCTATCAGCCTCCTTGCGGGCTTATTCTAATACCATGCGGCGTTCTTCTGAGGTTAATAAGGTGGTCAGTAGGGCTTGTATGTCTGCCCATGTAGGGCAGTGAGTGGAAAAGATGGAGAGAAGTGGTTCTACCATCTTCTTTGGATCGTTCTGGTGGGGACGATTATTATTTTTCCAGTTATATAAGTCACAGGTGGAAAAAGGGGTGTGTACCAACACTGTTCCTCCTCCGGCTGCTGGGTCTTCTCTCAACAGGAATTGTCCTGCCTGAGCCTCGGCAGCACCCTTACCGAAAACCGTACCCCAATGGGTATAAGAGGGAGAGACCATACCTGAAGTCGAGGCAGTTGCACCGTTGTCAGCCTCCTCTTCTCCTCTTGTGCTGGAGTCCCATTCCGTTCCTTCTGTCCCTGTCCTGTCGGCCGCACCCGCACCACCCCCATACTGGGGTGGGGGGGCCGAGGCAGGTACCAGGACTAGTCCTTTCAACAAAGGGTCCTCTACTGAGGATTCTGGAAGCACCTTTACCTTAGATTTCCCTTGGAAGAGTACTTGGTTAGAGGGGTTTAAGATCTGATAGAGAGACATGAAGGCCTGGACATATGGGACCTCGTCCCATTTCTTTTCCCTTCTACAAAACAAATCAAGTCGCAAAATTGTATTATAAGACATTGACCCCATTCCAGGGCCAAGCCTCCTGATCCCCTAGCCAGTATTGGGGCCAGGCATCATTACACAGAAATATCATTTTCTTTTTTGTTATAGGCTCATAGCTATACCTTTTCCAGTTGGCCAAAATGTATCCTAGAGGGGAATCCTTGGGAATACTAGGCTGATTCCCCATGTCCTCACCTTGCCCTCCTCAGTTTATACCTCTTATCTCCTGTAATGAGTGGCCCAAGAGAGGGATGGGTGTGCTGGTTTTGGGCTATGATGAGGTTATTCTCCTGATCCGTCTGGTACTCAGCCTCCCTATAGGTCCAGCTTAAGGCCACTAAAATTCCCACTAGGGCTAAGTCCTGAAGGTTGGGGACACAGTCCCATTTCTGTTTCTGGTGGGTGCGGCCCAGACACCGTGACACAAAGTGAAGGAAATAAAAGAGAAGACAGTAAGTTTGGCCGACAAGAAGGCGGTGAGATTTCAGCGGGTGATGGGTGAGATGACTAGAGACCCCCCGGTAAAGCAGAGATCCAGGGCACTCCCAACAATTTACCCACCACTTGTTAAGATCTTCGGCGGAAGAGACCTTACGGAGATAACAAGATTCGGCCAGGGTTAGCTCTAATCGCCGTCAGATGGCACCCAAGTAGATGGTATAAGACTAGGTACACGTAGACAATGGACAGGACAGACACAGAACCACAGTAAACGAATGAATCCTGAAAGCTGCTGGAGGTGCCCTCGATCCCTTCAACCACTCAGACAGCCCTGCCGACAGAGGTGATCTTAGTGGTCTCAACCTCCCAGACACACTCACGAGCACTCACACACTCAAGACCAAGACTCCGGAGTCAACAAGAGTCCTTTTCTGCGATCCCTACTCACGGGGATCAGTCATCTGAGGCTCCTCCTGCCTCAGGTACCAAGGGCTCAGGTCCCATTTTGGAAACCTTGAGCCCTGCTCTATCCACCCTGGCCCTGAGTGCAACAGGGAGAGGAATGGCAGACTCACCTCAGTCTTGCTTCATTCTGACTCACCTCCGTCTGGCGCGGTTGGGGACTGGTAGTGCCACGGTGGACCTCAGTGCCGTCGGCAGCTCCCTGGAGGCAAAGGGAGCCTCTTGTAGCTGGCTGTTCAGGGAGCCAGCCAGACAATCCCGGGCCGGCCCCAAGGCCACCACATCTCAAGTGGCTGGAGAGCCCCAAGTTGGGTGCCAAAATTTTTACCGCAATGGCGGGTCTGAGCCACCTGCCATAGAAGCCAATACTGAGACAGGGGTGAGGTGGGCAGCAAGAGTGTTTCATTGTGTGTCGATATACGAGAGAGAGAGGAATGAGCTCCTCCTAAAGACCTGTCTCCTCCACTGGAGTCTGGCTGAAAGTTTTTCTATGGACAGGATTATAGTTTCTCTTCCGGTGGTCACATTCTGCACGCCCCAGATGATCTAACTTCTTACTGGCAATCCTCGGAGGTCATCTGGCACCGTTAGTCACGATTGTCACGTCGCAGATGAGCTAATCCTAGTCCTTGAGGGTTATCAATGTGTTCTGCCACCCTCCAAGGTCGTTCTACCTCTCAGAGAGAAACTTAGGTTAAACTTAAACTTTGAAATCATGGGAAAGCAAGAGGGAGGCTAGGAGGAAAATACATCAAAATCCTAGGAGCATGCAAAAGTGAACTCTGCAAGCTAGGCATTGACAATACCACAATACTCAGGAAGCTAGGCCTATCTATACGGCTGGCAATAAGCAATAAATGTAAAATTTCCACACAGCTCCTTTCAGTAGGAGCTGTGAGGGAAGGGCTCGTTCTCAGGAAGCAGCTGAGGGTTCACATGATGGAGCCCCAGGGGATTGTCTCAATGTCTCTGTTCCAGCAATGAGGGGCTGGAGGCATCCATTCCTTCCTTCCAGGCAGGCCAACCCCAAAATTCCAGCTGGGAGAGGCTGGGGGTGACCCTCCACGTACCTACCTGGTGGGACGTGTTGCACGAACACGCATGGCACCATGTGTATGGCCAAGTGTTCACAAGGGCATTTCTCTCCCCTTCATGCATCACCCAGTTCTGCCTGTTCTGTTGGACTCAGTCCCTCTTCATTTTATGAGCTGTGTCATCCTTTGCCTGGATAGTGCCTCCACCATGAAGCCTCCCTTGATTTCCTCCATCAGAGACAATCATTGGAGCATCTCCAACCACCCTTGCCTCTTAGTGTTATGGTTGCCTGTTCTCTGCCGCCTCAAGATGCTGCAGTTTCTGCTGGGTACCTCTGCTGCCCAGCACAAGGCCTGACAAAAGCCGGCAGCTCTGGGGCCTTCTGCAGTTATCACTTTGTCCACTAGATGGCAGAAAACACCTGTGGCTGGGCCTCTCGGGCCTAGGAATCAGGGCATCCTTGGGGTCTGTTTCCATCTGCAGCCAGCAAGCAGGGGACTTTAGAGAGGATCCTCACCCCTTTCCTAGACTGGGAAACAGAGGTCCAGAGAGGAAGAGGACCTGCCTGAGGACATACAACAAGTCAGTACTAGAGTACGGGCCCCCCAGCCCTCGCTACAGGCTGTCCCCACGCAGTGGAGAATGGGCTGCCCCCCACGCCCTGCGCCGAAGGACCCAGGCCTCCCCTGCAGCCCCAGTGGGGGGCCTAGCTGAGCTGAGACCCCCCAGGGTGGATTCACAGGCTGAGGAGTGATTGGGCCTCCTGCCCACAGCTGGTGGCCACATGCTAGCTGAGCAGCAGCGCCACCCAATCTCCATGCAGAAATTGGCCCCCAGCCCAGGTTACATGCCCAAATATCTCCCTAGGGAAACTGAGTCAGAGGGGCCTCACCCCACCGTAGGCCCAGGATATAATCACCATCATAACAGCCCCTGCACAAGTATGGATCATCACTTTATAAAGCCCTGTCACACCCAAGGAAGCTAGTCTCTGGCCCTGGAAGGAGGAGACTGAGGCCTGGAGAGGGAGGGGCCTTGGCCAGGGCACTCTAGCGGAGCCAGAAGCAGGGCAGGCTGAGTCCAGGCCCTTACCAGTCCGGGTCAGGGCTCTCCTGGGAGGAGGTGTGTATGTGGGTTAAGGGGGAGAGGGGGACAGCAAGCAGGGCTTCAGGACCCTGAGCCCTTCTCATGCTGCCCCCAGGATTGACCTGTTTCCCTTCCAGAGATGGGAAGAAGAAGGGAGGTGGGGGTCCAGTGCCCCATAAGCCCAGAAGCCAAGGAGGGCCTCAAGAAGCGGCAGGCCTGAGCTGGGCCTGTCCTCAGCCTGCTGTGTGGCCTAGGCCAGGTCCTGCCCTCTCTGAGTATGCCCACCTACCCAATTTCCTGACCCCTGAGGGCTCAGGCTGGTCCATCTGGGAGGCCCAACCTGCAGGGATTTCTAGAATCCTGGGAGCTCCAACTCCAGCTCAAGTTGAAACTTTCTTAGCACCCAGGGCCTCTGATTCTGAGTGTGGGAGTCTGGGGGTGGGGGTGGCCGTTGCAGGAGGGCCAGGCGGGCGCTGTAGGGGCTGCTGCTGGAAGCTGTAGGTTGGGGGGAAGGAGGAGGCCCCTTCACTTGCCCTGGTATCAGCCCCTCAGCCTTGTGTCCCCCTTGGCCCTCTTCTGTGGCTTTCCTGGCCCCCAATCCGAGCTCGGGGCACAGGGAGTATGTGGGGAGCTGCCCCAGCACAGGAGGGCTCACAGGTGTAGAGCCTGTTGAGTGGGGTTCTGGGGAGAACCCACCACTCACACAGTGACACTCTGGGCCCTGAATTTCTTGGAGGATTGGAGGGCTGAGGAGGTGGGGTAATGGTGATGAGGGGAGAGAGATGATCCCTCTTGGTAAGGGTGGATCCTGTCCCTGCCCCTGCCCTGAAGCCAGCCCAGGAACAGGGATAGGACTTGGTAGGTGTTAGGGGAGGGCTGAGGGGCCTGGAGGGTTGGGGATAGGCCTGGGTAGGGGGGCTGGACATCCATCACTTGCCAATTCCAGATCTGTGAAGTGTGTCCAGACATCCAGCCCCACCCAGAACATCCACCCCTTGGGCAGGGAGTGCCCTCCTCCAGGTAGCTTGGGCCCTGCCTGGATGGCTAGGGGGCCTGGCTGAGGTCTCAGGGGGCTGGACCACCCTGGTATGGGGGATCCGGGCCCAGGGCCGATTTGTGAGGGTCTCCGGCACACGGGCACTGGCAGGGTAGGGCTGCACAGGGAGCAAAACAGCCCAGCCAGACCCCCACCCAGCCCATCAACCTCTGACCTCTGACCTCTGACCCCCTCCCAGGCTATCTCCCTTCTTGTCACTCTGCTGGAGCTGGGAACCTGGGTTCGTGGACATTCGTCTGTGCAAACCCCCCACCCCCCACCCAATCTGGGAAAGTCTCCCCCAGTAAGGAACCGGCCCACCCAGCACAAAGGCGTCAGCAGAGCCAAGGAGGTAGAGGGAGCAGCTGCAGGTGGATGGCGGCCCCTCACCTCCTTCCCGCCTCCTCCCGCCTTCCAGGACGGGGTGGAGCCGCCGCCTTATAAATGGCAGTCCTTGTGGCGACAGAACAAACTGCAACCAGCAGCCGGACTGGAGGGTGGCTCTGCGGGCAGGCCGGCGGCAGTGCTGTTGGTCCCCCAGCATGGCCCTCTCGGCCTGGGCCGTCTGCTGCCTCCTGGGGTACCTCCTGCTCTGTGGGGGTAGCCCCGGCCCCAGCATGCCCCGCCTGCGGCTCTCCTACCAAGGTACCGGCTAGCGCGCCCCGTTCCTGTGCATGCCCGTGGATGCCGGTGTACCCCCAGCTGTGGGGCCCCAGCCAGTCCGGCCCCGTCTGTTCTGCCAGTGGAGTGGCTGGAGTTGCCCCGGGACAACCCTCAGGAAGGAGTTCATGGTCAGAGCTGGGGGAGCTCCTGCGGCAAGAGGCAGGAGCCCCAGGAGGAGGGCTGGGAGACAGGACGGGGAGGCGGGAAGGGAACAGAGACAGGCAGGGGGGAAAACCCCAGGGGGGCTGCTGAGAAAGGGAGGGAGACAGACGGAGACCCTGAGAGACCCCAGTAGATGGGGGGCAGAGAGAGTGGGGAGGGGGATGGAGAGGGCAAGTCTGCAGGTCTCTGGGCTGAGCTGGGGCTCTTGCACAAGGCAGACAGTAGGGAGCCCTAGCAGAATCCTGCCCCTCAGATCCCAAGCCACAGGGTGGGGGAGGAGCCTCCAACTTCAGAAGCTGCCCAGCAGGGGGTCCCTAGCCCTGTCCCTGCAGCCCTGGTGGGCAGATGTCATTGTCATTGTACACCCTCATGCCCACATCACACCACACACCTCCCCGTGTTGGCATTTCCATCCCCTCTCCATCCTGGAGGCTCTTCACAGCCCAGGGAGGATTCCAGACTCCCCTTTTGCCCATCCTGGCCTGGGAGGTTCCTGTACAGATCTAACCTCGGTGTGTTGTGCTGCAGCCAGCACAGGCTTCCTCTTAATCTGTGGAGATGGTCCGTGGGAAAAGGTTCTTGAGCTATAGGTTCCCAGAAGATTCTTCCTGAGGAAACCAGAGGGGTGATTGTCTTCCCCTGGGAACCCCACTCAGGGGAGGGGACACAGGCTTGCCCTGGGGAGTCTGAGGGGGGAGACATGGCTCCACCCTGAAGAGTCTAAGGGGGTGTCTGGGCAGAACGCGGTCCTGCTGTGGCATCTGTGTTTTTCTTTTGTGGGTGGATGGTTGGGGGTGGTTCAGTCAGGCTACAAGAAGGAAAAGTCTAAGGAAAGTTCCCCCCAAGATGCTGTCAGCCATGGAAGGCTTCCTGGAAGAGGGTGTTAATGAGTTTTGGGAATGAGTGGGTGCTGGGCTGAGGATGTTCCCGTGGAGCAGGCATAGGATACACTGGGGACTTCCCAAGGGTGGCCAGCACCCCCTTCCTGCCATACTGTGCTGCCTGCCCGCCTCTCTGCCCGTCACCTTCATCTCCCCAGCCAAACTCCAAGGACCCATATTGGGATCCTGGGCTCCTGGCACCAGCGTCGCCAGACACTCTAGCATCCATCGTGGGGACTGGGAGGGCAGCACCTATGGGGGAGAAAATCATGTTTGGCCACAGCCCTGGACCTCAGCCTGGAGCTCCGCCTGGTCATACCTGCTCTGTCCCACACAAGGCGTTTGGCGGGCATTCCCTTTGCTGGGGACACTCCCCAGGCCTGTCACTCTCTCCAGTTTTCCTGCACTTTGCTCAGCTTCCTGCTGTAATTTCTGTCGGGGGGCCATCTCCGCCACCAGGACTGGGGAGGGCACAGGTGGAACTGTGGGAAGGAGAAGTTGACTGAGGAATAGAGGGGTTGGGACAGGCCTTGAGTCGGGGGCTCAGAGCCTCCTGTTCCACTGCCCCCAGGAGCCATTTCCTCAAAGCCCGCCAGCTGTCCTGTGGATGGAAACATTTTCCAGATGTGTATGTGTGGGTGGTAATTGCACAGCTGGAGACCTCCACCTCCACCTCTACCCCTTGGCTGAGGAAGTAGGCTGAGCAGTTGCCCTGACCCCCTCCCTCTGCTCCCTCCCAGACCTCCTGTCTGCCAACCGCTCTGCCGTCTTTCTGGGCCCCCGGGGCTCCCTGGACCTTCGGGCCATGTACCTGGATGAGTACCGGGACCGCCTCTTTCTGGGGGGCCGTGACGCCCTCTACTCTCTGCGGCTGGACCAGGCATGGCCAGACCCCCGGGAGGTGAGCTGGGCCGACCAAGAGGGCACCAGGGAGAGAGAGGGTCTGTCTGAGAGCCTCCAAGTGACTGGCTCCCATCTGGGCACCTCTTGGCGGGAGGCCGGATGGGGGAAACAGGCTGCAAGGTCAGGGGAGCTCCCTGAGGTCAGCCAGGCTGTGTTTCAGGTTCTGTGGCCTCCACAGCCAGGACAGAGGGAGGAGTGTGTCCGAAAAGGAAGGGATCCCTTGGTGAGTGCTGATGGCATGACCGCCACCCCCTACCCCTGACCGACACCCAAGTCCTGACACCCTGGGAGGCCCTGTGGCCGCTCCCCTCAGTATCTCTGCTGGGAGCATTTGGGACGGCCCTGAGGGCTTTGGAAGGTCTGCGAAGAATGACACGCTCCACGCTTCCCCAAGACCATCAGCCAGGCAGGACTGAGCCTGGGGGCTGAGGAGATGGTGGGCACCCCTGCTCCTCGGCCTCATCCCCCTCTCCCTGCTAGACGGAGTGTGCCAACTTTGTGCGGGTGCTGAAGCCCCACAATCGGACCCATCTGCTGGCATGTGGCACGGGGGCCTTCCAGCCCATCTGTGCCCTCATCACAGTCGGGCACCGTGGTGAGGTGAGCCTGGGGTGCCCGCCAGGGACTGGGAAGCAGTGACATTTCCTCCCGATGCCTGAAAGCTTCCCATTGAGCCATGGGGTCAAAGGCCTCCAGTAGGGCCAGAGGGGAGCAGGGGCCTGAGAGGCGTCTTTGTGTAGGGGAGCTGACCCGTTGGTGGGGCCTGGAATGAGGGTGCCGTCTGCCCTCCCCCCACTCTCCAGCTGCACGCAATGGCCAAGGCCCTGGGGCATATGTGGGGGGGTGGCGTTTCTTTCCCGGGTGACGCTCCTGCCCTCTCTCCCGTCCTCCTCCCCAGCACGTGCTCCACATGGAGCCCAGCACCCTGCAGGGCGGGCGGGGCCGGAGCCCACATGAGCCCAGCCGGCCCTTCGCCAGCACCTTTGTAGGTGGGTGATGCCCAGGCCGGGTGGGCACAGGGAGGGTGGGCCCCGGCAGCTGTCTTCCCCTGACTCTGCCTCCCACCCCCACTCTAGGCGGGGAGCTGTACACCGGCCTCACCGCTGACTTCCTGGGGCGTGAGGCCATGATCTTCCGAAGTGGGGGTTCCCGGCCGTCCCTGCGTTCTGACTCCGACCAGAACCTCCTGCATGGTGAGCCCAGGGGCCCATGCCCCCTCTACACTGAGATTCCAGCCCCCAGTGGGGGTCTCCACACCTCTTCCTGCCCCCATTGGGTTTAACCCCCTGCCCTCCTCTGGGAGACCCCTCTTCCTGGCTTCACCCTGTTACCCTGCCAGACCCCAGGTTTGTGGCAGCCGCACGGATCCCCGACAACTCCGACCAGGACAATGACAAGGTGTACTTCTTCTTCTCGGAGACTGTCCCTTCACCGGATGGTGGCCCAGGCCACGTCACTGTCAGCTGCGTGGGCCGAGTCTGTGTGGTGAGTGAGAGCTGCACCCCGCTTGCTAGGCCTGTGCCCCTCCACAGCAGCAGGGAAGCTGAGGCTGGGGTGTGAAGCCCATGCCCACACTTCTCCCACCATGGGTGAGGGTGGGTGTGGGAGGACGCCCGCTCGCGCTGCCCGTGGCTGACTCTGCCCGCCCCAACCAGAACGACGCCGGGGGGCAGCGGGTGCTGGTGAACCGGTGGAGCACTTTCCTCAAGGCCAGGCTGCTCTGCTCCGTGCCCGGCCTCGGGGGTGCTGAGACCCACTTCCACCAGCTGGGTAAGGGCATGGCTGGGGCAGGGCTGGGCGCTGGAGGGGAGGGATCAGGGCCGTGGGGAGCAGTGGTGGTGGCCGTGACTCCTGCGCCCCTGTGTCTTCCAGAGGACGTGTTCCTGCTGTGGCCCAAGGCAGGGAAGAACCCGGAGGTGTACGCGCTGTTTAGCACCGTCAGGTGGGCCGCCCTGCCTCCCCTCCACTCCACCCTGCCGGCCCCTCTCTTGCACCTCTGCCCTCACGTCCCGGCCTCCAGTTGAGCCCCTGGCTTTGTCCCTGATTCGGTGACTCCGTGGCTGCCTTCTTCATACCCCGCTCTTTGTCCTTGTTTTTTGGAGTCCCTGCTGACTGCGGGCATTTCACCTCTGCCCTGCTCATGGAGCCAGGCTGCCTCTTCCTGCCCGTGATGGCCACCCTGGCCTGACTGTCCCTGCTTGCCCCCAGCAGTGCTGTGTTCCAGGGCTTTGCAGTCTGCGTGTACCACATGGCTGACATCTGGGAGGTCTTCAATGGGCCTTTTGCACACCGGGACAGTCCCCAGCACCAGTGGGGGCCCTACGGGGGCAAGGTGCCCTTTCCCCGCCCAGGCGCAGTGAGTGTCTGCCAGGAGTCTGGCCAGGGAATAGGGGACTGAACAGATGCCAGGAGGGACACCCCCCTGGAACAGGCCTGTGTCCATGTGTTGGAACAGGCCTGTGTCCATGTGAACTGGGGCTCCGGGGCCGGGTGTGGAGAGGGAGAGACCCTGTGCCCCATTAAGGAGGCTCCCCTACAGTGGGGGCAATCCTCTGGAGGTTGGTGGTGGTAGAAGCAGGCTGGGATGGGGAACAGCCACCCAGGATGCTCAGGCATGCCCTCGTGACCATAGTGCCCCAGCAAGATGACGGCGCAGCCAGGACGGCCCTTTGGCAGCACCAAGGACTACCCGGACGAGGTGCTGCAGTTTGTCCGAGCCCACCCGCTCATGTTTCGGCCCGTGAAGCCTCGGCAGGGCCGTCCTGTCCTCGTCAAGACCCACCTGGCCCAGCAGCTGCGCCAAATCGTGGTGGACCGCGTGGAGGCAGAGGATGGGATCTACGACGTCATCTTCCTGGGCACTGGTGGGTGAGCTGAGCAGGGGGTGGCCAGGCTGGTGAGGTGTGCGGCCTAGGCTGCCCCTTCCTCTCCCTCTGACCCCTCTCCCCTGCCCAGACTCAGGCTCCGTGCTCAAGGTCATCGCCCTCCGGGCTGGGGACTCGGCTGAGCCTGAGGAGGTAGTGCTGGAGGAGCTCCAGGTGTTTAAGGTGAACAGGGTGGCTGGTGGAAGGGGTCCCCCAAGCTCCGTCCCCGGTCTAGGCCTGGCTATGGGGAAGCAGGGGTGAGCTCAGGATGACACCCTATCTCTAATGCATTTGTAGCCAGTGGGGGGTGAAAATGCAAGCACTCATTTCTGAATGACTGTGGGGCCTGGGCAGCAAGTCTGGGAGCTTAAAGTTGGGGTGTCCAGGGAGGAATGGCCGAGGTGAGCACCCCTCAGGTCTCGGTGAGGTAGTGGCTGAGCCCCCAAGTCCACAAGGGGTCCTGTTGGCCCCACTGCCGACATCAGGGGGAGGGGAATCTGTATTTGGGGGACTGTTGGTGCCCTCTGGTGCATGGGGTGGGCAATTTGGGACAGCTGCCTCATTGCTGGGGGGCGGGGCTGTGGGAGGGGACACCAGAGCTTGGTGCTTTCAGCCAAGCTGTCTGCTTGGGGGCCAGCCAGGATGAAGGAGCTTTCTCACAAACCTGACATCTGGAAAGACCAGTTTTCATTGCCAGCGTGACTGACCCAGGCTGGGAGATGCGTGGCTCCCACCAAAAGGGGTGGCGGAGGCTGAGAGCAGGGGATGCAGGGGAGGGTCCCACCCCATGCTGTGACCCTACTCCTCCCCCAGGTGCCAACACCTATCACTGAGATGGAGATCTCTGTCAAAAGGGTAAGAGGGGCAGCTGCCCCCTCCCCACCCCTGCCCCCTCCCCGCCGCTGCCCCTTCCCCGCCCCTGCCCCCTCCCCACTGCTGCCCCCTCAGCCTCCTCAAGCACCTGCTGTCTGCGTGAAGCCTGGGAAGGCTGCTCAGGCCCTGGGTCGCTGCTCTGGGGCCCTGCAGTAAGGGTCCAGAGCCCACGTGTGAGGCTGGTGGCCACGGGAGGCAAGGGTAGGTGAGGTGGAGGTGACATCGTGCTCAGATGACAGGGGAGCTGCACAGGCCAGTCCCTCATGGGAGGCAAGAACGTGCTTGACAACCAAATCTGATTTTAAATCAAACCGTGGAGCTGGCTCTTTAGAGGCCTGCTGTGCATCGTTTTGTTAGGGGCCGGTACTGTCTCCCCAGGTTTATCGGCTCCAGTTTATCTTTGGGCAAATCCCAGCTTCTGCACTAGGGTTGCTCAGAGCAGGCTGCGCCTGTGAGGCCAGAGGCACATCAGGAGAAAGGCCACAGGGCAGGGGGCAAAGGTCCCCTCTGCGCTCAGACAAGGGGTGAGCCCAGGGAGGGCCTGGAGAAGCCCCTTAGAGGACAGACACGGTGGCGGCCTCGTCCCCTCTGGGGACGTCCCCTCAAGGCATGGCACTTGGAAGAGGGGTGATACACATGTGCTGGTTCTGGGAAAGAATCCGAGAGGTTCTGCACGTGGCAGGGGTCTCCCCGCACGTGGCAGGGGTCTCCGGAAGCCTGAGGGTGCCGAGACCCTGGCCGCCGCTGGGTGAGGCCCGGGTCCCCACGGGCTCTGCTTGTGTCCCCTCATCAGCAAACGCTGTACGTGGGCTCGCGACTGGGCGTGGCTCGGCTGAGGCTGCACCAGTGTGAGACCTACGGCAGCGCCTGCACGGAGTGCTGCCTGGCCCGCGACCCCTACTGCGCCTGGGACGGTGCCTCCTGCACCCGCTACCGGCCCGGCACCAGCAAGCGCCGGTTCCGACGGCAGGACATCCGGCACGGCAACCCTGCCCTGCAGTGCCTGGGCCAGGGACCGGAAGGTGAGTGGTGGCAGGCTCAGGGAGGCCCCTGCTTACACTGGGTAGGGGGATAGGTAGGGGAGGGGAAGCCGGGCCCCAGCATTCCAGGCTCGCAGACCTCTGTGAAGTGTGGCCTCAGACAGTTCCTGTTATAATAACAGTCCTCAGTTTCCCTACCTGTGCAGCTGCTGCCAGTGCACGGGTGAAAGGTCTTCGGACAGAGTGACTTGCTTAGGGATCGGATGGACACCAAGGTCCCTGTCACACTGGTTGGGGCTCCTGAGCTGTGGGAGTCAGTTTGTGGCCCCCAGGGCCTGGGTCCCACAGTTCTTGAGCTGAGCCAATCTGCCTCTCTCCAGAGGAGGCTGCAGAGCAGGTGGCGGCCACCATGGTCTACGGCACGGAGCACAATAGCACCTTCCTGGAGTGCCGACCCAAATCTCCCCAGGCTGCCGTGCGCTGGTTCTTGCAGAGGCCGGGGGACCAGGGGCCCGACCAGGTGAGCAAGGACCCCACTTCTAGCCTGTACCCTCCTGGGGGCATACTCCCCGAGACTCCAAGCCCTGAGCCCTAGCAGAGGGCTCTTGGGGGGACTTGCCAAGCTCAACCAAAGAAAAGTGTGTATTACCCTTGGGGTACCTAGAAGGAGATGTCCCTGTTCTTGCCATCTGGGAGTGCCCAGGCCACATGTGGCTGGAATCCCTCCAGTGACAGGGAACTTACTACTTCCCAAGGCACAGAGCTGAGCTCTGAGAAGTGGGTAGGGTTAGCAGAGATGGAGGAGACAAAAGGGGGTTTGGGCTGGCCAGGAAGCCCCCTCTCCCCATGCTTATATACTTGGCTCATCTTTGAAGGGGTCTTGGTCCTTCTCTGCCCCAGGAATGGGCCCCGACCTCTGGTCCTTATCCCCCTGCCCCCCCCCTCCCAAACACACATGCACTGCCTGGGCCCACACTTCCTGCCCGGAGTCCAGCTGTCTGCCCAGGCCCTCTCCTCCCCCATCCGGAAAGATCTGTCAACTCCAGAGATGGCTTCAGTCTGGGGCCTGAAGACAGGGTGGGTGGGGCAGGCGAGGAGCCGTGCTATTGCTGCTCCCTTGGGCAGGGGAGGGGAGGGAGTGGGTTGATTACAGGAGGGCTCTCCCTCGGCTTGGGAACTGGGGGAGGCCAGCCCTGGGCCAGCTGTTGGGCTGGGCACAGGGAATTCTCCCAGGGAAGGAGCTGTGAGATGGAGTTATGCAACACACATCGCCCAGGCAGCACAGCCTGCAGTGCACAGATGCCCAGACTAAAGCCCACAGAGGGTCCTGGCCAGAGAGGGCCGGTCAGAGCCCCACTCCTGCCTCCTGCGCTGTGGCCCGAACCACGCAAAGACAGGGCAGGCTGCCGCATGCGTGTGTGTGTGTGTGTGTGTGTGTGTGTGTGTTGCTGGAGGGAAGTTCTAAGGCCTAGTCCTGGGGGTAGGACACAGCTCCACCCCCAGGTAAAAGCCCACAGATATCCCCTCTGCCCCCGGGAATGGGTGCCAGGGCCTCCAAGGTCAAGATAGGAGCCCCAGAGCTGTGACAGGGGAGAAACCAGTCAGTTAAACCTTTGCACTGCCTGTGTTTGCAGGCCCTTTCCTGGGCTACGGAAGAAGGTGAGGCCCTGCCTGCAATTAGCTCACGGTCTAGAGGGGCCACTGGGAACAGGCTGTTGGTCCCCTCTTGGGATGGGGAGAGGGGGTGAGGGAACGTGCCCAAGCACTGGTTCCCGAGGATGACAAACTTGGAAAAGCAGAGGGCGGAGAGGTGGTGGGGTGCACTCTGCCCCTTGCCCCCTCATGCTTTCCTGCCCTGCAGGTGAAGACTGACGAGCGAATCCTGCAGGTGGAGCAGGGGCTGCTGTTCCGCAGGCTCAGCCGCCTCGACACGGGCACCTACTCCTGCTCCACGCTGGAGCACGGCTTCTCACAGACGGTGGTCCGCCTGGCTCTGGAGGTGATTGCAGCCACGCAGCTGCACAGCCTGTTCCCTCGGGAGCCGAAGCCGGAGGAGCTTCCGGTGCAGGGTGGCCTGGCCTCCACCCCACCCAAGGCTTGGTACAAGGACATCCTGCAGCTCATCGGCTTCGCCAACCTGCCCCGTGTGGACGAGTACTGTGAGCGCATGTGGTGCCGGGGCAGCGGGGAGCCCTCGGGAGCCTCTCGGAGCCGGGGCAAACTGTCCAAGGGCAAGAGCTGGGCAGGGCTGGAGCTGGGCAAGAAAGTGAAGAGCTGGGCCCAGGCCGAGCACAACCGGACGCCCCGGGAGGTGGAGGCCACATAGGGGAGGGCGGGGAGGGGTGGCCAAGGTGGGGGCAGCAGCATTCCCCAGCGTCTCCCACCCACCCAGCTGGGGCAGAGGGCCAGGACCCCTGACTGCCTCTTAGAGATTGGAATCTCTTCCCCCACACCCCCACCAGCAGCCCACAGAAAAGCCTGGGGCCTGAGGGAGGGGCCCTGTGTTTGAGGTCTGTTCCTTGCCCTCCTGCACTCCCTGTCCCAGGCCGACTGAGCCAGCACCCTCTGGCCGCTGGCAGTCCCAAGGGACCTGTCATTTGTTCTTAGAGATGGCCTGGCTTCTGGAGCACATTTCCGGTCATGCCCAGAGGCGAGAGGGCTGGGTAGTTCTTTCCCAGCCTGGAGAACAATGGCCATTCTGAGTGACCCTCAGAGTGGTTGAGTGGGTGTGTCTGAGGAGGGTTCTGGGCAAGGGCCTGCAGGCAGCCAGAGGAGGGTAGAAACGGCCTCCAAGCCAACACCTGTTAAGAAGAGCCTGGCCGAGGTGGGGCCCCCTCTGGGAGAAGGGCCACTAGGGAGAGAAAGTGGAGGTGCTGAGAAGGTGGAGCAGCGAGACCCTCCCTTTTATGTCTTGATATCTTGGTGGCCCTCTGTCACTGCCTACCGTCTCTTCTCCATCTCAGAATCACAGAAGTATAGACTTCCTGGGACCTGGGGGTGTTCCCGGCCTCGGACCCCACTTCATAAACCAGGGAAGGGGTCTTACAGCCTGACTTCCTTCCCCAGGCCCTGAGCTGTCTGGCCAGGTTTCCTGAGAGGCCCACACCTCCTGACAGGACCCCCCCCCCAACCAGTGACGCCCTAGGGCTTCCATGTACGATGATGAGCAGGGGAAGGTGGGTTCTGGGACAATGTCCTCCCCCACCTAGACTAGAGAGGAGCTGGGGAAATATCTCTCCCAGGGCAATGCAGGTACCCCGGAAGGTGGGACATGGAGCCCATGGAAGATGCAGCCAGTGTCAACAGCAGGAGTGGGGGCCTTGCCCAGGGTCACAGAGGACTGAGAGGCCCTTGAGATGGAGAGAGGGTGAGAGACCCTTAGGATGGGCCAGGAGAGCCAAGAGGAGGCATCGCCAGAACTCAAGGTGGCACCAATTAGCTCAGGAGCCTCCGGGGAGACGTTTGCTGGAATCTCCAATTTCTGCTAACTAGGGTTGGGCATGGATGGTTCATTTACAAAGACTTTTCTCTTTTACGGGGGAAAAAAAATGCAGGAAAAAAAAGCTGCTAAGAACTGTAAGTCCTGCTGGCTGTTGGGGCGAGGCTTGGTGCCAGGTCACATTCTGCCTGGGGCGGAGGGGAGGTGTTTTTGCCGTTCTCAGTCCTACATCTGCGGGGCTGGGAGTATGGAGGAGGAAGACTAAATGAAAAGCTGTTCCCAGCCTGCACGTGAGCAAGTCAGTGACGCACAAAACCGACGGGAGGGAGACAAGGGCATCGCGTTTGAGATTCCCTCCATGAAAAGAAGCCAAGACGAGAAAGGAGGGGGAAAAGACAATAAAAAGCAAGACAGGGCTTCCTGCTTCACTGAAACTCAAACCCAGACTGCCACTGTCTTGGGTTTTATGCCCCCTCAGGATCTGAAATAGCCCCTTCTCCCTTTCGATTGTGTTGTTGGGTGCACTGCATAGTGACAGAGTAGGAGTGCCCCGTAGGGTTTTCTAGGCTATAATCTTTGTGGAAGCAGATTGCCAGGTCTTTCCCCCGTGGAGCTGCTGAGTGAGTTTGAACCACCAACCTTTCAGTTAGCAGCCATTGCGCTACCAGGGCTCCTCCCCTTTGATTGCACAGGAAGTGAACCAAAAGCACTGAGGTTAACCTGGCAACACTTTAGAATCCTTCCTGCCTGGGCTGATGCCAGCAGGTGAAAGCAGGCCGGAGAAGAGGAGTGGGGGAATGGAAGGAAGAAGGGAGGGGGAGATAGCGTCAGGGAAGAGGGGGAGGAGAGAGAGCCTGAAGAGCCCAGGTAAGGCTGTCAAGCCTCAGCAGCTCGGTCCTCCGACCCCAGGGAAGCCGGAAAGAAATGGCCAGCACTTCAGTGACCTTTAGGCCCAGGCTTGGCAGGTTCCCTGCAAGCAGGGTCCTCTGGGGAAACTTTCCTGGAAAAAGGAGGGAGAAGGGGCACAGAACCCTAAATGATGATCACCTGCACTTGGAAAAATACGGACAGCTTCTGCCCCACCCCCCTCCTTCCGTGGTACTGTGTGTGATTAACTCCTGGAGATGCACTCGGTGTGCGAGTATGTGTGAATTCTATTTTTGTATGCATATGTGGAGATGGGCCTTGGGGTTTCTCTGTTTCATCAAACATTTCTCGTAATTGTTATCGTTATTTTTATTGTCATGACCACCCCTGCCTCCCTGGTGAGGGAAACACAGAGGTCTCCCGTGCAGAAACTGCACAAAAAGTGACTATTTACACCAACATAATTATATTTTTATCATATCTGTACAAAATTGACTGATGCCATCTTCATGAGCTGGAAATGAAGACCCTTCCCATTCATCCCAGGAGGGAGAAGGCCACCCTGGGTGGTATTTTCTAGAAGGGAGGGAGGTGAGTATCAGGGCAAGGCAGGAGTTAGAGAGGGCTTTGTCTCTGAAGCTAGGATTGCTCATTAAATTAGGAAAACTCTGCCCTGCGGGCTTGTGAGACTGACCTTGGAACTTGAGGATCTTGAGCCAGAAAAAAAAAAAAAGTGCTGGCAGAGGGCAGCTGAGCACGTAGGCAGCTGTGCTCCTTTTTCCGCAATAACAACACTCAACATTTGTAATTGCAACACGGCCTGGCATCTGCCTTTGTCCCAAGCCACATACCAACGTATGTTAAAGCCATTGTGCTTGTCTGGGGGCTGGTCCTGCTGTTGGGGCTGCAGCTTCTGGGGAGGAGGGGAGGCCTGAGTCTGGCCTAGTGGGCGCTGTGCAGAAGGCCCAGACCAGGCTTCCATGCCCCAGTGTCATCATGCCCCCTGCCCTAAGAGAAGCCCCACTGGTGCTGGAGGGAGGCGGGAGGAAGGCAGAGGCACTGCAGAGGTGGGAGGGACAGCACTCTCAGCTCCCCAGGGAGATGCCCTGGACTTCTTGCTTGGATGCACCCCTCAACCCATGCTATAGACTAGGAGGCTTACAGCCCCGTCCTGCAGCCTTGGCCCTGGGGCAGGACCCCGCCTTTTGCCTCCTGCCCCCTCCACAAACACCCTGGCCTGAGGGAGCCTGAGACCGGTTACCCTGCTCCAAGCCCCCACAACTACCAACCGACTGAGCCACGTCCTGGGAGCACCCACTGGGCGCAGAGTGCTGGGCTGGGAGGGACGTGTGCACGTGGCCTTCTCCACAGCCCCAGTCCTGCCCTACTGCTCCCCTTGGGTCTGCGCAGCCTCCTCTCCCAGTGCCCCTGCCACCCACATCCTGAAGACCCTCCGGCCTAGACTTCTGTCCGGGCCCCGCCTCCTGTCTTGAGCCCTGTTTCCTGCCTCAGGGATTTCACCCTCTCTCTGTCTTCCTCTTGCAGCCTTTTCCCTCTGAGTCTTACATTTCTCTGCTCTTCTGGCCTCCGTCTCATGATTTCTCAAACCATTTTAGAGCTGAAAAGGGGCTTAGGGAAAGGGGCCAGTACAGCGTTTTCCAAAATGGCGTCCTGTGGAACGATAATCCCTTGAGATCATTCAGGACAACGGTCAAGTAAGTTTGGGGCTTTTTGCCCCTTTGGCGGCCATGGAGATGTATCCTGCCCGTTTGCCCTATGAAACACTGGAAAAGTCCTGCAATGACTGAACTCACCCTGCTTGTATTTGCATGACTATTACATGCTCCACATTTCCCCAAAACATTTGGTGCCCTGTCCCTTTTTTCCCACAGAGCAGCTAATATCACATGTTTTGAAGAGCACACTTCAGAAAAATGCTAATCAGAATAATTCCCTCCCTTATCACATGAGATCAATTTAATTTCTTTCTTTTTCTTTGTTTATTGTTATAGTTTAAGTGAAAGTTTACATTTCAAGTTAGTCTCCCATACGAAAATGTATACACACATTGTTATGTGACCCTAGTTGCTTTCCCTATACTGTGACAGCACACTCCTCCTTTCCACCCCCGATTTCCTGTGTCCATTCAGCCAGCTCCTGACCCTCTCTGCCTTCTCGTCTCACCTCCGGACAGGAGCTGCCCATTTAGTCTCATGTATCTACTTGAGCTAAGAAGCACACTCCTCACGAGTATCATTGTATGTCCCACAGTCCAGTCCAATCCCTGTCTGAAGAGTTGGCCTTGGAAATTGTTTTAGTTCTTGGCTGATACAGAATCCAGGGACCATGCTTTCCGGGCTTCTTCCAGTCTCAGTCAGACCATTAAGTCTGGTCTTCTTACTAGAATTTGAGTTCTGCACCCCACCTTTCTCCTGCTCTATCCAGGACTCTCTGTTGTGCTCCCTGTCAGGGCGGTCACTGGTGGTAGCCAGGCACCATCTAGTTCTTCTGGTCTCAGGCTGATGAAGTCTCTGGTTTATGTGGCCCTTTCTGTCTCTTTGATTTAATTTCTTAATCTCTGCCTCCTAAGCCTACAAACTCAGGAGGTCCTGACTTCCCAGACAAAATTGCCCATCTTGGTTTCTTGTTGTCGTGCCAGAGCAGGACCTGCCACCCCAGGGCCAGGGCTGCCAAGCTGCCAGTCTGCTGGTGACCCGTGAGCCTGGACTCTGGCCCTGCCCCTGGGTCCCGTCCGCCCACACTCAGCCTGCCTCCCCAGGCCGCTTCTGGCCCCTGCTGCATCTGACATGGTCCTTCATGCAGGGCTGGGACTCACCCCAAGCCTGTGGCTGCCCTGCAGTCCAGCTGACCAGTGACAAGTGAAGGGTGGGAACAGGGAGGGGGCAGAGTAAGGGAGGAAGACAGCCCTTTTCACCTTCTCAAATGACTTATGAGTTTCCCTTCGCTCAGACAAGCCTGGGTCAGGTCCCACACGGCCCTAAAATTTGAGGAGTGGGCAGGAACAGCCAGCAGGAGCCTGGCCTGCCCCAGCCAGGCTGTCCTCTCCATGGGGTGGCAGGGGCTCGGCTCATCTCCCAGAGGGCTCACTCACTGGCCTCTGCCAGTCCCGTGGCCCGTCATCTGAACCTTCTCCACCGGCCACATTTTCTTCCTAGAACTGGGAGCAGTTCCTCAGGAACAGCCCAGTTCCCATCCAAGTGGAGAATCTGCCCCAGCCCCACCCAAGTCCTGGGCTGCAGGGGCTTCCACAGGAGAAAGTTCAACACATGCCAGGAATGAATCCCCTGGGTGTTCTACCACTGTGAACTTGGCCCTGATGTGGGGGGAGAGAGGGTAGGTGGGGCTAGGTTTGCATCCAGTACCCGATAAGGAGCCCTGGGATCGTGGGGCCCCCACCCTGGCTCCTTTTCCAGACTTGCCCACCCCTCCAGTGCACAGGAGATGGGGCGAAGCCAGCGGTGACCCGGCGCCCGCTTCCCCCGCCCGACCGCTGCCTGCCCTCGCTGTGGGTGCGCTGCTGGGCCCCCCTCCCTTAGAGGCTGCATGTGTCCTCATGAGGGATTTCACTTTTCCCGCTGGCTTTTCATTAAGGAAACTCCTGGTTCCACGAAGCAGCCTTTTTAAAAATCATTTTCCACCAAGGATGGGAAGTAGAGCCAAGTCTCCAGGGAGGCCTCGTAAGCGTAAGGGATGCCCACCCCATCCTCACGCCAGACGGCCTCCAGCAGTCAGCTGGTGATGCGCACTCAGCCGACCCACTCGGGACCTCTTTCTCCCAGGGAAGAAGATAGTTCACCCCAAGAGGGCATGTTCCACTGCTACGAGCATCCTACTGGGCAGAGAGAGAAGACCAGGGTCAGGGGCCAGCTGTGGGCTGGCGAGAACTCCACGGTGCATCAACAGAGGCCTGGAGCAGAGGCTAGCTATCCGCCATCACATGGAGGGGACCAGACCGGCGACTCTGGAAGCCCAGATTGGCCTGCTGGGAAGACAAAGCAGGCTCTACACTCACAGATAAAGGTATAGAGGAAGAATGACGTGGCCGACCAGCAGCTTGCTTTATGGACATGATCTCATCCGCTTACCCGACCCCCACCCCCAGCTGATAAGAATCTGGCACTGTTTCCTGTAGGCCAAGGGTCTCAGACAATGGTGTGAACGGCTGGCCCTACTGGAAAGGACATTGTTCAGGGAAGAAAAAACAACACAGCAGCACAAAACCGGGGCAGGGCCTGT
Organism: Trichechus manatus latirostris; assembly: GCF_000243295.1. NCBI lineage: Eukaryota > Metazoa > Chordata > Mammalia > Sirenia > Trichechidae > Trichechus > Trichechus manatus. The sequence goes on along the minus strand of NW_004443937.1, from coordinate 31,050,416 downwards.
CTAAATGTAAGGGCCTGTTTACAAATCCATGATTTCCAAGAGAAGAACACAATAGGGAATTGTTTTGGCCAGGCTGGTGCCCCTTCCAGTCTGCTCCCAGGGGTTGGGGATGGCTTTGATGGCCTAGACAGGTCTCAGATGCTCTGAATGGGGTGGACAGTGATGGCGCGGATGACTTCCTGTTTATTGGCGGTACGTGCAGGGCAGTGTCAGAGAGCCAGTTTATATCAAAGACAAGGGGTGGGGCTCCTGGGACTCATTCCCTCCACCTGTGCCTCACGCTGTCGTGCTTCTCTGGGACTCCAGGGCTAGAGGAGATTTGCTAGGGAGAAGAAAGGGCAAGGTTTTGGGTTTTGTTTTCTTTATTTTCTAAAAAACTTGACTCTTTAGTTGTGGCCTCCAGTTGCTGTGTTGTTTTTTGGGCAAAACGTACAACGCGTAAGACCCTTGCAGACAGCCAGCCCCTCTGGAGTGGGGCTCCCTGGCCTAGTCACCAAGGAGCCTAGCCAGCCCCTCTGCAGTGGGGCTCCCTGGCTTAGTCACCAAGGAGCCTAGCCAGCCCCTCTGGAGTGGGGCTCCCTGGCTTAGTCACCAAGGAGCCTTCGCACACCTGGGGCCCCCATGATGCTGCTGTTCACTTCCAACCAGCCTGGGAGCACACTGGAGCTGAAATGGTACCCCCTGGGGTCAGGGCCAACAGAAGTGCTGCTTCTTACAGTGACCTCTGCCCTGCTCAAGGGAGGTTAGAGCCTCTGGACCACCACCAAGAGGCCCTGACATCAGTGCGTGCATGTATGTGCATGCATGCGCTTGTGTGTGTGTTTGTGTGCGTGCATGCATGTGTGTGTGCACACGTGTGTATGGGTGTATGGATACGTGTGCATGTGTGTGTGGGTGTATACTTGTGAATGTGTATGTGTGTGTGGTGGGAGGGTGGGGCAGAAGAGGAACAGAGCTGTATTACTCATCCCCCTTAGGCCTGGTAGTCCCTATTTTCAGGGGGTTCAGCGGGGGTTAGGTGGGCCACTTTGGGCCTGGAGAGACTGAAGGCAGTCCTACCTGAGAAACTGACCTGCGGTGGAAGTGTCATCAGCAGTTTTTATACTGATCGCTAAACCCAATAAGAGCACACCTCATGAATAAACTTGGACAAATGTGTTTTTGAACAATAAAAGTGCAGTGAGTGAGTCCCTTGCAAACCCAAAGAAGCAGCAAGCTTTGCATAAGCCATTCCCAACAGTCTAGGTCTAAAGGTTTATAATCTTCTCTGTCACCATACTAACAGCACCCTCTGGTGTTTAGCAGCTGAACAACAGGCTCATGAATACAGCTTGGGAGCACATCCATCAATTCAGTAGACACCAAACTGCCTCTGACCATGTTGTCCTGGGCCAGGCACCACAAGGGGGGAAAAGGATGAATAAAAACAGATAGGTCCCTGCCCTCAAGGGGCTTCCAGTTTAGTGGGAGTGACAGATCTACAACTGTAGGACAGACAGAGAGTGACATGGGCTATAACAGGGCTACCAGCAGAGGCTAGTGAGAGAGTACCTAGGGATGAAGAGGTGGCCCTTGTGCTGGATCCAACAGGCTGAGGATGGAAGTTAAGGCTTTCCAGGCCAGACCGCATGCACAGGGGCCCAGTATTCCAGAGGGCCCATGAGTGGTGTCTTGGGCTGGATCCTCTACAGAAGCAAAACCAGTGAGGTGTATATATAAACATATATATATAGAGAGATTTATCTCAAGGAAATGACTCACGTGGTTGTAGAGACTGGCAAGCCCCAAGTGTGTGGGTTAAGCGTCAGGCTGGAGGCTTCTCCTGACTTACATGGCTGCAGGGGTTGATGAACCCAAGATTGGCAGGTCAGATGGCAGGCCACTAGCTCATGAACTGTGGAGGCTGATGAATCCCAAGATTGGCAGGCAATATGCAGGCCGCTGGCTCAAGTCCCTAGAATCAGAGGTCAGATGATGAGCCAGATGCAGGATCCAGAGCAAGAACGAGTTTTGCCAGAGCATCCATATATATTGGGTGCAGGCCACACCCCCAAGGAAACTCCAGTTACAACTGATTGACTGATCATATCAGATCACATTGTGGAGGTGATTACATTGTATTACTTATGGGAGACCACAAAATGGAGGATAATTACATCATTCGATGACTGCCAAATTACATCATAACTGCCAAACCACTGAGAACCATGGCCCAGGCAAGTTGACACATAAACGAATAATTTCTTTTATAAGGTTCTGCACAAAGCTGGTTCCTGTGACGTGGAGGTTAAAGATGTCCCAAACGTCCAAATTTTCCAAGCTGCTGTACCACTCCATCATCTCAAACATCAACTACTCCCTCTCCCCTCAGTACTGTCCCTCCTGTCTTTGGGTTCCCAAATTCACTGCAATGTCCTCACAGAACTCAAGAACCTTGTAAAGGAAATGGCTCAAGCAGTTGTGGAGGCTGGCAAGTCCCAGATTCATGGGTCAGGCATAGGCTTCTCCCTGGCCCTCAGTCTCTGCCCGAAGGTACTCAGCTTTCTTGCTCCATGGGCCAGGAAGCCCACTGTGCTGTCTCCTGCAGGTCTCTCCTGCTGGTCTCTCCTTCCTTGGTGGAGGTGGGCTCTCCTCTCTGCTCTGGAATTGGCTCTCTTTTAAGGCAAAACTGACCAATCCCTTTGGTGGGCCACAATCATCTTATTTGCACAGCCCCACCCAATCACCTGGGTGGGAGTTACAAGACCATGGTGAGAAAGGCCATATTAAGTAATTCATTACACCACAACACACAACCTTAACCATCAAGGTGGGGTCCCGGAAGATGTAGCTGTATTTATGGGAGGACCATATTTATGGAAAGCCTTGGATGCCAGTCTCAGCAGGAGCCATCACAGGTTCCTAAGGAAAGAGCTAGTGGATGGATGTTTTTTGGTAATTGGCAGAAGGGTGGATGGGCCAGTGGACCCAGGAAACCACACACACAGAAGGCTTTTGTTTCAGTCCTGTGAGGCACAAGTCTCTGCCCTGGGCCTTGGCAGTGGGGGTGGAGAGGAAGGCAAGCATTCGAAACCACTCAGATTGACAAGAAGGAGGGTGGTTGAGCAGATGGGGGAGCAGCAGGAGGTTCTGAGGTTTCGGGCCCTAGTTTATGGTTCCTACAAAAGTGAGGATTACAGGAAGGAGAGGAGGTCTTTAGGGAATTTTTATTTAACATCTATTTCTACCCTTCCCACATAAGCTGTTTGTTCTAGGTCCTAAGTTATGAAACAGTAATTAATTTTAGTAGACTCATCAGTGGTGAAAACAGTTATTTAAAATAAACAAGATGAGCCTGGGACACATTTATTGTAGTGCCAGAAAGTAAGGACGTGCTCAGAAAACAAAAGAGACAATGATGGCGGTATGTGATAGGGACACAGGCGCTCCCGATGGCCAGTGTTGGAAAAATTGGAGCAAAAAAAATAAAGCAGTATTGGATTATAGCCCAAAGTATTATGAAAAATTCACGAATCTATACTAATACAAATAAATGATTGAATAAATAAATAAATGGGGGAGAATAGATAAATCTCCCATGTAGAAGAATTCCAAATTGTTTATGTTGATGCTCTGTCCTAAGGAGGAGGTGCATAAATCCCCATTCGTTAAGCATGGGCTTCATATGGTGACTTCCTTCCAAACAGTACCGTATGGAAAGGGGGAAAAAGAGAAACCTGACAAACGCTATCTCGCCAGGTGATCGAGGTCAACATCAACAGTGACAAGTCATGTCGGTAGCATGTATCCTTGACACAATGTGATGAGAATGCACTTCGCTTGTGTGATCTTCCTCCCAAAAACCCATGACGCCAGCCTAATCATGAGAAAAACAACATGCAAATCGCAATTTAGGGCTATTCTAAATAATACCTGATCAGTACTGCTCAAAACTATCAAGGTCATCAAAAATAAGGAAAGTCTGAGAAACTATCACAGCCAAGAGGAGCCTGAGGAGACGTGAGACTAAATGTAATGTGGTCTCCTAGATGGAATCTTAAGGGGGAAGCAGATTAGGTAAAAACTATGGAAATCTGAATAAAGTAGAGGCTTTAATTAATAGCAATGTATCCTTGTTAGTTCATTAATTGTGACAAATGTACCACACTAAGACGCTAATAATAGGGGAAATGGCTGTGGGGGCATATGAGGCTCTGTAGCATCTTTGCAGTTTTTTTGTAAATCTAAAACTATTCTAAAATGAAAAGTTTATTTAAGTAGAAAAAGAAAAAAAACCCTCCAGTTATTCAGTGGAGAATGACTGATTATGCCCAAGAATGGAAAATGTCAAAGCTGGACTTTCCAGCCTATGTGGATGGGAGTGGCTATTAACAGCAGTGAGGAGTAAAGGTATAAAGAGTGAGAAATGGTTGATGGTGTGTGTGTGTGTGTGTGTGTGTGTGTGTGTGCACTGTCCAGCTAGCTAAGCAGGTACCCATGAGGCCAACTGCACACAGACGTAGGGTAGCTGAGTGTCTAGGTGACAAAAAGCACCTCCCTTCCCCAACCACAAGCCCCATCTCCCATCACTGCAGCTGAAGTTGAGAAGGCACTCTTAGGAAGCCATTACTTTTAGCTTAGATGATGTTTCTCACACTTGAGTAGTGTACAAATGGGCTTCTTTTAAAGGAGAAAATACTACTGCAAATCTCTGAGAATATTCCTGATGACCCAAGTTATAGAAATGCTAGGTTAAAGTCTTACTGTAGGAAATGTCTTTCGGTTGAGAATTACCACTGCTAGAGTTGAGTCTTTAAACCAAAACCAAACCGGATCCGTTGCTGTCAAGTCGATTCCAACTCACAGTGACCCTATAGGACAGAGTAGAACTGCCCCATAGAGTTTCTAAGGAGTGCCTGGTGGATCCAAACTGCCAACCTTTTGGTTAGCGGCTGTAGCACTTAACCACTATGCCACCAGGGTTTCCAGAGTTGAGTCTTTAGGATAGGTAAAATATTTTTTAAATTATTGAAATAAAAATACACAGAAACTCTCTTGTCATTTTCAGAACTCTGATAAAATGTCCCAGGACGCCCAGGTTAGGAAACACAGAACTGAGTCATCAAACCCAGGAGAAGGTCAAGAAATAAGGCTTAATGGTGGGAGGCTCCGGCCTTGCAGCAGGCCCAGGGAGCCTGCTGGGCTAGCTCAGGAGTAGGCTCCAGGAGACAGGCCTTTTGGAAAAGAAGTGTAACTGACTGTGATCTGATGCTTGGCCTGTGGGGAAAAGGGCATTTTGAGGTATTTTATCAATAATCTGGAACATTTTGGAAGAATTGCCAGTAAAATTAATAATTTTATTATTAATAAATAATTATTAAAATTATTAAAATAATTTTATTAATTTTCCTGAAAGTAATAATTGCCTCTTTTTTATCAGCTCAATTTGTTAATAAAATTGAGCTGATAAAAAAGAGGCAATTATTACTTTCAGGAAAAAAACATACAGGAGACGGAAGGTAATCATTATATTGTCTGGCTCAGTAGCAAACGGTGTTACATAATCATAATAATGCAAACCCTGAAGGCCGGTTTAACAAAAATTTGTGATGTGGTTCTACAAGAAAGATGGGGAGGAGGAAAATGGGAAGGTTTGAAAAATGCCAAATCCTTATGTAACATAATAGGAAATCAATAATAAATAATGTCTAAGATTAGTAAAGCAAGAAATGCCTAAAAAATGGAAAGCCGTTTCCTCTGAGGAGAAGGACTAGGGGTGGGGAAAGGTGGGTCAAGAGTCTATTTTTCATTATCCTCTTAGACTTAAAAGTCTATTATTATTTTGCCTATATTACTTTGATAATAATAAAAATAGGAAGGCACAAATGATCCCTATTTGACTCTAAGTGAATCTGGTCCTGCCTGAGGCGATCAGTGTATAAACCTTGGATGCACATCTCCAGCAACTGGCAGTGTTTGGAGTGAGAATTCTGTCCTCCACCATTAGTGACAACGGTTCACTTAGACCCCGAGAACTCCCTATTTGGCAGTGGTCCTGAGTTTCCCACTAAACCAAATTCCACAAAATCATTAAAAACATGTAAATGTAATTGCTGTCAGTAAGTTATATACCTGCAAAAAGTTGAGTTAGGAAAGGTTGTGTGACAGATATATTTACAACAACAACAAAAAAAAGAGCAGCTATTGAGGCTGCCTATGTACAACCAAACACCTCAGGGGATTTGGTTCCTTGGTTTGGAGGTTTAAGGTCATGGTTTCATGGGACATCCCAGTTAATTGGCCTAATAACACGTTTAGTGCTTCTGTTCTACCTCGCAGTTCATTGTGTAGCGCCTGGGGTCTTAAAAGTTTGCAAGCGGCCATCCAAAGCACAACAACTCGTCTCTATTCACTGGAGCGACAGAGGAAGAAGGAGAGTCAGGAATAGGGGGAGGAAATGGAATGTATGGCTAACTGCCTCCATGAACAGCTGCCTCCTTTGCCATGAGACCAGAAGAAGTGGATGGTGCCCAGCTATCATTACTGAACATTTTGATCAAAGATTCTATAGAAGAATCCTGATCACAAGAGGAAAATATGGAAGAGAATTTCAAATTCTCATGGACTTCAGATTTTCTGGAGCCACGGAGACTAGATGAACCCCCAAAACTGTTGCCCTGAGATAATCTTTAAACCTTAAACCCAAAATATTCCCTGAAGTCTTCTTAAAACCAAACAATAGTTTAGCTTAACTAGTAAAGAATGTCTGCCTTGAGCATTGTGCTCTTTTAAGAACTATCTACGTGGGATCAAACTGACAACAGCAACTTGAAAAATTAGACAGCAAACTTAGGGACAGTGAGTTTATGTTAATGGGGGAAAAACAATTCAGAAAAGGAGGGTGAGAATGTCGTACAACTTGAAGAATGTAATCAATGTCACTGAATTGTACGTGTAGAAACTGTCGAATTGGTGTACGTTCTGCTGTGTATATTCTCAACAATAAAGCTATATTTTTGCACATTCAAAACAAAACAAAACATATGAATGTGGGATAGGATTTATTCAGTGTCTCCCTTGGCCTTCTGCCAGGTTCCCTTCCGAGCTTCCTTGCCTAATGTGAATATCTTGGCACGGAAATTCATAGTTACACTCTGGACATTTTCCCTCACTCTAGACGAGGATGCCCGAACCACTGGCAGCAAGGGTTTGGGTGGCATGCTTATGCTGTAGAGATGCACTAAGGAGCACACCAGCCGGGAGCAAGTGGAGTTCACTGTGTTGCACGTGAGCAGGGCAGTCCCAGGCCTGTTGAGTCTAGGACCCCAAGCTTTGCAGTCAGGGCCTAGTCTCTGTCCAGTGTGGACTCCTTTGCTGGCTTACCTTCCTGGTAAGAACCCTGTATTTGTTTGTACAGTCATCAAATTTTCTGCCCCTGTAAAGCCAGTTTCCCTGCAAGCTGCTTTCCTCCAAAGAAATACTTCTATGTTCTAAGTTGAAAGTTCTAAATTTAATTTACCGAATTTTATGGATCAGAAAGATGAGTTTTTCTATTCCCTCACTCAACCCTCCAGATTCCTTAGTATGCTAGATAAATTCCGGAATGAATTTATAAGGAGACACCACTGGAGAGAAAACCTTTATTTACATAATAAAAAACGTGGGTGAAGGAAGAAGAGGCATATGAGAACCAGATTAAGGTGGAAGAATCTTAGTGGAAGAAGAGGAGAAGAAAGGGCCATCCGGGAATCAGGGAGAGGCGAGTAGAGGGGCTCTCGCTGCCACAAACACGTTCCGCTGTTGGCCTCTGGACTCACGATCCCTGGACTTCTCTTCCCTTGGCTCAAGGTCTCACTGTTGGTCCCCTTTCCTTGTCTCACAGCCCCAAAGTGCTCCCTCCCCAAACCCAATGGAGGATTGACTCTTCGTACTTAACTGTGCTTGGCAGTGACAACTCAGAAGCTGCTACTTTTTTTTGCAGCACTTAGTGATTTTGACACCCTTGGACCGCCAGGAGCAGCTCCTCCTGCTGCCAGAGGATTCTGGCTTTTCTAATAGGGAAGGTCCCGGCCAATCAGTCCAAGAAGGGCCCGGATTCTCTTCTAGGCCAGTGTCTCTGCAGAAGTGCTCCTCGGGGTGGAAGGTGCTGCTGCAGCAGGGGATGTCACTGGAGTTTTCAGGTGTGTAGTCTGAGGAAAGAACGGGGGAAGAATGCAACCTTCTGCCTATCCCAGGCGCAGGTCCTCTAGTCCCCCCTCCCCGCTTAGGCACCTGCCTTTCAAAACTGAAGGTGCCAATTAAAAGCCCCCTCTGGTGGCATGCCTTCCTCCTTTCCCAGGCACCATGAGCACCCCCGTCTGCCCAGTTCTCCAGATCAGTCCATCCCTCCAGTCCCACCTGTGGCTGAAGTGGAAGGTGCACACTCTTCACACTCCCATTTCTTACTGTTGGATCTAAGAGAGGAACAGTCCTTATGGGTTCCGTGGGATCCGCAGGTAGCACACAAAACAAGGCACCACCTCCTACAGGAAGAGCCAAGGAAGAGTTGTGTGGGCAAATACAGCACTGCATCTTGGGATGTTCACTCTGGGTCAGGCCTGTGCTGAGGCCTCCCCTGGCATTTCTACTGTACATTTTACCCATCAAGCATGTATGGCTCGGAGAGGCTAAGTGCTGATCCCAAGGCCTGCCGTCAGGCACAACCATCCGTTCGCAAGGTGCATTTGGAAAGGAATTGGCCCTGAGCGTCTCTCCATCGGGCAAAAGGAGAAGCAGACGCTGCACAGAGACCTGTTCATCCGCGCATGAATGAGTTAGGGGTTGGTCAAGAATGGAACTTAGCAACTGTGTTCACCGTGAGGCCTGCAGGCAGAAGTGCATTTCTGGCTCCTAATAACTGTGCTGGGGTCTAACTCTAAGATGGTGAAGATAAGAGCTCTTTCTTAGCCAGGAGCCCTTCCCTACCCTTCGTCCTCAAAGCTGTCTCTGCCTTGTTCGTACAGACAAGTGGGGGCATCACAATGCTGATAGCGCTGATACAACTCCGAGAAAGCCCCTGGCTCGAGTTCCCAGGCAGCATCTCTACAGTAGGAGAAGAAATGGCGAATAAGCGACACACAATCCACTGGTGAATCTTTATCCACGGGGCAAGAACCTGGAAGGACTGAAGCTCAGCACAGCAAGAGAGCTTAACACAGGCTGCTTGACCCCTTTCAGCAAGGGTGGGCGAGTGGCATGGAGAGGGCTGAAGCAGGATGAATGAAACACGGGGGTTCCTTAGTTCCACCCTAGATCCAAGAACCCAACCCCCCAGGGAATTCTGATGCCCAAAGTACCCTTTAAAGAACCTCCCCTCCCCTCCTCTTTCTTTTGATACTTGACCCTGATTTCAATGCCTTGCTACTTTTTCAAGGAGCTATGGTGGTGCAGTGGTTAAACGCTTGGCTGCTAAACCAAGAGGTTGGAGGTCTGAACCTACCAGCCAGTCCATGGGAGAAAAATGTGGCAGTGTGCTTCTGTAAAGATTACAGTGTTGGAAACTGTATAGAGCAGTTCTACTCTGTCCTATAGGGTCACTATCAGTCAGAATCATCTGGACGGCACACAACAACAGCAGCAGCAGCTTCTTCAGTCTCTGAACTAGCCTCACACTCACCTCCTCTCTACATCTAGGCAACCTACTCCCTGGCTCAGTTTCTGCATTACAGTTTCTACTACCTGTCTGGAATGTGAATTCCCATTCTTAGCATTTCTTGAGGAAACTCTTCTCGATTGTTACACTGTGGACATTTGAAGAAATGTTTTGCTGACGTGTGGGCATATTTCTGTAAGAGAAACATAGGAGAGCTTTGTCTTTGTAAACACTGTCCTTGACCACCCTCTTTCTACCCCCACCCACATCCCACAAAGAGCATGTCATTAACTGGTGAGAGAGGAAAGGTGAGAGCTTGGCTGGGGGTTATGGTGGAAGGAGTGGGGGTGGGCTAGGTACGAGAGCTGCACATTTGGTGTCAGACCATCACCTGGGACCAAAAGGCTTTCAAGAGAGTTCCCAGGTGAGCCTTAGCTGCCAGCTCCAGCCATGGTGCTTGGCAGTTCTGACCCAGAAGGGTTCAGATACCTCGGTATGTTTCTTTCTCTTTCATTCCAGGAAGCAAGGCTGATTTAGAGACTACAACTCACTCTAGGATGAGCCTCTTAGCAATCCTGAGGCTTTTGCTCAGTCTGAATTTTATCATGGGTGAGGTCCTACAGGACAAACATGACCAAAGGCCGGGCTGAGGTTCCTTGGACTGCCCGGAACCACCTGCATTCGGGCCTTCAGAAGGGAGCTCTGAAGCTGAGATGCCCCCACGCGATGCCAGGCTGTTGTGGTTCCAGGCAGAGAACTAGAGCCATTGTGGAAGGTCGCGAGGGCAGAGAAAGCCCCACCTGTATGCACTTGCGGTGGTAGATGGTTTGACTACAACACGGGCTCTGAATGTTTTCAACACTCGCTTGGGATAAGTCTTCACAACACAAGACGCAGCTTTCCTCCCCCTTGTTCCCCCGTTTGATGTCCTGTGTTGGGCGATGTTTTCCACAAAATGATCTGTGACAGAGGAAACAGACTTGGTTTCTGATTGGTCGCTGACAGTTTTCCAGGGACCTGGCCTAGGAAGGGCAATCAAACACCTAGGCAGTGCTCAGTGAACGCCCACCCTCAGGGAGAGGAAGTAAGGGTGCAGAACAGCCACATGCCTCCTCACGGCTGCTCTCCCACAGAGCAAAGCTTCCGGGACTGTTTCCACAGCCTTTGTTCCTGAAAGCCCCACTTAGTTCTGAGCAGCTATCTAAGAACCCCAGCTGTTTGTAATTTAAGAAGAGGATGGGAAGTAAGAAGTAACCCCCGTGAAATGTCCAAGTTAAGACGCTGTTTCCCATTACCGAATGGAGGGACAGGGCCGTGAGAACCAAACTCTGATTTCATTAACGGCTACACAGCAAGTTGCAAAAAGGCGGCTCTACTTTCCTCCTTTATCACTCACTTGTACTCTCCAAAAAACTGTGAAAGGCAACCCCTTTCTTGGCCACAAGGCAGATGGAAGTTTCTGACGCAGTGATCTTTCTGGCAGTGGATGGCAGCTCCCTTTTTCTTGCAGACAAAGCAGATCTGCAAATGAGATCCCAGCCAGAGCTCAGGGCCCCAGGGAAGACAGACGCCCTGCAGCGCATCTTTCTGTGGGATGGAAATGCCGTGAAACCTGTGTTCCCTTCCCTCAGTGGTCCTGGAAGTGCTGGGGCTCCTAAAGCTGAGCTTCAAGCAGCACAGAATTAATTCTTTTTGTTCACTCCGGATGTTGCTCCCTCTCCTCATTTAGGCTGCTACACCACAGAGGAGTATGGAATTCAAAGGAAGGACCACTTGGGAAATCCAAGAGTCCTCTGACTGCTAAACAAGCAACCAGGGAAAAGAACAGAAACAGGCTGATGAGAGACGTGTGAGAAGAGGCAGAGAAAACCCGGCCTACCCCAAGGCCGCCATTTCAGGGGATTCTAACCTTCCTAGAAGCCCGGGCTGCCTCTTTTTTGATGTCTTCAGGCAGGAATCCATGGAAACCTCTGTTGGACTGGCCCCTCTGAGGCAGCTTGCTAGATAGGATCTGGGGGCGGCAGAACCAGGCCGTCAACATTGGCGATCGGTGACACAGTGCCATAGGGTGTGGAGGACCCCAGGGTAAACAGAGAGCTATGGAACTGAGCTTGGTGGAACATGTAGCGCATTTAGAGTGTCATTTCTTTAACAAAGGCTTACACAGCACTGTGTGTTGGCTACTCTTCTAGGGGCCTTTAAAACTTTAACTCATATAATCCTTGTAACAACCATAGGAGGTAGGTTCTACAGTAAAACTTGCAAAAGCTGGAACCTGTGTTAAGTGGAAACCTGTCAGAGAAGGAAAACTCAAACATTTTCCCCTAATAGAGAGTGATAGAAAAGTGGTTAAGACTGCACGCTGTCAAAAGCAGAAAACTCGTGAGTCCCAGAAAATCAAGGCAGGCCATTGAGTTCCAGCTCTCACAGGTTTCACTGTATCCTCATCTCATTTAATAGGAGCGATGATGTGACCTGCTCAAGGCCACAGAGCTCCAAACTCTGGGCTCTGCGCCACCTTTCTGCTGCGTGCCTCTCGTTACTGAGGACTGCTCTCGTGTGCTGGGCATTTGGGGGAAAACACTCCCTGGGTACTGACTCATTTTATGCTCACTGCAACCCTGTAATATAGATGGTACTCAGGATCTTACTGTAGGATCCTCGGATTCTGCACTGAGGTGCTGCAGGGTAAGTGACTCAGCATGGGTCACACGGGAGGAGGCAGCAGGGCCGGCATTCATATTCAGGCCCACGGAACCCACACTCTCACCCCTGCTACCATGCTGCCCCGGATAAATACTCTCCTCAGAGCATGTTCTGTACAGGAAAGGAAGCACAGACTCTTGACTGCAGCCATTCTGCACTATAGGAGAGGGAAAATGTTGCACTATTCTTTAAAAACATACTTTAAAGGGCCTTTGTTTCTAAAAAGTCCCCAAAGCAGAGTCTGAAATGAGAAACTAAGGACACAGAGGCTAAACTGGTCTGTTACACACAATGGTAGGATGTCAGCCCCTGCCTCCCACAGAAATGTTCTGAAATATTGGGGAGGGTGCTGGACTTTCTGCAGTAATCATGAAATGTAAAATGGGGGCTCAGGTTATTAGATTTTAACATTATAGAAAAGGTGACTCTAAAGGCTGGGTTACTTTGATCATGTTCCCAATTATGTTTTAAACATATAAAATATATACTTTAATACTGATTATCTCAAGGTTTTAAGATTATATGAGTGACTTCTGTTTTCTTTATACTGTCAAGTATCATTCTTGTTTTCTACAAAGAGCAAGTATTATTTCTATAAACAGAGAAAATCAGTAATGAAAGATCAGAAACAATCTAAATGTTCTTTAATAGAGGTTTGGTTTCATACTTTTTGGTACACTCACACCAAACAAAACAAAACAAAAAAGTCACTGCCGTTAAGTCAATTCTGACTCATAGTGACCCTACAGGACAGAGTAGAACTGTCCCATAGGGTTTCCAAGGAGTGGCTGGTAGATTCAACTGCTGACCTTTTGGTTAGTAGCTGAGTTCTTAAGCACTACGCCACCAGGGCTCCCCTATATGGAAAGCTCCCCCAAAATATATTAGATGAAAAAAAGCAAGATTCAAAACACTAGGTAGAGTATGTTTATTTTTATGTTAAAGTACATATGCTTATAAGTGCATCAAAATTAACAAAGCCCTGACACCAAAACCTAACGGGACTCGTGAGAGAGGAAAACCACAGGCCAGTCTTTCTCATGAACATAGACGTTAAAATGAAACAAAACGTTAGCAAACTGAACCTAGCACTATATAGAAAGGATAATACATCATGACCAAGTAGGGTTTATAACCGGATTGCAAGGTTAGTTTAACATTAAAGAAGTCAATCGATATAATAAACTACATTAACAAAATAAAGGAGAAAAGTCATGATCATCTCAATAGATGCAGAAAAGGCAGTTGACAAAATTCAATACACATTGATGATACTCTCAGCAAACCAGGAATAAAAGAAAACTTCCTCAATTAGATAAAAGGCATCTACAAAAAAACTACAGCTAGCATCGTATTTAATGGTGTAAAACTGGATGCTGTCACTTGATGTTGGGAACAAGACAAGGATATCCACTCACATCACTTCTGCTCAACATTAGGTTGAAGGTCCTAGCCAGTGCAATAAGGCAAGAATAAAAAATAAAAGACATAAAGATTGGAAAGCAAGAAGTAGAATTGTCTTTATTCACACACGACATGATTGTGTACACAGAAAATACTAGGGCATTCACCAAGAAACAAAACAAAACTACTGAACTAATCAGTGAATTCAGAAAGATTGCAGGATACAAAGTCAATATACAAAAGTTAATTGCACTTCTATATACCAGCAACAATGAACTGGAAAATGAAATTCTAAAATATTATTTATAATAGCATAAGAACCACAAAATATTTAGGAATACATTTCACTAAAACTGCAAAACATTCCTGGGATTAAATTTTAAAAGACTGAAAAAAGTAAAGATATATACCATGTTCATGAATGAGAAGATTCAATATTATTTGTCAATTTTTTCTAAATTGATCTATAAATCCAATGCAATCACAATTCCAGTAGTATTTAAAAAAAAAAATTGACAAGCTTAACATAAGGTTTATATGGAAAAGAAAAAGACCTAATAGCCAAAACAACCTTGGCAAAGTTTGGAGAATTTATAATACTTAATTTCAAGACAGTATAAAGCCACAATAATCAAGATGGTGTGGTACTGGTGTAAGGATAGACACATAGGTCAATGACATAAAATAGATCATCCAGAAATAGATCTACAGAGAAATAGTCAACTGATTTTTGACAAAGGCGCCAATATATTTCAACGGGTAGGCAAGGATTTCCTGGGACACACAAAAAACACTAGCTATAAAAGAAAAAATCAGTAAATTGGACTTCATCAAAATTTAAAAACTTTTGCTCTTCGAAAGACACCATTAAGAAAATGAAACGGCAAGACAAGATTGGGAGAAAATAGTCACAATACATTTATCTGAAAAAGGATTTGTATTCAGAATATATAAAGAACTATTACAGCTCAATGATAAGAGAAACAACACCATTTTTTAAAAGGGCAAAATATGTGTATAGACACTTCACAAAATATGTGAATGGCCAATAAGCACATGAGAAGAAGTGCAACATCTTTAGTCATAAGAGAAATGCAAATTAAAACCACAGATGAGATATCAATACACATCCCACAGAAGGACTATAATGAAAAAGACTGACAATACCAAGTTTTGGCAAGAATATTGTGCAACTGGAACGCTCATAAATTGCTGGCGGGAGTGTAAACTCATACAACCACTCTGGAAAATGATTTGGGAATTTTACAAAAACATATGTTTACCACACAACCAGTAATTCCACTCTTAGGCGTTACTCAAGAGAAGTGAAAACACATGTCTACAAAAAGATTTGTACATGAATGTTCATAGCAGCTTTATTCATAGCCCCAAACTGGAAACACTTCAAATGTCCATCAACATGTGAACAGATAAACAAATTGTGGTATATTCATATAATAGAATACTGCTAGAAAATAAAAAGGCTCAAGATCTGACACATGCAACGACAAGGATGAATCTCAAAATCACTATGTTGAGAGAAAGAATCCAGACACGGAAGAGTACACACTGTATGATTCCATTCACATGAAGTACAAGAACAGGGAAAAGTAATCTACAGTGCATGGTGATAGAGATCAGAACAGTGATATCTTGGGGAAATTGACTGGAAGGGAGCAAGAGAGAACTTTCTAGGGTCATGGAAATGTTATTTATTTTTCTTTTTATTGTGCTTTAAGTGAAAGTTTACAGAGCAAATTAGTTTCTCAGTCAACAATTTATACACAAATTGTTTTGTGACATTGGTTACAATCCCTGTAATGTGTCAACACTCTCCCCTTTTCCACTCTGGGTTCCATTTGTCCCATATTCCTGTCCCTTCCTGCCTTCTCATCTTTGCTTTGGGCAGGTGTTGCCCATTTGCTCTTGTATACTTGATTGAACTAAGAAGCACATTCCTCGCGTGTGTTATTGTTTGTTTTATAGACCTGTCTAATCTTTAGTTGAAGGGTGAACTTTGGGAGTGACCTCAGTTCTGAGTTAAAAGGGTTTCAGGGGGCCATAGTCTCAGGGGTTCCTCCAGTCTCCACCAGACCAGTAAGTCGGGAAATATTATTTATTTTGATTGAGGCAGTGGTTACGTGGGGATACATTTATCAAAATTTTGATACATTTATCAAAACTCATCATACTGAACACTTAAAATGGGTGCATTTTACAGTACGTAAATGATACGTAATGAAAAAAGAGTATTGGAGAAAAAATAACTGGAAGGACGGTTTATCAATAAACTGTTGATAGCAGCTGCTTCTGTGGAGAAGAAGAAGGACTGGGAATATTGTTTGGGAGGAGACTTACTTTTTATTGTACATACTTTATACTGTCAAGATTTTATACCCAGTATATATATTTCTTGCACATATTTTATCAGGTACCCATATAACGTCTACAAAATTAGCTTAAAAAAAAAGAAAAAAACACCAAACAAACAGGGCTATGGATCTGAGGCTGGATGCAAAAACAGACAATAGACTGTATAGCAAAAGCCAGAGGACATTCAAGGCAAAGGAGACCTTATACTCACAAGACAGAAGTAATGCACGCCGAGATTGTCTTTCTGAAGAAATTCCCCCAGTTTTTCAGGATCCCCAGGTTCTTGAAGGCATAGCCGACAAACTGGAAGAGATCATGTTAAGAATTAACTATGGGTTTGACTCAAGCTGACCATTAGAATGAAAGAGAAGAGTGGGAACACAATCATTTAAGTACAAACAGGAAGAGAGTATTGGGAACAGGTTCATTGTAGCAAGGAGTCGAGGTTGGGAGGAGGTGTTACTTGGCATGAGGCAGACTTTTATATAATTTTGGTCACATTGAAGGAGTTGGCTGCAACTGTTCGCTTCATTTTTTGTCTCAAGTAGCTTTATTTTAATTAACTTGCTTCTGGAACTTTGGACATGAAATTTAAAAATTACAGATCCCAACTTCTTGAGGATCTTGGAGAATCTGGGAAGGAAGTGGGGTTGACGGTGAGAGAAGCAAATTTGCTGCCCCACATAGGTAGCCCTCTTTGCTGAGGTCGGGAGGCAATGGCTGGACAGAACCTCTAGTCCTTACCAGGTCCTGAAGACGGCTTCCTCTGGGTTACCCTCCTAGTCTTGGCAGATTTTCTACACAAGAGAAAGGAGACAGACAAGGTGATCTTTGAGGACCTTGTCGACCCCCTTGCAACATTTTCCTCAAAATGCCTTACATGGGTCTGATGAAGGACCAAAATATCTACAGACCATGACATCAGTTTCTTTTCATAGTTCATATTTTTTGAAAGCACAAAACATACCCAGTAAGTTATCCGAGGGTTGGGACCAGATCACAACCATCTTTCTGTCCCTAGTTCCTGTAGGTGCTCAATGCCATTGACTGAATGAATGTGAGAACAAATCCTTTTTATTCTTTTACCCTTCTTCTGCCATGTACTCATAATCTCAGGTTGTACCAACTTGATAAAGCATACTAAAAATGGTAATAGCTAACTTAGATTGAGTATGTCTTATTTGCTAGGTATTATTCTCAGCATTTTACATATATTAACTCTAAAAAGTGGGTTCAATTATTATGCACATTTTCCAGACGAGGAAATTGAGACATAAAAAATGAAGTAACTTGTCCCGGGTCACATAGTTAGCAAGTGTCAGAGCCAGGCTGTGAACCAAGGCAACAGGACTGCAGAGCTAGCACTTTGCTACTAGGGACAACCCAGGGGCGATAAGTTACTGGGCAGCTTCTAGGGTCACTCGCAGGTGCCCAGCTGCAGCCCCCAACACCATGACAAAGAGGGCAAAAAGTGAAGCATATACTACAGGCCATTGGACAATTTCTCCCAAACTCCCTTACGTCACCTACTGTACCTCAATCTTTGGTGTTCCTTCTTCTTTTCTTTTATAGTCTTCATTCGCAGCTGCCTCTCTCTCCTATCTTGAATTCTTCTATACTATTACTACAACAATACAGGCTCTTCCAGCTACAAATAAAAGCAGGGCTTAGTCAGCAATTTAATTCCACATTTGATTATCAAGTTCTATGGGGTCAAAGCAATGGTGCCCTCCACCTCCCAAACAAGTGATGGAGTGAGGGACTCACCCCGAATCAATGCTAATAACAGCCAGTAACTATTAAATCATGCCAAAAACTGCTCTAGGTGCTTTACATGTGTTAGCTCATGCAGTAGGTACTATCATTACTCCCATTTTCAAGAAGAGGTTAATTATCTTGTCCAAGGTCATAGTAAGTGATATATAGGTGGGATTTGAACCCAAGCAGCCTGGCTCCAGAGACCAACATCAACTACCACATTATACTGCTATCGCACCGCAGTATAAGAACTTGGGACCATTGCTCGATGGAGCTAGGTGGTTCTTTATTTGGGCTCACTAAATGCATGATGTCGCTCTAAAGACAAAGGAGTGCCTGTCCCAAGCCATGGTGTTTTTAATTGCCTCGTAGGCATGTGAAAGCAGTGAATAAGGAAGACCGAAGAAGAATTGATACCTTTGAATTATGGTGTTGGTGAAGAATATTGAATATACCATGGAATGCCAAAAGAACAAATCTGTCTTGGAAAAAGTACAGCCAGAATGCTCCTTAGAAGCGACAATGGCGAGACTTCGTCTCACATACTTTGGACATGTTATCAGGAGGGGTCAGTCCCTAGAGAAGGACATCATGCTTGGTAAAGTAGAGAGTCAGCGAAAAAGAGGAAGACCCTCAGTGAGACAGACTGACACAGTGGCTGCAACAACGGGCTCAAGCGTAACAACTATCATGAGGATGGTGCAGGACTAGGCAGTGTTTCGTTCTGCCGTACACAGGGTCGCTAGGAGTCCGAACTGTCTTGGTGGAACCTGACAACAACAACAAATGCATGAAGTAGCATCCAGGAAAAAAAGGCTACTTCTGTCCCCAAGTATGGGTGCCTTAATTCTACCCAGTAAAAGATAAGGTAGCTCCTCCCTAGGAACAAAAGCCTGTGTGATTTGGGCTGGCCAAGGCAACCAATAGCAAAGCAAGCACTCCCTCTAGTGAGAGACATAGACCACTGGCAAAACCCATGCCTAAGAAGGAAGGACTCTATCTAGTCCAGCATTTCTTAGAAGAGCTGAGTAAGTTAGATCATTCTAGAGACATATATTCCAGGGCTCACGTTCTCAGATCATGGCTGTGAACATGAATATCTTCAGAGACTTTCAACTATTCTGCATGAATACAACTACTAAGACAATTAGTCGCTCAGAAAACCAAGGCTATGCCACTCTTCTATCTTTGTGTTTGCTCAATCTCCTCTCCCAACCTATGAGTTGCAGTTGCAGAAGTAATGATGTTGGTGCTTCCTTCTCAATAGACTGGCAGAGGAGCGGGTAGGGCGTTCCCTAACTATGCCATCCCCGGGAGGGATCCACCCTGGCTGACTACGGAGCAGTTACCAGTTGCTGGGGGATACATCGTGACCATCTAGCAATAGCAAAATAAAACCTTGACACTTCAGTTCTTTGCATCGCTGGACCAAGACGTTCCTTGAGTAGGATTCTGTGCACACCGGTGGTTACAAGTAGATGGGACGATCTTCAAAACATATGCGCTGGGACGTTGCAAATGCGGGCTTTCACAAGCTGCTCAGTCCGTGATTTCCTAACCCGGCGGATGCTCCCTTGAAAGTTACCAAGTTGTTTCACTGGATAAACGCTGGGTAAATCCTTGTTGAGAAAATTAAAAAGAAAAAATAAACGTGTTCGGCCCCGCCGCCGCAAGAATAAACAATGATTTATCTAGAAAGTACGTGTCGGTGTGGCCACAACGGTCCCCCGGAGGTAACAGCCGAAGAAGGGGCTCAAGGAGCATTCCGTGGGTGCCAGACCAGGCTCATGTCGCGCCTGCCGGGCCGCTGGTGCGGGGCCGGGCTGGAGGTCGCCTTCGCCGCTCCCTCCTCACCGTAGCGCACGGGCCGCCGCTCCCGGCCCGGGCTGCCCGCCCAGCTGTCGCTGAGGGCGCCGCTGTCCGGGAGCTTTATTCGTTGTCACAAGCCGTGGTAGCTACCTCACGGGCGGCCGCCCCGCGCGGTGACTGCGCAGGCGAATGGGGCGAGGGCGCTAACTGGGGCCAGGTCACGCGGACTGCGACCCACGGGGACTACTACAGCAGGGGGACGACGGTAACGCCAACCGTTGGCAATGCTGGACCGCTAACGGCCGCGCGCTAACGACCGCGCTCCACCGTCGCCCAACCCCTTTCTCTCGCCCCGCCCCCCCCGCCCCTCTTCCCGCCCCTTCCTTCCTCGCGAGCGCGCCGGCCTCCAAGCTCGCGCTCGCAGCTCATGTCGACGGAAGACGAGCCCAGGGGCGGGGCGGAGGTCGTCGCGCCGTGGTGACGCAGTACTGCCGGCGCGGACGGGTGACGCGGCAGAGCCCGTTGTCTGTGTGGGGCTGAGGGGCCCCGGGGGCGACAGGGGCTCCCGGCGGGGCCGGCGGTGGGTCGGGAGGGCCTGGACATGGCGCTTAGGGGCCGCCCCGCGGGAAGATGAATAAGGGCTGGCTGGAGCTGGAGAGCGACCCGGGTGAGAAGGGGGCTGGGCGGACCAGGGGCTGCGGGGGCCACGGGTGGGCCCATAGGCAGGCGTATGTCCGCGGGAACGCGCCTGTCTGACTCCCCCACCTTGTCTTGTCGCCCCCACCCAGGCCTCTTCACCCTCCTGGTGGAAGATTTCGGTGAGTAAGAGCCTCCCCTACCCGCCGGACCGGGGCTGTGGTCGCCCACCCCGGCGCAATCTTGCTCCAGGGCCAGGGGCCAACCTGCCTGACAGCTTTCCTTTCCTGTTCGCAGGTGTGAAAGGCGTGCAGGTAGAGGAGATCTATGACCTTCAGAGCAAATGCCAGGGGTGAGTGGCTTGGCGCCAGGGCCTCCCCTCACACCCGGAGGGCTGGGGAAGAGTACTTCTCAAGGGAGGCAGTATCAGCAACCCCGAGTTGTAAAATCTTCTTAAGGAAGCATCTCTTCCCTCTTTCTGATCAAGCTGATATTCTCTCAGTGCGTCCCTTTATGTGCCCCCCCGCCCCAATCCAAATCCTGACCATGCTTTAGGGGTACAATTCAGATGCCTTTGCTGGTCTTGCAGCAGGAAGCCCCTTCTTTCCGTGAAGGTTACACAGTGCCTTTTTGCAGCTGTAATTGATTAATTGCAGTTTTAATGTGCCTGTGCGTGTCTGTGGCTTCAGATCCAACACAGGGTCCTGTATTGATTGCTTGGCAATCTGGTGTTTGACAAGGCTCCTTCTGGGTGGCCTTTCTCAGCTTTTTGCCCTGGTAGTCCCACAGAATAGAGGTGTGGGGAGACTGCTACCGTGACAGACCAAGAAGTCTGCTTTTTGTTTCCTGGGAAAGAAGGGACTGGTGTATGTGTTTATTTGCTTCTCTGGCTGCATTGAGGCGTAACCCTTGTGGTCCATAAGGGGGAATTAGTGTTTAAATTCCTCATCAGACAGATTTTGGTTCTCACCTTACCTGGTGTTCCTTACCTGGTGAACCTGGGCCGTTGGTTCCCACTTTTCTTCTGTTATCCACCAATCATAGGCTCTAGGCGTAAGGAGCCTGAGTGGACTCCTGGAGCACCACAACCAGAAGTTGATGCTTGGCTCTGCCTGCTGTAGACCTCTGGGATGTGAGCTCTCAGGACCACTTTGGGGGCATAGTGTTGGGAGAGAAGTGAGATCCTGGCAGGGACACCTGAGTGGTAACACAATGTACGGGGACAGGGGGAGAAAGAAAGGGATGCTGATTGGCTTCTGCCCCTTGGCTGATCTGTCTCTGCCCCTTACTTTCCCTAGCCCCGTATATGGGTTCATCTTCCTGTTCAAATGGATCGAAGAGCGCCGGTCCCGTCGCAAGGTCTCTACGTTGGTGGATGATACGTCCGTGATTGATGATGAGATTGTGAATAACATGTTCTTTGCTCACCAGGTCTGCTGGGCTCTGGGCTCTGTCTGGAGGGTGGGATGCTGCCAGTTTCTTTGCTTGGGAAGGGGAAATGGGGGCAGGCAGGAGAAGAAGATAGGCAGATACCAACGGTGGTGGTTGCAGAAACCTCTTGTGAGAAGATGCTAAGCTCTCATTCACTAGCCTGGGAAGACCTTTAGGCAGTTTGGTGTCAGAGTCATTCCCCGCTCTCTGCATCCCCAGACAGCCGGTGAGTATTTAGCTGGTGCTTGTTGAATGAGCAAATGTTGGGCTAAAATGAAAAGAGCTTATCAGGGTTGTTGTCCAGATATGACTGCCCTTCTCTGAGTCCTTATTCCCAATGAGTATGGGCTTGAGGAAACTGGGGTGAGGGGTGCTGCATATGAGTGACTCTTCTTGGTTTCACAGTTGATCCCCAATTCTTGTGCTACTCATGCCCTGCTGAGCGTGCTCCTGAACTGCAGCAATGTGGACCTGGGGCCCACCCTGAGTCGCATGAAGGACTTCACCAAAGGCTTCAGCCCTGAGGTAGGCTGTGGCACCTTAGTCCAGGCTCACAGCCAGCTGGACACATCCGACCGCCAGGGCTGCTGATAATGCCACTACATGGCATTTGGTACTGTGGGGCTTTTCCTTTATAAATGATCATTTTCATTACATATGACCTTTAAGATAATTGCGTGAGGCAGTTGGTTGTAAGCCAGAGAAGGAGACGGACCTAGAGAGGGAAGGGGCTTTGCCTTGGTGACACCATGTTAGGGCCTTCTGTGTCAGGGCTTTTCTTGTTAGGCCATACTATTCCTAGTGTCCACTGATTACTGCACAAGGCCAGTAGAGCCCATCTCTTTGGGGCTCCAGAGCTCTCTTCTACCCCTCACTAGTCCTTCAGGAGTGTTAACCTGTACTTCAGATTCCGGGAACGCCTCCAGGCCTGCTCTCTGGAACTGTGCTCCCACTTAAAGGCCCATCTGAGAAGTTGGTCTGATGTTCTGACATGGCCTTATTTTCTTCCCTTTAGAGCAAAGGATATGCAATTGGTAATGCCCCGGAGTTGGCCAAGGCCCATAATAGCCATGCCAGGTGTGTGGGAGCTGTGATGCCAGTGGTGGTGGTGGGGGTTGCCCCCTTTTGGGTCCTGACTGTCTTTTCCTAGGCCTGAGCCGCGCCACCTCCCTGAGAAGCAGAACGGTCTTAGTGCAGTGCGGACCATGGAGGCGTTCCATTTTGTCAGCTATGTGCCTATCACAGGCCGGCTCTTTGAGCTGGACGGGCTGAAGGTCTACCCTATTGACCATGGTAGGCACCCTGAACTGGGGGCCCACTGGGATTCCTCTGCTTGCCTCCTGGGGAGCTGGGGCTCAGGGTCCTCAGGTACTTGGGGACCTGGTGGCAGGGAATAGGTGCTGAGGACATTTGGCTCTGGCCAGTATAGCACCCTGCGCCATCTGCCCAGCCCCTGACTCCTTGGCTCAGCTGCTCTTCTCCATCCTCCTTCCCATGCCTGGTCTGCCCAGCTCAGGGTTGCCCGCCTGCTGACTCCTCGCCTTGGTCTTCTCTAGGGCCCTGGGGGGAGGATGAGGAGTGGACGGACAAGGCCCGGAGGGTCATCATGGAGCGGATCGGCCTCGCCACTGCAGGGTAAGGGCCTTGTGCCTGCCCTGCTCTCCCCTCTGGAGCTGTGCCCCTTTTGGGAGGGACAGAGAAAAAGGAACCATGGCGGAGAGGGGTCAGGTGACTTGTGCGAGGCCACATGGTGAATCTGGCAAGATCGGGTTTAGATCTTGGGCTCCCAACTCCTTGCCTCATCTTCTCTCTGGGCTGCCTGTGGCCTGCTCTGGGATGGGCCAGGGAAGGGGCAGGCCTTGTTGGGACCCTGGGGTGGCCCAGGTGTGCTGGCTCACTTCCTGACAGGCTCCTCACACAGCTTATTGAAAGATACCAGCTCAGATGCCTGGCGTGCGTGGCCAGCTGCTCCTGCCCGTTGGGGTGGGGCCTGTACCTATGGGCACAGGTGTGACTGCAGGGAGCCCTGCCAGGAGATCTGCCTCAACCTGATGGCAGGGCCCAGGGTCGGGGCTGCTCTCACGGCTGCGGCTGTGACTGCAGGGAGCCCTACCACGACATCCGCTTCAACCTGATGGCGGTGGTGCCTGACCGCAGGATCAAGTATGAGGCCAGGCTGCACGTGCTGAAGGTGAACCGTCAGACGGTGCTTGAGGCCCTGCAGCAGGTGAGTGCCCCTCCTGCCTGGCCCACTCCCACTGCGCCACCTGTTCCTGATACCCAGATCACTCTCTTACGGATCAGAGTTTCATGAACTACTTCCTCTGCTCCCTCTGTGGAAAAGGTGGGACTTGGTGGGGAGGTGTGTGTGTGGGAAAATAGATTCTAAAAGGAGATCTGGGTCTGGCTGTCTTACTTCCCCATGAGTGAGTGGGTGAGCAGAGCCAAAGCCATTTTGCTGCCCCTCAAGGGCCCTTAACTGTCCAGGAAGAGGCCTGGGCCTGTCCTGACTCCTCTGTGCCACCACCGATTCTGTTTTCAGCTGATTAGGGTAACACAGCCAGAGCTGATTCAGACCCATAAGTCTCAGGAGTGTCAGCTGCCTGAGGAGGCCAAGCCAGCCAGCGGCAAGTCCCCTCCGGTGCTGGAGGCAAGCAGGGCCCCAGCGGCCTCTGAGGGCACCCACACAGGTACTGGGGCTTGGAGCCTCTCTTATGGGCCTCAGAGCCACCCCCTCATAGACTGATCTGGAAGGCCACGCAGGGCAAGTCTTTCTGTGGATGGCCTTGGGCAGTGGTGCAGAGGGTTCTGTGGGAGGTCCTGGTGCCTGTAGCTCTGTACCCTGGGAATGTGGGGGAGAGCAGTCCTCCCTTAAAGGGCAGCTCCCATAAAGGGCTGCTGTCACCACAGGCGCCGGGCTTCTCTCCATAAGGCACACTCCCTTCCTGCTTGAGACAGAGGCCTTTTCTTTCTGCTTCCCTTTTTGCCTATCTCTTCTCCTCCCTGCCTCACTGTCGGCCCACTGTGGACTTAGAGCTTGCTAACTCCCAGTCCACCAGCTGGCTTGGCTGCTGGGGAGAGAGGGGGAGCAGTGCTGTGTCCCAGGACTGGGGAGATGGGGGGCTGGGGACAGCTCCCTCGAGGAGCCAGCTGAAGGCCCTGCCTGTGCTTGTTGCCCCGTCCCAGATGGTGCAGAGGACGTGGCTGGTTCATGCCCACCCGCCCCGACCCACAGCCCTCCCAGCAAACCCAAGCTGGTGGTGAAGCCCCCAGGGAGCAGCCTCAATGGGGTTCCCCCAAACCCAACCCCCATCGTCCAGCGGCTGCCAGCCTTTCTGGACAATCACAACTATGCCAAGTCCCCCATGCAGGTAAGTGGGAGCACTCTTGCTTTTCCTCCAGGCTTCTCTTGAGAGGCTGCAACAGGCAGTCTCGCCAGGTGGTTCCTTGGTGTCTGCCCTCTGCCTGGGCCTGGGTTGCCAGGCTTCTCTGTGTCAGAGGCGGCCCCCATAATGGCAGGGTTTGGGGAGGCAGGGAGAGCTCTGCTGACTTTAAGGTGTGGTGTTTAACATTTAGGACATGCTCCTTGGTACAGCTTTACAGATTGGGTTCTGCTGGCAACATAAAGGCACATGTTTCGGAGCGCTCTGTCTTAGAAGCCCTATGTAGGCAGGCGGTATGGGTGGGAGGCTGTATGCCCAGGAGCCAAGGGTGGGTGGCTGTCATCAGACAGTCTGGAGAGCCAAGTTAGCTTTCTTTCCGTGTGAGGCTGGGCCTGGCCTGACTGGCCCCCTGCTCGTGACTGCCCTGGGTCTCTCTGCCTCAGGAAGAGGAAGACCTGGCAGCAGGCGTAGGCCGCAGCCGAGTCCCAGTCCGCCCGCCCCAGCAGTACTCAGACGATGACGACGCCTATGAGGACGATGAGGAGGACGACGCGCAGAACCCCGACTCTGCCATTAGGTCAGCCCTGGCCCTGCCAGCCTGGTGGCCCTGGGTGCCGTGGAGCCCATCCTGGCTATTCCAGCCTGCGAATGCCCTTCAGCAGAGAATGCTGAGCACTTGTTGGGTGCAGGGCCCTGGGGAGGCTGGCATGAAGGGGCTGATCCAGGCCCCCAAGGAGTTGGCGGTGGGCTTGGGGGAGGGCTGGGCATGTTAACACCAAGCCATGTTCTTTTGGGTCTTGAAGGATTGGATGAGGCAGGGATGGAGGAGATATGGGTGGGCAGCTTTGCTGGAAGACGCGGCATTGGCAGAAGTCCTGAAGTGAGGTGGCTGGAACAGTGGAGGTATTATTGGAGGACACATGGCTGCAGCTGTTAGAGCTTAGGTGCCAGCTGGGTGTGGCTGGGTCACGCTGCCTGGACCCAGTGTGAGGAGCTTCTTGGGTCAGTCCCTGGAGGCCAGGATGCGTTGAGGCCATTCTGGCCACTGCTGAGTGTGGTCACCTAGCCTGTGCTCTTGGCTTACTTCTCCTTTGACCCTACAGATACAAGCGGAAGGGACCGGGGAAGCCAGGGCCCTTGAGTGGCTCCGCGGACGGGCAGCTGTCAGTGCTGCAGCCCAACACCATCAATGTCCTGGCCGAGAAGCTCAAAGAGTCCCAGAAAGACCTCTCGATCCCTCTGTCCATCAAGACGAGCAGCGGGGCCGGAAGTCCGGCCGTGGCAGTGCCCACGCACTCGCAGCCCTCACCCACCCCCAGCAATGAGAGCACGGACACAGCCTCCGAGATCGGCAGTGCTTTCAACTCGCCACTGCGCTCGCCCATCCGCTCAGCCAACCCGACGCGGCCCTCCAGCCCTGTCACCTCCCACATCTCCAAGGTGCTTTTTGGCGAGGATGACAGCCTGCTGCGTGTCGACTGCATACGCTACAACCGTGCTGTACGTGACCTGGGTCCTGTCATCAGCACAGGCCTGCTGCACCTGGCTGAGGATGGTGTGCTGAGTCCCCTGGCACTGACAGGTGGGCCTTGGGCTGGCTCACTAGCCACTTGGTGCACCTGCTGGGGAGGAGGGAGGTGGCTGGGTGACCGAGTGTCCTGCCCTCATGGGTCTTCTCGTGCCTTCTCTCCCTAGAAGGTGGGAAGGGCTCCTCACCCTCCGTCAGACCGAGCCAAAGCAGTCAGGGGTCCAGCAGCCCAGAGGAGAAGGAGGTGGAGGAAGCAGCAGAAAGCAGAGAGAAGACTGGGCTGATCAGGCCCGGTGAGCCCTTAAGTGGGGAGAAGTACTCACCCAAGGTGAACTTCCATGACATTCTCTTAGAGCTCCCAGTGCTGACAGGGAAGGGCCTGGGGCACTGCTGCCCAGGTGCTGGGTTCTTGATTGGGATTTTGGGGTGCAGGTTGGCTGGAACCAGGCACCTGGAGCGGCAGGGGCCTCATTAGACCCCATGGACTCTAGTTGCTCATCCTTGCCTCCCATAGTGGGGCTTTGGCACTGGCCAGCACCCCCATCGGTGCAATGCTGGGTTTTGGCAGGAGTTGCTGGCACTGCTGAAGTGTGTGGAGGCTGAGATTGCAAACTATGAGGCCTGCCTCAAGGAGGAAGTGGAGAAGAGGAAGAAGTTCAAGGTGGGTGATCTCTCCAGCTGCCTGGTCCTCTGCACTTGCCTGCTGTCCCAGAGGTGCCGCCTCCTGAGTCAGCTGGCAGCTGCTCTGGGGAGATGGGCCCCAGAGCCTTCACCCTTCTCCTCTCCTGCAGATTGATGACCAGAGAAGGACCCACAACTATGATGAATTCATCTGCACCTTCATCTCCATGCTGGCTCAGGAAGGTGAGGGACTGGCTGCTGCATCTTAACGAGCACGTCCCTCAGGTCCCCCTCTCTGGGGCAGGGAGGGCCATGAGAGCCCCGGCTCCGGGCCTGAGGCTGTGGCCACGCAGCCACCTGCTCAGGGTCTCTGCCTCTCCACAGGCATGCTGGCCAACCTGGTGGAGCAGAACATCTCGGTGCGGCGGCGCCAAGGGGTCAGCATTGGCCGGCTCCACAAGCAGCGGAAGCCTGACCGGCGGAAACGCTCACGCCCCTACAAGGCCAAGCGCCAGTGAAGACCACTGGCCCTGACTCTGCAGCCCGCTCTTGCCGTGGGGCCCTCACCAGGGCCCCTTCCCTGCCCCACTCCCACGTCTCCCAGTATTACTGCATAGTTTCAGCCAGAGAGGCCAGGCCCTGGGGACGGGAGCTGGGCCGGGATTCTCTGCATCTCATGCCCCAGAGCCTGGCAGGGCAGGGCAGGGCAGGGCAGCCCCATAGTGCTCAGGAAGCAGCAGCTGGCGCTGGGGCTGCGAGGTGCCACGGCTACCTCCACAGCCGGCTGTGGAGCAGCAGGACCTGGCCCTCCCGCCTCGGGCAGCAGAATATATATTTTATCTATCAGAGACGTCTATTTTTCTGGGCTCCAACCCATCTTGCCACCGCTGTGTTGACATAGCTGGCTTCCCAACTCTGCTTTCCCTCCTGTCAGCTGTCGTCCTGGTGGGCCCTGGTCCCTGCACTGCACAGGCTCACAACCACAGGGTCACAGCTGGAGGCGTGGGTGGGCGGTGGGCCCTGCTGCTCTGTCCCCAGTGCCAGCTCTCCTTGTCTGCGGAAGCCAGCCTTCTCTTCATTTGTCCTGGGGAGCTCTGCACTCAGGGGCCCCAGCTGGTGGGCGGGACTGGGGCTGGGTGTCCCAGCGAGGGTGGCAGGAGCAGCCTCCCTGGGGTCCCACAGCCTGATCAGAGAGGTGTTTGAGCTGATGGGTGCTTGTAAATCCCCCTCGTGGCTCTCACCGGGCTTGTCGGGACTGCTCTCCGTGGCAAGGCCCTGGGCCCTTTGCCTTCAGTATTGTGGCTGTGGTCCTGCCTCGGGCTCCAGGTCCCTGTCCCGGGAGCCTGCGGGCTCAGAGGAGCCTCTGACCACCCCTCAGTATTACCGTGTCTCCCTCCTGTAGGGGCAGGGATAGCAGAGACAGGGTGGCTTGCAGGGAGCTGGCCCCACTTGGCTCTCCTGTCACGCCAGCTTCCTCAGCCTCTGCAGGGTGCTCAGGGTGGGGCAGCAGGACTGAGCCCGCTGGAGCCCTGGTTCCCAGGGGGCCTGATGCCAGGGGTGGTGGGCCCAGCACTGCCTCTGGAGCTCAGGCCCCAAACAGCCCAGTGGCCTCTTCCAGATGGCTCTGAAGGTGACCCAAACAGACCCCTATCTGTACATAGTGACTGCAGGGGGTGGGGGGCTGGCAGGCGTGGCAGCTGCCTCTCCTGATCCCTCCAGCCGGCCCCTGTAAATACCAGATCAGTGAATGAATAAAACTCTCTGAAGAAACAGGCCCTCCTGTGGCTGCTGTGGGAGTGAAGGCGCTACCTAGCCCTGTGACCAGAAGGGTGAGGGGCATGCATTCCCGGGGTATCCGTCTCCCGCCCTGGGGCAGAGGCTGGGATAGGCGTAGGTGTGCTCTGAGGGGCAGAGGCTGTGCCGCTCACCAGATGAGGTGGCTCTGCAGCCTGGAGAGGTGCTGGGGCTCGGTCCTGGAGTCTAATCCGGCCTGGCTCACCCTTACTGGGTGGGGTGCTAGGACCCGGGGGGCTCACGTCTCTTGTTGCAGTTGGCTGGGTACAGCACGCCAAAGCTGCCTCCTCTGCCACTCTACCTCCTGCTAACCACGTTCTCTGCTGGGGACCCTCCCCCTGCTCTGCTTCCCTGGTGATGAGTCCTACAGAGGAGGCTGAGTGAGCGGCTGAGGCTCAGCTGAACTTGGAAAACAACTTTAATGCCCCCCCCCCCGGCTTCTGTCTGAGTCTAGTAGTCCAGGGCACAGATGAGAGCCACGCCACGCTTTATCCAGTGTCGCTGGGACTGCTTGGTGGGGATCTCCACGGCAATGACGTAGTTGGTGGAGTGGCCTGTGGTTGATAGTGTTCCTGGAGTAGGCAGAGAGGGGGGAGTGTTAGGCCAGGCTCTGCCACGACTAAAGCAGGGACAGGGGAGGGGCAAAGGCAGTGGGCCTGACAGACTGAGGGGGCCCTGACCCACGAAGGGGCCTGCCTGATGAGCGGGTCTCGCCATGGCTCTAGCCTGCCCTGGGTTACTGCGCTAGGGGTTGAGGATGGGGGTAGAATTGATGCCTTTGCTCATTTACGCTCTGACAGACCCAGCCCAGGCCATCTCCCTTCCGGTCTGAGCTGCCCCTTCTGAATAACGGCAGGCTGGGTCTCATAGGTTCCCAGGACCCAAGGTGAGTGCTGCTAAGGGAGGCAGGTGGAGAGTGAGCCCAACCCCTGGGCACTGCCTGCCTACTGCTAGCCTGGTTCTCCTGGCCGGTATGGTCTCAGGAGTGCTGACTGGCTTCTCTGCCTCCCCATCCAGCCAATGGGGGAGGCCTAACTGGCCTGTGCTGGGCCAATCCTGGGTCCCCACCCTGGGCCCCATACCAGCACGGGTCAGCGTCTTGTAGATGGGGCACAGGTAGAAGTTCTGGTCCTGCGCCTTGCGGTTGGGCACTGGTAGGAGCCAGATAATGGCCATCTCCGTGTAAAGCTCTTTGGGCCGAGACTCGGCCAGCTGGAAGGTCACTGGGTCCCAGCGGGCACCTTCCAGGAACAATCCGTAGATGTAGCACCCCTCTTTAGGCCTTCGACTGATCTCAGACAGCGACTGGGCCATCACCTGTGGTGGACATACCCGAATCTGAGTTAGGATTTGGGTCGGGGGGTGGGGGCATGAACTCCCAGCTGACAGCTGCTGCCTGACTGCCCATCACTCACCCACCACACTAGCCAGGGGCTTGCAGTCTGCCCCTATGGCCTTCTCTTGGGCTCATGGCCTCTTCTGGCCTGGGTCTTCCTGGATCTTCCCCAGTTGCCTGGTTACTCCCTTCCTTGTTCCTGGGTGCCCCAGCCAGCCATGACCTCTGCCCCTCCTGCCTGAGCCATACCCTAGCCCGTCACC
This sequence comes from Trichechus manatus latirostris, assembly GCF_000243295.1. NCBI lineage: Eukaryota > Metazoa > Chordata > Mammalia > Sirenia > Trichechidae > Trichechus > Trichechus manatus. The sequence goes on along the minus strand of NW_004443937.1, from coordinate 31,019,764 downwards.
TGCCCTGGCCCTGGCTGTATCCAGACCTTGAAATCAAAGGAGATGGTGTCAATGGAGATGACAGACTTGCGGGCAAAGTTCTGCAGCGTGCCTGTCAGGAAAGCCTGGGGGAAGAAGAAGCCACTGATCCAGAAGACCGCTGGGATGCCACCTTGGATCCAGGTCTGCAGGAAGTCCAGGCGCTGCAGCAGGTCCATGACCCATGAGGACAGAGGCTTGAGTGATGGGTAGGCCTTGGCTATCCAGAGCTCAGGCACGGCGTTGTTGTACAGGCTGGCAGCCATCAGCTCCAGCTGCGAGGACATCACCACCAGCCCTTTGAGCGCCTTGAGCAGGTCCCGCAGTGTCTGTGTGATCACCTGCAGCAGCCGATTGTACCTACGGGGCCAGTGGCCAGGAAACAGGCAGTGGGCCAGGGCCGTGTGCCACTGTCTCCACTCCCCAGGTCAGGACCGTCAACAGAAAAACAATGGCAGAACGTGGAGGCTAAGAGCATACAGCTGGGTCAGGCGGCCTGTGTACAAATCCCAGCTCTGGCCCTTAGCAAATGTGTGATCTTGGGCAGGTCACAAACCTTTTTTGGGCCTCAGTTTACTTGTCTGTAAAGTGGGAATAATAAGAATGTGGACGAGTGAAGGGAAGGATGTACAGCACCATGCTGCTTGGCCCCCGGGAGCTTCTGTGATCGTTACAGCTGCTGCTGTGAGCTGGCTGAGCCTCAAGGGCAACAGGCCCAGGCTCACGTGGTGGTGACACGGGACTGGGGGTGCCGAGGGATTACCTAATGACCTCCTGTACTAGCACTGTGTTCATCGACTCCTCATACAGCACAGGGTAGTTGGCCATCACCCACTGCAAGTTGATGGGCTCAGGCACCTTGAGCAGGATGTTCTGGGCCACATCCTGCACAATCTGTGGGGGCAGAGGGATGCTGCGGGTCAGAGCGAGCCCTTCTTAACCCCTTAGGATTCCACATGCACAGAGTTCCTCCCCACAGGGCCCAGCCCTGCCCAGCCCTTGGGCCCCTCCGCTTGCCTCCACCCACCTCCTCTCGGCCCTGGCCACCCACAGAGGACGATTTGGGTTGCAGCTGGATGATGGAGCCCAGGAGGGCGAAAGTCTCATTCTGGGCAAAGGTGATGTTGGCATTGTCATGCAGGCCGAAGATCTCAGGCATATCGTTGAGCGGGAGGCTCTTGATGTAGGAGAGGTAGCCCTAGGGAGTAGGAAGGCCACAGCTGAGCCCCTGGTTTGCTCTACCCCCAGCCTTGGAGTGGCCCTCCAATTGAGTACATCCCCATGTACCGCACTTGTCAACCCTGTTCATAAAGCTTACACATTTCCCTGCTCTTCTTGGGACTCTAGGCCTTTGAGACTCTGTGTGGTCCATCCCCCACTTCCCTCCCAGCCCCCTTCTCACCTCCAACACACTCTCTGCATCTCCAACCGGCTGCTCAAACCAGTCATGCTGTGTCCTGCCATGGGCCCTTTGCACCTGATGATGCATACTCCGGAATGCCCAACCCAGCCCCAGCCTTTGCCCCCAACGTCTCCCCACACCTTAGCTGAAGTGTCATTTCCTCAGGAATCAGGGCAGGTTAAGCTCTTAGAGGAGCTGCCCCAACCCTCACTAAGTAATTACACCCTAGGAGTGGCTGACAGAAGAGAGTTCACCTCTCCCCACAGAGCATGAGCACCAGGGGACGGGGACCAGGTCTGTCCCCTTCACTGCGGCTTTGTGGGATGGATTAGTCCATGAAGAGGAGCATGAAAAGGAGCTAGTGGAGGGCAAGGGTCACATCTTCCCCAGGACCCCAGTATGGCAGGTCCCCTGTGCAACTCTTGGGGCGGGCTCACGTTGAGGTCGTAGGTGGGTTGGATCTGGTGGTAGACACCCGAGGTGCTGTAGCTGTGCTCCGGGGACAGCACGGCCGGGTTGTAGAAGTCCTCCAAGATGTTCATGACACAGCGGCGGTCCCAGTCGTCAGTGACGCGGCCCCCATAGTTGATCTCCCCTGCTGTGTACTTGAGGACCTATGGGGTGGGGTGGGTGAGGGCCCCACCGCACCCCAGCCCCTGGCCCTCTCTTATCCCCTGCTCACCTTGTAGGGGATGTCGGCATACTCGTCCAGGAACATCTTGAGCTGGCTGATGCAGATGCGCAGGTCTCCGTCGGTAAACTCGTAGGGGATGTTGAAGCCCAGGGGCCCAAACTTACGGCGCTCCAGTGCATTCCCGTGGAACAGGCACAGTGACAGCAGCAGGGATTTGAACTCGGTCACCTGTGGAAGTTGGGGGAGGCAGGGATGTTAGGAAGGGGAACTCCCGGGGCCAGGTGAGGGGGCACGCGCCAGGTGCACCTCACCTTCTGGCAAGAGTTGAGGAAGTCGTCGCTGAGGCTGCTGTAGGACTTCAGCAGGTTGGCCTTGACACCTCGTGGTGGCTCGATGGTCATCTTGGAGCCGTTCTGCAGGATGGACACTGGGAACTTGTTGCTGGGCAGGCTGGTGAGCCACAGGCGGAAGTCCCGGTGTACCTGGTGGCCGCAGCTCCGCATGAGCACTGAGATCCATGCCTGGTGGCCACACCAACCCCAGGCTCCCTCCTACCCAGGGACCCTGGGCCCACCCTTGGCCTGACTCCATCCAGGAGTGGGCCAGGTGAGGCTGCACGGCCACTGGTTAAGAATATGGGCTTTTGGCCAGTCCCAGGACCACTGGTCTGTGCTGGGCGGCCTTGGGCAAGTCCCGTCACCACTTGTAGCAGTAGCTCCAGGGCCACTGAGAGGATTAAATGAGTCAATGCATGCTACGTATGCCAGGTACCGAGTGCTTGCTCTGTGCCCAGTGCTGGCTGAGTGCTTTGCAGGATTAGCTCATTGACACCTGCATCAGCTCCAGACGAGTCTACCATTACTCCCTTTGGCAGAGCAATCTGACAGGCAGGCAGCATACCTTGTCAGGGTTGATGTGCTCGATGAGGCGCTCCAGGGCTGGCATCCAGCTCGGGGCCAGGTGGCAGTTCTGGAAGAAGACCCACTTGCCTCTCTCTATAGAGCTGCGCATCATGGCTTCTGCCCGGGGACCCTGTAGGGGTGGGGGCTCTGAGTGTCGGGGACCAGCCGGCCCTTCCCCCAACTCCCCTGGCCCCCTCCTTGCTCAGCCCTTACCTGCCCCTGGCCCAGGGAGATGGCAGAGAGCTTCTTGGAGAACTTCATCTCTTCGGCAAACTTGTAGAGGTCGGCAGCCGGGTCTGTGCCAGGTGACAGCACGAAGATGAGGGGCGTGGTGGAGTTGGAGTCTTTGAACACCACTGACAGGTTGGCTGTCTGCAAGGGCAGAGCAGATGTTGGGACAACCTGGGCTGAGGAGGGGCAGTAACCCTGGCACTCCCCAGAGAGGGCCCCAGGGGGCTTTCTGGTGGGGCCTAGAAACTGTCGGAACTTCTGGGGTGGGATGCTAGGAGTCCTGGCCTGGCCAAGGCTGCATGGTGGTCTGTCCGGGGGCAGCCAGGCCCTGGGACCGGCACTTGCCTGTGGCTCAATGAAGCGTGGCTCCAGGTTGTTGGCGACAAAATCCTGCATGGCATTGGTGACCTTGTCCCCACGCAGGCAGCGGAGTACCAGCAGCTTCTGGAACTGGTCCAGGTACTCATCCCAGATACCAGGCAAGGGCTCCCTGCAATAGTGCCCATGTCCCCTGAGAGCTGGCCTGTAGGAGGCCATGGGCCACAGGAACTCTGCCGACTGGACGGCAGGGGAGAGTGGGATATCTGGGATACAGGGTATAGGGCAGAGAAGAGATGTGGCTGTGGCTGCAGTGCAACCCTGGGTAGCCCCTCAGAGAAGGCTCCTGGCCAGGCCTGTTCCTGGGGTCTCACCCTCACTGTGCCCACCTTGCCCTGAGCCCAGCTTACCGGTGGGGCTCGATGCTGTCAAAGATGGCCTGGAATTTTGAGAGGTGCGTCACGAAGTCTTGGGCGAAGGAGGAAAAGGCTGGCAGGTTCGAGAGTGCCAGGATGTCTCTCCAGGCCCGGTCGGACAGCCAGTCCGCTGCGGGGTTCTCAGTCACAGCCTGGATGGGGCCGCCTGACAGGAGGTAGCGCCACTCACCCTGGCAGGGGCCAGGGGGAGGCTAGTGCCCAGGCTCTGTGGCCACCTCCAGGCACCCTCACCCAGCACTGCCTCCCCTACCATCCTCACCCAGAGGAACTGAGCCCCCTTGGCATGGTAAACAGATCTGGTTAGTGTCCCCACTCTGCCTTTCCTGGCTGTGTGCTCTTGGGCAAAGGATTTGACCTCTCTGAGCCTCAGCCTCAGTTTCCTTATTTGAAAAGCAGGAAGAATCAGAACCCCTGCTGCTTCCCAGGGCTGTGTGGGGGTAGGCAAGAGTACACCCATGAGCCTGGCGCCTGGCACCCAGTTAGGGCTTGGGCAGTGGTGCCTGTCACTCTCACCATCTGGGCAGGACTTCCCAGCATGGCCACGAAACGCCCAGGGCCTCATGGGAGCGTGAATCCTGGTCAGACAGGAGTGGGAGGCGCAGGACGGCCTTGGTGCTCACAGCATCAAGGCTCGGAGAAGGCCTGTGCTGACAGGACCGGTTGAACCACAAGGAGCCCAGGGGCTCCCGGCTCTTTTTAATGAAGAAACTGTGCTTCCGTGGGCCTCTGCCCCTTAGTCTTGCTGTGCCCTTGGGCCTGGTTTTCCCTTTCCTTCCACCTGTTCCCCCAGGCCCTGCCACAGGTCCACTCCTCAGCAGTATGCCCTGGCGTGGCCCACCCGGCGGTCTGTCTGCCCATGCACCTGGTTGATCTTGCCCTCGTTCATCATGATGCGGACACACAGCAGGAAGGCGAACATCAGCTTGTGCTTCTCAAAGAGGCTGCGGCAGACGTTGCTGTAGAGGCTGTAGGTCAGGTAGCGGTTGATGTTGGCGATGCGCTTCTTCAGGTTGTCTGCAGGGCATGGGGGGCAGCAGCAGACAGTGGGGACAGGTGGGAGGAGAGAAGGTCCCGGGGGTCCTGCCCAGCCCAGCCCGTCTCCCCAGCAGCCAGAGGGGCAGAGTCTGGGTATCCTCTGAGGGCCTTTGGTATTCTCGGTAAAGAGGCTCCGAGGAGAGTCCAGAGGAGGTCTGTGTGGGTGTGTGTGCACGCGTGCACGAGCACGTGTGCAGGCTTATGTATTGTGAGTCTGTGATGTGACGGTATGTGCAAGTGACATGGGCATGAGCCCACGTGTGTGTGCCTGCTCTGGAAATGTGCCCACGTGTGGCACATGTGTGTCAGGGTAGGGCCCTGCTTGCATCTAGTCTGCACATGTGCCAGGGCTACCTGCCCTCTCTGAGTTGGCGATGCCCGAGAGGAAGATGTTGAGGAACCACTCGAGGGAGTACTGGTACATGGGGTCCACGTTGGCCAGGTCGGACATGCAGAAGAAGAGGATCTGGGTGCGGACGGCCACGGGGATGTACTCCATGCGTGTGAGATCAATGTCCTTCTCTGTCTGCTCTGCGATTCTGACCTTGGCCTGGGGGTGCAGTGGCGGGGGAGCAGGTCAGGCTGGCAATGAGCAGATGGCAGGGATGGGCAGGGACAGGGGTCGGGCCCGGGGTGGGTGGCAAGTAGGGGCAGGCAGTGTAGGCAGGGGCGGGCAGGCAGTCGCTGACCTGGATCTCTGCGGCCTTCATCTTCGAAGCCTCCAGCACCTTGATGAGCTCCTTGTCGTCCACGGGGTTGCCCTCGGAGGAGCTGAGCCGGTATAAGATCTGGTCCTCAATGTCCTTCAGCTCCTGGCGCATCTTGGCATTGCTGATAATCAACTGGTTCTTGGCCTCCTCCAGGTCAGGCCGCTCCTCAGCCACCACCTGGCCTAGAAGCTGGTCCTCTAGGCCACTGCCAGGGTGGGGGACACTGTGTCTGTAACCCCCGGAGGGCCCAGGGGGGCCAACCTTAAGCCTGCTCACCTTTACCCTGTGCTCCTGGGGCCCCAAGGGCCCAGCGTCCTTGTCAGTGACAGCCCGGGAGGCCTAGCGATGGCTGTGGACTGTGGGCTAGTGCAGAGCCTACCCCCTAAGTGATGGGTTCTCAGCGAGACCTCAGCTGGCAATGGGTGATCCCAGCAGAGACCAGCCAGTTGGATGTTGCTGGACTGGTGTGAGCTGAGAGGGTCTCTGGACAACTCCCCCAGGGGAGGCCCAGGGCCTCAGCAGGAGGCGGCTGTGAATGACGACAGGGACAGGCCTTAAGGGTGTTTTCACCCCTGGGTATGTGGAGTGGTTCACAGTGGCCATTGACATGAGGCCTTAGCATGGAGCAGGCCTGTGGGGTCCGAACTCTTGTGCGGGTGGCCAGTGAGCACCATAGTGCCTGGGCTTGCAGCAGTGGGGGCAGGAAACAAGGGCTTGAGTGTGGGGAGCCAGCACATGCCTCACTCAGGGCAGCTTCAGGGTGAGCGCACAAGGGCCTGGGATAGCTCTGAGGTGAGCCCTGGGATAGCTCTGAGGCGAGCGCACAAGGGCCTGGGATAGCTCTGAGGTGAGCCCTGGATAGCTCCAGGGTGAGCACATGAGGGCCTGGGATAGCTCCAGGGTGAGTGCATGAGGGCCTGGGATAGCTCTGGGGTGAGCGCCGGAGGGCCTGGCAAGGGCTGAGCCAGAGAGAAAAGGTGTCTGGAGGAGGTGGGCTGGTGCTGGCAGGGAGGCTGGAGGATCCTGATCAGGGACCAGGATAAACCAGGATGTTCTCAGGTGGGAACTGTGGCAGGTAAGGGGAACTGGTGGAGGGGCTAGAAAGGTTGGAACACTGGAGTGCCAAGGAGAGGGGGCCTGGAAGGAAGCTAGTAGAGTCTCTTAGTGGGGGAAAGACCCACTGAGTCCTGGCTTGGGGGCAGGAGGAGGCAGCCAGGCAGGCGGAGGCTGAGCTAGTGCTCGGAGGTCTGGGGGGCGGGGACTTACCTGGGTGACAGGGTGAAGTTGATAAGGGTGAGTTTGGTGGCGATCTCGGGCGTGTAATGTGGGTTGGGAAGCTTGGTGGTGATGTACATCTTGAAGTCCTCGTGGTAGGGGATCACGGTGTCCCCCAGCTTCAGTACCGTGTTGCCCTGCTGCTTGTATGTCTGCGGGGGGTGTGACGGGCAGGTGCTGTGTCAGGGGACAGGAGCTGCCCTCTTCCCTGTACTGGCCTGCGGCTGGCCCCGCCCCGCCCACTGCAGGCCCACCTGCTTGAGCAGCACGGGCTCCAGGGCGGGGTCCAGCTCCTCGCCCACGTTCTCCAGAAGGCATGGCTTGCCAAAGCGGATGGCATTCTCCATGCTGCGCAGGAAGTCGCGATCACTCAGCTTGAACACGTCCAGCCCGTTCTCCTTCTCCTGGGGGGTGGGGGACGCAGGCAGAGGCTGATGGGGCTGAGGGCCAGCCTGAGGCTCAGCTCCCCCTGCACTTGCCAAGCCTGCTGGGATGGGGCGGTGGGCACCCAGTGGGTAGGCTCACCATGTTCTTGATCCACTTGTTGGCCTGGCCCTGAGGGTCGATGAAGTGGGTCCAGCGCTGGGAGAACTGGGTGATGACCCCGTTCTCCACTGACAGTGTGTCATTGGGGAGGCCGGCAATCTGCAGCGGGGAGGGGGACAGGCTCCAGACTGGGTCGGGGCTCTCACACGGGCAGGGTCACCTGGGGCATCAGCTACTCCCCACCCCAGCTACTCCCACCTTTGAGCTTTGAATGTGGTCTTCCCCTCCTTACTGTGCCCCCTAGGAGGCGGGTACCAGGTGATAGTGTGGGGCAAGTTCTCAGCCCCCAGGACCCGCTGCTTCCATCTCTACAGGGCAGGCTCCTAGGCCCCTCCTTCTCTGGTTCTTTCCATGTTCGTACCTATGAGCCCTCACTCCCTCAGACCATCTTCCCGGAGCCCACACCCATATGCCCTCCTGGCCTTTGCTCATGCCAGGCCCTGCCTACAGCCTCTTTGTTCTCTCTCTGCCCTTCAAGGTCCAGTTCAGACATGGCTTCTCTTAGGAACCCTCTTTCAATGCTCACTCTGGATGCTGCTCCCTCCCCAACCCTTTTAAAAGTACCCCCAAACTCTCTCCCTCCATTCAATGTCTGCGGGCACTTGGCTCAGCTTTCCTCTTCTCCTACCTGCCACCCCCTGGCTGAGCTCATGGGGCTGCAGGGGCAGCATCTGAAGAGGAGGGAGGGAGGCAGGGGGTTCCCAGCCCAGCCTGAACCCCACCATAGGCCCAGCCACCTGTCCCCACTCCCAGGTGAGCACCTGCCACGAGCGGATCTTCACGGGGTTCCCCAGCGTCCCAATCAGCGTGGGCTCGGAGGTGTGTGGGACCTGGTGTACCATGAGCTGCTTGACCCAGTGGTCGTAGAGCGCCGTGCGGTACTGACCCTAGGGAGATGCCAAACTCAGGGACACCCCAGAGGACACCTGCAACACCCTCCTGCACCCTCCTGCACCACAGTGCTTGGTAATTAGGTGTAGAGGTCAGAGGTCAAACTTGGAGCCAGGCTGCCTGTGCCCTAGTCCCACTTTGGGTGACTTCCTTGGCCACTACAAACCTCAGTCCCTCATCTGAGAAGCAGGGATAATACTGAAAACTCCCACCTGTTAGGGCGGCTGTAAAGATTAAATGAAATAGAGTGGAGTGCTTAGAACAGCACCTGGCACGCAGGCCCTAAGTGTGCGCTCTTCTTTCCGCCAGAGGGCGCTCCGCTGGGCGGGTTTTCTGGCTGCACGGGGCAGCACCTGACAGTGTTTGTTGAATAAACGTAGTAAGGGAAGAGCAGCCCCCAAGCCAGCCTCATGGAGGGGAAGCTTCAGGAGGGGAGGCCAGACCCAGGCAGGGCCGGGGCTTCTCACCGTGAAGGGGCCCAGGTAGGCCACGAAGCCGGCAGCTGCGAGCACGTCACCAGAGATGTTGTCCAGCATGTTTTCCAGGTTCTCCACCGTCTCCTGCCAGCGCACCTTCTCATCAGACAGCCCGTTGATGAGCTGCGGAGGCAGCCGCGAGGGGTGGGCTCCAGAGGGGCTGGGCTGGGGGCCGGGGGCTGGCCCTGCCCAGTGCAGCCCCCAAGGTTGTCAGGGAGGTGTGGGCAGCACCCCCAGACCTCGCCTGCCTCACGAGCCCATCCAGCCCTTTGTGGGGTGCCCCCCTCCGGCACACAGGCCCTTGGGTGCGGGGGGAGGCCGTGCACCTTGTCGGCACGGCCCAGCCGCTGCTCGCACTGTTCGCACTTGAGCTCCAGCTCCTCCTTCTTGGCGATGCACTCGCGGTACTTGGCCTGCATGGTGGCAATGCCGTCCTCTACCTCGCGCAGGCGCTGCTTCGCCTCCTCCAGGATCCTCTGCGTCACCTCCAGGTCGTCCTGGGCCTCCCGCAGGGCTTGCTGCACACAGAGGGCCAGGTCAGCTCACCCAGTGCCCCTGGGGCGGGGGAGCGGGGGGAGCAGCTCCCCCACCCCCAGCTCTAGCCGGCCCTTACCCGCTTGGGCTCCACGGCCTTGGCCACAAAGTGGTACTTGTGCATGGCGCGCACCCACTGGCAGATGGAGGTGCAGGCCTTGGACACCTTGGCAATGGCAGCCGGCTGGAACTCTTCGTTGTCAATGTATGGCTGGATGGCTTTGATCACCGTCTCCCCAATGTTGTCCTGGGGGTGGGAACCAGCCTCACGGTCCTCCCCATCCCTGCTTCCCAGGGAGGATGGCGAGGGGCCTGCTGGGCTTCAGGGCCTACTGAGGGGCCCCCTGATGCTGCCCCTCTGCCCCTTGCCCCTGCAGGACTCTCGGGACAGTGTTCTTCCCCTTCAGGAATAAACATGGCCCAGAAGGTTGGCCAGGAAAGGAACCTCCATGTTCTCAGGATTTCACATAAAAAGACTGGAGATTCTTTCCCTGGGAAACAGTAGCCTCAAGACCTGATCATACACAAAACAAAAACCAAGCAGCTGCCATGGAGTCAATTCACGGCGACCCCAGGTATGTCAGAGTAGAACTGTGCTCCATAGGGTTTTCTTTCTTTTTTTTAAATTTATTTTATTTTATTTTTGTTGTTGTTGACAAGATGCACAGCAGAACATACTCCAATTCAACAATTCCTACATGTACAATTCAGTGACATCGATTACATTCTTCAAGTTGTGTAACCATTCCCACCCTCCTTTTCCAAATTATTCCTCCCCTATTAACATAAACTCAGTGCCCCCTAAATTTCCTATCTAATCTTTCATGTTGCTGTTGTCAACTTGATCCCATATAGGTAGTTCTTAAAAGATATAGGATATTCAATGGCTAAATTTTCAGAAAAAGATCACCAGGCCTTTCTTTCGAGGAGCCTCTGGGTGGATTCAAACCTCCAATCTTTCGGTTAGCAGCTGAGCACTTAACTGTTTGCACCACCCAGGGACTCCCATCATAGACACCCATTGCCATCGAGTCGATTCCAACTCATAGTGACCCTACAGGACACAATAGAACTGCCCCAAAGGGTTTCCAAGGAGTGGCTGGCGGATTTGAACTGCCGACCTTTGGGTTAGCAGCCGTAGCACTTAACCATTATGCCACCAGGGCTCCCATCATAGACAAGGCCTCATTAAAAACTCATTTAAAGACAAGGCTGCTTCCTGAGAGCAATGCCATTGGCAGGTATGGAGGCAAGTGAGTGGACAATGACCAGGCTCACGTTCAAGGATAATAATTCTGTCCCCCTGAGACCACCACACCCCCGGGTGCTTGTCCCACCTGGGTGAGTCCAACCCTGTCTCTTAGGCTGGGTCCAGGAATCTGCACTGCTATCAGGCTCCCAGAGGTCAGAGCCTGGGGCCAGGGGAGCCTGAGCATTGGCTGTGAGTGCTCCTGGCGAGGGAGCTTCTCTCTGGGGCTTGGTCAGGCCTGTGGGACCTCTGGTTTCCAGCTGATGGAAGAGGAGGAGGAGAGATGGGGAAACCCAGAGGGGCTCCAGCTGCCCCGAGATGGGCCGTGGTCTCCGCCTGCCCAGTGGTGAGGTGGCCCCTACTGGTCTGGAGAGGGCCCTCCAAGGGGGCTGAGGGCTCCAGGCACACCCCAAGAGAGCACATGCCAGTGGACACGGAGCCACAGACAGATGGACAGACAGATAAACCCAGTGGCAGAGGGGGAAGCCGAACCTCAGGTGGTGAGGCTGAGGAAGAGAGGCATGGTCTAGTGGACGGTGAAGGCCTTGGCCAAGGCCAGGGGTCACAGGGAGGAAAGGACAAGAAACAGGATCTCCAGGCTGCAGAGCCTCACAGCGACTGCGGGTGATACCCTAAGGGCGGCAGGGGCCTGCCTGAGTCCCGATGGCCTCCATACCCACCTGTCAATGAGTCTGTCTGTGGCTCTGCTGGGCAAGAGCTCCTTTGGGGTGAGGGTCTGGTGGCCCATGGAACTGTGTTGCTGGTGGGGGCGAGGCAGGCGGGGGCAGGATGGAGACCACAGAGCCTGCAGGTGCCGTGGTGGGCAGGCTCCTCTCCTGCCTCCCTGCCTCGCTAGGTCCTGCCCTTATCACTGCTGTCCTGGTGCCAGGCATGCTTACCCTGTCAAACTTGAAGAGGCTCTCGAGGAAGCGACCAGGGTCCTGCAGCAGCCCCTTGCCCGGCTCCCAGTAGTCATCCACCTTGGAGCCTGGCTTCTCTCCAGGCACCTTCTTGGGCTTGATGCCCTTCATGATGCACACGGCTTCAATGACCAGCTTCACACCCGGGGGTGGCCGCTGCATGGCACGCACCTGCAGGCCAGGCCAGGGGTGGTGCAGGGGAGACCCATCACTGAGTGTGCACCCCGGGGTGGGGACAGCTGCTAGACCGGGCGGGCCCCACCAACCAAGTCCCTACCACCACAGGACAAGACCACACCCAGGGATCCTCCAAAGTCTGCCTCTGCCTATGGCTTCTACTGTCCCCCACGTATCCAGTCCTGGTCTCGAGGTTCACTTCTCAGGGCCTGAAGCCTGTCCCATGCGCCTGCCTGGGCCCTGGTGGCTTGTACTGGAAGGGTCAGGCAGGCAGCTGGATTCTAGCCCTAGTTCTGCCCTCACCCCAAGGGATATGCAGACAAAGGGCCTGGAGGCTAGGACACAAGAGGGTACCAGGGAAGGGGGGTGCAAGGGTGAGCACCAGGAGAGGCCTGGCCACCCACCTCGGTCACATCATTCTTGTTGAGGTTGCGCAGGCTGGCCAGGGCGGCATCCAGGGCTGGCAGCGCCTCGTCCAGATCCTTCTGGGCATCGTCGGCAATAGCTTGGGCCTTCCTGGCCTTCTCATTGGCCTTGATCTCCTCTGCCTGCACTGAATTCCGGGTCTCTTCGGCGATGGCCGTGTCCACCTGGGGATGGGAGGCAGGGAAGAATCAGATGGGCAGCTCTGGGGGGCCGGTGGCAGGGACAGGTGTGCCCGGGTTCCTTTTTCCTCCCTGTGCCTCAGTCTTCCCAGATCAGAGGAAACGAGGGCTGGGATGGCCTGTTCTCCAAGGGCTCTCTCAGCTGTGACAGGCCATCAAGATCTGGGAATGCCAGAGCCCCTTCCACAACCCGTGCTCACTACGGGCCTGGCATGGGACTCAGGGCTTTACATGCTGGAGCAGACCCCTCACAGAGCAGGGCACCTAAGCCCACAGGGTGCCTTCATGCAGGACAGAAAAAGACGCCTCTTCCACAGGACAGCTTCTCTCCATCTGCTGAGAAATTCTGCATTACATGGGCTTTGTGGAGCAAGACACATGATTTGTTCTGCCAGAAAGCTGTCCTACGAACACAGGAGTCTACGACGCCTACTGGGTTGAGGGCCTTGATGCGGGCCTCTCGTGCCCTGCAACTCCGCACATCTGCTTTGGCAGCCGCCGCTCTGTCCGTGTGGTGATTACCGGGGTTGTTTGGGTTCCTCTGGCTTCTCTTCAGTGTGTCCCCTGCTCAGTGCAGTGCCTGGCATCCAGTAGGTTCTGAGCACGCATTTGTTGAAGAAACAAATGACTACCGAAAGAGGACGCTGGGGTGCAGAGAGCCTAGACGGCTTGCAGAGGTCAGGCAGCTAGTGACCTGGGGTTGAGTGGGGAGGCCGAGGCTCCTCAGACAAGGTCAGGCATCAGGGAGGGGCCTGGGAGCACCCCCAACCTTGATCTGCTCCATGGTGAGCATGGTGTCCTTGGCAGCCTCTTCCAGCAGGGGGCGCATGATCTCCAGGTCCTCCTGCATCTTGGACACGTCCTCAGAAGTGCGAAGCAGCTGGGGTGTGGGCACAGAGAGGAAAGCAGGCATGATGGGGGCTGGAGTGAGAGCTGGGCCTGAGGGTGCCACGGATGGGCCCTGCAGGGCTGGCCTCATTCATGAGTGACAGGCTGTGGCCGGCAGCTCCAGAGGCCCCCATCTGCACAGGTTGCCCTGAGGACCTCAGAGGAGGGGAGTCGTCCCCTGAGAATCTGTGGGTGACCTGCTTTGGCCTTACCTTTGGCCACCAGCTTTTGCTCTTTGAAAAGGAAGGAAGCCACCCATTTAAACACTGCGGGGCGCAGGTAGAAAGGCCAGGCTGGGTTGCCCCGGCGTCAGGGGTAAAACCAAGCGGATGGAACCACAGGCACAGCCCTTGGCCACAAGGCCGTCGTTGAGGCCCACCTTGTCGAGGCCACTCTTCATGCGGTTCTTGGCGGTTTTCAGCTCCTGTTTCTTCTGTCCAATGAGGATGGAGAAAATGTTGAGCAGCTCTAGGTAGCTCTTGGGGGTCACGTAGTTGTGGCGGGCCAGCTCGGCTAGGTACTCGGCACACTTACTGGCCACCGACTGGTGGATAGACACACACACCTGAGTCTGTGGAGTGGGGAGAACACGGAGGCCGGCCTCTCAGAACCCTCAGCAAAGGCTGGGGCAGCTAGGGGCATTCATGGAAACCACTGCGGTCTGCTTCCAAGGAGGGAGCCAAGTGCAGGGCCCTCGACGGTCTCCCACCCACTCTCTCCTATGATCTTCACGACTGCCACATCTAGGTCATGTATTTTGCAGATGAAAATTCCAAGTCCCAGAGAAGTCAAAGGACTTTCTCAAAGTCACACAACTGTCAAGGGCAGAGCTGGCTTTGAATGTGCACCCAGGCGTCTCCCAGCCCTGAGCCCAGTGCCCTTGTCACAGGCCCCATGACCTGCTTCTCTCTGAGAGCCCTAGGGGAGTGCTCCCCTTGGAGGCTTGATCTTGGGAGGCGGAAGCCCAAGGCTTCGGCACAGCTGGGCAGGGAAACGTTGGACTCAACCGCCCCAGGTGAGCATCTCTCTCTCAGCTTGGATCAGACAACTCTAGCCCCACCCCCATCTCCCTGGGTTCGCGTTAGGGGGCTCTTGGAAGGAAGCTGCCATGAAGTCCTTAGGGGATAAAAGAATAGCCATTGGGTAACTGTGTGCACAGCATCCTGTGTCACCACGACAGCCTGTGGCACTCCCCACATTTTACAGACGAGAAACAGAAACTTAGACAGGTAAAGCTGCCTGCCCAAAGGCTTATTGCCATTGGTGGGCCTAGAACTCTCACCCAGGCCTCAGTGACCCTGAGCCCATGCCTGAAACCGAGCAGCCCCCCTCCCCCGAGGGCTTACTCCTCACCAGGACACCTACCAGTCCCTCAATTACTTCAGAAGTGGCCTCCAGTTCTGGGATCTCGTTCAGGAACATGTTGGCCACAGACTCTAGAGCCTCTGCTGGCCACTCGTTAAACCAGTCGATGGTACAGCAGTTGACCAGGGAGGGGAACTGCCTTAGGCGAGCTCGGAAGACCTCTCCAATGGGGCTAGGGGAGCCAGAGATCCAAATGAGGCCCAGAGATACCAACTTACACTCCCAGGAATCCCCAGAGTGGGTCTGAACATGCCAAGAGCATGGAAGCCAGTACACGGTAGCGCAGCAGCCTGGAGCCGATGCCATAATAACCAGGCCCAGAGCCACTTCTCTTCTCCAGCCCAAGTACCCAGGCCTCCAGCTTCCTCGGGGTCAGCCCCACCATGCCCAGCCCTGCTGCCCCTGCATGGCCCAGCAGTGGCTGCCTGTACCTCATGCACAGCACCATGTGGATGTTGCTACGCACGCGCCTGGTGTAGGCAGCCATGAGGTTGGCCTTGGTGGGGTGCAGGCCCTGCTCCTGGATATAGGGCCGCATGGTGTTGACAATCTGGTCCTGCTCATCCGGGGTGTAGAGGTTGGGAATGTCGCCTGAGTTCAGGACATTGTTGATGTCCTCCAGAAAGGACTCATTCTTGATCTGGGGAGAAGTGAGGGGCAGGTGACCTAAGCCTTGATGATGGCCCCTGCATGTTAGGCTCCACAATCATGGTCTCGTTGGACCCTCCCAATGGCCCCATTTTATAGACCATGCCACTGAGGCTCCAGGAGGGACCTTACAAGCCATGGCTCCAGGCCTTGCATCCAGGCCTGTCCTACTGTAGAGACTCTGAACATAACCACAGGGCTATGGAAGGGCCCTGGGACCTCTCCATGCCTCCTCACAGGAGGAAACCATGGCCATGGGCAGAGATGGGTCCTTGCCCATCTCATATGGCCAGGGCCTGGCCTTTGCCAGAGGATACCCTCGCTTTCCTGACTAACTCAGTGGCTGCCTGAAGGGAGCCCTGGGGTAGGGGCAGGGCTGGGAGCAGGGGGACTCTTGGCCTAGGGTGGGGCACATTACAGGGCTTTAGCCTAGGCCCAGCCTGATTGCAAGCCATGTTTAGGTCCTGCTTTGTTTGTCCTGAGCCTTGGGGCCCCAGAGCCACAGCTTCTCCAGCCTGTCCTCTCAGAGACCTGAGGAGAAGCCTTATACCTAGGGAGCCCCAGAGGGAACAGTCCCCAAGAGGGGAGCCATGGGTGCTCAGTACTGTGGGCAAAAGTCCTGTGGGCCTAGAGGTGGAAGCCACTGGCCAGCAAGTGGAGGCTACTTGTGGCCAGCTGTGATGCCTGGGACCTTCTTTATCCTTGGGGCATGAGCAATGCTCTACCCTGCCCCCTTAGCTCTGAGAGGTTGAGTTTGGCCCCATGCCTCCAACACACCCATCTGTGGCCCTGTCTGGTCTTGATGGTCCCTCCTGAGGTCTACTCTGGCTGACAGTGACCTGAGCATGAAGAACTGACCACCTTCCAGGATGTCACACTGGGATGAGGTAGTAGCCAAGCCACCCTGAACCCTGCCCACTACCCATGGCAGTGGCACCTGGGTGTCAGAGAACAGGAAGGTGATGGGCAGGCTATGTAGGCCAGCCTTGAGCAGGACCTTCTTGACATCATCACGCCACTCAGTCATGCCGTAGTTCTTGGACAGCTCAATCTGGAAGCACTCATACTCAGCCCTGGAGCAGGAATTTGGGTTGGGGTGTGCTAGGAGCTTGGCCCCAGGCACTGAGGGGCTGGTGGGTGCCCACACCCCACCCCAGCCATCGGGAGTCTTGCTCCCATCCCGGACAGACTTGCAGACTCCCCAGGACCCGAGCCTACTCTCTTGCCTCCAGGCCTTTGCTCAAGCTGTTCCCTCAGCCTGGAATGCCCTTCCCTTCCATCCTCCCAGGTCTGATTCTAGGGCCAGAACCACAGTCACTTCCTCTAGGAATCCCCCCCTCCTCGCCCCCGGATGACCATAGATACATCTTTCTTCCTACAGGACCCCAGGGCATTGCTGCTGCCTCTCCTTGGTGCCCAGGTTCTGTTCCCTGTCCTTCCAGAAGCCTGTGGACTTGGTGGGGCTATCCTGGGGCTGCCCCAGGCTTCCACCACTGTGGAAAAGCATGGATCACACTGACAACTTGCCACCCACCACCCACTGCCCACCATGCCTGGGTCCTCACATGTGGGAAGCCAGCCGAGTGAGGGAACTGCGACCACTGCCACCCACACCCAGCAAGAGCGCGTTGCCCAGTGCCTGGCGCAGGGTGCGGCTGATGCGACAGATGTGGCTCATGGCGTCCATGAAGAGGACCAGCCTCAGCTTGGCCGTGTTGATCTGGTTGTAGTCCTCCATGTATTCCTCGATCACCTGCATCATCTGGGGGGCCGGGGTGGGGAGAGCTGGGTCCCCTCCGCCCCCATGCACCAGGGCCCTCCCTGACAGGGAGCTCACCCCTCCCATGCCAGCCCTGCTCCTCCTGGCATGGAGGGATGTAGCCTTCAAAGGGCATGTCTACAGAGTGAGATGGGGAGAGACTCAGAAGGGTGGTCCTTGCCAAACACACCGAGGCGTGGCTCACCAGGCTGTACTGACCCTGGGACTCCAATGGGAGGTCATTGGGGCTAGGCAAGGATCCACGTGGAGAGAAGCTGTCAGGAGGCCCACTCCAGCCACTCAGCTTGGAGGCAGCCCTATGCTGGGAAGGCCACAGACCAAGGTCTCTTTCTGGCCTCTCGGGGGTCCTGACTGAGACCTGTGGGCCTGGGGTCTAGAGGGGCAGAATGAGGAGACCCCACCAGGGATGAGTACCATGGTGTACAACCCTGGGACCCCATGGGAGCCCCTGGGGGCCGGGGGGCACCAGCCCAGGCCTCCCCACCTTCTTCTCGCTGGTGATGAGCTCGTAGGACTTGACATCAGAGCCTGGCGACATGAAGTCCCCATAGAGGATGGGCTGGAAGGGGCAGACCTTGTTGAAGGCCACGTCCCACCTCTCTATGCAGCTCTCGAGGAGCTGGTCGAACCAGCTGCGGTCCTCCTCATTCACCAGCCGGTCGCGGAACACACGGCAGTTCTCGTGGTACCACAGTCGCAGTAGCTGTGCCTCGTCCTGTGGCCGCCCCCCATGTCAGTGCTTGCCCTCGCCCTGGGCCCTCAGCCACCTCTTAAAGCACGAAGGGTGGAGGCGGGTGGGAGCCACAGCTCCTGGGCCCCTGAACCGGGCCCGGCTGTCCCACCAAGACCCAGGTCCCGGGCAGGGCTGCTTGAAGGCACGGCCTGCTGACTGACTGGGGACTGAGTGAACCTCACAGTGCTGCCCAGGCCTCCCTGCCTCCCAGCTCCTCTGGGCGCTCATGAGCACCACAAGTCATCACTTCCCCCTCCCATGGCCCCCACGGCGCCCTGCGCCCCGAGCCCTGGAGAGATGCCTGATTCTCCTCACACCTTCCCCGCCTCTCCCAGGGAGACTGGACTGCTGGCCTCCTCTCGACTCCTTGGCTACAAGCTCGGCAAGCCTGGCTCCTGTCCTGTTCACCCTCTCCTGGCCCCGGGCTCCTTACACACTGGCTTATCCATTACCCCTATGTAGGCTGCATCCCCCACCCCCGTGGCTCACCATCCCTCTCAGTTTGAAGTTTGAGCTCCGGCTCCCACAGCCCAGAATCTGCCCTGCCTAGCACATTGACCACCCCACCGCCTGCTACCCTTCCAGCTCCTTCTACCTTGGTGTCTTTAGTTCCAGAGGGCACCTACTCGTGCTCCCCTCCAAATCTTTGCACACACAGGGCCTCCACCAGGCACCTTCTTTCTCCCTTGTCTTCCCGTTTCCCTCTTTTGTGTGACCCCATCGCAGCCACCATTCTGGGCATGGGTTTGAGCAATATGGGGCCCAGCAAATGGGACCTGTGTCCCCAGCCCCCCTCAGGGGATTGTTAGGGTAGGGAGCCTGAGATGCGTGGGGCCTGGGAGGACTGTGCACACAGCATGGGCTGCACCACATAGGCTACATTGGAGAGGGGGCCACCAGATCCTCACCTCGACCTTGGCTGCCTCGGCCATGAGCATGCCCTGGAAGACCTTGGAGAGGTCCCTCAGGTTGAAGGTGTAGTGGGACTTGGCAGGTGTGGGCAGCAGCTGGGAAGTGATGGTGGAGTACACCACGATGGTGGCTTCCACGAGGGACTCCGCGAGGTGGGCAATGTTGGGGGCCCCAGCTGTAGGAAAGGACAGTGGGCTGGGGTCACATAGGCAGGAGCTCCCTGAGCAGCCTCTGCAGACTCTCACCTCACCTCCACCCCTCCACACCACCGCACCCCCCACTTTGCTGGGACTGTCCTCTCCTCTGGGTGCCCCCACCTTAGCCTGCATGCTTGGATTCTACCCATCCTTTAGCTCCTTCTCAAATGCTATCTCCTTCACAACAACCCCCTTCAGGGTGAGAAATCTCCCGCCCTGCGCTCCCCCTCTTACACCCTGTAATATATTGAATTGCATTCTCCCAAAATATGTGTTGTAAATTCTAACCCGTGTTTCTGTTGTTGGGTGCCGTCCAGTTGGTTCTGATTCACAGTGACCCCTATGTACAACAGAACGAAACACTGCCCAGTCCTGTGCCATCCTCACAATCATTGCTGTTTGAGCCCATTGTTTTGGCCACTGTGTCAATCCATCTCGTTAAGGGTCTTTCTTTCGATGACCCTCTACTGTTCAAGTATGATGTCCTAATCCAGGGACTGGTCCCTCCTGATAACATGTCCAAAGTACGTGACATGAAGTCTCGCCATCCTCACTTCTAAGGAGATTCCCACTGTACTTCTTCCAAGACAGGTGTTTTTGTTCTTCTGGCAGTCCACGGTTATTCAGTACTCTTCGCCAACACCATAATTCAAAGACATCAATTCTTCTTCGATCTTCCTTATTCATTGTCCAGCTTTCGCATGCATATGAGGCAACTGAAAATACCACAGCTTGGGTCAGGCACACCTTAGTCCTCAAAGTGACATCTTTGCTTTTTAACACTTTAAAGAGATCTTTTGCAACACATTTGCACAATGCAATGCATCCTTTGATTTCTTGACTGCTGCTTCCATGGGCATTGATTATAGATCCAAGCAAAATGAAATCCTTGATAACTTCAATCTTTTCTCCTTTTATCATGATGTTCCTTATCGGTCCAGTTGTGAGGATTTTTGTTTTCTTTATGTTTGGGTGTAATCCATACTGAAGGCTATAGTCTTTGATCTTCATCAGTAAGTGCTTCAAGTTCTCCTCATTTTCAGCAAGCAAGGCTGTGTCACCTGTATACCGTAGGTTATTAATGAGTCTTCCTCCAATCCTGATGCAGCGTTCTTCTTCATATAGTCCAGAGTCTCGGATTACTTGCTCAGCATACAGATTGAATAAGTGGTGAAAGGATACAGCCCTGACACACACCCTTCTTGATTTTAAACCATGCAATATCTCCTTGTTCTGTTCTAATGTCTGCCTCTTGGTCTATGTACAGGTTCCTCATGAGCATTAACTAAATGTTCTGGAATTCCCATTCTTTGCAATGTTATACATAACTTGTTATGATCCACACAGTCAATTGCCTTTGGCATAGTCAATAAAACACAGGTAAACATCTTCTTGGTATTCTCTGCTTTTGGCCAAGATCCATCTAACATCAGCAATGATATCCCTCATTCCATGGCCTCTTCTGAATCTGGCTTGAATTTCTGGCAGTTCCCTGTCGAAGTTCTGTTGCAGTGGCTTTTGAATGATCTTCAGCAAAATTTTGCTTGCGTGTGACATTAATGATAGTGTTCGATAATTTCTGCATTCTGTTGGAACACCTTTCTTTGGAATGGGCACAAATATGGATCTCTTCGTGTTGGTTGGCCAGGTAGCTGTCTTCCAAATTTCTTCGCATAGATGAGCGATCGCTTAGCATCGCATTCATTTGTTGAAACATCTCAGTTGGTATTCCATCAATTTCTGGAGCCTTGTTTTTTGCCAATGCCTTCAGTGTAGCTTGGACTTCTTCCTTCAGTACCATTGGTTTTTGATCACATGCTACCTCCTGAGATAGTTGAATGTCACCCAATTCTTTTTGGTCAGTGACTCTGTATTCCTTCCATCTTCTTTTGATGCTTCCTGCATCATTCAATATTTTGCCCAAAGAATCCTTCACTATTGCAACCCGAGGCTTGAATTTTTTTCCTTTAGTTCTTTTAGCTTGAGAAATGCCGAGTGTGTTCTTTCCTTTTGTTTTTCTAACTCCAGGTCTTTGCACATTTCATTATGATACTTTACTTTGTCTTCTTGAGCTGCCCTTTGAAATCTTCTGTTCAGCTCTTTTACTTCATCATTTCTTCCATTATCTTCAGCTACTCTATGTTCAAGAGCAAGTTTCAGAGTCTCTTCTGACATCCATTTTGGTCTTTTCTATCTTTTTTGTCTTTTTAATGATCTTTTGCTTTCTTCATGCATGATGGCCTTGATGTCATCCCAAGACTCGCCTGGTCTTCAGTTGTTAGTGTTCAATGCATCAAATCTATTCTTGAGATGGTCTCTAAGTTCAGGTGGCATACATGCAAGGTTGTGCTTTGACTCTCGTGGACTTATTTTAATTTTCTTCAGCTTTAACTTGAACTTGCATATGAGCAATTGATGATCTATTCCACAGTCAGCCCCTGATCTTGTTCTGACTGACAATATTGAGCTTCTCCATCGTCTCTTTCCAAAGATGTAGTCGATTTGATTCCCGTGTATTCCATCCAGTGAGGTCCACGTGTATAGTCGGCATTTATGTTGTTGAAAAAAGATATTTGCAATGAATAAGTTGTTGGTCTTGCAAAATTCTATCATGTGATCTCCAGCATCGTTTCTATCACCAAGGCCATATTTTCCAACTATAGATCCTTCTTTGTTTTCAACTTTTGCACTCCAATCACCAGTAGTTATCAATGCATCTTGACTGCATGTTTCATCAATTTCAGACTGCAGAAGTTAGTAAAAGTCTTCAATTTCTTCATCTTTGGCCTTAGTGATTGATGCGTAAATTTGAGTAACAGTCCTATTAACTGGTCTTCCTTGTAGGCATATGGATATTATCCTGTCACTGACAGCATTGTACTTCAGGATAGATCTTGAAATGTTCTTTTTGACAATGAATTCAACTCCATTCCTCTTCAATTTGTCATTCCTGGCATAGTAGACCATATGATTGTCTGATTCAAAATGGCCAATACCAGTCCATTTTGGCTCACTAATGCCTAGGATATCGACCTTTATGCATTTCATTTTTGACGACTTCTAATTTTCCTAGATTCATACTTCCTACAAGCCACATTCTGATTATTAATGGATGTTTGCAACTGTCTCTTCTCATTTTGAGTTGTGCTAGGTCCTGAAAGCTTGACTCCATCCACTTCGTCAAGGTCGACTCTATTTTGAAGAGGCTGCTCTTCCCCAGTCGTATTTTAAGTACCTTCCAACCTGAGGGGCTCATCTTCCGGCTCTGTATCAGACAGTGTTCCGCTGCTATTCAGAAGGTTTTTACTGGCCAATTTTTTTAGAAGTAGAGCACCAGGTTCTTCTTCCTGGTCTGTCTTAGTCTGGAAGCTCTGCTGAAACCTGTCCACCACGGGTGACCCTGCTGGTATTTGAAATACCAGTGGCATAGCTTCCAGCATCACAGCAACACACAAACCACTACAGTACTACAAACTGACAGACGAGTGGTGGCTAACCCTTATACCCGTGGTTACAATCCCATTTGAGAATGGGATTTCTTTATGTTAATGAGGCAGGGTTATTGTTGATTGTGTCTTCAATTAATCTCTTTTGAGATATGAAAGAGCAGATTAAGCCAGCCAGCCAACCAGCAAGCACTGATGGGGGAAGAGAGATACCCTGCTGAGGAAGAGAAGCTGAAAAGAGAAAGGAACATCTCCAGAATGGACAGAGAAACTTCCCCTAGAGCCTGTGCCCTGAATTCAGGCTTCTAGCCTCCTAAACTGTGAGAAAATAAATTTGTTCATTAGAGCGACCCACTTTGGTATTTCTGTTACAGCAGCACTAGATAACTAAGACACACTCCCTACTGCAGACATAGCTCATCAGTGCGCGGGTGCGCTGAGATGCATTCGTGGAAAGAGGGCACTAGTGGAGTCAGTGCTGAGCAGACCCCAGACCTGAAAATGGCCAGCTCTGAGCCACACCCAGGCAGGGTGCCAGGCTCGCTGTTGGTTGGCTTCCGGAGTGTGCGATGGGAGGTGTGCTGAAGCCTGGAGCTCAGACCTGACCCTCAGGCTTGTCTCCCCTTTTGGAGCTCCTGCATCCTCCAGCCTGCATTTTAACCACTGGCAGAACCCTGCTGTTTGTTCTTTGAAATCTGTCTGATTCTTTGCTGGGAACCAAAATTCCATTGGTGGGAACTTGGGGGAGTGGGAGCCCCCAGAAGGGGAAAGCAGGAAATGAGGCAGCAGGGCTCACTAGCCCCAAAAGTGGGATCACCCACTAACAGAGGCACTGTCTAGGTGCTGGGGACAGAAAGCGACCCAAACAGACACACGCCTCGCCCTCCCAAGCTGACATTTTAGTTGGGGAGACAGACAATGAACACATCATCTGCAAAATAGGCAGTGCAGGGGTGAGGAGATGTGCTTCAGAGAAACTTCCGGCTCGAGAGAGGTGAGGAATGCCACTGCTGAAGGGGGGAGTCTACATAAATGCCGGGGCGGGGGGGGTCTTACTGAGAAGGGGATGTCCAAGCAGAGACCTGAAGAAGGGAGAGGCCAACCACGCACACGACCGCAGAGAGAGTTCCAGACAGAGGGGTCAGCAAGGACAAAGGCCCTGAGGTTAGAGCACGCTGGGTGTCCAGGAACAGCAAGGGGCGGCGTGCAGGAGCAGTCAAGATCAGAGAGGGGATAAGGGGTGGGCGAGGAATTTGGGTTTTTGCCTGGATGGCATGGTTGAGCAAAGGAGGGACTTGATTTAATGTTCTAATGGGTCCCTCTGGCTGCTACTGGAGGATGGACTATATGGGGTGAAGGCAGCGGCAAAGATACCAGGGAAGGGGTGGTGAGCAGTGCCAGATTCAGGATGTATTCTGAAGGGAGAGCCAACAGGACCTCCTGACAGATTAAATGTGGGAGTGCTGGGGTAGGGGGCGGGGCGGTCAAGATGCCAGGCTCTTGCCCTAAGTTTCTGGAAGGGCGGGGTTGCCATCAGCTGAGTTGAGAAGAGTGTTGGGGGGAGGGAGGTCAGGAGTTTGGCTTTGGACATGTTAAGTCTGAGATGCCTGGTGTACATCCAAGAGAAGATGTGGAGTCCGGGGTTCAGGGATGAAGTCTGGGCTGAGGGCAGGCATTTGGGCGTCATCAGCACAAAGATGGTGGTTACAGCCAAGGGCGGAAGAGACCGTCTGCAGATAGACTGCAGTTAGAGGGAAGAGGCTGGACACCAAGCCTGGTCAGTCTTGAGAAGGCACTTCAGAAGGGACAGTCAGGGAGGGAGAGGGGCTCCGAGAGGGGCTGTTGACCTGGTCACCTGTGCCGACAGCCAGGAAGGATGAGGACCACAGATGACCAGTGGTCTGGCCACATGGGGGCCACTGGTGACTGGGACAAGAGCACTCTTAGGGGCGTGGTCGGGCTCAAGAGAAAAGGGGTGGGGGGCAGTGCCAGCAAGAAGAGACCACACTTTTAAGGAGTTTTGAGGAGCTGTCAAGGTAAGCAAAGAAATGAGGTGATGGGCAGGAGAGATGGAAGGGGGCCAGGAGAGGCTGTTCTGTGTTTTTAAGATGGGAGAAATCGGGAGAGTTGGTAAGCTGATGGAATGGCCCAGTGCAGGGGTGGGGGTGGGGGGATGATACTGGTGTTTGTAGATGAGTGGGGGATGGGGAACCATGTCCTCAAGCATGTGAGGGGGTGGGAGTCTGGCCAAAGGGAAGGTTGGCCTCAAGTGGGAGCAGGGAAATTCGTTCCCAGAACAAACGAGGAGGTCTGAGGTAAGTAGGCGAATACGGCTGCCACAAGAGGGCGCTGTCTTCTGATGGCCCCTGTCAGCTGAGGGGAAGGGAGAGGATCCAGGCCTGACGAGCTCAGTGGCCTGCTGCATGTGTATCTGAGGACTGCCACAGAAGGGGCACCGGCCCCCCAGTGCCACTCACTCCTGGCTCTCCTGCTCAGGCCTGCTCCTTGGACAGGGCGTCCGTGCTCTTTTGAGCCTCTGGTTCTTCATACAGGGGGGCAGTTAGTTGGATTCCTTCATTCATTTATTCAACCCACACTTACTTTGTATCTACTACCTATCATTAACCAGGTACCAAGGGGCTGACTGGCTGTCTGAATGGGTGAAGGAGCTTATGGAGGTAGTTTGGGCCAGTGCGAATCTGCACTTTGGCACCCAGTGGCCCAAGGTCCCCACGTGAACCTGAGATGGCCCAGCCTCAGCCACACCCAGCCGGAGCTCAGGCCTCCCCTGGAACCAGGACCCTCTCCTCATCCAGGGCCTCCCCAGCCTGTACTTACACACTGGCTCCCGGTAACTCTTTTCTCCGAGGAGTCCATCTAGAGGGTTGAGGGAGAGACATGGGGCTCGGAGTTAGATGGGCCCCTCGCTGCCCACCTCGGCTGCCTGTGCCCCTCTGGGAAGCTCCCTTGCAGCCACCTGCCACTCCCTCAAAGATGGACACGCAGGTAAGTCCTAGCCAACAGCTCCTGAGGGCAGGTCGGGCCAGGTCAGAGGAAAAAAGGGCTGACTCCCATCCCACACCACCCGGCTCAGTGCCAAGTGGAGTTCAAAGGTCAGAATGTGTGTTGGGTGGTTGGGGCTGGGGAGGGGGAGAGTGGCATCCTGGGGCAGACTTTTCCCCAAGCGTCACAGAAGATCAGGACCACTTCATCCATTCTATCTTGTTGGCTTTTCCTAATTTACAAAAATAATGTCCTTCCACCAGTGTATCTGGACAAGTACTGACATATGTGTGTATAAGTGGTGAGTTCACAGATGCTGCCGTCACTGTTGAATCGATTCCGACTCATGGCATACATATACATCATATATTCAGCAATCTCCAGGTGCCAGGCCCTGTGCGAGATGCTCCACATACAATACTGTACTTAACCCTTACAGCTTGGGGCGGTGGGTACTAGTATTATCGCCCATTTTACAGATGAAGAAATTGAGGCTGAGAGATTCATAAATTTTGCCAAAGGTCACAAAGCTGAGTAAGGCGCGAAGCCAGGACTGAGGTCACTCAGCCACTCCATCCTTTCCAGCAGCTGCCCTTAGCCTTCTGCCCTTGCCCATGGCCTTCCACGCCCAATCCCCCAGTCACTGCCCCACACTCACCCATCCAACTGCTCAGGATGGTGGAGAAGATCCGCTTCTTGCTGACCTCGTCTGTCTCGGCGAAGGACAGGTAGTTGAAGTGGCGTGTCAGCCGCGGAGTGATGGCGTTCCTGCCCCCGCCCGGGGGGCCCATGGCACAGACAAAGTTGATGTCCACCAGGTTCTTGAAGGCACCTGGAGTGGGGTGGGGGTGGGCAGTCAGGAGGGAGCCCTGCCCAGGGCTCCACTGTGACTTTTGTGGGCCCTGGGTACTTTTGCCTTTGCGGGCCTCCTCCTCCATAAAAAATATTAAAAACTATATTTTTTTACTCTATTGGTATAAAGACAAATGCATTAATATCACATATTAAAACATTTCCTTTGACCTAAAAAGTTCATTTTTCCTAGCTTTTAAAGGAACTTAAAACATTTTCGTGGGCCCCTAAAAGTGGTGTGGGCCCTGGGTCCTGTGCCAGCTGTGCCTAGTGGAGTGTCAGCCTGCCTCTGCCCAGCACACCCCTGCACCCCACTGGCCCTGGCTCGGCCCGCACGCACCGATGATCTTGCGGTCGTACCAGCCGCCGTGGTCCATCCACTGGCGCAATAGCTCAATGGGCGGCTGGGCACCGTATGTCTCCAAGGCTGGCATGTTCAGGTCATCGATGAAGAAGATGAAGTTGCGCCCCAGGGGTGGCCCGAACACACCCTTCCGCCTGCAGGGAGGGGCTGGGTGAGCCCAACACCGGTGGGCACGGGTCCTCTGAGGATCCTACGGTGGCAGGATGGCACCCCCACCTCTGAGAAGCCCTCCCTGATTTCAGCCTGCTCCGAATTGCTAGACCTCTTGACCAGCCCTTTGTCCCTGAACACCCTGGGACATCAGGGCTGGCTAAGTCTGAATCTTGCCTCCCAGGCTTCTCAAAGGCAGCCCTCCACCTCTACCCTAACCCTGCCTGGGTGCCCAGCCTAGGCTGAGCCCCAGCCGAGAGGCTTAGTGGGAATTCTTGGTGGAGACAAGGCTCTAGAACGGTCTGCAAGGGGACTCAGGGCCCCTCCGGGAGCAGCCAGCTCCCCCCAGGAGGTTTCTGGCAAACCTAGGTGGGGATGTGACAACACAGCCAGCTCAGCCAGGTTGAGGGGACATCGGGGCTGAGGCAGAACAAGGGTGTCCTGCCTTTTGTCCAACTTGCTGTCGATGAGGTCCTGGGTCTGGTTGGCCGAGGTGCGGGCAGAGAAGGTCAGGAAGTGGCTGATGTACTCCAGCGGCAGGTTCTTGAGGAGCTTGTCGGAGATGGTGAGTGTCTTCCCCGTGCCTGTGGGCCCGATGCACAGCACCTAGGAGGTGGGGAGCAGGCAGGCAGAGCGTTCTCACGGGGCCCAGTGCACAGCAGAAGCCACCACCTGCTCAGTGTGAGAGGCTGGCCACTCCCCAACCTGGGAGTGGGTGAGGCGGGGCAGGGGCACTCACTGGCTTGTGGTTGGTGAGCAGCATGCCCAGCAGGTAGGACATCTGCACGGTGTCCATGGTGGGTACGATGATGTCACAGTAGTTGGTGTCAGGTATCATGGTGAACGGAGTCGAGGGGTCCATCCACTTCACCCAGGCAACCTGGGACCACAGAGGGCTCAGAGGTGGCCCGGAGCCCCTGCCTACCCCATCCCTGGCTCTGGCCCCTGGTGCCAAGTACAGCAGGGGGGAAAGGAGCTTCACCAACGGGTCTTGACAACAGCACCCAGCTGAGCAGCTGCTTCTGCCAGAAAGAGGAAGCCCCATGCCCTGCTCTCTGCACAGGATGGGGGGCTCCCAGCACAAACCACCAGGAATGGGGGGCTCCCTGAACGCAGCTGCCCAGGGTGGGGGCTCCCTAAGGATTGGCAGTCCCTGGGTCTCTGCGTGAGGACATGCTCTAGGAATTGGATAACCCGGAACACAAAGGTCTTTGCTATTTGGCTTCAGGCTACTCGAGGGGTATGGGGGCCGGAACCCCCCATCAGCTGTGGGGCCATCAGCTGGATGCCACAAGTTCACCTGGCCTGGCTTCCCTCACCGTCCCTGCCAGCCTGAATCCCTTCATCCAAGGCCCTGCGCTGGCTTGCAGACCTCCCTCAATGGCCAAGCCAACACATTCCCCTGGGGACAATTCTGACCATTAGAGCCAAATGTGCCCTGTGTGCCCCCCAGCCAGGCCTCTGCACAGGGACCATCAGGTCTCCATAGACATCTCTCTGCCTCCCTCTTCCTGGGCTGGGATCCTGACCCTGGAACATAGGTGGGCTCATGGAGCCCTTGCTGGCTGACAGAGGGATGAGGACACCAAGGCGGGCCACCGAGGGCTTGACCCTGACCCCTGGGAAGCTCAGCACCTGGGCAAATGGGGCTTTTAAATACAACTGATGTTGTCAACTCCCTGGACTCAAGGTCAACACAGAGGAGGTGGTGTGCAACGCTGGGAAGGAAGGCACTCTAATGTCTCCCAGCCCAGGTTCAAGTCCAGCTCTGCCACTGACTAGCTGGGAGTAACTGTCCTGAGCCTCAGTTTGCTTGTCAGGAAAATGGGCACAATAGCCACCTTGTGGGGCTGTGAAGACCCATGAGATGATGCCAATAACCCCCTAGCCTGAGACCTGATGGTCGACAACATGGCCTCCTCTCTGTGATCATTTTTCACCAAGGAGAACAACCCCCCACCAAGTGGGGTCCTCCCTGCCCTGTCCTGTTGGGGCAGGCCAGTGGCCACCTGGTTGCCACTCTCCTCGTCTTCATCTTCATCTTCACTGGTGTTGCTGATCCCCCCGTCCTCCAGCCTGTAATCAAACACCAGCCCCTCTTCCGGGAAGCACATAGTCAGCTGCAAGGGACCGGAAGGAAAATCTGGCTGTGAGGCCCAGGAGGTTTGGGTGGCCGCAATCCATTCTCCTAGGGCTTCTCCCTGGCAGCCTGGGCCTGGTGGATGGCCCCCAAACACTCAGCATTTGTCACTCGCATCCCGGACCTCGGAGCCCAGCCCTAGCAGCTGGTCCTCTCACGTTTTGGACTGCCATCCTGTTCCTCAGCCAGTGGCTGAAGTTGATGCGGCCTGTGCTGTCCCCTGTGGCACCCACGCTCCAGACCAGGCAGAAGATGAACCAGGGCTCGATCAGCTCTGGGATGCGACTCAGCTTTTCAGAGGCTACTTTCTTGACACCCTGGGGACAGAGGAAATAGCATCAGGCTAAGGCGGTGGTATAGAGTGAATCGTGTTCCTCCCAAAATACATCTTGGAATCCTAACCCCTAGACCTGTGGATGTAAACCCTTGGGGAATAGGGTTTTCTTTGTTATGTTAATGAGGCCATATCCTTGTAGGGGGTCTTCTACACCTAATCACTTCTGAGTGATCAAAGGAGCAGCAGAGACACAGACGTGAGCACATACAGGGGGAAGGCAGACTATCTGAAGGCGAAGAAGGCAGAGGCATCTACAAGTCCAGAAACGCCAAGGATGGCCGGTTACTAGAAGATGAAATAGAAAGGAAGGACCTCCCATTGGGCCACATCTTGAATTTGGACTTCTGGCCTCCTAAACTGTGAGAAGATACATTTCTGGTCTTCAAGCCACCGCCTGTGGCATTTCTGTTACAGAAGCGCGAGGTAACTAAGAGGCGTATCTAAGGTATGGCACCACCCCTGGGCACCCCTTGATGTGGGGGCGCCACTGAGCAGTTTCTATTAAACTGGTATGGCCCGGTGTCCCTCCTCAAGCATGGTAGACACAGAGGCGTAGTGGGGGAGTGCAGAGGAGGCACTTGCCCCCAAGCGCAAGTCCAAGGGGACGCCAGACGAGGTGTGGAATGATATTCTGAGGCGCCACAAATAGGAGAGGGGCCTGACTGAGGCAGTGGGACAAAGGGGAGGAAGGCATTTCTGCTGAAGGGATGACGCCATTATCAACGCCTATTCGTCTTGAAATGTGGGGGAGGGGAGCGTAACTTAGAGATTGCCCCTGGGTGCTCAGATTGGGGTGGGGGGGCACAACTTAGAGATTGCTCGTTACCCTGCCTACGGCTCTGTGAGGGGCATCGTTTCAGTGCTTGCCATAGGTTATTTCCATAGACATGCCGCTGTACTCAGGCAGGCAGGAGCTGCACTGAGCGTCCTGAGGAAGCAGGGGAAGGCGCACCTCGGCCTCTGCCACAGTTTTTTGTCTCTACATCTTCTTTAGTAGAGGCTGCATGTCTGTCCAGCCCACAAGATGCTTTCCTGAGAATTGCCTGCTATGGCTGGGCCCTGGGCTAGGTCTGTGCTTGGAGGCCCTGCCCACCCACCATAGCAGACTGGTCTGGGGTACACCCATGACCCATGCTGGGCCAACCCAATTCTCTCTTCCAGGGAGGTCGGATAGCCCAGCCAAGGAGAGCAGGGGGCAGGAGAGGCCAGGCTCCCAGACCCACTGCCCAGGGCTGTACCTCTTTGGGCAGAAAGGGCTTGAAGAAGCAGTCAAGCAGCTTGAGGAGGCTCATGGTCAGGTTGCTGTTGGTTGAGGTGATCACCTCCTTCACCGACATCCGGACGAAGGCGATGGATTCCTGCAGGGGGCAGACCCCAGTGTACAGTCAGCTCATCTGGCCAGCTTTCCTGGCTGGCTCTCGTGGCTGGTGGCCACCGTGCCCCGCTGTCCCTCCTGGGCCGGGCACGCATGACCTTACTTACCTCCAGGAAGCTGTCAAAGAGGCCCTTGAACTGCTCCTCGTGGGGCCTCAGGAAGGGCGGGAGCTTCTTCAGCCAACACTGGACAAAGGGCATGAGCCCCAGGATGCTGGGCTCCAGGTACACCATGCCACAGCGGGACACTGTGGCTGGCGAGGCCACTGCCAGGTCCTGCACCTCGAACATCATGGTCATCGCCTGGCATCAAGATGAGCCAGGTGAGGGGGCTGGCTGCCAGCCCCTGGGGCCAGCAGAGGGTGCAGAACTGTGGGGAGGGGTTGCTTGTCCTGCTGCAAGCAGGCCATGAGGCCGGGACAGTGCTGGCGAGGGAGGCAGGAACCCCTGGAGCCCTGAGGAGGACCCAAAGTCTGGAGATGACTGGGTGCTCTCTGACCAACCTGGGGGCAGGGCGTTTTGGAGCTCGGAGCCCTGGGAAATCTGATAAGAGCCCTGCGCTCTGCTACAGAGCCCCACACCTGGGAACACATGCACAGTTTTGCACTCATTTCCAGGTGTCCTCAGAAGGACTCAAGAACCTGGCTCAGTGCAGACACAAACTGTTCTTATGCCTAGGCGAGACCCCTTTGTCTCTGAGAGCTGCCCCTCACACACCAGGCAGGCCCTGCAGCCAAGTCTGCACCACCCGTCCCCAGACCCAGGGCACGCTGCCAGGACCAGAGTGGATGCCTGACCCACACTGGGTCGACATGGCTGAAAGTGGGCCTGGGAGGCGCAGGGCAGCGCCAGCCTGGGAGCAGTGGGACGGTCTGCTGGGCCCTGGGCTTGAAGCCTCACAGGAAATGGATCTGCCAAAAGGGTGGTATGAGCGGCTGCACAGGACACCGTGTTGGTATGGAAGCTCAGGGTCGGGGAGGGCTCTGGGAGCGGTGCCTGGGCCTCTGCCAGCTGGCTGGCTGGCTGCTAAGTGGGTCATGAGGATGGTCTAAGAGGCAGCTCTGGCCCCGAGAGTGAGGAATGGTGTGGGGGTGAGGTTTAGCCAGCACTGTATGGCCTCCGGACCTCCTCCTCCCCCCGCTGCTGGGTGAGTGGACAGGGGGACACACCTCTGTGAGCTTGATGATCTCCCCAGAGCTAAGGCACAGCTTCTTGTTGTCATCCAGCACTGTGTTCATGTTCTCAATCCAGACGGCGTCCACTGGCCCGTCAAACATGTACCACTTCTTGTTGGTGTCGGACGCGATGGCCCCCACCCGGATGAGGGAGGGGAAAATCCCGTCTGTCCTGCAGCCACCAGGTAGGAGAGGGCTGAGAGCGCTGGGGAGGCACGGCAGCAAGCACAACCAGCTGCCAAGGAAACCCCGTGGCGAGCCTGGACCTGCTCTGCCTTGTTTTTCTTCATATCTTCATTCATTTTAAAATTACAAAAGGAAAAAATGGGGCTTTTTGGTGTAACATGGTATAATGAAAACGTGTGCTTACATTCCCTCTCTGCTGAATCCCTACTAAAGTTCCATTAAAGGAAGATAAAAGGTGATATTCCAAAGGGAAAAAGGTAATGGGGAAGAAGGCAACCACAGAAATGAGGCTCACACAGTTCTGGAAGATGAAAAGAGTCGGGGGTTTAACTGATACAGCAGAAAAAGTGGGGGAGTGGGGGGACAAGAGATGGGTTGTAAGAAGCGGCCAATTCCTGCCAAGGAACCCAGGAAGACTCAAACTTCAGAGGCACCAGGTGCCAGGGAGGGGGGGTGCTGCTGGTCTGACCCTGAGCTCCCACCTACCCATACAGGAGCCTGGAGAGAGCAGAATGAGGCCCTTCACCAGAAACCAGGGAAGTAGCCCAGGCCCACATTCAGAAAGATGGATGAACCCCCCCCACCGCCCCGCATCGTCCCTATCTCCCACTGGCTTCCCAGAACACCGGAGCCCAGCAGACACCCCTAACAGGAGATTGGAGGGTTCTTCTTTGGAGAAACAGAATGGCCCCAGAGAAAAGACCCCCAGGTGCTGACATTCGGGGGTCTCCATCCAGTTGGCCTACAGTGAAACCAACCACACGGCTTCACTCACCCACCCAGTGCTTCCAACCAGTCATTCCACATAGTCCAGATGAATAGACAATTGAGAAGGGCCCGCAGCATGAACATAGAGACTAAAACAAATAAACAGAAACAGAAGAACCAGAGGAGAGGAGAAAACCCTAAAAATTACATAGTCAAAGAGTTAGAAGATAAAGCAAATAAAATCTTCCAGAAAGTCGTACAAAGAAAGACCCAGGGATGGACCATAGGAAACAAAATGAAAGGACCAATCCAGAAGGTCTAACATCTGACAAATGGGTGTTCCAGAAAGAAAGACCAGAGGAAACAGAACAAGGACATTACCAAAGGCATAATTAAAGAAAATGTCTTCGAGCTGAGCAGCTCAAGAATCTAGATGAGGGTGAACAAACTTTTTCTTAAAGGGCCAGATAGTACATATTTTAGACTTTCCAGGCCATATGATCTCTATCACAACTACTCAACTCTGCCTTTGCAGTGTGATAGTAGCCATAGATAATACATAAACAAATTGGCATGACCGTGTTCCAATAAAATTTTATTTACAAAAACAGGTGGCAGGCTAGATTTGGCCACGGTTTGCTAACTGCTGATCCAGACGGAAGGGACCCACTGACTTCCTGAACAATACATAAAGGAAGAGCCCACACCAGGGAACATCATCAAGAAATTTCATCACACTGGCATAAACAGGGGATCCTGAAAGCTTCTAGAAATAAGAAAACAAGTCCCACTGGGAATCTGAATGATGTCAGGCACTGGAAGTCCATACAGCAAAGCCTTAAGTATTCCCAGGGGAAAAGATTTTCAACCTGGAATTCTATACCCAGTCAAACGACCAACCGTACCCAAAAATAGAATAAACGTGCTTCCAGACATGTGAAGACTCAAGAATTTTCCTTTTATGCACCTTTTACAGGAAGCTTCCAGATGATGAGCTCCTCCAATTGAGGGGTGCAAACCAAGAAGGAGGGAGACCTAGGGTTCAGGAAATGGGGATGCAGCCCAGGCAAGAGGCAGGGAGAGTTCTCAGGATGACAGGGAAGGGCAAGGCCAGGCCAACAGAGAGGGGCCGGCCTGATGTGAGCAGAGGGGTGTGGCCCCAGAGAGCAGGTGGGCTCCAGAGAGGATCACGTGTGGTTGACCATGTACGAAATGGTCCTGAGAGCGATTTTACAGTTTTCTGGCAGATTTGGGGGAAATTGGAACTTGCTACACAGAAAACGGAACAGATGAAAAACAGAACTATTTACTCCGGGGAAATAGAAAGCTGTATTAGAAGGGAAATGAAATCACTCTCGCTTGGCTCTGCAGTAAACTTAAAAAAACTTCCAAGGTAGGGGAGATGCTGAATATTGATAAACCAAAAACTGCCATAGGGCTCAACGGGAAGAATGGAGTGGGGACAGTGAGGATGTAGGCAGGCAGGTCCTCACCTTCCTTGGGAGGAAATCACCAGAGTATCTCAAAGAGGAAAATCAGCCCCAGCAGAGCGCGCTTGGGCAAGGAGACAAGGTGGGCCCTGCTCCTTTGCAGGTCGGCCTTGAACCAGAATTTGACTTGTTGAATTATGAATATGTCTTACATTGATATATCAAGACTGAGTTCATAAAAATGTAATTTAAGCTCTTTGTGTGTGAGTGGGGTGGAGGGATCAAAGAAAAAATAACCAAAAAGAGTAAAAGTAAAGAGAGAAAGTCTCTTCCTTCCAATGCAGCCCACGCTCCAAGGCAAACGTGGTCAGCAGTGGGCCATTGCTCCCTTAGACTCTTCGAATGCCTCTGAGGCAGCCCCCGTGGCCATGGACTTGCCCCAGCGCCTTGATGGCCACCTGGAACCCTGCCTCTCACCCCCTTGGCCGGTAGCAATTGCCTTCCCATGGGCATCCACGCTCACCAAGTCTGTGCAAGGTAAGTGTTCTCATTAGCTGCATTTTATTTTTGGAGAAACTGAGGCTAGGAGAGACCAAGTGACCTGCCTAGCATCACACTGTGGGTCTGGAAGTGGGAAGCAGTTCCAGTACCGCTTCCTCCCTCCCAGGCGTGCACGTCCCCTAAAATGCACACCTTGGCCTGGGAGCAGAGGCCCTGAGAGGGGCCACCGGCCTCTCTGGGGGCGATGACGACAGGCAGCATTTACTGAGTGCTTACTACATGCCAGTGTTCAGGCACTTTTCCATGTGTTAAATTCATGTTTGCCTTACCCTAATAATGGTGCCATTTTTATCCCCACGGAGGCGCAGGGGTGAGGAAGTCAGTGAGGAAGTGGTGGATAAAATCCCAGGATTTGGGCTCCAGAGCCTGAGCTCTAACCTTCCACTGGGCTAAGGGAAGAAGAAGGGGCCCATAGCCCACAGCCTGTAGAGGCCTGGGAGCTGGCTGGTCACTGACGGTGTGTGTCACTCACCACTCGTGGGTGAGCAGGTCAAATTCCCCGTACAGCTGGCCCATTGTGATGGACTTGGGGTTGAGCACGTAGTAGTTGACAGCCTCATACACGCCACCACTGATGGACGGCTGCCCTTTCAGAGACGTCATGGCGGCCGCCAGGATTCTGTAACACTGGGGAGACAGGCCCAAGATGGAGTTCCTTGGCTCCCCAGAGAGCAGGGCTTGAGTGGGATGGGGGGTACAGAGGGCTGGAGGCCAAGGAGGTACAAATGGAGGTCGAGGCCCCTTTGAGGCTGTACCACCCCTCGGGCCCACTGTCCAGGGCCCTGGCTGCCCACTTGGCCCCACTCACACTACTCTTGCCGGAGCCTGTGGGCCCGACGAGCATGAGGCCATGCCGCACCACCGTGGTCTCGTAGAGTTGGATGCACTTGGTCAGGAATCCTGGGGGGACATGGCAGGGGTCCAGGGGTCAAAGCGTGGGCTTGAGTCCTGGCTCTGCCACTAGCTTGCTGTGTGACCTTGGTTAGGTCACTTTACTCCCTGAGCCTCAGTTTCCTCATCTGTAAAGTGAAGACGGTAGTACTATCTACCTCATAGGTAGGGTAAAGTAAATCCCTAAGCATGGAGCCCAGCACAGCGTAGGAACTCCCTAAATGCCAGCCATGGTTTCCATGGTGATTATTAGTCACCAACTTCCATTGGCCAGGTGGGCAGCTGTCATGGGCCTGCTCAGTGTCGGCCGTTACAGGCGCCAGAATCGACTTCAGCCCCACCGTCACCACCCAGCCTGCTGAAAGCACCATCCCGAATCAGCACTGGCCAAATCTCAGAGATAAAATCCTAGGGTCAGTCAGGAGCTTTGACTGACTGAGACCAGAGCTGGAGAGACAGTGGGCAGGTGCAAGGCTCAAGGTGCAAGGCCAGACCCAGGTAGGTGGGGAGTGAGCGCATCACTTTGGCCCAAGAGTAGGAGTACCCTACAGCACTGCCAGGTCCAGGGGTCCCTGCCAAAGGGACAGGGTCCTGTTACCCAGTGATGGCAAAGCTAACCTAAGTAGCTCAGCTACTTAGGACAGGCCATGCAGGAGAGAGGAGTTTGAGGCTTCAGTCAACAAGGCTGCTTGAGCCTAGGGCGGAGGGCGGGCAACAGGAGTAAGTGTTATCGCCACCCTCGGGGTGTGAAGAACGGTGGGCTTAGCAAAACTATCCCTATTCACAGATGACATGATCCTATCCATAGACAATCCCGAAGATTCCACAAGAAAGCTTCTGGATCTAATAGAAGAATTCAGCCATGTTGCAGGGAGCAAGATCAACACACAAAAATCAGTTGACTTCCTTTATACTAACAGGGAGAAATCCAAAAAGGAAATCGAGAAAACAATACCATTTACAGTAGCCTCCCAAATGATAAAATATGGAAAAATAAACCTAATCAGGGATGTAAAAGACTTAGACAATGAAAACTAGAAACACTACTGTAAGAGACTAAAAGAGACCTACATAAATGGAAGGACATTCTATGTTTATGGATTGGAAGATTTAATATTGTGAAAACGTCAATACTACCCAGACAGATCTATAGATATAATGTAATCCAGAACCAAATTACAACAACATCCTTTACCGAAATGGAAAAAAAAAAAAACCCTAACTGTGAGTATGGTCTGTGAGTTCTGTGTGGTCATTGCAATGAGTTATTGAACCCAGCAGAGAAGTACAGAGTGCCGTGGGAAGGATGGCTGGTGTCTGAATTGGTTAAAGTTGGAGAGTGGAGGTATGTCTGACCTCCCCCTCACAGGAATCAGCCTTGCGCTGATGATCTTGATTCTCTCTCCTTTCCCTGTGAGGTTGAGAGAGGACCTGTGACACGCCATATCATTTTTTCAGTTATGGATACTTCTTAGACATAACCAAACACCTTGCAGGATTGGTTTTTCTGGGTTTGAAGGCTTAGGACCATGGTCTTATGGGACAACTCGGTCAACTGGCATAATATAGTTCATAAAGCTTATGTTCTACATCCGAGTTTGATGAGTAGTGTCTTTGGTGTTACAAGCTTGCGAGTGGCCATCTATTGGTCTCTACTTGTCCGGAGCAAAAGAGGAAGAGGGAAACCAAAGACTCAGAGAAGAAACTAGCCTACAGGACTGATAGTCTACATGACCCACAGCCTCATCTACCCTGAGGCCAGAAAAACTAGATGGTGCCTGGCTACCACTACCAACTAACTATTCTGATAGAGCCACAATGGATGGATCCTGATAGAATGGGAGAAAAATGTGGAACAGAACCTCAAATTCTTTAAAAAAGTCCAGACTTTACTGGACTGGTTGAGACTGGAGGACTCCCTGAGACTACTGCCCTGAGATACTCTTTTTTTTTTTTAATTTTATTTATTTTGTTGTTATTATTGTTGAGAATATACACAGCAAAACATACACCAATTCAACAGTTCCTACAGGTACCATTTAATGAAATTGATTACATTCTTTGAGTTGTGCAACTATTCTCACCCTCTTTTTCTGAGCTGTTCCTCCCCCATTAACATAAATTCACTGCCCCCTGAGATTCTTATCTAATCTTTCAAGTTGCTGTTGTCAATTTGATCGCATATAGATAGTTCTTGGAAGAGCATAATGCTCAAGGCAGAGATTTTTTACCAGTTAAGCTGGACGATTTTGGTTAAGGAGACTTCAGGGAATATTTTGGTTTAAGGTTTAAAGATAGTTTCAGGGGTTCATCCAATCTTCATGGCTCCAGGGAGTCTGGAGGCCATGAAAATTTGAAATTCTTTTCTACATTTTCACCCTTTTGATCAGGATTCTTCTATAGAATCTTTGATCAAAATGTTTAGCAATGGTAGCTGGACACCATTCAGTTCTTCTGGTCTCATGGCAGAGGAGGCAATTGTTCATGGAGGCAATTAGCCACACATTCCATTTCCTCCTTCTATTCCTGACTCTCCTTCCTCTGTTGCTCCGGGAGAATACAGACCAATTGCTGTGCCTTGGATGGCCACTTGCAAGCTTTTAAGACCCCAGGCATTACACAACGAACCAGGAGGTAAAACAGAAGAGCTAAACATGTTATTAGGCCAATCAACTGGGATGTCCCATGAAACCATGACCCTAACCCTCCAAACCCAGAAACCAAATCCCATGAGGTGTTTGGTTGTCCATAAGCAGCCTCACCTGAAATACTCTTTAAACCTTGAACCAAAACTATTCTGAGGTCACCTTTTAGCTAAATAACAGATTGGCTCACCAAATAAAGAATATTACCCGCCCCCCAAAAATAATAATGATAGGCCTGGGGGAGAAGCGTTGCAGGGCTGGGCAGGAGCACAGTCAGCTATTAGGCCGTACAGGAGGGCCTCGTGTGGCCAGGGTGGCCAGGTATGATCCCTGGAGGAGTGCCCCCTACTGAAGTACCGCTGTGAAGCCTGGGAGGAGAAGAGAGGGCAGGCCCCTATCTTTGTTTTCTATATGTTGATATTAATAATATGGAAGATACCAAAAGTTAATTTGTAAAAAAAAGCGTCTAAAATTTGTTTCTACAATGCCAATACTGAAATACACTGCTACAAAAAAAGTACTAGTAATTGAAAGGATTTGACCTAATATTTTAAAGAAGGTCCCGATCTGAGAAGAATTTGACACAATGGCGCTAACCTGGGTGGCAAACAATAAGTTGTACAGAGGGAGGAAATAGAGGGAGAGGGGGAATCTGTAGTTCAAAACGCCCAGGCAAATAGTAGGCTGCGTGGATGTGTGGTGCCTGGGCTTAGACCCCACCCTTCTACCAGAGAAGAGGAGTTTGGGGTCTGAAGGAGTCTACTTGAGGGGAGTGTCCCCCAGAGCCCTTCTAGCCATGTGGTGGCCTTTGTAACAAGCTGATTCGGGAAGGGCCCAAATGCTTCTTAGCACAATGACACTAGGGTTGTCACTCTACAAGGAGCATGGCAAGGCCCATTACTGGGAGCTCAGTGCTCTCTGCGTGGGAAGGAGCTCACACACCTTCTGAGGAGGTGCACTGGCTGTGGTGAGGCAGGGACGGGGGCGCAGGAACAGGCACAGCCCAGCATCTTCCCCCAGTTCATGGCAGGCAAGGACAGGGCAGGGGAGAGCCCTGCCAGCAAGGAGCCTGTGCCTGACAAAGCAAGGCCCAAGAAGGCATCGAGGCTGAGACTGCTCCTCATGTGGGGAGAAGGGGCTGCAGCCAAAGGACTGGCCTAATTCGTGAGGACCTGGGGAGAGGCCAGAGTCCCTGGGTGGTACATGCTATGCTCAGCTGCTAACTGAAAGGTTGGAGGTTCGAGTCCACTCAGAGGTGCCTCAGAAGAAAGGCATGGTGATCTACTTCCAAAATATCAGCCGTTGAAAACCACATGGAACACAGTTCTACTTTGACACACATGGGGTCACCATGAGTCAGCATCAACAGGAAGGTTTGGTTTTGTGGGGGGAGAGTGGCCAGCACCTGCTTCCTGATCACCTGGCAGGTTCCAGTGGGGACAGGCCTGTGGATACCAGCCATGCCCCTTGGACTGCTCACTGGAGAGCCCCACCCTGCAGCACACTTCGCGAGGTGCAATGGACCCTGAAGCTGGACTCCTCTGTCTCTGCCCCCCTGTCTGGACCCCAGGGTGGCCGGAGCTGGCCCCTCCCCAGGCCCCCCACCCAGGACTGCAGGGAGGCAGAGTCAGAGGCTCACCCTCCACGTCCCTGAGGTTGTTCTTCTCGCAGGCCTTGCGGATGGCCTGGTCCAGGATGCCGTAGTCCGTCTCCTCCTCCTTGATGGTGGGAAACAGGTCAGACACGATCCCTGAGAAGAGCTTGAGGTCCTCCTGCAGGAACTTGGGCACGTTCACGTCACGGATGGCCCTGAGGCAGATCAGCTCCTGCAGCAGAGGCCGTGGAGCCTTCAGGGCAGCCCAGGCCAGACACCCCCAGCCCTGCAGGCCCTCCTGCAGCCCTACTGCCTGGGAGCCACCCTGGATGGAGGCGGAGCCTTGGGGCCTGCCCAGCCCACCTCATTCATGCTGGGGTTTTCCCGCTTGAGGTTCCCGGCAGCCGAGATCACAGTCTTCACAGCCCTCATCCCGAAGTCATAGTGATCCTGTTGCCAAAGAAGAGGAGGGAGTCGTGGGCACTGTCCCTCTAGGGGCTTCTGCAGGGAACACTCCGCCTTCCATCTGGTACCTGGTCATGCCTCATCGCTGAGATCCCAGCAGTGATGTTGCTTCCCCAGCAGGCCCTCTGCGACCACCTTGCACACCCCAGCCAGGGCCAATGGTCCCTCCTGGGGGCTCTCTGGCACCCTCTACTTCCCCATCACAATACCCCTCTCCCTTTATGGAGATTGCCTGTGATCGCTCTGTCGCCCTGCTGGGTGCTTAGCCCCTGAGGGTGAAGACTCTGCCTTGGCTGGCCCACTCTGGTCCCCACAAGGCCCAGGCATACTTGCTTCCCAGCCTTGGGTTGTGTGTCTCTTGGGCTCCTAATGATCAGCCCTCCCTTGCACTAGCCCAGGTGGGCATCAGACCCTGGCTCCTGCTCCTGCTCCAGCTCCACTGTGCACTGCATGAGCCTGGCCAGGCTCTTAGCTGCTTAGGGCGGACCGCAGTGTCCTCAGCTGAGAAATGGGGATGTAATTCCTACCTCACAGGGTTGCTGCGAGGAGTCAACTAGACAATGCTTGTAAAGCATCTGGCACAGAACCAGGCTTGCAGCAGGTACTCAACAGACGGTGAATTTGGATTTACTCTGGAGGCTGGGGCAGGAGGCACCTCGCAGACCCTGGTGCCTGGTCAGGCAGGGACTCACCTGCGAGCTAAGCTGCTCGGAGGACAGCTTGAAGGTGGTGGTGATTTTCTTGGCCAGCACATTGGCCTCATTGAAGCCAAAGGAGTAGAGGGAGATCTCGGCGATCATGGCATAATCTGGAACCATCATGGCCACTGGCCGGAAGAGCGCCTGGGGCACACGGGCAGATGTGAACAGGGAGGCCGACCTCATGCTCCCAAAGCACCACCTGCTCTCTGGACTGTCTAGGCCTTGGAAGGCAGCGTTCCCTGCCCCTCCTCCCCAGCTAATGCTTGGGTCCCCTCTGCGCCATCCCCGCCATAGCAGGGCCTTACACTCTCCTGTGGCTGGTCAGCTGTGGCCATTAGAAGCAGGTTCCTTGGGATGATCTGAACCTGACCCTGCGTAACTCCCCAGTGATGCCCCTCTTGGCTCCTGCCTTGGGTTTCCCCCACAGGCCCAGCCTGGGAAGCTCCCATCAGATGCCCACACACATAGGCAGCTTGACTTCTCCCACACGCAGAGGCCAAGCTTGGGGCCTCCGCTCCATGGCTGGGAGTGGGCCCCCGGCCCCCTGGGCAGGAGAGCTGCCGTGGAGAATCAGTCCCTGATACTCAGGCAGCTGTGATTTAGCAACTCTGAGCCCAGGTCAGAGCTCGGGTGGCTCCAGTGCCCCAACTCCCCTCAGCCTCCTGGGCCACCCTGGGCCCCAAGAACTTGCCTTCAGGTTGTCGGGCAGCTCAGTGCGGCCAGCATAGCCCGGGTTCATGGTAATAAACACTGCACAGGATGGCACCAGTGGGATCTCAACACCCTCAAACATGAAACGTTCTACCTGCGGGCGGCGGGGCAGGGGGGCATCAACTCACCTGCGGCAGAGGGTGCCCAGCCCTGACCCCTCCTCTGGATGGCCACCTCGCCCCCTGTTAATGCTCCTGTCCTGGACACAGCTGGTCAGCCTGACTGGATCCCTGACCACAGGCTGGGCCGACTGGTTCCTCTCTCTCCTTTCCTGGTATCTTGCCTGAGATCTCAGGTCCCAGTGGCCACACATGCCTCTCAGGTTCTGGCTCAGTCCCTCCTGAGGTCGTCACAGCCTTCCTGTACCCTGCTCCCCCACCCCAACTTCCCACGCTGACTGCCTAGACTTTCATAAGCTCGGCCCTGACTAGAACCCAGAGTTCTACCCAGCTGGCGTGATACCTGTCACTCTCCTAGCTCTTGTCCCCTCACCACCCTGAACAAGGCTGGGCAAAGGATGGATGCCTGGGGCTTTCCATAAGGGTCAGAGTATGGGAAGGGACCCCTTCCTCCATCCCAGCTTGGCCTAGGAGCTGCTCACAGCCTGGAGTAAGGATGTGGGGTTCCTCACTAGTTACAAAAAGCCCCCCAGAAATGGCTCTGCAAGGGGCGAGGGAGGGAGCAACCCAGTGCTCACAGGTGAGATGAGAAAGGCTGGACTCAGGGCAGGCCTGAGAGTCTGGCCTCTCACCCCGCCCACGTGGGGAGCAGCAGGGTGTCACGGCAGGAGTGGCAGGTGTGGTGGGCGTGGCAGATGTGGCAGGCGTGGTGGGCGTGGCAGGTACGGTGGGAG
>NW_004443937.1:30956310-30977094 GCF_000243295.1 Trichechus manatus latirostris | reverse complement strand
GTGGCAGGTGTGGTGGGCGTGGCAGATGTGGCAGGCGTGATGGGCGTGGCAGGTACGGTGGGCGTGGCAGGTGTGGTGGGCGTGGCAGGTGTGGCAGGCGTGATGGGCGTGGCAGGTACGGTGGGAGTGGCAGGTGTGGTGGGCGTGGCAGATGTGGTGGGCATGATGGGCGTGGCAGGTACGGTGGGAGTGGCAGGTGTGGTGGGCGTGGCAGATGTGGCAGGTGTGGTGGGCGTGACAGGTACGGTGGGAGTGGCAGG
Source organism: Trichechus manatus latirostris (assembly GCF_000243295.1). Lineage (NCBI taxonomy): Eukaryota > Metazoa > Chordata > Mammalia > Sirenia > Trichechidae > Trichechus > Trichechus manatus. The sequence goes on along the minus strand of NW_004443937.1, from coordinate 30,976,834 downwards.
TGTGGTGGGCATAGTGGGCTTGGTGGGTATAGCTGGAGTGATGAGGTGGTGGACACAGCCCTGCGGGTGGCATGGGGTGGCATGGGGGGGTGGTGCCCACCCGAGGCTCACCCGCTGTTGCTGCGCCTTCTGGATGGTGGTGATCTGCTGCGCCACCACAGACAGCACCTCGATATCAATGCGATTGAACTCGTCGAAGCAGGCCCAGGCCCCAGCGCTAAGGAGGCGAGAATGTTGGGTGGGTTCAGGGCCCACCTGGCACTTCCAGGGCCCCCTCTGACTCTTCTGGGGAGGAAGTCCTCAACAGCGATCTCCATCAGCTCAGCCACAGTCCACTGCCCACCAGGGTCTGAGCCTTTGACTCCTGTTATCCCACTCCTCCTCTCTACCACCCTGTAAGTCTCCTCTGGGAAGTGCCCTCCCTGGAGAGAGCACAGCCCTCCTGCCCAGCCCTGTGCCACCCTCACACCCCAGCCTCACCTGGCCAGGCCTTTGAAGAACTTGCCCATGGCCATGAAGTCCAGCTGGTCAGAGCAGTTGAACACAACTGTCTGGATGGCCAAGGCCTTGCCCAGGTCCTTGGTGGTCTCAGTTTTCCCTGTGCCAGCTGGGCCTGCTGGGGCTCCCCCAAACTTGAGGTGCAGGGCCCCAGTCAGGGTCAGGTAGCACCTACAGGAGAGAGAGGAGGTAGGTGGAGGCCACATACGCCTGAGTACTCCCCTTCCTTGAGGTTTCCAGACACAGGGAGAGCCACCTCCCTTCAGAGCCCCAGGTGTACCCTGGCTGCCACAGGTCAGGGTTGGAGCCCTCGGCCACCTTCCCAGTGCCTCCCCACCCCCACCCCACAGCCCTTCATTCCCCCGGGATGGCCAACCCGTGTCCATACTTCACTTCCCTTACTCAAAACCCAACTAGAAACCCAGCCACTAGTAAATACAGGCAGTGGGAGGGAACGGCTGGTGGCTTTAGAAGAGCACTGTTCACTTTCTAAAGGAGCCTCACCTGTCGGTGAGGGGCGTGATCACCAGCCGCCCACTGTTGCCCAGGTACTCATAGCCGTAGATGAACTCGGCATTCACGGCGCGGACGTACAGGTCGTCATTTGTCCAGTAGTACCTGCGTGGCAGGGAGATGGGCTCCTGGGTCATGGAGGTCATGGCCGGGGAGAGGGGGTTCTTTTGGGGAATGAGGGCATCAGGGCACCCTGCCCAGCTTGTCCCAGGGCCTCAAGGGCAGGGACCAGCCTATTGTTGCTGACTGTCTGCCCTGCCCCACCCCTCCTGGCAGCTGCTCTGGCGCTGGGGTGACCAGGCCAGGCCCACCCTCACCTCAGCTGTGAGATCCACTCAAAGTCATGCACGCTGATCACGTTCTCCTGTATCAGCTTGCTCACCACATCCTTGGCGTGGACCTCAATGACGATGAGTGCCGACAGCACGGCCCGCTGCATGCGTGACAGCTTCCCCCGCACCAGGGCCACCAGGTCACTGAGCTGTGGTCAGGGGGGAGGATGCTGTCAAGGGGTCACACCACAGCTAGGCTCCCTCCCTTGAACGGAGGGTGGGGTTCCATCATGAACAGGCCTCTATCCTGGGGGCCCGAGTCAGTAGGTCTGGGACGGGAGGGGAGCAAGAACCAGGAGGGAAGAGGGTGGGCAGGCTATCTGGCCACATGGGGAGTGGGCCATGCACACTCATGGCATCTGCCTCCTGGCAAGCGTGGTGCCCACCTGAGCTTTCAAGGGCCAGGTGGTAGAGCTTGGGCGAAGAGGAGAAGAAATGAGTGTGGTGAGGGGTGGTGCACAGAGCAAGGCCAGCCCCAGGTATGTGGCTCCCTCACTGACCATCGGGAGAGGGGCACCCTCAGACCCTGGTCCCTCCGCTGATGGCTGGTTGCAAGACGCTCATTTAGGGGTGTCTGACCGTCTGCTCTTTGGACCCAACCCCAGGCCTCTTCCAGGCTTGATACAGGAAAAAACTCTTTGAGGGACTGGGCTCTCCTAGGGGAGTGGGTGTATGAGCGGGGAGCAGACAATGATGCCCACCTGCCGGCCAAGCTTGGGGAAGAGCCGGCTGCCGAGGTCGCCAGCCTCCAGAGCCTCTGCCACCTCCATGGTCCAGTAGGTCTGGCACCCGGCAATGGTCACCTGGCCAGGCCAGCTCAGAACCCACTGGGTCCTGGGCATCTGGGAAGATGACAGGGCAGGGCTGACCCAGGCGGCTGCCAGCCCCGACCCTGTACCCTCTCCTCCCCTTGAATGTCATCTGTGCTACAGCCTTTTACACTCTCGGGGCTCACATCGTTAATTCCACTGTCCCTCAAAAGCAGAGAAGCCGTTAAGCCTTGGGCCTCTCAAGGGTGGGCAGAACCATCACTTCCTCAGCAGAGGAGACCTTGGAGCACAGGCCCAGGACCAGGAAATGCACAGTCCTGGGTTCAAATCCTGGCCCTGCCACCTACAAAGCACGCGCCCTTGGGCAGAAAACATCTCTGGACTACTCTGCAGGACCCTGCTGCTGGCGCGGACTAAGAGGTAATGCAAACAAAGGTCCAGCCCAGGCCTGGCACACAGCGCGTGCTCAGAGTACAACGCCAGCCATTATGATGGCTGTTAGGGGCAGGCTTCACTTTCTGCAGCGTGTGTGGAAAGGAACATTTTCAGGTTCCTCCATGAGGGGGCTTCAAGACACTCCGCCCCTAGGGACTCCAGGCCTGACCTAGAGCAGCAGCAGTCGAGGCTCACCCTGAGGATGAGGCAGGCCACCCAGCTGCAGTGCCGGGGGAGAGTGAGGTGCTGCAACCGCACCAAAAGAAAAGGGCGCCCAGTCGGAAAGGCTGTGCTTGGGTCGGGGACGGCTCACCGTGGGGTAGGCCTTGATGGCCCGCTCGATGAAGTCACGCACGCTGGCCTTCATGCTGTTCTCCACCTCCCGAAGCCAGTCCTCCACGTTGCTGGAGGGGTAGACAGAGCGGGACAGCTGCACCTCCTCACCCTCTGCCGAGTACATGTGTGTGATCTCCAGGTCCTCCTGGAACAGCAGCTGTGGGCAGGAGGAGTACGGGCGTCACCCCAGGAGGGCCCAGAGGCTCTGCCCACCACAGCCTCAGGCCACCCCTGCCTGTACCCTGCACCCGCGGGAGAAAACTCCACCTCCAGTGGCCTGGGGGCCCACCCCACCTAAGCGTCCATCTTGGCTGAGTCCTCCCTGACTGCACACGGGCAAGATGGGTCTGCCTTGTCCAGGCCTGGCCTGAAGCAGGCTCCTGGGGAAGGAGGCTGAGCCCACCCTGTGTGCCCCTCCCCCAGCCCCATGTGGGCCTGTGAGGACGAGGAGGGTCAGGAGCCTTCTGGTCTCATGCGTTTCCTGACCCAGCCAGCACCTCGGTGTGTTGAGGCCAGGGCTTCCCTGGATGAGTCGGGATCTGACGGCTCCCCAGCCCTGAGCTCTGGGTTTTGCAGCTGACCTTCCTCCCACAGGCCCCAGATACATCTCTGAGGGTCAGAAATTGCACTTGCCACCTCATTTCCCGCTCAAAGGGCTTGGGGCAAAAAAAACAAAGTGCTGTTTCTTCCTGGGGAGGTGCCTCAGCGCTCCCAGCCCCAGCCCCAGCCCCAGACCCAGCTACCCAGCTACCCGGGCAATGTTCTCGAAGCACTTGCGCAGGTGGGGCTGCACGGCCGTGGGGTCCTTTGTCTGGGACAAAATCTCCAAGAGTTCATCGTCCGACAGGAAGTAGAATCTGCCAGAGGAACAGGGGTGAGGGAGCAGGTCATGCAGGCTCCCCAGGCCCCAGAGCCACTGACATCCCTGCACCCCAGCCTAGACAGGGCACTTGTGACCCCAGCCTCACAGAGTGGGCCTAGGCCAGGTGGCGCCCACCTGGGGAAGGCGCTGCGCTTGGTCTCCAGGTACTCGCTGAGGCCCTTCTGCACCAGGTCCAGCAGCTTGTTGCAGTCCCGCAGGCTGTCCAGCAGCCTCTGGTCAGCACACACATTGATCACCTGCATGGCCGGGCCAGGGAGAGAAACTGGAAGTGAGCACAGTCCACCGAGGGAGGCAGTAAGGCGGCTCACCAAGGAGTGCTCACACTGGCCAGAGACCCTCAGCTGGGCCCAGGAATGAAGGGGGGCAGGCAAACTGACCCTGAACCAGGGGCTGTGTCCATCAGCCCTGCCAACTCCAAAGAAAAAATTCTATGGTCCGAAGAATTGGGGGCTAGACAAAGCCAAGCCGTCTGTTTCACTGCAGAACTTGTCAGGGCCTTTAAAATGCTAGCCCAGATTTGGAATCTCCAAGAGGAAAACCATCAACTGCTGTGTTTCTGGGGAGCCCACTCAGGAAGACACTGGTCAAGACCAAAGCCTCAGACTTGCCCTCCAGCCTTTCTTGTTCCAGGAGGGAAGAGAGTAGGAGGGCTCCCAACCAGGTGACTAGGGCCCTTGGTGGTCCCAGCTGCCCCCTCCCTCCCCTGTGAGCTCGCCTCCCGGTTCTCGTAGGCGTTCTTCATGATCTTCCTCCAGATCCGCTCCATCGTCTGGTAGCGCTTGCTCTCCACAGGCAGCTGCCGGTTGATGTCCTCAGAGCTGAAGATGGGCTCCAGGTAGAGCCAGGCACGCTGACAGATCAGCCACTCCTCCAGCACCTCCTGGGCAGGGGCGAGGTTGGGGTGGTGGTCCCAACTGGGCAGAACGCTGGCACCAGGGCCAGTATCTGCAGGGAAACTTCTAGATTGTGCAGTCAGCCACAGTGCTCCAGGGAACAAAGAGGCTGCAAGGATACCTGCCCTCCAGGGAAACGTCAAGTCCCCCAGGAGATGCCCAAGCCTTCAACAGAGCCAGGGGAGCTGCTCTTCCCTCAAGAGACCTGCACCCAAGGTCTCACCAGCAAGCCAGTGCTTAGAAGACCAAACCAGCCTCCTTTCCTGGGGGGACTTTGGCTCTACCACCCCGGGATTCCCTGAGGTTTACTAGGACTTTAGTTTGAGATTCCTAAAATATGTTCCGAACCATCAGTCTCAAGAGTGACCCAGCTTCAAGATAAGCCACTTCTCCCTTCTCCCGCCAAACTCCCTTTCAGGATTTGTCTTTTGTCTTCCCGTACCAATGCAGACTCATTCACTCATTCATTCTCTTCCTCATGAGATGTGGGCTCTATGTCAGGCCTGGCATCAGGAGAAACAGAGTGGAGCAGGGTGTGACCCCTGCCCTTACGGAGCCCACAGTCCACTGAGGCACCAGCTCTGCCCTGACTCACCAATGGCCCTGCATGTATGAGGGGCTCTGTAAGAGGTACGGACCATGGGTCTCCATGGGAACACCTTGGAGGAGATAGAAGGCAGGGATGGACTTCCAGGTGGAGGGAACAGAGTAGGCAAAGGAGGGAGGCCCAGCAACAGTGCTGACCATCTCCAGATGGTCCACACAGATACGCCCTCCTCACCCAGCTTCCGGCTTTCACTGGAGATTTCTTAACAGCTCCCAGGAAGGCCTCACAGAAGGGGCTATTAGAATCACACCTGCAGACCTGGCCCTGGGGCTGTCCTCCCAGGCTCTGTGGGCAGCCCCTGCCTCTGGCCTCAAGAGCCCTGGACAGGAGCAGCCCCAGTGCCCTGACCCCCTGACACTGACGTAGCTCCGAATAAGATAGGAGTGGGAGGCTCAGGGCAGGAGTAGGGGGCACTGAGGAGCCTTGGGGGCCTTGAGGGGTCCAGACCAGGAAGCTCCAGGACTGGGGGCTTGCCCCAAGCCCAGGCAGCCCTTTGGAGGCCTAGTGGCAGCTCTCATGACCCTCTTCAGTCTCATCTTTAGACCAAACACTGGCCCTATCCCCACATCCTTAACTGCCTCCTCCAGTAGCCGAGCTTCTGGATGGAGAGACCCACCCTAGTTGCCTTCCTCTGCATGGAGAGCTGGGTGCTGTGCAAACGTGGGCAAGTCACTCCACTGCTTGGAGCCTCACTGAGCCACCTTATAGAACAGAGCACGGAGTTCCTCCAGGCAGGGGGGTGGGGAGGACAGAAGAAGGAGGGCCTACCTGGGTCAGCTTCAGCTTGTTCTCCCAGGAGTTGATGCGTTGCTCGAAGGGCTTCTTATAGGGCGAGAAGGACATGCTCTGGGTCATGACTATGTGGTCGTCGAGCAGCTGCGAGGCCTCGTCCGGGCTCTTGAGGATGTAGGTTTCTGTCTCCTTGTAGGGCAGCACGTTGAACAGGATGGCTGACCACTCCTTCTCCATCTTGTCCAGCGCCTGTGGCGAGGTGGTGGGGGAGACGGTGAGTCAGTACTGGGTTCAGGGATGCCAGTGGGCAGGGAAGAACAGGCCTGGCCATGACCTTCAAAAGGGCCCCTCTGCAAATACTCTCAGATTGTCTGCTCAACAAGTCCCCCATGGGCCGTCATCTGAATTCAGGGGCTACTCTCTCTCACACACACGTGCTGCCTGGCTACAACACACATGTGCGTGCATGCTGGGAGACAGCCAAGGTGCTGGTTAGGAGGACGGGCTCTCATCCCAGCCCCGACACTTAGAGGCTGTGTGACCTTGGCCAGCTGCTGAACCTCTCTGAGCTCTACTTTGCTCATCTATGAGGATAAAGCTATCAGCTCCTTTCTGGGGATCTTGGAGAGGAGTGACTGAGGAATAGTAGTGATGGTGGACACTGCGCCAGGCACTTCATATACATCGTTCGCTCAGCAGCGTGTACCACAACCCGCAGGCCCGTCCCTGTCCTCCTGCGTGGCTGTCATTGCACGGGCTGGAGGGCAGGCTGTCAGGCCACCCACCTGCTCGATGGCGTACTCCTTGCCGGCCACCTCAGCCACCTTGCTGATGCTCTCAATGTGGTCCTGCAGGTTCATCTCGAGGCAGCGGGCGAAGGTCAGGTTGGCCTTGGGCCTGACATTGATGTTGATCTCATTTGACAGCATCTCCCAGTGCCGGTTCCGCATGCCAGGGTTGCGAAGCCCCTGGATCAGCGGGATGTATGGCTTGAACTCCTCGATGCGGGCCCGGATGTCCAAGGCCACCTCCTGGCAGGCTGCCGTGCAGGGGGAACAAGCGTGAGAGTCAGCTGGCACAGGCGGAGCAGGAGGGGCGGGCTGGCTGGGACACCTACCTGGGATGTCCTTGAACTGCTTCACGCACTTGTGCATGGTCTTGAAGGACTCGACGACATTCTTCTCCAGCTGCTCTGCATCGATGGCTGACAGGGGGTCGTTCATCCAGCTCTCGGACCAGCGCAGCCAGTCGGAGGCTGTGGTCCAGAGGTCCAGGTAGGGCTGGAACTCCTTCACCATTCGGGAGAGCTTGTCGTACTGCAGGGGCAGAAGGGCAGGGCTGGGCTGCTCGGGACACTCCCCACTCCCTCTCCATGCGGCTCCTCCTCTCATTGCTGCTCCTGCTCTCCGCCCCTGGCTGCTGCCCCCAACCCTGCCACCCTGGACCCAAACCTGGCCTCCCTTCTTCCCGCCCCACACAGGCTCAGAGCTCTGAGCGGCTGACCCTCAGACCTCCTGAGGGCCAGGGTTGGGGCACCTCCTCTCTGCAGCCTGCTCAGTCCCGTCCCCCAAATGCCAGGGCCCTGCCACCTGGCAGCTGTGTTCTGATGTGGCTGCAGGCATCAGGGACTCTTCCTTGAGCCCAGGCGGGGAGGGGTGCTCGCAGGAGGCCTACATTGGTGATGGGCGTGCCGAAGATGCGCTCGCGGTTGTTGTAGAGTGTCGCCAGCTGCTGGCAGTCCTTCAGCTGCTTCTTGACACGCCGCACCTCGTTGGCGACCTCGTGTGCCCGCGCAATCTCCACATGGGTGGAGAAGCCAGCTACCACCAGCTGTGGGCCAAGGAGCAAGGGACCAGATCCTCTGCAGCCCTCTACCCATGCCCCCACGTCCCTGCACACACACCCAGGGACCCAGGTCCTCAGGGCATCGCCTCTTCCCAGTTCCGAGGGGTCAACGCTCTCCTGGAGTGAGCAGGTTCCTGGCCCACCACAGGCAGGCGACCATCCCCGTGGTAAAGTGGCGAGGTCAGAGGGAGGCCCGAGGCCCTGAACACTGTGCCTACTGCACATGGAGGCCCCAAGGACACAACTGAAGTGTTGGGGCTCTTTGCTTCTCTGAATTTTCCTGGTGCTTGCTGCCTTTCAGCTCATTCATTCTATTTGCCCGTCAGGTATTTACACAGCTCCTCCTGGATGCAGGAAGAAGCCAGGCCATGGAGAACTTGGGGCGGAGGGAGCACAGCACAGAGCCCTCAGCCAAGCCCCACCTGCAGCCCTTCCAGCTTCTCCTGGAAGTTGTTCTGATCCATGATCTGGATTTTGCGGAACTTCTCCTCGTCCTCAGTGTGCTGCTGCCGCACCATCTCTATCTGCCCGAGGATCTTAGACGGCCAGTTGCTGGCTGCCCACCTGACCGGGACAGGGTGAGGGTTGGGGGAGACACCACAGCTCAGAGTTTAGGAATCCAGGCGGAGCCAGCTAGGCTGGGCAATGAAAGCAAATGTGAGCTGGGAGGTGGTCTCCACCCTGCTCTCCCTGCCCTGCCCTGCAGAGCTGTGGTCACTGTCCAGTGAGATGCTGATCCAAATAGGCCCAGTGCAGTGATGGGGGGGGGGTCCAGAAATGAGAGGAGTGTAGTGATGGGCGGGGGGCTCCAGAAATGAGAGGAGTGCAGTGATGGGCAGGGGGCTCCAGAAATGAGAGGAGAGGTGCTGAGTACTCCTCTTAAGCCCAGGGTCCCAAGGAACCTGGACCTCAGGTGCAGCAAAGCAATGGCCCCCAGTCTGCCTTTCCTTGGTGAGCAGCCAGGGCCACCAGGACAGCTTCTTCCTATCAGACCAAACCCCTTTGCCTGGTGGTCATGGCGATCTGTGGAATTCAGAAGCCTGCAGCTCACCTGGGGGTGCTGAGCCTGGAGGAGGCCTGCCCCATGAGTACCAGGATGCCCTGTCAAGCCAGTGCCGGGGGTTCCTGGGCAGAGGCCCCAGGACAATGCAGACCTCTCCCAGGTTCTGACTCTCCTGGTGGCACCCCCAGTCTGTGAGGATGATGCAGGGCTGGGCCAGGGTCTCTGTGGCCTCAGTAAGGCTTCGCTCAATGGGGCCCCTGGAGCCGTTCCCTACAAGTGGGGACAAGTGTCCCTCCCCAGGGACTGCCCACCAGGTTGGGAGTGTCTCAGTGCTCCCAAGGACCCCAAAAAGTCCCAACTATAAACAAAGGGTCCTAGGCTTGGGGTGAACACGTGTGTGTCGGGCTGACAACGGGACAGAGACAGCGTGAGTAGGGAGAGCAGCAGGGTCCCAAGCCCAGGAGGCCCGAGTGCCCTGGCTGCGTGTGGAGCCCAGGCCTCGGGCACCTTGGCATTTCTGGTGTGACAGCGGTACAGTTTGCGGCAGCCAGGAAGGTTGGGAGCCCCTGTGGCCAGCACCTCCTCCCCTATCTCCTGCTGTCCACCCACACACCCGGTGAGGAGACCGAGCTCCCACTCACTTGTCGTTGAAGTCGTCTGCGCTGAGGTTGTACAAGAACTCATCCATGACCTGGTAGTCGTCCATGACCTTCACGATCCGCTCCTGCAGACAGGTGGTGATGAGAAGTGCAGGTGGGGGTGACTGGGACCAGGCTCCCCAGAGTGGCCAGGTCCTGGGGAGAGGCTGCTCTCCTCCAGAGATTGGAGGGCTGGGGCAGGGGAGGAGGCAAGCGATGCAAGACCAGCATTGGGCTCTGGGCTTCAAGGGCCATGCCTGCCACACTCCCAACCTACAGACACCACAGCTCTGAACCTCTAAACCCCCCAGCCCCATAACCCCCTGAAACCCACCTGTGCCCTGTGTATCCACCTCACCTCCAGTTCTCTGGCTCCTGATCTCCAAGTCCCTGAACAGCAGCCCCGGCCCCCAGCCCCCAGCCCCCATGTGCCCGCCTCACCTCCAGCCCCACCAGCTGCTCCGGGATGCCCTTCATCCACTCGCGCAGCTCAGCTAGCTCCTCGATGCTGTTGGGCTTCTCGTAGATCTTGCGGCTGATGCTACGGAAGTCCTCACAGATCTGGCAGGGGGAGGCGGGCGCTGGGGGGCAGTGTGCCCCTCCCTAGCCTCCCTCAGACCTGCTCTGCTTCCTTGATCCTGGGGTCTCCCCACTCCACCACAATCTGTGGTGCTTTCCTGCCACTGCATGGCTCACTAGGAGCTGAGGCCCGACGGTGTGGCAGGATCGTCACCGGGCACATGTCATCCCCCTCCCCCACAGCCTCCTCTGGCCTCCCCAACACACCCACGGGACTTCTGAGGTTACACTTGCACACCCTGCGCTCCATGCAATGATCCATCACGGGTCATCCTCCCTGAGGGGTTTCCATGTCTCTACAACTCTGGGGAAGGAGGTAGCACCACTCCCTTCCTGGGACCTCCCATATGGGATAGCTCCCTTAGACAGACAGGGGTCAGGGCAGGGTGACTTCTGGTTTCTTCCATTGGTCCATGGTCTACAGACATCCCCTAGCCCTGACTGGGAGCATCTTACTAGCAGGTATACCCCACGTACGCGAGGGTGCACGTGTGCTGCATGTTCCTTGGGGCCAGGCAAACAGGCACTTACAGCGTCCACCTCCTTGTGCAGGTTCTTGGCCAGGATGTCCAGCATGGAAGTGGCCAGGGCCTTTCGTTTCTTGGACAGGCTCTGCTTGACATTGTCAACGTTGATGAAGTAAGGCCCAATGATAAGGCTGCTGGGCAGCGAGTTGTCCAGGATATCTTTCTCCTGAAGGTGGGTGAGCACCACCTCCCGCACCTCCTGTGCCGACGGGCACTGTGTCTGGTAGGCCCTGGGAACCACAGAACACATGAGGGAGCAGAGGATGGTGAGGAGGATGGGTGAGGAGTCACATGCACACACAGACACACACAGATGGTGCACACGCACACACTTGAGGAAGGTGCTGATGTCATGGTTGTGCAGCTCCAGGTACTTTCTGTACTCCTTGGCATAGGCCTGCAGTGGGATCATGGCCTTGCGCATGGCGTTGGCGATGACAGCCCGGAGCTCCTCCACCAGTGGCTCATGCAGCCCCACCGACTCCAGCAGGGGGTCACCGCTGATGAAGAGGTCCTCCATCACCATCTTCAAGAAGGAAGCAGAGGGGAAGGGCAGCTGGATGAGCCCTGGGGCAGACGGGCAGAGGGGTTGGAGACAGGGAGTCTTTGCAAACGAATGGGGAGATGAGCGCCAGGATGTGATCCAAGACCAAGTGGGTGGCAGTGTGGCCAAGGGCAGAGAGCACAGTGTGGCGGTGGGGGAGGGGTTTGCTGTGGTGTCTCTTAGTGGGGACGGTGGACCAATACAGGGCAGGACCCCACTGTGAGGCACACCGAGGGGCAGCATCTTCCTCTGCTTGTGCGTGACTCAGCCCAGTGCCAAGGGGAGGAGCAGAAGGGGCAACCAAGTCACTGATGGCTCTGATTGACCAGCAAGGGAGACAAGAGGTGGCTTAAGTCATTCGAGGCGCTTGGGCCCGAGGGAGCGGACTGTAGGCAGCTGGGAGTGTGCGCAGCTGTGGTGACAAGTGGGGACTTTTGACAAGAGAGTCTGTGTGTAGTGGTCAACCTGTGGCCACCTCTTGAGATAGAGCGAAAGGCCAGTAGCTGGGCAGGATCAACAGGCTGGCACTGGAGTCAGGCCAGGGCAGAAGTGGTAGAGCGAGTCCAGGATGGATTGCAGGTCTGACACTCAGCAGCTATGTGGCCTTAGGCTGATGACTAAACTTCTCCAAGCCTCATCGACACAATAGGGGTGTTAATAGTTCTCACTGTAGATTATGGTGAGGGTTAAATGAGATACTCAAGAGTTAAAGAGCTGAGCACACTGCCTACCACGGCAGGAGGCGGTGCTAAGGTTTAACTGCTCTAATACTTGGGGTAGCACTCCGCTAGTGTAGCCCCTAGCAGCCCCCGGCAGCTGGCCCTGCCCCAGCGGCAGTGGGTACCTTTTCCAGCTGGGGCACGGCGTGGGTGGCCAGGATGCCCTTGTCAAAGAGGTTGAGCAGTGCTGTCTCAAAGTGTTCCGGTGGCGTGCTGTAGTGCACCCCCGAGCTGTCCAGCACCAGGTCCACGATGAACAGCGGGTTCTTCCGGGGCCTGCAGGGGCAATAGTGGTGCTGACCGTGGGCCGGCCAGGGGCTTGAGGAAGCCTGTGTGCAGGAGGCCCAGCCTTCTGACCTTCCTGCTGCTGCCATGGCTCTTGAGTTTCTCCATGCATGACATGTGTCTCCTCTTTTCCCCAGAAGCCTCCAAGTCACCAGAGAGAAAAGAACCCAGACCAGCCACACAGGATCCTAAGCTCCTGCCATGTGCCCAGAGGCCTGCAGGCCCTACAGAGAGGAAGGACCCTACCATTGGCCTGAGGTCCTCGGGGCAGGTCGGCTAGGCCCTAGGTGCTTGTGGCCCCACACTCTCCCTGGGGACCCATCCATCCTTGGCTTCAAAAGCCAGAGACATTTTTACAACCCTCAAACTTGACCCTGGCTGCGGCCTCACCTGCCACCCCTGGCCAGCCAGCCACCCTCCCAGACCCCTGATGGGCATCTCAAACATTCCCTGTTCACCACGATGCCTAATCTCCCACTCCCACCAGCTCCTCCCCAGGGCTCAGTGCTCAGGGGCAGACTCTGGGAGTCACCCCTGAATCTTCCCTTCCTCTCCTCTCCCACAAACCCTCTTGCAGCCAGGCCCCGAATCTGCCCCTTCTCTGCCCCACCAAGTCCAAGCTCCCATCACCCGTCACCTAGACGATAATAGCAAGGGCCTCGGTCTGACTTCTCCTCTGCCTCACTTGTTCCCCCAAATCCAGACTACCTTTATGGAATGTAAATCAGATGGCATTTGTGACTCCCCTCGGATGGCCTCTGACCCCAGACCACAGCCCCAGGAAGCTTGCGTGATCCCTGCCGACCTCTCCCACTTCACCCTGACCCTCCTTCCTGCCCTCCCTGGACTCCGGCCACACCACTGCCCTTTCCTTCCATGAAGGCCCAGGCCTCTCTCCCCTCACTGTCTCTACACAGGTTGGTCTCACGCTGAGTGCCCCTCATCTCACAGTTGGTTTCTTCTCACGTCTCAGATCTCAGCTCAGATGCCACCTTGACTCCCTGCAGAGGCCCACCCCCACCAGTGTCTATCACACCCCAGCCAGAACTGGGGTGACTGTGTCTATTTAGCTGTTTACCTGCTGGCTGGCTGCCTCCCCTGTGGGAACAGGGGCCATTCTCTCCTGCTCCCCTAGAACCATGCCTGGTGCAGCTACGTGCTCAACAAATATTTCTCAATGATGGAAAAATTGGGGAACAGACAAAGCTGATGGCTGAGCAAACATCATTAACATAGGTTAGCGTCACTAACCCGTACACGTAAAGAATGTTGAAACGGCAAGTGTTTTGTTACATATATATTCTGTGGTTGTTGTTGGGTGCTGTGTAATCAATTTTGACTAATAGCGACCCATTGAAAAAATCAAGAAAAGAACTATTTCTTGACCAAGTGCTTCGGTGATCGAGTAAATGAAGCCACCAGGAGAAACATCAGCCAGGGCTGGTTGGATGGTCCCCAGCAGCCTGGGGGAGCCAGGCCTTCTCTGCTCTCTGGAGCCTGTCAGGGCTCGGTCCCCTGGCCCAGGTCCCCTGACCCCATCCACCCTAGCCCCTGGGGCCTGGCAAGGAAGGGTTCTGGTGCCAACGGGAGCCCCACCCGGCTGGGCCCCACCTGTAGGGGCTGTTGACAAAGTCTTCGCCCCAGACCATGTCGTCGGTGCAGTCGAGCACGCTGCAGCAGGCGTCACTGATGAAGTGCGAGAAGCTGGTCAGAGAGTCCTGCACCAGGAAGCGCAGTGTGTCCTGCAGCATGTACTTGATCAGCTCCATCAGCTTGCGCAGCTTCGACATGAGGTACACCTCCCAGTGGGTCTCGTAGAGGTTGTACCAGCCCTTGCTCATGTCCCGCAGGCTGCTGCGCACGGCCACCTTGAGCGTGCTGATCCAGGTGTCCTTGAGGAACATCTGCACCTGGGGTAGCCACAGGTGTCATCGTGCGGTCACCCTGGGGACCCACTGCCCACCGCCACCATGCTCTGGGAGGCCTCAGGTCGCATCTGAAACTTACTGCCAGGCCCGGCTGACCGACACCCTCATGTGACCTGGGGTCCCAGGGTTGCTCAGGGGAGGGAGGGAGGGGCAGGAGAAGCAGGAGGACAGACTGGAACAGAGCCAGGGCTCTCCCCCAGCCAAGGGAGAGAGAGACAGAGCCACAGACGGCAAGACAGAGAGACGGAGAGACAGAAAACAAGACAGAAAGAGAGACAGAGAGGCAGAGACACAGACAGAGGATGAGGCTGACAGAGGGGGCTTTTCTCCTGGGCCATCTGTCTTCCCACCAGCCTGCCCCGCACCTCCCTCACACCCCAATCCTCAGTCATATATGGGGTACATGGAATTACTTCTCCCTGTAACAAAACAAAGGCCCTGCTTCTGAGACAACCAGGGTCAGTATGAAAAGTGACTGGAAAGGGAGCCCACCCTGTCACCCTTGGCCCCCACCCGAGGCCCCCACACTGTGCCGGAAAAGGCCGAGGCCTGATTTTAGGTGGAACAGTGCTCACAGCCTCGCCTCGTGGCCATCCACCCAGACCTCCCCGGAGCCCGCCAGCGCCCGCCCTCCATGCCTGATGCAGGCACCTGGGAGAAGGTCTGTGACTGGATCTGCTCAAACTCCTCCAGGCGGCTGTACTTGGAAAGGGTCGAATGGAACAGGGACATGGCGGTCACTTTGTTGCACTCGGCCCGCACCTTGCTGAGGGCCGTGATGACCTCCGGCCGCGTGAGCAAGGACACAAAGGTGAAGTCCTCTTTCTGCTCCTGGAAAGGGTACTCGGGGACAGACACCAGCCCTGCAGGGTGGGGGCCGAGGACCAGCGTCAGACCCACCTGGGACTCCCTGGGGGTCACAACAACCTACAGGGAAGAGACACCTGTGTCCCCAGCATCTCTCTTTGCCACCAGCCTCCCCAAGTAGCCTCAAAGCCCAGCAATGAGAAGCCTGTTTCGGGATGACTAAACAAATTCCCTCGCAGCCCCCTCTGGGTCACAGACACCTTTGAGGAGTGGGTGACAGCTGCAGCCCCTCCCATCTACTTCACACCCACTCCACAACCCCAAAGGCCCACCTGGGGCCTGCCCTGGAGGATCAAGAAAGGAAGATGTAGGCACCAGGGCCCTCTGGATGCCCAGCGCCCTTGGCTCACCCCACTTTCTGGGCACATCACACATGCAGAGGCTGGGTCCGGGCAACAAAATTAGCAGGGACTGGTGAGCTCAAGACCACATGGGGCCACAGTGAGGCCAAGGCTGCTCTCGCTAGTGGAGCAGGAAGGGCTCAGTGGCCCCAGGTCCCATAATCGGAGGCGCTTTGCGTCTACTTTTGAAAGACTGCTTTCCCAGTACACAGTTATCTTCCTACTTCTGCACTACTCAGTCTGTTTTTTAAGAGTTCTCTAGGCAGCTGGGAAGAGACGATGCTGGGGACGGGGGAGGTGTGGGTGAGTGTCGGGTTTATGATGGCTACAGGGGCAGGTCAGACCATCCGCGGAGGTCCTGTCCTCATCCGACGACCCTCACCTTTCTCAGGCACCTTCTCCTCCTCCTTCTTGGGCAGGGTCACGTAGAAGAAGGTGTCAGGCTTGGAGGAGACGATTTGATCAAAGTTGATCTTGTTCATGCTGCGCTCGTAGTCCAGGCTCACTTCTCTGGCGAGATTGCTGAGGTGCTCCAGAACCCTGTCCAGTGGGGACGGGGAAGGGGAGTCAGGGGGCTCCAACGTCCTGCCACCTCCACACTGCAAGCCGGCTAGGGTCCTGGCTCTGTTCTGGCAGGGGCCTGGGGACACGAGTTTAGGGGTTTCCCCTCTAGATCCACAGGCAGAACCCCCACCTAGCCCATGAGCCACTAACCTCCATCACCCTTGTCCCTTGCCTCTCGTTCACGCCACCCCTCCCCCCCATTGCATCAGTCCCTGAGTCCTGCCCATTTTGCTCCCCACGTCTCAACATCACCCCACTGCAGGCCCCGCTCCCTGCCCAGTCCCCTCCCTTCTACCCCTGCACACTCCAATCCACTTCCCACAACACTCAAATCTGATCACGTCCTTCTCTTGCTTAAAATTTGTCCCTGGGTCCTCTGGATACTCAGGTAAAGGCCAACTTTCTTCTGTGGCCCAAGAAGCCCTTCCATCTACCCTGGCCCCTCCCGCCCTCGTCTCAGGCCACTCTTCCTGTTCCCCCAGCTCCAGCAGCAGGGAGCCCCTCTGGGTCCCTGGGAGCACATGTTCTTGCTCACCTCAGAGCCTCTACACACGATGGTCCCTCTGGTGGCCACACACTTAGCCACCCAGCCCCCACTTCAGCCTGACCAGCCTGCCCCTCCCTCGGGGCAAATTTCACTCCTCTGGATGAGGGCAGGCCTCATTTATGCTCCCAAAGCGCTTCCTGTCCCAACACTCCTGACACTCTAGCTCAGTATGGCCTAAAAATCTCCTCACATCCCTTATTACCTGGAAAAGATTGTTTCTCACCTTCTCGCCAACCCCACAGTTGGCTCTCCTACTTCGGGCAATAACGGTCTCATATTTCTCCCAGAAGTCAGAAGCCATCAGACAGGAGCCACCCACAGTCCCACTCCCAAATCTGCCGGCCCACCTGAGACCACATCTGTTTTCCCCACTTCCCTCCACCACTGGAGAAGGTGTGCCCTGCTCCTAGGAAGAGCCTCCCAAGTCCTCCCTTCATGCCAGGCCCACCTGTTCCTCCTTCTCAGTCACCTCAGTCTCTTTCTCCTTCCCTCCCAGCTCTCTCCTAGTAGCCCACACACACACGCTGGCATCTCCCATCATTAGGAACAGTCCCTTGACCTCACTCCCTCCAGTCACTGCTCCATCTCTTTGCAGCAAACCAGGAGAGGGGCTTAAGGGTATGCTCTTGGCTTCTTCACCTCCTGTTCTCTCCTCCTCACTGAAGCTGCTCCAGCTGAGGTCACCAACAACCCCACATTATCCAACCCAGCAGTCACTGCTTTGCCTCATCTAACCCAACTGTCAGAGATGTGAGATGGTGGCTCTCTCCTCCCTTCTTGCACCTGTTTCCTCAGAGAGTTTCTGGGACAACCCCTCGTGGTGGAGCTCCCTCTGACGGTAAGCAGTTTAGGAATGGGGACATGACCCAGCTCTGATCAATGCTTGATGCAGAGATATAAAAGTCAAGCCCCTTTGTCTTGTCTCCTGCAGGACAAATCCTGTGGTGCTGTTCATGCTCCAGAGTTCCTCATGGGATAAGGCTGACGCTATTCTTCTCCTAAAAACCACATCTTTGTCTAGTTACTTCCTCTATCATATCCTGCTTCCTTCACTCCCTGAGAGAACCTCATCAATAAATCAGGTACACCAGAACCCCCAAATCCGGCTGCTTTGAGGGGACCCTGTCTAAGACAGGACCCAATGTACCCCATACCCTCCTGTGCTCCTGCCTGAAGACAAAGCCAGCATACACCGCAGAGCTCTGATGTACCAAGCCTGGGACCATCGCACAGCAGATGTCTTGCTATAGGTAAAGCAATGCATTTCCCTGCTGTCGAAGCCAGTCTGGACCCAGCATCTTTGTTACTCACAGCCAAAGATATTCCAAGTAACACAAAACTCAAGAAATGGAATTCTAGCTGCCAAGTAATGGTGGCCACATTAATTCAAATCTCCCAGCATACTCTCCAAAAATCACAATAGTAAACTAAAGAGAAACCGGAAGAACCAATAAAACTATCCAAACCAATACCTTTAGCAGGACTAGAGTCAACAGAATTCCCACACCTTAAATTACCTGTAAGTAGGAAAATAAACAGTAACTCTCAGCAAGCTCTCTCTCACACTCCTGTCACAAGCCTTCATGGAGAGCAAGGGCAGTGTGAGACACATTGTGCAGAAGGGGGGAGTAGTGGTAACCCTAAGATTGATCTAAAGTCCTGCCAGGAGGACAAAGGCCACCCTAACTTCAAAAATACTGAAAAAGAGTCCTGCTAAATCAGAGGACTTTCTGCAAAAAGGGGGACTAAAAAGCCCATGCAGTTTAAGGTAGCATTCTTTGAAAGGCATTGCTTAAGGGAAAGACGGTAAAAGAAGAGAAGCCCGCTGGAGATTAGAGGGTGGTGGGAAAAGAAGCAAACAAGAAAATGTAGGCTCCTGCAAAAGACGAGAGAATCGAAAAATTGGAGGACACACAACTCTTAGTAGCGCATGCAGGAGGGTATCCACGCGCGTGCACGAGCACATACTCACACACACAAATAATTTGCTATACTGACAGAAGAGGGCGCCCTTGAACTAGGAATCTTGTAAACCACCCAAATTCATAAAATAAATAGGTAAAAGCAGACCATAGCTATATAAAGACACTATAAGGAAAAAATAACAACACCTTGTTCTTGTTGTTGTTGTTAGTTGCCATTTAGTCAATTCCGACTTACGGTGACCCCAAGCGTGTAACGTAGAACTGTACTTCATACGGTTTTCAAGGCTGTGAACTTTCAGACGCGGATTGCCAGGCCTTACTTCTGAGGCATCTCTGGGTAGGTTTGAGCCATCATCCTTTCAGTCAGTAGTGTAGCACTTAACCACTCGTGCCGCCCAGGGACACACACATTAAATGATGAAAATTCCCATCCAACTCCACGCCCCCCGAGAAAAAGACACAAGGTCAAAACAGAAGAAAACTGTAATACGAAACTTCAGACTAAACTAATATCCTCAGACAAGCATTGGGACATATGGAAAACCATCCTGAATCAGAAATTCACAAATAAAAAAACATAAATGAACAAAAAAATGGAATAAAAGAAAAGAGAGTTAATTGAACTCAGGGAAGAAAAAGACAAAGTTATCTCAGGAATAAACGGAGGTGCTCAAAGGAGAATACAGACAAATAAAAGGCATTGAATAAAGACAGGAATACCACTAACAGAATGAAAATGAGAGAAACAAAGAACTAAAACAGCCCGAGAGAAAGTGCTTGAATTGGAAGATAGACAAAGAAGAAGCACATATGTACAAATAATTGGGACCCTTGATGAAGGAAAACTAAACAGAACTAATATTTAAAACTATAATTCAAGAAAATTCCCAAAAATAAAAGAATACTTGAATCTACATGTTTCAAAGGCCCCTTGGGTACTTGAGAAAACAGACTCCTGACTCAAAATCATCAACCCTGAGACATATCTAGGCAAAACAATTAGATATTGAAGATTAAAAAAAAAAAAAAAAATCCAGAAGGCCTCCAAGCAAAATTATCAAATTCTATAAAAGGGAAGGGGAATAAGACTGGCACCAGACTTCTCAAAAGCAACATACAAAGAAAGGCAATCATAGAGCAACCTTAAAAAAAAACTCAAGGAAAGGAAGTATGAACCAAGAATTTCATATCCAGCCAAACTATCCTTCAAGTTTTACACAGGTAAGAATTCTAGACTTCTATACCCTTGAGACATTCATAAGGAATCTAGCAGAAGAAGAACTTCATCCAACCAAGAGATGAGTGGAAAAACTTCAGAAAAAATATTGAGATGCTTAATATATTTAATTGTAGATTTAAGACCAAAATAAAGGTAGAGATAACAATAGAAGACTATAATGTTAAAATATTAAGTAGAAAAAATGCAACTAAAAAAGGAAGGAGAAGGGAAAGAGGAAAGTAGAATCATATCAAAGACTGTTGCATAAGAAACAGAAGGGAGTTAGAGGCATGGTGCTTACCTTGCTTACTAGATCATCTGTAGTGAACAATTTCACATTGTTTCACCACACCAAAGATTCTGCTTCTAGGTATAGCTGGCATTTGTCTCTCTCCCAACCCACTGCACCTTCCTATAGAATTAATGCCTCTTCGAATTTACAATTCTTGACAGGGGTGGATGGCCCAGTAAACCAGGTAAACACTGGCTTACTTGTGCTTACTTACTTATCTGTAGTGAACAATTTCACATGAGTTTCACTACAGATTAGTAAGTAAACACAAGTAAATCCCTGCTTACAGATGTGGCAAAACCCATGTGAAATTGTTCGCTACAGATTAGTAAATAAGCACAAGCAAGCCCGTGCTTACCTTGCTTATTGGATAATCTGCCCCTGGTTAGAGGTTACCATTAAAAACTGAAAAACCAGATATTAAAGGGTTAAATGGGAAAGTAGAGGATAAGGGGCCCTTTAAAAGCTATAAGCACAAAAGAAAACACTAAAATCAAGGTACCAAACAGCAACAAAAAAAAACCCATTCCATCGAGTCGATTCCGACTCATAGCGACCCTATAGGACAGAGTAGAACTCCCCCATAGGGTTTCCAAGGAGCGGCTGGTGGATTCAAACTGCTGACCTTTTGGTTAGCAGCTGAGCTCTTAACCACTGTGCCACCAGGGCTCCAAAGAAGACACAGACATCATAATTAATAAG
>NW_004443937.1:30937975-30956210 GCF_000243295.1 Trichechus manatus latirostris | reverse complement strand
AAACTGCTGACCTTTTGGTTAGCAGCTGAGCTCTTAACCACTGTGCCACCAGGGCTCCAAAGAAGACACAGACATCATAATTAATAAGGTAGATTGGAATCTATATACATAATGTATCCATATAACATATATGTATGTTACATATATATTTATATATTTTTTATACCCTAATAATAGGGAATATACCATCTCAAGTACAAATGGAATATTCACAAAAATTAATCATATACTAAGTCACAAAGGAAACATCAGCAAGTTCCATATACTAAAATATTGTAAACAATACTCTGATCTCAACGCAATAAACTGAGAAAACATTAACAAAATAAAAAAATCAAAAGGCCCTTTCATGTGGAAATTTTTTAAACCTTATATTAAACTCTTAAATGAAAGGGGAAATACAAACTAAATTTACGGAATTAAAAAAAAAAAAAGATGAAATACTACAGTAATCCAAGCAAAGCTCATAGTTTTAAACATGTTTATCTGTAAGAACGGAAGCAAGTGAATTAAATCCCCTAGCATGTGAATGTACGCACATGCACACACATCCCACATTGCCATTTTCTATAAAAATAACAAAAAGTAAGACAAAGAAAGCACAGGAAGGAAACAATAAATATAAAAGTAGAAACTAATGAAGTAGAGAATAGAAAAACAGTCAATCTAATTAATAAATCTCAATTTTACTGTTTTAATCAATGAACCACTAACTAACTTAATAAAGGAAGAAAGCATAACTCTTCAAAATAAGAAACAAGGGGGAAGTAAACATTGGAAGAGAAGAAAATTTAAAAATCATAGGAGATACTTTGCAGACTTCTCTGCAAATATATTTTAAACCCTAGATAAAACAGAAAACTCTCTAGAGAAACAAAGTATACCAAAATCAGTCCCATTGGAGATAGCTTAAATAGATGAATTTCTGTAGAGTGGTAGAGAAACTATTCCCCCCAAAAATCACACCCAAATGGTTTCACAGGGGGATGGCCAGATAGCCCCAATGCAGCATAACTGTTCCTAACTTTTTAAAATGAAGGGAAAAATCAAAATTCTTTTTATGAAGTAAGTATAACTTTGATACCTAAACCTGATAAAGATATATATATATTTTTAATTACAGGTCAACAGCACTTATATCAATGCAAAAGTTTTAAACAACTCATTGACAAACAGAATCTAACACCACATTAAGAAAAATGATACACCATAGCCAGATGGGATTTATTAAAGGAATGCAAGATTATTTCAATATTAAGAAATCAATTAATAATTAAAAAAAAAAAGAACCAAACCCATTGCCACTGAGCCCCATAGGGTTTCCAAGGAGCGGCTGGTGGATTTGAAGTGCTGACCTTTTGGTTAGCCCGAGCTCTTAACGACTACGCCCACCAGGGGCTCCATAGTATGTCTTCTACCCGTTGCCATCGAGTTGATTCCAACTCATAGTGACCCTATAGGACAGGGTATGACTCCACCATAGGGTTTCCAAGGAGTAGCTGGTGGCTTCAAACTGTCGACCTTTAAGTTAGCAACCAAGCTCTTAACCACTGAGCCACCAGGGCTCCGATTATGTCTCCTAGAGGTTAAGAAATAGGATTAGAACTGATAATATTAAGATGAAGCCTTAACTGACTCGTAACTCTGCAACCAAGGTGAAACATCAAGCCTTAAATTCCAATATCCTGATTCCCAAATCAAACTTTAGTTTCACTTACTGAGATATTCCGTTTCATTTCTGCTAACTCTTTTGAAAACTTGTTGTTGGTGGTGGTGTTAGGTGCCGTCGGGTCAGCTCTGACTCATAGCGATCCTATGTACTACAGAACGAAGCATGGCCTGGTCCTGCACCATGCTCACAATCGTTGTTATGCTTGCCCACTGTTGCAGCCACTGTGTCAATCCATCTCGTTGAGGGTCTTCCTCTTTTTCACTGACCCTCTACTTTACCAAGAATGATATCCTTCTCCAGGGACTGATCCCTCCTGACAACATATCCAAAGTATGTGAGACATAGTATGGCCATCCTTACTTCCAAGGAGCATTCTGGTTGTACTTCTTCCAAGACAGATTTGTTCATTCTTTTTGCAGTCCATGGTATATTCAATATTCTTCGCCAATACTACAATTCGAAGGCGTCAATTCTTCTTCGGTCCTACTCATTCATTGTCCAGTTTTCACATGCATATGATGCGATTGAAAATATCATGCCTTGGGTCAGGCGCACCTTAGTCTTCAAGGTGACATCTTTGCTTTTCCACACTTTAAAGAGATCTTTTGCAGCAGATTTGCCCAATGCAATGTGTCTTTTGATTTCTTGACTGCTGCTTCCTTGGGTGTTGATTATGCATCCAAGTAAAATGAAATCCTGACAACTTCAATCTTTTCTCTGTTTATCATGATGTTGCTTATTGATCCAGTTGTTAAGATTTTTATTTTCTTTATGTTGAGGTGTAATTCATACTGAAGGCTGTGATCTTTGATCTTCATTAGTAAGTAAGTGCTTCAAGTCCTCTTTACTTTCAGCAAGTAAGGCTGTGTCATCTACATAATGCAGGTTGTTAATGAGTCTTCCTCCGATCCTGATGCCCTGTTCTTCTTCATATAGTCCAGCTTCTCAGATTATCTGCTCAGCATACAGATTGAATAGGTATGGTAAAAGGATACAGCCCTGATGCACGCCTTACATGACTTTAAACCATGCAGTATCCCCATGTTCTATTCGAACAACTGCCTTTTGATCTACGGTTCCTCATGAACACAATTAAGTGTTCCAGAATTCCCATAATTTGTTATGATTCACACAATTGAATGTCTTTGCACAGGCAATAAAACACAAGTAGACATCTTTCTGGTATTCTCTGCTTTCAGCTACAATCTATCTGACATCAGCAATGATATCCCTTGTTCTACATCCTCTTCTGAATCCGGCCTGAACTTCTGGCAGTTCCCTGTCGATATACTGCTACAGCCGCTTTTGAATGATCTTCAGCAAAATTTTACTTGCATGCAATATTAATGATACTGTTCAATAATTTCCACATTCGGTTGGATCACCTTTCTTGGGAATAGGCATAAATATAGACCTCTTCCAGGAGTTTGGCCAGGTAGCTATCTTCCAAATTTCTTGGCATAGACTATGTGAACACTTCCAGAGCTGTATGCATTTGTTGAAACATCTGCACTGATATTCTGTCAATTGCTCATGCCTTGTTTTTACCAATGCCTTCAGTGCAGCTTGGACTTCTTCCTTCAGTATCATCGGTTCCTGATCATATGCTACCTCTTGAAATGGTTGAATGTTGACCAATTCTTTTTGGTATAATGACTCTGTGTATTCCTTCCATCTTCTTTTGATGCTTCCTGCATCAATTAATATTTTCCCCATAAAATCCCTCACCATTGCAACTTGAGGATTGAATTTTTTCTTCAGTTCTTTCAGCTCGAGGAACGCCGAGTGTGTTCTTCCCTTTTGGTTTTCTACCTCCAGCTCTTTGCACATGTCATTATAATACTTCACTTCATTTTCTAGAGCAGCCCTTTGAAATCTTCTGTTCAGGTCTTTTACTTCATCATTTCTTCCTTTTGCTTTAGCTACTCAACGTTCAAGAGCAAGTTTCAGAGTCTCCTCTGACATCTATTCTGCTCTTTTCTTTCTTTCCTATCTTTTTAATGACCTCTTGCTTTCTTCATGGATGGTGTCCTTGATGTCATTCTATCTGGTCTTTGGTTATTAGTGCTCAACACATCAAATCTATTCTTGAGATGGTCTCTAAATTCAGGTGGGATATACTCAAGGTCATACTTTGGCTCTCATAGACTTGTTCTAAATTTTCTTCAGTTTCAACTTGAACTTGCATATGAGCAATTGATGGTCTGTTCTGCAGTCAGTGCCTGGCCTTCTTCTGACTGATGATATTGAGCTTTTCCATTGTCTCTTTCAACAGATGTAGTCGATTTGATTCCTGGGTATTCCATCTGGCAAGGTCCATGGTCTTGCAAAATTCTATCATGTGATCTCCAGCAACGTTTCTATCACGAAGGCCATATTTTCCAACTACCGATCCTTCTTCTTTGTTTCCAACTTTCACATCCCAATCACCAATAATTGTCAATGCATCCTGATTGCATGTTTGATCCATTTCAGACTGCAGAAGCTGGTAAAAATCTTCAATTTCTTCATCTTTGGCCTTAGTGGTTGGTGTATAAATTTGAATAATAGTATTAACTGTTCTTTCTTATAGGTGTGTCTTGGTCATCTAGTGCTGCTGTAACAGAAATACCACAAGTGGATGGCTTTAACAAAGAGAAATTTATTCTCTAACAGTCTAGTAGGCTACAAGTCCAAATTCAGGGCATCAGCTCCAGCAGAAGGCTTTCTCTCTCCGACGGCTCTGGAGGAAGGTCCTTGTGATGCATCAGTCTTCCCTTGGTCTGGGAGCATCTCAGGGCAGGAACCTCAGGTCCAAAGGATGCGCTCTGCTCCCGGCATTGCTTTCTTGGTGGTATGAGGTTCCCATGTTGACAGCCAACTTGACAAGATATTTTTTGGGGACACAATTCAATCCATGAAAAGGCATACGGATATTATCCTATCACTGACAGCATTGTACTTCAGGTAGACCTTGAAATGTTCTTTTTGACAATGAATGCAATGCCATTCCTCTTCAAGTTGTCACTCCCGGCATAGTAGACCATATGATTGTCCAATTCAGAATGGCCAATACCAGGCCATCTCAGCTCACTAATGCCAGGATATCGATGTTTATGTGTTCCATTTCATTTTTGGCGATTTCCAATGTTCCTAGATTCATACTTGGTAAATTCCAAGTTCCAATTACTAACAGATGTTTGCAGCTGTTTATTCTCATTTTGAGTCGTGCCACATCAGCAAACGAAGGTCCCGAAAGCTTGACTCCATCCATATCCTTAAGGTCAACTCTACTTCGAGGCAGCAGCTCTTCCCCAGTCGTATTTTGCGTGCCTTCAACCCTGGGGTGCTCATCATCTGGCACTATATTAGACAACGTTCCACTGCTATTCATAAGGGTTTCACTGGCTAATTCTTTTCAGTAGTAAACTGCCGGGTCCTTCTTCCTAGTCTGTCTTAGTCTGGAAGCTCAGCTGAAACCTGTCCGCCATGGGTGACCCTGCTGGTATGTGAATACCTGTGGCATAGCTTCCAGCATCACAGCAACACGCAAGCCCCCACAGTACAACACACTGACAGATATGTGAGGGTGTAAACTTGTAACTAAGTTAAAATATAAGCCTGGTACTTTAAAGATAAGAAGGAAAGAGCAATCATGCAGCTGTATTAACCCAATATATTCCTACAGAATGCCTCCTTAAACAAATCTCAGGATGTCTTGTCCCTGAAATTGTAAAAAATAAGCCTGCTGTTGTTAAATGTTTAAGCTGGTAGTTTAACCAAAACCCTTGTAACCTTTGCCATGATTCCTCCTCACTTCCCTGCGTACATGCCTGCGAGCACAAATCCTTCTAAACTCTCACTGTTCCCACTGAAATTCTGGAGCATTCCAGCACCTAGTTCGGATGTCTGTGAATGTTTCCCATTTCGCGAAATTCCTTTATTATTATTTCCTCGATAAAAACTTTTTGTTTTTAACTCTAGCAGAGAGTAAGTCTGGTGATTCGCTACGACACAGCTTATACCCCTTCGAACAAAATGAGAGTCTGTACTGAAAATGAGGGATCTAGAGATGAAGAAGAAACTGTTCTGGGCCTCAAGAAGTCCATATTGCAATGGGCAAAACAGCCCCAAACAGATAAGACAGGGAGCACTTCAGCAGAGAGTGAGCACTGACCCCTTGGGGAACCATGGGAGACTCCCTGGAGGAGGTGACGCCAGGCAGAGGGAAGGGTCTGGCTGGGACTCACGGGGGCCCTTTGCGAATCCGTGGCGTGCTCATTGCCCACTGCTTGATCTTGCTTAGGCTCTCCTCGCTGATGAGCCTCTCGCCCTCGGAGGGCATGCAGTCCACGTACAGGTTGTACAGCAGCAGCGCCTCCGTGTTCTTGCGAAGGGCGTTGGCCTGGACCACGCGCTGCACAAACACACATGGGTCCTCAGCGCAGAAGAGGAGCTGGATCCGTGGCACCCAGTACTGGCAGGCCAGGAGAGGGGGCCTTCCTGCGGGCCAGGTGGGAGGGAGAAGGGGGCGTACTGCATCAGACGTTGATCCTTCTCAACATCATGCTGAAGGCAGCACCGCCAGCCGCGCAGGGTTGGTGTCATCTGCCCTTTGCCGACCTCTGGCGGGGGGGTGCTCTGGTGCTCACTGGCTGGGGGCAGATGGCCACAGGGTGAAGAGTGTGGCAAGGCAAGGGAGAATTCAGGCCTGAGCTGGCTGTGCCCTAGGCAGGCGTTGGCCTCAGCCACAGGCCAGGTCGGGCCTGAGCTAGGGGTCCTGGGGCAGGGGCAGAGAGCTTGTACCTTCAGCAGTGACCCCTCCATTCCGGATGGGCCTCCCCATCTCATCTCGCACCAAGCCATTCTCATCCGTCTTGTGCACCAGATACAGCTTCGTCTCCTCGTTGTAGTCCAGGACACCGACGTTGCACCATTGGTACTTCAGCTTCTGACTCTTGGGGTCCTCTGAAACAGGAGGGGGAACCCCACCAGTGCTCTCTGCTAAGGGGGCAACTAGAGAAGGCCGAGGGTGGGTGGCAGGTGCTAGGGATGGTCTCAGAGGTCGCCAGTCTGGCCTCTCTATCAGGATGATTCCTTTTCCTGCTAAACCAAGGCCCTGCTTCCTCCCAGCTGAGCTGGCCTCTGAGAAACCCCCAGCTGCAAGAGGGCAGTGGCCAGAAGGACCAGGCCTCTCTGTGCTTGTGCTCTGCATGTTCCTCACCAGGCTGACAGGCAAGGACAGGAGGCATGAAAGCCCCCTGCAAACAAACCTGTAGAAGGTCCAGTTGTAAAGGCCATAGTGGCTGAGCTGGGCCCCTTCAAGATGACCAAGGCCAGGGTGACGCCCTCCCTGTTGGCCTCAGGTGGCAGCTGAGCCTCTGGGCCCCACCCAGCAGGACAGGGCAGGGCAGGGCAGGAGGCTGCTGCCCGGCAACGGGCTCAAAGTGGGCCTGAGGGCCTGCTTGTCAGAACGGGCCCCCACCAACTCCTCAGTCCAAAAGTCTTTGCCTCTTTCCCCAGGTCACCTCCTACCACTGCCCCCTCACTTATTTCCTTCCAGCCACACTGGATGGCTGGCTATTCCTGTGACATTCCAGCTTGCTCCTGCCTCAGGGCCTTTGCACTGGCTGTGCCCTCTTTCTAGAACACTCTTCCCTCAGGCCACCTTCCTGCTGGTTCTTTCCCTGCTCAAGTGACCTTTCCTTGGAGAAGCAATCCCTGACCATCCTGCTTAAAACAGTGCCTTGACCCCAGGCACTGACTGGTCACCCTGTTTGGTCCCTCCAGCGCCTGTCACTGACTACAGTCATACTACACATCTAGTCAGCCTCTTCCACTAGCATCAGCTCTCTCTAAGTGACTTCATCCATCTTGGTCACAGCTGTGTCGTTTGTGCCTAGAATGGAAGCTAGTACATAGTAATTGCTTCTAAACTTCTGTGGAAGGAAGGAGCACGTGGCCTGGTACCCGGCAGAAGAGGCCTCCAAGCATGGTTGTTTGACCTCCCTCCATCTTGACGCCGGTTACATGGGTAAAAGAGAGCGTCGCTGCTTCAGTTCTTGGTTTAGCTTTTTCCTCCCCTTCCCAGTAAGTTTCATTTTTTGAAAATGCTGACCTTATCTTGGTTCAACTTAGAGGAAAAGACGGCACAGGAAGCCCCGGGCAGAAAACAAGCAGTCTCTGGCAGAAACACTGCCTGCCAGCCTCCCTCCACCAGCGCCCACGGCCCAAGGTGAGGCCTGTGGGAAGCGGGGCGAGCAGACACATCTCGGGGGGAGGCTGGTGATCAGTGTACTTAAGGTTAGTGCAGCCCCAAACCTTCTGTTTTATCACCAGGAATGGGGGATCTGGGAACAATTGAGTTAAATTATTTTTGTAATTAAATCCAAAGTAAAGGGAATGTTCTAGGCTTCTTGTCTAGTTCGGAGAAATTGATTCTGGCATTAACATGTTTTAAAACGAAATGCAAATTTACAGCTTGCTCAGTGAGCTCACTGAGGGGCCCCTGGAGGTTGTACAGTGCTAAAACCAGTCACTGCCCTCACATTCCTGCCTCCCACCTTGGGCCAGCGCACCAGGCCCATGCCCCACCCCACGGCATCTTGTCCACCCACTGGGCAGGGAGCAGAGCAGCCCTCAGCCCTACGCAGGGGAACGGCCACCTCAAAACTGAGGACCCAGGCCTCCTTCCTCGGTGCCTATGTGGAAACCCACCCATACGAGCCAGGACGGTGGCGCTGGGTGCTCACCCTGGCACTGTTCCCGACAGCCGGAAACTGGAGGGAGCCTCCACGGGCACCAGGGCAGACCTGGGGCCAAAGGAGGAGCAAGGGGGCTCTGTGTGCAGACACAGGCAGGGCCAAGATGCGGCACAACTGTCTAGGATCAATGAGAGGTGTGTTTGTACGCGTGAAAACGTGCGTCTGAGTGTGTCTACATGTGTGTTTCAGTGTGTGGGATGCTGTGTGAGTATGCGATAGTGAGTGTGCTTGTGAACGTGATGGTGTGTGTGTGTGTGTGTGTGTGTGTGTGAGAGTGTGAGTGTGTTGTCCATGCAGAGGTAAAAGCCCAGTGGCCAGTGGCCAGTGGCAGCTGGAGCAGTGGTGATTTCTGGGTGCTGGGGTGGAAGGCTTGGATCATGTCCCCTGTGCATTGCTTGAATGTTTCCAACCAGCATGTATAGTTTTTATTACCAGTAAATCAAATATTTTTTTTCAAACACTAGACACCATCCAGCTGTCCCTTCCCCCGCCTCCCGCCAACGTCATTCCCAATCTCCGCCTTTCCTGCCTGTGTGGGCAGCTCTTTGGCCTGTATCCCAGGGCTGGGAGGCCTCTAAAGGTGAGGTTGTGTCTACCCTCTCCCCTCCACAGCTGCCAGGGCCCAGGGAAGCCCAGGAGTCCACAGCAGGGCTGCTGTCCCCACCCTGGCCTGGCCTTGCTCACCGTGCCCCAGGAGGTCGTCCGTGGGCAGGAGGGCTTTTCCAGGGACAGGCTTCCTGTCCCGAGACCCTGGCTCCAGGCCCATGTTAATCCACTCCTGGGGAGTCCGGCAGTCAAACTCCTCATTGTCGAACACCTAGAGAGCAGCAGATGTTGGGAGGAAGAGGCTCAGCCCCCGTGGGCCTGGGTGGAGCTGGGATGCCAGAGGACAGGTGTGCAAGCGTGTCCTCCCCAGATGGGGCAGTGAGGGCTGGGGCCCAGAAGCTGGGCCTTTCCTCTGCTGCCCATGGATGCACGCAGGGTCTGGCTCTGTCAAACCCAGATGCCCCGGTCAGCCAAGCCACCCCACGGCTCAGGCAGAGGGGCGTCTGGGGACTCAGAGAACAGAATGTGGGCTCTCTCCTCCATTGCCCAGGACTGTCTAGCTCAGACCTAAGTGAAGAGGTTTGTTGTTGTGTGTTGAGTCAATTCCGACTCATAGCAACCCTATATGACAGAGTGGAACTGCCCCATAGGGTTTCCTAGGCTGTAATCTTTATGGGAACAGATCGCCAGGTCTCTCTACCAAAGAGTGGGTGGCGGTTTCAAACCTGGGACCTTTCAGTTAGCAGCCAAGTGCTTAACCATTGTGCCACCAGGGCTCCTTGAGGGAAGAGGTAGGCCCTGGGTTTTCCTGAGCAACCACCCCGATTCAGAAATGATGGATATTCCAGGTTGTCAGGAGGCATCCAGGGTCATGAGTGTCTGAATTCAGCTTTCCCTACCCATGGGGGCCACCAAGCAAGAGACACTGGGGGTCACAGAAAGGAAGGGCTGGGAGGCAGGCTATGCTCCCACTTTCTCCTCCCCAGACTCAGTTTCCCCAAGACTGTATCCCAAGAGGGCTGCACTAATGCCTTCCACTCCCAGTCTTGGTGAGCCTAGAAGCAAGTCCCCAACTCAGGCAGGGCCTGGTTAGGGAGGTCTGTGCACTACTCCATACTGGGCTGCTTGCAGATGCCTGTGGATGGGGCAGGGGCAGAGGTCTGCCACACAAGCCGCCAGGCTCCCAAAGAAGAAGCAGATAATCTGTGTCTCCAGGGTCCTGCGGCCCCTCATTCCCCAGCCTAGGATGGTGAAGGCACCTGGGGTAGGTTCCCATTACTCAGTTGCCCTGTTATGAGTGACTGCTTGAGAATGGCATGGGACCCCCTTTGGGGTCCTGTGCCCCACACGCCCTGCCCACCGGCCATCCATGGAATCTGAGCTCACCTTCAGCGGGAGGTAGATGGGGAAGAATGGGTCGTGGCCCTGTTCGATAGTCTGGGGGTGCTGGGGGTCTGGGTGCCTGGGCATGAGCTTGTTGGAGTCGATACCCTCTTTGGCAAGCAGCTGCTCGATGTCCAGGCTCAGGTAGTACCGCTTCCTCCTGGTGTGGGTGGGGAGGTAGCCCACAACGTCTCCGCTCGCGTGCGGTGGCTCCAGCAGTATCAGCAAGGGTCCGTGGAGTCACGGCGGCAGGGGCGTGGCCAGGGACTCCCCAGGGCCCTCCCCCGTCCGGGACTCAACAGGAAGTGGCGTGGTGGCCCTGCCCTGCCCTGGCAGATGCACTACATTGACTAAAAGCCACCCTCCCCAATCTCACAGTGAGGAAAGGGATCTGCTCCTATCAAGACAAAAGGGCTAGACAATTTGGTTTAAACACGTGCACACACACACGCACACACACATACACAAACAGTCGCTGTCAAGTCGATCCCAACTCATGGCAACCCTATGCCCACAGACCCATTTTAACAACCTCTGCTGTGCGGATTGCCACCTAGTTGCCTGCAGTCCCTCAGCCCCTTCCACTTCCCCCGAGTTGGGAGGATGCCACCTCCTGGAGGCTGGGCCCCCCACAGCCCCCCCACCCCCAGACCCAGCCGGTACCTCTCCACCTCAGTCTTGCGGGGGCACTGGCCCGGCAGCACCTGGAAGGGCACCTGCACCTTGGGCTCATAGGCCTGCAGCGGGAAGTCGGTCTGGGTGAGCATCTGGGTGGTAGACCCGACGTACTGCTGCTCCATGAGGTGCTGGAAGTCCTCTGGAATCTTAAAGGTTTGGACTGCAGGTGGAGGCAGAGGCAGGGACCAGGGGATCAGGCCTGGGCCCACCCTGCCCCCACATAAGAAATAGCTCCAGAAAGGGAAAGGTGCCAGGCGCACATGCTTTGGGCACAAGAAGCAAGCTCGGCACCTTGCCTGTGGCCGGGCTGCAGCAGGGAGAAGACAGATGTGGCACCAGGCGCCCAAGAGGGTCAAGCCTGGAGAGGCAGAGGCCTCCAGAGGGTCTATTTTGACCCTGCTCTCCCTCTCCAGAGCCAGCATGCTTGACTATTCCCTTCCAGCCAGTGGCTACTGTTCAAGGAGGTGCTGAAGTCAACAAGCAGGGGGGTGACACCTGGACAGGAAGGAGCCGTGATCACTCCCTGCACACCTGGGATGAGTTCCTACCACCCCTATCCTGGAGGCCCCCCAGCATATCAGGCCATTTCCAGGCTCAAGGCATCCTGGATACGCATAGGAGCAGGCAGCACCACCGTGCTGGCCCCATGGGTCCCTCAAGTCACAAAAATGGTGGCTCTTACTTAGACAGCCTGGGCTGCAGACGGAAGGCTGCCATTTCCAGGTCTGGAGGGAGGACAGTTAGTGGAGAGGGACTCAAAGATAGGGTCACCAATGTTCCAGTTAGCCCAACGCTGAGGGGCTTCCCAGAACATGGGATGCTCAGTGCTAAAACCAGGAGAGGTCCAGGCAAACTGGGATGAATTGGAGGTAGGAACTGGTGGTTTGGGAATATGCATCAGGAGGAGATAGGTTCCCTCTCCCGTTGCACGGGCTGTGGGGGCCCAGGTGCCCCATCGATGGCGCCTATCTACTCCCTCCAGGGAAGAAGGGTCCAAAGAGTCCCAAGGGCCCTTGGAGGGCCCTGGTGACCCCCTCCTTGAGCCTCACCACCTCCCTGCAGGCAAGAGCAGGTTACACAGCAAGAGACCCCACCTTGGAGTATCCGCTGGAGCCCCACAGAAGCCTCTAGAGGCTGGGCAGGGCTGGTGTGTGAGGCTGTGCAGGGGCCAACTGCCCCCTGCGGAAGCCAGCTCTCATCAGAGCTGCCAGGCACTCGGGGAACCTCACAGCCCCAAAAAGACCAGGCCAAGAAGGCAGTTCTCAGACCCCTGATCACCTGCCCTGGAGCCTATGAGTCAGTGATACCATTCTACTCCCAGGACCAGGGGCGGGGCTCCCAGGGCCTGACACTGAGTCTCAGGGGGCCAAGAAGGAGCCTGGGAGAGGAGAGCCAGGCCTGAGCCTCCAGCCGCTGGTGGGTCTGTACACCTGGGTGAGCTTCTCAAGGCCTCTTTTATCCTTAAGGCAGCCAAGGGGACGCCTATTGCTGGGAGCCAAGAGCCCTGACTGACACCCCGCTGTGGCGTTCTCAGGCTGCTCTTCCTTATGTGGGTGGGGCTGGCAGAGCTGCTAACCCCCCAACCCCCACGACGGACCAGTGGGGGCACCATTCCTGATACCCCACAGCCCTTAGACCTACAAGGTTTTGAACCATTTTCTGGGCCACGGTTACTTGTGAGACTTGAAAACTGGACTGACTGTTCAGACAACTGCACAAATGCACATATGCCTGATGTTTCCTGTGCCAGTTCTGGGGGTTCACAGACCCCATGAGGCCATGGACCTCGTGGACTGAGCTTGGGCAGTGTCAGCAAGGAGCCAGGTTTTCCTGGGGGCAGAGGGAGGTGTAGACAGCTGGGACCACAGGGCATCTGGACCTGATTGAAGGGGGCATTCTGGCTGCCGGAGGAGGAAAGAGGCAAACCCAGCCAGGTGGAACGGCCCCCACCCAATTCCTCACCACTGCTCAGGGCCCTGCGTACTGGCTGACGCCTCTCCAGGAGCCACTCTGTTCTCCCCTCCACACCCTGCAGACCTGTCTTAGTCCTTACTACCCGAGCTGCGCCCGACATTCATCATGGAATCTGGAGAGAGCCCTCTTCTCCTTCAGCAAAGATCTCCTGAGCACCTACCTGCGCCAGGCCCTGTTCTAGATGCTGGCCCGGCAGGGATCAACTCAGACACAGTGCTGACCTCCTCTAAGCCCACGTTCCAAGGCAGGCAGAAACACACAAACGCCCTGCCACCCCAAGCCGGGCAGAGAGAACTGTGGCCCTGGCCTGCAGAGGCTCCAGTCCTTGCCCCAGCTCTGCTACAAGCAATGATGAAATAGCTTACAAGCACCTTGTCTCTTGTTATCCCCATATTACACCTCAGAAAACTAGGCCCTCCCGGGCACTGACCTTTCGGGGTGAACTTGTCGAGGTCAGCCTGCTGCAGGAGGTCCTGGTGCACGTAGGGGCCACAGCACACGTTCTGAAACCAAACCCCAGGCCATGAATGGGTGTGAGTATCACTGGGACAGTCAGGATCTGGGAGGGACCCAAGGCTAGATGCCTTCCCAAGGTCCACTGGGGGCACCCTAGGAGCACGGGAGAGACGGTGCGCAGAACATGAGAGTTCCCACACTTCCTTGTTCAGAAGCCACAGCAGGCAATGAGAAGCTGTGGCCACCTGGGACACCCCAGCTCCACCCCATTCCGGTCCAGCACAGCTCCCCTCCTCACTCTGAGAACACTCCAGGTACGCGTCCAGGGGCTGAGGCATGAGATAGAGGTATAACAAGGCCAGCAGGTGTCTCTGTGGGTACTTCCCCTCCCAAGGGCCACTCTGGCAATCCCAGCATGGGGGCATCAGTGGGTCCTTGCCCTGCCCCAAACCTTCCTAAGGCTGCTTGGGACCTATGTACAGGCTCTGTGAACTCTCCCCTAGTCATCTCCTCCCCATTCTGCCTTCCTCCCACCCCCATCCTCATCCCTCTTTATCTCCCCTCATATTCTACCCTCCTTCCCATGGGCCCAACTCCACCCCAGGTCTTTGAACCTGCTTTTCTCCCTGCCTAGAACATGCCCTCAGCCCCTATCTTACCCAGCAAATACATACCCATCTCTTAGATCTCAGCACTATGCCACCTCATCCAAACAGCCCTTCCCAACCAGAGCTAGGGGGTCTCCTTCAACAAAGCCATTGCCCCATGATAATACGTGTGTCTCCAGTGCTCAGTCCAGGGACTGGCACAGGGCAGGTGTTCAATAATGAGTTGTTGAATGAATTGTTGAATGGACAGGTAGATGGACAGTCAGAAGGATGGATGGATGGATGAGTGGATGGATGGATGGGTGGACGGATGGACAAAGGATGAATGAATGGATGGAAGATGGATCAATGAAAAGATTGATGTAAGATGGATGGATGGATGGGTGGACGGACGGACAAAGGATGAACAGATGGATGGAAGGATGGATGGAAAATGGATAAATGGATGAATAAATTGATGTAAGATGGATGGATGATGAACAGATGGATGGAAAAGAAAGACGGAAGGATGAATGATAAAATGGATGGATGGATGAATAGTTGATGATGGATGGGTAGATAAACAGACAAATGAGTGGAACCCACAAGAAGGGCTCAGACTTGGTGGAGGAGGTTGCCACACTCACCCCTAGCTGATCCAGTGTTCCAGGACTGAGGATGTCGGAGTAGAACCCACGCTGCTTCATCACTGGGTACTTCTTATTAGTTCCAGTCAGGGGTGACTTTCGGGGCTGCCCCACATCTGAGAGCAGGGGTGAGGCCAGGGGCATGGGTAAAGGTGGGGGCTTGGGGTCAGGGTCTGGAGGAGGCCTCCTCGATGCATAATCTGATCCCAGAAGAATCCTCCCCAAGTTGGACTCTAGGCCTGCGTGAGTCCTCCCAGGACTGTCCTCTCGGCTTGCAGGAGTATTGCCCAGGCTGCATTCTAGGCCCTGAGGGCTTCTTTGTGGGCTGCAGCCTTCTTTCTTAGGCAGCTCCATGCTTCTTCTCATGGCGATACCCCAGCCAGAGCTCCTAGGAGAAGATACCAGCGTCACTCGGCCCTTGCCAGACCTGGCCTCGGCCCCCAGGGGCACCATGATATGAGGATGCCTCGTCTGCCTCCCTACAACAAGCCCCAGCCCACTACACATGGAGAACAGAAGAGAGGGTGCGGATGGGGCAAGAGGTCTCTTCCTAATCAGTACAGACACCAGGGTCCAGGACAGCCCCTCCAGGAGACCGTGGGGCCTTCCCCGGACACTGTGTGAGAAACAAGCCCCACAGAGTTATGGGCTCAGTGATGGAGGGCAGGGGGCCCAGAGGATTGCAGACGCCCCTACCCCCAGGGCATCTTTCTGCACTTGTCCACACTTCCCTCCATCTTAGAGAGCAAAGCCTGGCTTCTCAGCAGAGCAAGACGAGGAGGGTGGCCCAGAGCTCACTCACTCCATGAAGGATCCTGTTTGGCTTTCCCCAAAATGACTTTCAGTCAGAGGCAGCCCAGCACCCCAGCACAGCCCTGCTGGACTGCTGCCTCTCCCGAGTGCACCCTGGGCCCAGCACTGCCTCCCCCGTCCTAGTCCACCCCACCCCGTGCCAGCCGCAGGAGTGAGGGGACAAAATAGACGCTCCAGTGGGACCTCCACTGACTCACAGATCCTGCTGATGGCAGCAGGACAACACCGGCCGGCCCTGGCTTTTGAGGCCAGCCCAGCTCTTGAAACAGACATCCTCTACCTCCACCACGGGTGCAGCAGATGCACCCCTGGGCCGCAGGCACACCCACCACCCTAAAGACAACGGTTTGCAGGGTTTTTACTGTGGGGTGAGCAAGCGCTTGCCAAGCCACTGTTGCTTTTTGTTACAACAAAATGCATCAGCAGAGAAAATCCTCAGGGGAGCGTTATAAGAATCTGAACAAGGGTATGGGGAAGGAGAGGTTTTCCTGTAAAGCTGGTGCAAAAAATAAAAAGGGAGTGAATCTGCAATTATCTCAATAAAAATTTCAATTGAAAAAAATAAAATGAGCATCTTAACAAAAGGAAATGGGGATGTGACCCAAGCACCCCTGCCCTCCCTGCCCCACATTCCAGCTCCCTTCGCACACGTGGACGGTGCTTGTGGAACAGTCCCAACCCCTATCCCAGAGCCGCTGTTTGCTAGGTGTTTCATGCGCCACCACCTCCACTGTAGCCCCCCAGTGGGGCTGGCTGGTGTAGGCAGAGCAATGAGGCCTCTGGATGGATCCAGGCAGGGAACCTGGGGGTGGGATGAGTAGCGGGGCTGGCTGGAGCAAAACTCCCCAGCAGTGCCGAAGCAGCCAGCAGCTGCTGAGCCCACTTCTGAGAAGGGGGTGGGGAACTGGCAGGGCCATTTGAAGGGCAGATGGGGCTCTGGCAGGAAGCCCCACTACCCAGGCCACAGGCTGAGGGCTTCTAACCAGTCAGGCGTGCCCAGCTTCCCCGACTGGAACTCTGTTCCCTGAGTCCACTCCCTGTGGCCAGCCACCTCCCGGGGCAGGTGCTGAAGACAATGCTGAGCCTGGCCCACTTGTCGGAGAGCCACCTTCCCAGAGCACCTCAAAGGACAGAGGGCCCACTGGGGCTCTGCCCCATCATGGCTGCGAATCCACAGAGGAGTGCTTTGTTTTTGAACAAAATAACCAAGGTGACAGAGCAGGGCTTGGAGAGGCCAGGTCACAGCCCAGCTTGCTCCAAAGGAAAGCATCCCACTACACTGTCTCCCCAGCCCTCAGATGGGCTTGGCTACACTTGGCCTGCATCACTGGTGTGTCGTCAGGATCCGCTGAGACAACAGATGTGCAAAAGGCGAGGAAACCAGTGTTGTTGGGGGCCAAAGGAGTCTGGACGGTGGGTCTGCTGCCTCTGTGAGCCATTTCCCTCTGATGCAGTCGGAGGTGGGGGACCGACCGCATCAGGCGTGTCCCAAGAAGGAAGGTGTGAGAGGGAGCTGCAGGTTCAGAATCCTGCTCTTCCTCCATCCCTTAGCCCTCACGAGGGTCGAATAGCCCCCTTCCAATCCTGCCCCAGCTCTGGACACCTGTATGTGGCCGGTGTGTGCAGAAGCGACAAAAGACAGATGGACCTCTGCCTCCCACCAGCCCAACAGGAGGCTGGCGGGGGAAAGGTAACTGAGCACTCTCCCTCGCTTGTAGGAGGGAACTGGCCAGGAAGATGACAGGGGTGGCCCCGGAAGGCACGCTGTTGGGAACGGTGAATGTTATTACGGGTTTGCACATATTTTACACATCATCTCATTTAAATCTCTGAGGTGGGAACTGAGACCCTCCCCATTTCTCAGAGGCAGGAAAAAGGAAACTCAGAGAGGTTATGTGACCTGTCCAAGGTCACACGGCCAGCAAGAGGCACAGTTGGAACTGAAGCCAGGTTCTTCTTCCTTCCCGGTCAGATCACCTGGAAGTCCTATTGGCTTGAGCCAAGGGAGGTTTCAGGCTGGATTCACTGATGTTCAATCCCACGCTGACCTGACCACCCACCAGGCCCCGGGATAGCAGGACACAGATGAACAGGGATATTTGATCCTCACAAACATCACTGTGGGTGGCAATAACTCCTTCAGACTTGTGGTTCTCTGCACCTTTTCAAAGCACCCACCTATGCGACCCCCCTCTGTTGCCACAGCTGTCTGAGGCCCCTCCCTCGGCGTATGTCTCTCTGCATTATAATCATATGTGGACGTCTCGTCTCCCCTGTCAGGCTGGGTATGAGGGCCGAAAACAGAGGAATTTCCAGGGAACATTGATCTCTGGAACCTCACCACCTAGCACAGGACTGGCACGGGCTTGCCACACAGTAGGTGCCTAGAAAATGTTAAATGATTGTATGATTGAATGAATGAAGGAATGAATGGGATGAGTAAGGGAAGGAATGAAATTGATCTCTGTAACAACTAATAGGTGCAGCGGTACTCTCCCAATCTACAGGTGGGGACCCTGGGGACTAAGGAGACTCCATGTGGTGGGATCAGGAGAGGGACTGGGTGGCTGGGGACCAGAACCCTGCTCCTTCCCTGCATGCGGCTTCCACTGGAGGGAGGGGCTACATTCTCAGCAGTGCGAATGGGTCCCCCAAACCAGTCTGTTAAGTCCAAGACTTATCTGCAAGGCTGTTTAAAAAATGTGCCCCTTCCTTTCCCACTGGGCAAGGCTGGGG
>NW_004443937.1:30922189-30937875 GCF_000243295.1 Trichechus manatus latirostris | reverse complement strand
GGTGGGTAACGCGGTGCCTGAGTGAAGGGTCTGGGTTCACCCAGACCCGTGGGCGGGGACAGGGAGCCTGTGTCAGGAGGGCGGCCTCCTCTCTGTCCGCTCGCCCTCTGTGCCTTATCGAGGTCCCCTGCCCGCGCTCGACCCACCAACCTACCGGCTTCACAGCGCAGAAGACTGGGTCTGGACTGCGCGACCGCGGTCTCCAGGGAAAGACGCTGGGCCGGTTGCTAAAGGGCGAGACCATCCGGCACGGCGGGGGCGGAGCTTCGATCCGCGTGCCTCCCGAAGCTGCACTCCACCCGCACTCTAGGATTTGGATCCTCTGGCCCAGGACTGGCTGTTTCTTCCATGTCCCCCTCCCGGACTCTGCGCTGGGGCATTCCGCGGGGGAGTACCTCACCTCTGGCAGAAGGGAGTGGGGCTGGCCAGGTAAGGTGTCAGCCCTCTGGGTTCTCAAATCCAGGCTCCGTTACCCATCCCTTCTCGGGGACCCTTCTAGAGTAGAAACAGGCAAAACAGCCAAATGCAGTGCGGCAACTTTGATTCCTGGATTGTTTTTGGAAGGTGCTGTGTAAATTATTTAGGAGGAATAATTGGGGGAAAGTTACAAATTGGCAGCTCGTATTTAAGCCATTGCTGGTGGACAGATGCGGACAGATGTGGGGACATGGGTGGTTAAGGGGTAGAATTCTCGGCTTCCATTCGAGAGACCAGGGTTCAGTTTTTGGTCAATGCACCTCGTGTGCAGCCACCACCCCTCTGTTAGTGGAGACCTGTGTGTCGCTATGATGTTGAACAGGTTTCAGCAGAGCTTCCAGACTAAGCTGGACTAGGAAGAAAGGCCTGGTGATCTACTTCCAAAAATGAGCCAAGGAAAACCCTATGGATCACAGCAATCCGATCTGCAACCAATCATGTGGCTGGTGCAGGACCAGGCAGCATTTCGTTCCTTTGCGCGTGGGGGACTACAGATGTTCACTGTACCAGTCTCAGCTTTTCTGTAAGAGAAAGAGGTTAGGATTACAAACCAAAAGAAAACACTCCACCTGAGAATCCCTGCCCAGAGCCTTCTTAGAATTGGCCCCATTTTGTTGCACAGGCAATTAATGCAATTGCTGTCAGTAAGTTGTACACCTGTAAAAAGTTGAATTGGTAAATGTATGATAGGTATTTTTACTACAGCAACCAAGAGCAGCTTCTAAGGCTGCTTATGGACGCACAACCAAATGCCTCATGGGGTTTGGTTCCTTGGTATAGAGGTTTAGGGTCTAATATCATGTTTAGTACTTTTGTTCTACCTTCTAGTTCATTGCATAGTACCTGGAGTCCTAAAAGCTTGCAAGCGGCCATCCAAGATACAACAGCTGGTCTCTATTCACCAGGAGCAACAGAGGAAGAAGGAGAGTCAAGAATAGGAAGAGGAAATGGAATGTGTAGTTAATTGCCTCCATGAACAACTGCCTCCTTTGCTGTCAGACCAGAACTGGATGATGCCGGGCTACCATTACTGAACATTTCGATCTAAGATTCTGTAGAAGAATCCTGATCAAAAGGGGACAAATTGCAAAACAGAATTTCAATTCCCATGTAATCCGGAATTTTCATGGGTTTATTTGCTTTTCTTGTCAGCATTCACACAGTAAGTACTCAGCGACAGTTGCTGAAGGAAGGAAGGAGAGTGAGGGGAACCATAGACAAGGGTGGTTAGCCCATTGAGGCTGGACGAACCCTCAAAACTACTGCCCTGAGATAATCTTTAACCTTAAACCCAAAATATCCCCTGAAGTCTTCTTTAAACCAAACAATAGTTTAGCTTAATAAAGAATGTCTGCCTTGAGCATTGTGTTCTTTCAAGAATTCAATAACACATGTGAGGAACGTGCTTCGTAGTTCAATCATGTATACAAGACTAAATGGGTGCACCAGCCCACAAGCAAAGACGAGAAGGCAGGAAGGGGCAGGAAAATTGGACGAATGGAAACGGGGAACCTGGGGTGGAGAAGGGGAGAGGGTTGACACAGCACAGTGCTGGCAATCAATGTCACAAAACAATTTGTGTATTGCTTAATGAGAAACTGTAAACTTTCACCTGAAGCACAATTTTTAAAAAGTACTGTCTCTATGGGATCAGATTGATAGAGCAACTTGAAAGATTACATAGGAGACTTAGGGGGCAGTGGGTTTATGTTAATGCGGGAGGAACAACTCACAAAAGGAGGGTGAGAACGGTTGCACAACTTGAAGAATGTCATCAGTGTCGCTGAACTGTACGTGGAGAATTGCTGAACTGGTGTATGTCCTGTGGTGTATATTCTCAACAACAACAATAAAAAATAAATTTAAAAATAAAATTGGCCCCATTTCACAGATGGGGAAACTGAGGTTCAGTGAGGGGGCGTGGTCTCAAGACAGGTTCGTGTTGGGGGAGGTAGTAGATCCTGCTACTCATTACACAATTTCATTCCTGCTCGATTTCATTCAACGCTTTCGTGCTTGCTTGGCACCAGGCCTGTGCTAGACACTAAGTATTCAGAATTGAGCTAGACGTCGTTCTCACAAAATGCCTGTGGAGTGGGAGAGCTGGAGAGGCCAGGGCATGGGGCACCCAGAGGCAGCGTGTAAGCCGTGCCTGGAGACAGTGATTCGACCTTTGCACCAGCTTCTGCTGCCTCTTCTCCACCAACTCCTGCTCCTGGCCAACTCCTGCATATCCTTCAAGACCCAATCTTTGTGCAACCTTTCCTGAACCCAAACCATGGGTTTATTTGCTTTCCTTGTCGGCATTCACACAGTAGGTGCTGAGTGACAGTTGCTGAAGGAAGAAAGGAAGGTGAGGGGGGTCAGAGGCAAGGGTGGCCGCAGCTCTGTGAAGCATCAGACACCCTCAAAGCCCTGTTTAGGGCAGTCTGGCTCTGTGGGACTGGGTATGGGTTGTGTACCCCACATGGCCTGTGGAGAGGCACCTGCTTCCTCGCTTTTGCCTGACACCTCCCACACTGGGTACAGCTGTCCAAAAAGCTGGCATACCCATCTGGGTTTCCACGGCAACATCAGCCCATAGTGGGATGTCAGGGACGAGAGGGACACAGCGATAATCCTGGAAAGTTGCCAAGGCAACACGGTTGACCAGTGACATCACAGGGGCCATGGCTGCCGGACAGATGGATAGGCCACTGTGGGAAGGGTCCACTCTCAGGAGGCCCAGCTCACACGGTTACATACACCCCCACCCCACAGAGCTCCACCTCACCCCTCCTCAGACATGGGCCT
Organism: Trichechus manatus latirostris; assembly: GCF_000243295.1. Taxonomy (NCBI): domain Eukaryota; kingdom Metazoa; phylum Chordata; class Mammalia; order Sirenia; family Trichechidae; genus Trichechus; species Trichechus manatus. The sequence goes on along the minus strand of NW_004443937.1, from coordinate 30,934,605 downwards.
GGATGTGCCTGCCCCTCTCCCTGCCTGGCAGGGGAGCACGGGCCAGTCTCCACTCCCCTCAGTCTCAGGCACCCGGCCTCTAATACTACCGTCTTCTCCAGCGTGTTCAGAGGCTCCATCCTCCCACCCTGCCCTAGAGGCCACCATACCCACCTGGCTGTCTGGGAGAGGAACGGGCTGAGCCATGATCCTACCCATGGGCTCCTGGCCCGCCTGGGGGCTTGTACCCTATATGGGCCGGAAGGGAAGCCTCAGCGACTATCAGGCCAGCCTTGCTCTTGTTGAAATGGGGGGACTGAGCTCCTGCGAGGGTAAGGCTGACACTCAGGCACAGGGTGGGGATGGGGTCTCTGCCCAGCACCCAGCTCTCTCTTTTAGCCCTCCCTTGCTGAAGAAGGCTCCAGTGGCCTGGGAGTTCGGGGCTTGGGGCCAACAGGCTGCACAGGGTGCCCTGGCCCAGGCCTGTGTCCTTCCCACAGGGAGGGTCTGGGGGCCTGGCTGACCTGGCTGCCCCTCCCGTGTCTGCCTGCGGGCAGCGCCAAGGCAGGCGGCAGTGTTTCACTGGCTGCCAAGATGAGAGCCCCCAGTGAACGGGCGGCGGCATGGGGTGGCGCGGATGTGCCCTTTACGTGGCTGGCCAGCTGGAACGGAGGGTGACAGGCATCCAGACAGGGTGGTCAGAGCTTCCCGCCCCCCACCTGCCCCCAGACACCTCTGGCTTGCTAGGCCGGGATGCTGAGCTGCTGCCAAGAGAAACCGAGCTGCAGGACAGGGCTGTCAGGGAGGAGGCTGAGTGAGGTCCACGATTTAGCCCCCAATTTCTGCCACCCCCAGGCCTCCCCTGACCTTCCCCGTCCCTGCCATTGGCCAGCTGGCCTCAGCAGCTCTGACCAGCATCTTCTTTGATGAATAAAAATAGAGACAAATTAATTCTCCTTTGATCCACACGGTCAGCTTGACAGACAAGGCCTTGAAAGAGCAGAGCTCGAGAAAGAGTGGAAAGGAGTTCTTTGAGGGGCTGGAGGGCTGGGGACTTTCGGCCTGTGAATGGATAGTCCTCATGTCCAGTCCCCATCCCAGCCCCCCATCTTTATCATCTGGGGCCTCCTAACTGGAATCTCCTCCCTGTTTCTGTTTTTCTACCAGTTTTCCATTCCTAGCTCAGGCCACACCTCCTCAGGAAGCCCTCCCTGATTGCCTCAGCCCACAGAACACACTCATGCTGTCCTCAGAGGCCCCAGAAGATGATGGACTGTACCACTTGGTAGATGACCATGAGATGGTCACTGCTGCATCCCCATCTGGAGGGTAGACTTCAGCAACGGGGACCAGAAGGTACTGCTTTCCCCAGCAATCCTGCCAGTCCAGCAGTCCAGAAGGGCCCCTGTAATGGATTGAATTGTGTTTGCCAAGAATATCTGTCAACTTGGCTGAGTCATGAGTCCCAGTGTTGTATGATTGTGTACCATTTTGTAAATCTGATGTGATTTCCTTACGTGTTGTAAACTCTATCACTACGATGAGGTTATATGTGATTTCCCTACATGTTGTAAACTCTGTCACTATGATGAGGTTATACTGATGAGGTCTGCAAGACTGGATAGTGTCTTAAGCCAATCTCTTTTGAGATATAAAAGAGAAAAGCAAGCAGAGGCACATGGGAACCTCACACCACCAAGAAAGCAGTGCTGGGAGCAGAGTGCATCCTTTGGACCTGAGGCTCCTGTTCAGAGAAGCTCCTAGACCAAGGGAAGATTGCTAACACAGACCTTCCTTCAGAGACGATGGAGAAAGGGTTCCCCTGGAGCTGCCACCCTGAATTTGGACTTGTAGCCTACTGGACTGTGAGAGAATAAACTTCTCTTTGCTAAAGTCATCCACTTGTGGTGTTTCTGTTGGAGCAGCACTAGATGACTAAGACAGCCCCTCAGGAAATGATGGCGGGCCTCAAAGATGGTGGCCACTGACACCAGCTCAGCTGCACATGACCCCACCCTCACACCCTCTTCCCCAGCCCACTTCCCTCTGACCCACAACCCAAGACCATGCCCAGGGACAGGGTCCTGGATGCTGAGTCTCTGTTCCCCACAAGCAGCCAAGAGGGGGTCCCCCACCTGCTTGAGTGAAGCCCCAGGTGACAGTCCCCAAGACAGTGACATTTCCTCTAGGACATTTCTGGGGACCCAGGGAGCTGTGTATCTTAATTAGGCTCTAGAAGCTGGAACTCTGAATACCTGTGATTTCCCCTCGGCCCCAAGGAGCTCGGCAAGCATCACACGAGCTTCAGCTGAGTGATGCCTCTGCAGAGTTGGTGGCTTCATGGTCTTGCTGTGACCCACCATGTACCTCACCCCAACCCTCCAAGGAGCGGGGTTTGCAGAGGCTTAGCTGGGCCCTCCTACACGCTCCTCCTCCCGGGGCTGGGGACCAGACTCTGCCATTCTGATCTTTCATCCACCCCTAGAAAGGGCCATGGAGCCCTGGTTGCGCAGTGGTTAAGAGCCACAGCTGCTAACCAAAAGGTTGGCAGTTCAAATCCACCAGCCACTCCTTAGAAACCCTGTAGGGCCATTCTACTCAGTCCTATAGGGTCGCTAAGAGTCAGAATCAGCTCAGTGGCGATGGGTTTGGTTTGGTTTGGTTTGGTTTGGTGAGAAAGGGCCGTGGACAGGAGCAGAAAGCCTGGGTTCTTCCACCGACTTGCTGGACAAGTCCCTTCCCTTGCTTGGCCTCAGTTTTTCCATCTGCATAGTGGAGAACACAAACCTTGCTCAGCCCCACACCAGGGTCACCTTTGCAGAGTGGTTGGAGGGACACCAAGATAGTGTCCCTGCAACCATTGTCATAGGGCAGTATGTGTACTAACTGTTTAATGAGAAACTATTTGTTCTGTAAATCTTCATCTAAGGTACAAAAAGAATTATCTATGTGAGATCAAATTGATAACACCAACTCAAAAGGTTTGATGGGAAGCCTAGGGGGCAGTGAGTTGAAGACAATGGTGATGGAATGATTTGGAAAAGGATAGTGAGAATAGCAGCACAACTGGAAGAATGGAATCGATGTCACTGAATTGTACATGTAGAAACATTTGAAACGGTGTAACTTTGGCTATGTGTATTTTCACCAAAAAAACAAAAAAAAGGTCCTCCAACGTTGAGAAGGGAGACTATTGACATGTCGTGGGGTTGTTAATCAATGTCATAAATATGTGTACTGACTGTTTAATGAGAAACTATTTGTTCTGTAAACCTTCATCTAAAGTACAATAAAAAAATATCAAAAACAAAAGATAGTGTCTCTGCCCCAAATACCTTCATCCCTGGCAAAAACACTGCCCTTGTCAGACCCCTGGGAGAGAGGGAGAGCATAAGAAACTCCCTGCTGCTCAGCAAGGATAAACCTACAGCCCATCCAGTCAGTTCTGACTCATAGCGACCCTACAGGACAGAGTAGAACTGCCCCATAGGGTTTCCAAAGCTGTAATCTTTACGGAGGCAGACTGCCACATCTTTCTCCCACAGAACGGCTGGTGGGTTCGAACCACTGACCTTTCAGTTAGCAGCCAAGTGCTTAACCACTGCACCACCAGGGCTCCTTCAGCGGGGATGGGTTTGTTCTAAAGAGGAGTTTCCTCATTACTGGAGTGGTGGGGCAGCTCCTTCCGGCCCGCTTTGCAGAAGGCCTGCCCGTGTCGGACTGGGGGCGGTTTGACCAGCACGGTAGCAGAGGTGAGACTCAGGGTTCTAGGAGTTGTCAGTCTCCTTGGCAATCTGCTCCCACACTCTTGACTGGCAAACGAGGCCCCGAGAAGGGAGGGACCTCACCCAAGATCACAGCAGAGTGGAATGGGAGGCTGGGGCTCTCTGTGTTGGGCTTGGGAGCCCAGCAGGGTGTCGGGAGCCACTAGAATGTGGGCCACAGGACAAAGCCTGGGAATGGATAGTTGCCGTGGGAATCCCGCCTTCCTCTCAGGGAGGGGGAAGGGCGTCCACCCTGGCCTTCCACTCCTCCTCCCCCCTTGTCCCATCTCCATTCCCCCAATGGTGAGAGAGCCCTGCAGGCAGACCTGCCTTACAGGCTGCAGATACTGGCAGTTCCCAAGGCCTCAGTTTCCTCACCTGTTTGTGGAAGGACTAGACTGTGACATCACCAGGGACCCCCAGGCCAACCTCCAGCAGCATCCACTCTCCCTGTGGGGGGCCCTTCCCCAGTATCCTCCTCACTCCCCAAAACTCCTGACAGGCCACTCAAGAGCCTGGTACCAATGGGTCCCCCCTGCCGAGTTCCCCTGCACCCTTGAGGGGCCCCTGGGAAACATCTCCACCCCTCAGCAGTGACTCTAAGTATGCAGGAGGGCTTCAGGCCTCCATGTGGTTTGACAGAGGCGGCCCAGGAAGCATAACTCAATACACCTCACTTCCTTCTTCTCTCCCCAACCCGGTGTCTGCTCTGACCCAGCTCTGGGGACAGCCTGACCTTAGATTTCCTCCCAAGCAGAGGGAACTGACCTTCGGAGGCCCTGAGGGCAAGAACAGCTGCTCCCATTTTACAGGTGTAGAGACTGAGGCCCTGATGTGGAGGTCTTGTCCTGGGCACACACACTGCTGGTCAGGCAGAGCTGGCTTGGCAGCTGGACCCTCTGCCCCTGGCCAGGGCCCTCCCTGCTACCACAGCCCTTCTTGGCCAGCCCTCAGAGCAGGCAGCTGGGCCTGCGGATGGGCAGGGAGTGATTTGGGGGGGCTGGGCTGGGGAGCAGGTGTGGGGGGGCAGCAGGTGCAGGATAATGGGGCCAGCGGGGGAGGCCCAGGGAGCAGGTGCTACCCGTGGAGGGGGTGAAGTTGTCATTGTGTGCTGGGCTCTGGTCAGCCCAGGGCAGGAGGGGCTCCCAGTAGGCCCCTGGGCCACCCTGGCTCATGCTCACAGAGCATCCGGATGCCTGGGCTTAGGCACACAGCCAGGCCCCTCCCCCAGGGCCCACCAGCCCCACCAGGTTGCCATGACAACCAGCACTTTCATCCCTATCCCTTTGTCTGGTCATGATCCAGCTTTTGTGACCAACCATAATTGTAGGGGTTGAGGGCAGTGGGGATGGAGGAGGGGCCTTGCCCCTGGACACACTCAGCTAGGATGGAGGTGTGGGCCCGAGAAAGAAAACTGGAGATGCAAGGAAGCTGGGCTTTACTGGCCGCTGATCCCCTGCAGCCTCCTCTCCTGGCTGCTGGCCACATCCTCAGAATTGGGTCTGTGGGTCTGGGTCACCCTGTCGCTCTCCTGTCGCTCTCTAGGTCTCATTCTATCTGTGAATGGAGCTGTGGATGGCCCCTCCCCTCAGTGCACCATGGCTCTGGGAGACAAAAGAGCATAGGCCAAGCCAGAGTTTGTTGACTGCCTCGTACAGTTGAGGAAACTGAGGCACAGAGCAAAGCTGGGCCTTGTCCTGTATTATACCTATGGTGAGCAAAACCAGACCTGCTGGGGGCTCAAGGACTCAGGGCCTCCAGACATCAGGCCCCTCAAACCAAAATTCGCCCCCTTACAGGGAGGACCCAGGCCACCAGAATTTATGGTAGTGACGCCCCCTCCTAACCCAGGCCCCACCAGCCATGCGACTTTGAGCGAGTGTCCTCTCCTCTCAGCACCCCAGTCTGTAGTAACTGTCAACCCTCCCTGCCTCAGCTGGGGTGCGAATGAAGTCCCACTCTCTGAGATGCGTCTTCCTTAGTGAGAAATTTCAGGTAACCAGGGACAGGTGGGAACGCACGGCTGGGAGTGAATACCTCCAATTTTTCATCCTAGGCATTTTGCTTGCCTTGTCCTAGTCTCAGCCCTGTGGGGACGTCTCAGAGCCCAATCGCTCTCCCAAGGCCCTCCCTGGAGAGCTGATAGCTCTCCCCCTGCCCCCTACACCCAACCAGTGTACCAGGTCCCATTAGTTCTTCTCCAAAATATCCCTCCAACCCATCCACCTTCTTCAGATCCACAGCCATGACCCTGGCCACCTCCTCCATGGCCTCCCAGCCTCCAGCACCTGGTTCATTTTCTACCCAGCAGCTCTGCTTAGAACCTCCATGGCCCATCAGCCCTCCCTGGTCTGGCCCCTTGGTCTCCTCACTTGGCACCCTGGTGCTGCCCTCCAGCCAGAGGTTGCTCCTTGCAGTTCCTGGCACACTCCAGGTGCTGCTGCCCTTGCAGCCTCTGCACTTGATCTTCTCTCTGCCGGAAGCACACTGTCGCTCGTCACCTGGATCATATTCACTGCAGCCTGCACACTGTCTTCCCAGGTCTGGGTTAAGCACCTCTGTGCTCCCACAGGTAGAGAGAGATAGATAGCTGCCACCAAGTTGGCTCCAACTCCTGGTGACCTATGTACAACAGAATGAAATGTTGCCCAATCCCGTGTCAACCTCATGATCACTGGCATGTTCAAGTCCATTGCTGGCTATCGTGCCAATCCATCTCACCAAGGGTCTCCGTCGCCCTCGCTGGCCCTCTACTTCACCACACATGACATCCTCCTCCAGTGATTGATCCCTTCTGATGATGCGTCCAAAGCAAGTGAGTTGGACAATATTCTGTTGTGATCCATAAGATTTTCATTGGCTAATTTTTGGAAATAGATCACCAGGCCTTTCTTCGTAGTCTGTCTTAGTCTGGAAGCTCCACGGAAACCTATCCACCATGAGTGACCCTGCTGGTATTTGCAATACTGGTGGCATAGCTTCCAGCATCACAGCAACCCACAAGCCACCACAGTATGACAAACTGACAGATGGGTGGTGGTCGTGTGCTACCTCAGCCACAGCAAGAACAGTATGCAAGAACCATTCAGGGGTCCCCTCCTCAGAAAGACCATGGGTGCTGCAGGGCACAATCCACCTGGTCTTGCCTGGCCCTGTGTCCCCAGCCACAGCCCTGTGGCCTGGCACAGAGTAGACGCTCAGAGAGTGACAGAAGAATGAGTGATTAATGAATGAATGAGTGTTCAAGTGAGTCCCCAAGGCTGGGAGGGCTGCCCTACACAGGCAGGGGCCTCAGGGTCAGCTGGGTCCAGAAGCCAGTCTCACAGGAAGTGGGTTCAGGGAGACTGACCAGGCCAGCAGGTCCACTGCAGAGACCCGGAACTCGTGTGGCCCCCTCTCTGCCCTCAACAGTGTCTCCAAGAGCCACACGCCTGCCAGAAAGGGACAGGAACTGGGGACTCGAGTCCAACAAAGGGAGTGATTTAGGGGGATTCCTGGAGGTCGCACTGTCTGCCTCTGGGTCACATATTCCCCTTCAGCAAAGCCATTTCACAGCCTTGACTGAGACCGTGATGGGCTGGGAGGGAATTGAGTCCAAAGGACCCATCACAGTGCACCCACCCTAGTCGGCCAGAGGGGAGGGTGCCTGTTGGCGGCTCTGCCCACTACACCACCCACCCTGCAGAGAGCGAGCAGGTCTGAGTGTGCAGAAGGTCTCCCTGGGCCTGGGAGACCTTGAACCTGTAGCCACCGCTCTCTGTGGGTGGTCCCTGGCCTGCTTGGCTGCTTCGTGCCCCATTCTCCCCCTCCCAGCTCAGCGGCTGCCTCCTGAACTCCTTGGCAGGCCTCCAGGCCTCTGAGGAAGCCGCTGCCTTGCCGCCACCGTTACCACCACCACTGCCGCTGCGAAAATGCAATTACAGCAAACAACAGCGGCCGCCACACGCGAGCCAAGCCATCCACACCTGGAACAAATTAACGTAATTAGACCTTAATGAGCTACACTGGTCGGAAGGCCTATTTTTACTTAATTATCCCCTAACGTGCTTGGCACAGAGGAGTGAGGGGCCTGGAGGATGGCTCTGGTGGGACGGCTCTGGTGGTGTGGTGATTGTGGCAGCCACCTCCTCTCTGGGCAGAGAGGATGCCCGGAGAGTGACTGCTGTCTGCCAGGAGTGGACCCCAAAGAGCTGGGAGTCCCCGGGGTGGAGGCCGGGGCCACAGACCACAGCTGCAGGGACAGCGGCCCTTGGCAGCCCCACCTTTCTGGATGGCCTCTCTGAACTGGGACTGAAGCCACATCGGCCTCTGCTGGGGGCATAACAGGCATGGCCTGGGCTGGCTTTTACATTCGAAGACCCCAGCGAGGAAGGATGAGAGTTACTCTTCCACCTGTCTCCAATGGGGCGGCCAAAGCCCCGGAGGGGTGGGACACACAGCTAACTGGTGGAGAGGGAGGGGAGTGGCTCCCAGGCCCTCAGAAGGAGCATTTTAAGCCATGATGGGGTCCCATCGGGGTGGAGTCCAGCCCCTTCCTCCACTGGGCGGGGTTAGGGTGTGCAGAGGGTCACTTAGCAGCACCTTCCCCCCCTAGCTGGGCCATGCTCCAAGAAGCCAAGATTGTATCATCAACTGACTTCTCTAGCCTTGGAGTGGGGCAAGGTGGTCTTGGCTCATTGAGCAGATATGGAGGAGGCATCTAGAGCAGGGTCCCCCTCAACTAGCCCCTACCTTGGCCTTGCTGGGGACATCCAGATGACTGGCTCATTTGAATCTCTGGATTCCAGGGGCAGAGGGGGACCCTGCCCCTTGTACAGGGACAGCACATCTCTATACTGAGAAGATGGCTCAAATCTCTCTCTCTGTGGAGCAGCCCTCTCTCTGGAACTCCAGCCCTAAATCTGCCAACTGCTTCCTTGGCACCTCCAGTCCTATCCAGCCCTGGGTGTTCCAAGCCTAAAACGGACAACCCAGGACGCTTGATTTCCCTCCCACCAACCTGCTCTTCCCAGCATTCCCCTTTTCCGAAAATGGCTTCGCTCACGTGTTCAAGCTAGGAACTGAAAAGCCGTCCTTGTCAACTCCCTTCCTCACACCCCACAGCCAACCCATCACTGAGTCCTGTTGGTCCTGCCTCCAAAAACATCCCCAGATGTCTCCTTCCTAGCTCACAGAAAGCACCCAGTCCTGGCCACCATCTCCCATCTGGGCCCCTTCAACAGCCCCTGCTCTGGTCTCCTGGCCTCCACAATCCAATCTCTACACAGCTGCCAGAGTGAATTTTAAACAATCACTCTCCGGTTCAAAACCCTCCAATGACTTCCCATCACACATAGAATAAAGTCCATGGGCCTAAGCCTACCTTTCAGAGTCCCTGCAGGGGCTCATGGCCTCTCTGGTCTCATCTACCCCCTTTCCCTTCTTCTCCTTGCCCCAGTCACATAGGCTGCCCTTTGGTGCCTCAAAGGCCTCAGGGCTTTAGCACTTGCTGTTCCTTCTGGCCAGAATACTCTTTCCCCTTACCTTTAGATCCCTCAGATTCTTGCTTAAATGTCACTGCAGCCTTCCCTGGCCCCACAACCTAAAGTCACCCCCAGGTCCTAGTGTATCACCCTGATAGGATTTTCTTCATAGTGCCTGTTAGCATCTGACAATGTTCCTGTTTTCCTGTCTCCCGCATCGAGAGTGAAGGCTCTGTGAGGGCAGGAACTTCATCTGTCTTGGTCCTTACTGACTCTCCAATGCCTAGAATGCCATATGCCTGGCACATGGTAGGAACTTTCTGTTGAATGGATGTTGAGGGTATACCTTGACTTCTCCAAACAGCCAGAGTCTCCAGCCCCTTCCTCAAGCTCCCCAGAGCCCATCCAAACACCTCACTCCTGAGCATGACATCCCCAGATCCTACTCTCTGGCCACCCAGCCTCTGCTCACACTGGTCCTGAAGTTCCCCTGTCCCCATCCTCTGTGGGTTGAAACTCTTGCCTCCTCCCAGGCCCTGCGGATGCTGCTTCCCCTGCCCATCAAGGAAGGGCGCTAGAGCCTCTACCTGTTTGAACATGTAAGCTTGGCTTGGCTCTTGCCCTTGGCTCTTCCTGGCATTTCTCTCTGCCTACCCTTTGGAGGGGGCTCCTTGGGCCTGGGTCTGTCTGGAGCCTGAGGCCATGAACCCCTGGAGGCAGCGATCCTCATCTGAGCCTGCCCACTGATCTCCATTCCTGGCTCAGCAGCCAAGCCCAAGGTAGCTGGCCTGTGGTTGATGATTACAAAACATTTTCAGAAGGCAGGAAGTAGGGTAGGTAGCTTTGGACCCTTTCTAAGGGCTGAGGATGTGCCCAGGGTCTGAGTATGGACCCAGGACAGGCAGCCCAAGAGAGGAGAGCCTGCCTCCAGCCCTATCCAGCCCTAGGTGTCCCAATTTTGACACAGACAACCCAGGATCCTTGATTCTCTTTTCAGCGGCCTGCCCTTCCCAGCATCCCCACCTCTGAAATGGCCAAACCGTCTGCTCCGGGGCCTTGGCCTTCCCTCCTGTGCCCAGGCCAGGCCAGACTGGTGCTCAGAGCCTCCAGGCCCTCTGGCCACAGCCCCAGCCTCTGCTCTTCTGGTGACAATGGCCTTTTCCTGTGGATCTTCATCTCATTACCTCACAGACTGTGTCCCAGACTTAATAGAAACAGGACAGAAGGAAAGAGTTTATAATTTTGTTGTAACTTAGTCATTTCCAGCAACCGTGGCTGACTGCCAGCCTCCTGCTGTGCCTGGGGGTCAGGGTCTGGGGAAACAGCTCTGACTGGCCGTTCGCTTCTACCCCTCTGAAGTGGGAAATCCCTGTCGCCTGTCTGGGAGGCTCAAGCCCTGGGGGTCATCCCAGGCCTTCCCACTCAGTGGGGCCCCATCTTAGCTGGCTGGACCCTGCTCTCATCCAAGCCCCTCCCTGGGCCTGCAGCCATGTGGTCGGCGGTGATGCAGGCCTGCAGACGCCCAGTGTGAGGGGGTCACTGGCCTGGAAGGATCAAGCCTGGGGTTTGAGGCTTGGCACTGTGCTTTATGGGGTCTTGCTGCCTCAGTTTCCTCACCTAAGAGGTAGGGCTGTAGGTACCATCTAGCAGGCTGTAGGAGGAGCCCACAAGATGGAGGCCTAAGCACACTGTAAACGCAGCCTTGTCCTGAGATAATCTTTAAACCTAAAATTAAAAATATCCCCTAAGAACACAACAGAGAGTTCCTGACGGAGCAGCAGAAAAGTGGGGTGCAGAACTCAAATTCTAGTAAGAAGACCAGCCAACTCAGAAAAGGAGGGTGAGAATGGTTGCACAACTCAAAGAACGTAACCAGTGTCACTGACCTGTACATGTAGGAACTGTTGAATTTGTGTGTGTTTTGCTGTGTGTATTCTCAACAATAACATAAGATTTAAAAAAGCAGGAGCAGAGAGCTATGGGGTGTTAAACACCAAACTGGCCTCTGAGAAGGCCATTTGCAGGCCTGTTCCCGCAGCCTGACCCAGTCACGGTGGCACTGCAGTTGAGCAAAGAGGGCAAGCAGGGACTCAGGGGAGTCCAGGGATAGGTCCTCTCCCCTGCAGCTGGGGGCCCTCATCTACCTCATTTGTGCAATGGGGGTGATCCAGGAAGGAGTAGGGCACAAGGAGTGGGGTGCAGAGGGAACTCTGAGGACATAATTTGTAGGGAGGGAAAATGGATGTCAAATTCCTGGAGTCCCACCTCTCGGGTGCTCCAGACAGTCCCATGATGTCCAAGACTTTGGAGCATAGACTTCTCCTTACCTACTGAGCCAGGCAGGGGGTAGGGTTGCTGGGGCCTTATCTCAGTGCTTACAGCACCTCCTTGGAGGCCCTGGAGCCTCAGTTTCCCCATCTGCACAACGGTGGCGCTGACTCCCATCTTCCTTCCTTCCCCGACCCACCCCCCCCACCCCCCAGGGAAGCTGTGAGGGGCCCTGAGGGGAAGGCGTGTGCAAAGTCTCCAGAAGGTCAGGGCTCTCACTCCTAGCCTTGTGGAAGGGGACAGGGGCCCCAAGGTGGGAAAGGTTGAGGGAGCCAGGTGCCTATCTACAGAAAGTAGTGCCTATGGCAAGCCATTTTAAATTGCTGAATGTTCCCGCACAGCTGGCGACAGCGAAGGCCAACAGTTAGTGCCCCCCTCAAGCGGCGCCCAGGGCACGTGCCCTACCTGCCATAGTGTACTTATGCCTCTGGTGCTCTGCCTTGGCCTGGGGAGGCTCCAGCCGTGTGGGGCTGCCCCTCCGGGTCAGCACTGCCACGAATGGCTCTACTGCTTTCCTTGCCCTGAGCCTCAGTTTTCCCATTAGTTCAATGAGGATAATAGTCCTGCCAGTCTGAGGCTTCCCAGGACCACCATGAGGGGCCAAGAGGCCAGTGGGTCAGAGGAGGCAGCTTTCTGAGTAGCAAGGCCCTAAACAGAGAAGATACAGCCTTCAGATGGTGAATTTCAGGCAGTGAGCTTGGGAGCAGAACAACGACAATAGGGCTCAGTCCCCTAATCTTGGCCACCCCAGTCAAGCCAAGGGCCCTGCCCTGCCCCCGGGTTGGGGAGGGGGCAGTGCCTGTGTGTGAGGGGAGTGGGCTGGTGCAGGGACTCCACCAGCCCTGGGACGGGCCTCCTGCCCTTGCTGACTCCCCCCCCCCCC
>NW_004443937.1:30896755-30922089 GCF_000243295.1 Trichechus manatus latirostris | reverse complement strand
CACGCTCTGCAGCCTGCAGCCCACCGCCCCACCTCCCTCCCGAGCAAGCAGCTGCTGTGGCCTCCACGCTGGAACCAAAATTGAATGAGCGTTTTCACAATGTCGCCTCCCGCTGACAGCCCCTAATTGCATGTTGAAGCCATGTGATGGAGCCCAAGTTACACTAATTATGTCATTACCCTAATTAAGTAAATACCGTATGTGCTAATTGGCTGGAATCTCTTCAGGGGGGAGGGCAGAGGGAGAGGAGGCTGGTGGCCCCTGGGCTTTCACATGGATGGGCCGGGGGTGACCGAGGCAGGTGGGGGCTTTCCTCCTTTGGCTCTGCAGGTCCTGTGGTCACCCAAGGTGCTGCTCAGGGAGGACCCTCTGCCCAGCCCCGGACAGGCTCAGTCACAGTCTGAGGGAGGAAGCAGAAGGTGCTGAACAGGTGGTCAGAGATGCAGGTTGGAGGCCTGCCTCTGCCTGACAGGCTGGTGGTCTTGAACAAGCCCCTTTCCTCTCTCGATGTGGGCTGTCGTGCCTGTCCCCCTGCTTAACCAGCCCAGGGCCTATGGGTTTTCAGACACCCTGGGCACGGGGGCAGCAGAGGAACCCAATGTCCAAGCAGGACAGACCAAGTCTCTGACATCCATCTACGGGACACCAGGTCCATTCCCGGCCTGGGACGGGGGAGGGTGAAAGGCCCAGGAGCAGGCAGAGCCCAGGCCCTGGGACAGCAGCCCGTGTGAACCAGCGAAGGAACAAACAGGGCTGGCATTTCCAGACAGCTGTGTGAGGTGGGATGCTCGGGGGGAAGTCTGGAGGGTTTCCTGGAGGAAGGGAACTTCACCTACAAGGGAGGAAGGAAATCAGGGCTTCAGAGCTCAGATCGTCTTTCAAGGTGGCATTTTTAAATGCCAAACTTCTCCTTAGCCATGATGTTCAGGTGTGGGGTTGGGAAGGGATAGAGAGCAGCCATCTGAAGGAAAGCCTCCAGAGAAGACTCCAACCCATCTTGGGGCCTTGGGGACAGGGATGGAGTGCCAGCTCTGTGTCAGGGACCAGGGTGTGAGCTGCAGGAGCGCTGTGGCCCCACCCTGCCCTGCTCCTTATGGGGCTGTGGGAGGGTCCCAAAGGCGGGGCTTCAAGGCCTCAGCATGGGGCTGGGACCCCCAGGAGCTGGGTCTCCCCATACCCCTCAGGGCCAGGCGGCACCCAGTCTCCCGTGTGTGCAGGGTGCCGCATGGGGCGTTCCTGCTCTCCCAGCTCCACCCGCCCGTCCGCTGCCATCTCCACAGACATATGCTGCAGCTCCACACCCAGCAAACACCACATGCTCGCCTCGGTGGGCAACGGCTCCCTTCCAGTTCGCTTCAGGGCCGCAGGCCCAGCACGAAGCCACTTGCCTCTCCAGGCTAGAGGAGAGAAGACACAAGAGGGACATGGGGCCCAGCCCTGGACTGGCCCAACTCCTGAGCTGGCTTTGGCCAAGCCCCTCCAGGCCCCAGGTCTCAGGCTCCTAGTAGGTGATGGCCACTCATTTGTTGCTGGTCCCCGGACTTACTCATCCCACACAACGCGGTCTGACCTCCCCTGGGCTGACTCCAGGAGACAGAGAATGATAGGAAACCGTCCTTTTAGCTGTGATGTTTTCATGAAAAAAATTATGTATGTTACACACACAGCAAATAGAAAGAGAGAAAAAGCAAATGGGGCAAACTGCTGACAGCAGTGGAATATGGCTAAAGGGTACATGGGCGTCTTCTGTACCATTCTTATTCTGGCAACTTTTCTGCAAGTTTGAAATCATTTCTAAATAAAAAGTAGAAGAAAGGAAGGGAGAGAAGGAAATGAACTTTCCTTTCATGGGCCTCCCAGGCTCGTGGAGGAGACTGCTGGAAGAGAGGCAGCAGGTTTGATATGGCCAGGCTGGGTAGGGCCAGAAGGGCTTCCCTGAGGAGGAGACAGAAAAGCCAGGCTGGGAAAGTCTAGGAGGGCGGGACTTCGGGCTGACTCTCCCCTCTCCCTGTATAGCTTTAGGCAAGCCCAAGGTCCATCCCTCCTCCTGCCTGTGCTCTATGGAGAATGTTGGCCCTTGGGAATCTTCACGAGGAGGTCTCCAGTGGGACAAGAAAGGGAACTTCCCTTGGGTCAGAAGGTGTGTGTGGGTTGGGGGGTGGCTGGGACTCCTGTGAGCATGATGAGATGGACCAGCCCTGGGATGACAGAGGGATGGGATGGCCCTGGTCAAGGCCAGACTGCCCACCTCCCCTGCCCCCCCACCCCCACCCCACCAGCACTAACACAGGCTCCTGCTCCAGCAGCCCAAGCTGACTTCCCCAGGCCCTTGCCTGTCACAGCAGCTCTTGGCAGCAGGAGGGCAGCAGCAGGGAAGTGGCTCATTTTTCCATCCTTCATTAGGTCCACATTAGGCAGCCTGAGAATTGCGGGGTGTGGAGTGGGGGGCTTCTGCTTTAGATGGGCCTGTGGAGGGGCCCCAGCTCCGGCCCAGCCCTTATAGCCTGCTTACCACCCCACCCCCTCCATACCTACTCTTCCCACCCCTTCATCCCCACTCCTCCCCTTCCCCATTGCCCCAACCCCCATTCTCCCCTCCCTTCCAGGGACCTCTTGATGCTCTGCCCTAAAAGGAGCCTATTCTACCCCCTTCTCAGTTCTCAGTCCAGGCTTGGTCCCCAGTCCCCATCAACCATCCCCTCCCCCAACAAGGCAGTGACACCAGCTTCCTGGTGTGCGGTCAGTCTGGGCGTGTGGCCCTGGGTGTTCCAAGCCCCCCTGATGTGAAGGGGGGCCCTCACCTCACTCTGCAGCCCGTTTCCTCTCCCCTCAGCCTCAGGCTGCCTCCTCTGAGCAAGACTGCCCCAGAGTAGACCCTGCCCCCATTCAAGAGATACTTCCGGGGATGCCCGGGGCTGGGGCAGCCAGGGGCCAGTAGGACCCAATCCTCCCACTTGAACAGAGGGGCCACCTTTGTTCTTCTCCTGCCTTTGTCCCTGCCCCCCACCCCTAGTCCCAGCCCGCCCACCAGCCCAGCCCCTTGCCCCTCCACTGGCTGGCTGCCTCTCCCTCCCAATCCCCCTCATAGCCTTTTGCCCACCCAAGCCTTCCTAGCTGCCCCCAGATAAGCGCCTGGCATGAGGCAGGGGTGGCCCCCCTGCTCACCCCAGCCCCCAGCCCGGCCGCCAGCCCCTGCAGCCTTGCCCCTGTCCTGCCCACGCCCCTTCACTTGCCCCTGCCTCCTCATCCCATCCCTGTTCTCTGCCCTCTAACAGACTCTCCTCTTTCTGTCTGGCCCCCTCACCTCCACGCCCCCTCCCTCTTTCCTTCCCTCCCTCTCTTGGCCCTTCAGTTTCAGAGTGTCAGGCTTTATCTCTCGCGCTCTCCTCCCTCCCCCTTCCCTCCTCTCTCATCTTCCTCTCCCTTCTCTCTTCCCCCTCCAGCCTCCACTCCTTCGCCCTCTCCCTCTCCCGCTGCCCCCCTCTCTCTCCCCCACCTCTTTGTTTCAGCTGAGAACCGGCTCCTCGGGACAGTTCCCACACTGCAGTACCGCTGGTGAGGAGACAGCGCCACCGAGGTGAGCCCGGGGGATCCGGAGATGCCAGGCAGGGGCAGTGGAGCTCTGGGGCGAGCAGGTGGGGACAGTGGGTAGGCTGGGCAGGGAGCGCTCCTCCGCCCAGGACAGCGGGCAGCGGCCAGAGTGCCCGCCTCGGATGTCCCTCCCAGTGGTCAGCAGGAGCCGAGGGCGGAGGGCAGCAGACTGGCCATGAGGGGCAAGGCTGGACAGGAGCTGGCGGGCTCTGCCCCTGCCCCAGTACCTGGCTTAGCGGGTGACCCTGGGCTGAGGGAGACCCTCAGTGGATTTGACTGGGTGGGCGGGGGCTGGGCTGCCCGAGCAGGGCGCCCCTGGAGGTTGAACTGTGTGCCCGGTCTGGAGTCCACAGCTCTGAACCCTGACTCTGGCTGGGCTGCAGCTGCGGGTCTGCTGGGCAGCAGTGGCGACACTATCCACAGGGTTGTGACCCCACAAGTGCCTGTCGCTGGTGGGGTTTGGGTTGCTGGTTGGGCATGTTCTGAGGCTGCTCCCACTGTGGGGGGTGTAGGCAGAGAAGGAGAGGTCTGCCCCTGCCCAAGGCACTGACCCACAGAGCCACATGGGAGGAGAGGGGCGCTTCCCTTTCCTCTAGGAGTCTCTGACCAGCTCCCCCAGACAGGGCCCCAGGACAGCTCTCCCCAAAGTTGCAAATGATAGTAGTGATTCAGGCTAGAGTGCAGCTGTTCCTGCTGCCAGCTCCTGGGCTGGACTGGGCTGGATAGGGGGCAGGGGGTGGGGGCAGGTGGAGACAGAGCCCTGGCTCTTGAGCGCCACCATGGTGCGATTATTGGAGGGCCGCAAGGAGATTCTGAGACCCCAAAGCTGGGCAGGTAGCTGTAGGTGGAGGAAGGGGCCCCGCCCCCTTCTCAGCTGGAGCGGGGGATGGAGAGGTGAACCGCTCACATCCCCCAGACAGGTGAGGGGGTGGGGGTGGGGGTTGGAGCAGCTCTGCTGTCTGCCAGAGGTGGGGCAGGAAAGGCAGGAATGCAGGGAGACTTCCTATTGGGGTGCATCCTGGGGAGCAGGGCCAGGGCCCACAGCTCTCTGAACCCCCAGGGAACCAGTGGGAGGCTGGGCCATGGTGGGTAGTGATCCCTTGAGGCAGAGCTGCTAAGGGCAGTGGCCCCTCCAGGACTGGGCAGGTGGGGCACTTGTTTCCAGGGGCCAAGGCCCCCGTCTTCCTCTTGCCTTGACTGGAGTCTCCTCCTCAAAGCAGGGCAGCAGCCCCTCCCGGGTGGAACCATGTGTGCAAAGAGGTGGATTCAGTGCTGTGTGCAGGAGCTGACCGGCCGAGTGCTGAGGGCCAAGGTAGTCCACCCTCAGCCCAGCCCAGCCAGCCACCAAAGGCCCTAGGGCAGCCTGAGCCAGGGGATGTAGGACAGCAAGGCCTCAGGCCTGGCCCCGGTGGTCACCAGGGAGGGCTTTGATGCTCAGACATCCCTGTCAGGGGAGAATGACCATTTATCCCATGGCCCTGCCTCTCACACAGCAGCCTGATTAGGTCATCAGCTTCCCCACCAACCAGGGGTGTGTCAGTGTCCCCAGGGCCCTGCATAATCCCCTAGCACACTCCACATGCCCCCACCCCAGTCTAGGCCTCATCGAGTCCCTCACACATGCTCCATCTCCCTGCCCATTTGTCCGAGACATGAGGGGCCTCTCTCCCAGGCTGGGTCAGCTTACTCTGGCTCCAGATGACCCCCCGATCGGGTGTTTGACCCCCCAGGGCACTGTGTACCCTGCCAGCCATCAGAGACTCAAATACTACCTGCCTCTAGTGCCAGACAGGTGCCAGAGGGCACGAGGCTGCTTGCTCAGCCTCAGTCAATGAGCACCTGCTGGCTCTGCCCTGGCCTTGCCCTGGAAGAGGGGGCCTGCAGGAGCTGAGCACGCCCTGGGCTTCTCCTTGGAAGAGGCCAGTACCTCCCTGCTTCTTTCCCTCCCCCTGAGCTCCCCACCTGCACAGAGCTTTCCCACCAAGTTCCACCGGCTGTTCACCCCTCCCCAGAAGGTGAGCAGGGCAAGGATGTTGTCCCCATTAGAGAAGAAAAACTGAGGCCTGGAGAAAAGAAGGTGACAGACCAGAACAAGGACCTAGGACCTGACTCCCACTCCAGTGCTCCTCCCAGGCCCGCTGACTACCACTGGCAAAAGTCCCCATGCCCACCAAAGTGTTCACCAGCTGCCCAGCCTCTCTGTCCCTCAAGTTCTCAAGGCCCTGATGGCAATCCCAGGGACAGAGGGGCTCAGTTACTCCTACGGTGTCTGAGGCACGGCTCCCACCTTGGCTCCAAAGTGGACATCTAAAGGGTTGCTGGGCCAACTGAAGGCTGTGGGCATGAGGCTGCAGGCAGGCAGGGGACAGTGTGGGGAGGCCCTTGGAGCCCTGTGGTGGCCCCTTCTCAGACGTGCAATGCCCGCCCACCCCCCTGCATGCCTCCATCCCCTCCCTCTGTGGGAGGAAGGCTGCCCACAGGGCATGAGAGGGCTTTGCACGTTATGTGTCCTCCCTGCCTCCAATCTCCCAGCCTCTGCCCACTGACTCCAGCACCAAAGTCCTAGAACACAGCCTCAATGCATCACTCCCCTCCCAAAATCCTGCTGTCGACATGAAGTCCGATCCCCTTGCCAAGTGGCCTCTGCCAGCCTTTATAGCCTCCTTGCCTTACCATGTCCCCAACGTTCTAACCACACCAAGCTGTGTGTCCCCACCCCGGAGTGGGACAGGGCACAGCTCAGAAGGTCCACTCAGTGACTGGTTATGGGGCTGAAACACACGTGTCCACATACAGCCCCACGTTCACATCTATACACGTATATGCAGATGTAGATACACTCCTTTAGGCAGACATAAGTCCACCCCCCAATCGCACATAACCCATTGCCGTCCAGCGTATTCCGACTCATAGCAACCCTGTAGGACAGTAGAACTGCCCCACATGCTTTCCAAGGCTGTAATCCTTATGGAAGCAGACTGCCACATCTTTCTCCTGAGAAGCGGCTGGTGGGTACCAACCGCTGACCTTTCAGTTAGCCATGGAGGGCTTAATCACTGTGCTACCAGGGCTCCTTCTAATTGCACATGGGACTGGCAAATCCGCTTTATGGATCCCTAGAGAGGCCAAGCGTGTTTCTGTCCCCAACCCCAGCCCTGGATGGGGAGCGGGGAGGCAGTAGTAGATCTCATGGATCTGGCTGAGCCCCTGCTGAGCCCCAGGGTCTCTGAGCCCCAGAAGGTGGGTACACGATGGTCAAGCAGGCCCCAGCTAGGCTCTCATCCTGCAGCCCCAGACAAGCCACCTTCCCTCTTTCTCCAACAATAAAACAAAGGGGTTTGGGTTAGCTTACAGCTCTCAGCTCATGCCAAATGCGGAGAATGAAGGGGTGGTGAGCTTGCATCAGTCAGGGGAGCTTCCAGGAGGTGGGGCTGGAGGTGCAATTGGAATTGGCTCATTCAGTTGTCCTCCCATGTGCGGTAGTACAGGAAGCACGGCACTGATCTGGCCAAGCCCTGGCCCTCGGGGAGTGACCTTCTAGCACACGACAGGGTGTGGGTCAGCTAAACCAGGATGGGGAGGGGGTTTCATGCTGGAGGATTGTGTCCAGGTAAGCCGGTGTCTGGAAAGGGGTCAATCCAGCCTAAGTTCCTCCCAGCGGCCCCACTGGGAGCCCTGGAGAGGCCGCTCACCCCGAGCCCCAGGTTTTCCTGTCCCCAGGTGGGAGCGGGGAAGATGCACCTCTGCTCTGCAGGCAGAGGCCAAGGAGGCGTTTTGTTCCCTGTCCAGCTGCTGCTGAGGACACTCCGTCAGTGCCAATCCCAAGGGTGGGCACCCTCCACAGCGAAAGCTGCCTGCTGGACCAAGGAAAGCTCCAAGGGTGGGGATGAGGTGGGCGCACGGGCACCAGGAGCCTGAGCCAGGAGAGACCGAGGCCCCAGGGAGGGAAGCATGTTAATTACCCACAACTGTCACTTACAGGGCCAGCGGTGAGTCCTGCTGAACGCTCACCGCGCAGGAGTCATCTCATTTTATCATCTCGATTACGGTCAAATCCATCCTTTCTCACGTCAGGGCTGCTGACTAAGGGAATCTGGATCTTAAGTCAGGCCACAAATGATCTGGCCCACAAGCCCATTCTAGCCCCTGACCTCCCAGCCCCCACAAACAGGCACAGGGAAGGGGCCAAGAGGGAGCGGGGGGAGCTTCCAGCGAGACCCCACCCACCTCCAAAGCCCTCAGGGAAGCCCAGGACCTGGCCTCTAGAGAACAGAGGACACACACACCTTGGCGGGCTTACGGGCAGCCCCTTGCGTGAGGCAGCACATCCCTACGCTGAGCACCCACACGTGCATACGTGCAGGGGCGCCCCCCCCCAGCACACGACACCTGCACCCAGGTGCCACACACGCACGCTGGGGACGTGGTGACTGGCCCTGGGCCGCAGCCTCTGCTCTTCTCGGGACTTGGCACCCAGTGCTGACACCCACACTTCCAAGAACAAGGATTGACGCAGGGATGGGGCATATCAAGAGGCTGCCAGAGGAGCACAGGGCACAGTGGGGACAATATCCCGACTGCGACCCTGGCCAGCAGAAACCCTACGCCAGGACAGAAGGAAGTGGTGCCCTGAATCACAAATACAAATTCCCCCCTTCCTTAAGCCTCCCCGGACCCGGGAGCCCAGCTCCCTCCTTATCCCCAGCGTGCCTTGTAAGCCATGTCCCCAGGTCACACACCACCTTCAAGCTAGGCTGTCCAGAGCCAAGTGGGGAAGAGAGGCTATTCCCAGGGGCAGTGCAGGCTGGTGCTGACCCAGAGCCTCTCAGTGCCCTCAGGGAGGCGGGGAGGCTGGGGCAGACTAGGGGCAAGCAGGAGCAGCCCAAGCCTCGCTGTTCTCTATGGCTTTTTATTCCTATGTGATTCTACTGCTCACTCATATAGGGATTGGAGCCGTGGCGCACGGCGGGGGCGGCCAGCAGAGGACTCTGATACTGAGCTAGGGGTCCAAGGGGAGCCAGGACAGTGCCCCCTCCTCTCCAACCCAGGCCGCTAGCCAGGCCAAGGAAGCCATCCCCGGCTGCTCTCCCCCACTCCTCTTCTCCCCAGCCAGCTGCACCCCATCACTGCTCTGACCCCACCATCCCAGCCCTGCTAAGTGGGCACCAGGGCCGACCATCCCTCGGGGGAGCAGCTGAAGGAACTGGGGATGTTCAGCCTGAAAGAAGGGCTGGCACGAGGAAATGAGGCTGTGTCCTGTGGCTGGGAAGAGCCCCTGCACAAAGAGGGCTGGGAGGCAGGGCAGACTTCAGCTCAGCCAAAGGTGCCGTCTGCGGCGAAGTGCTGTCACTTCCTTGGTGGCAGGTAGCAACATCACCCAGCAAAGCCTTCAAACAGAGGTCGGAGAGACTGTGGCGGGGATGCCACAGGGGAGAGTTAGGGCTCGGTGGGTGGCCAGTCCCTCACGGACCCCAGGGGCTGCAGTCCTTAGGCCTGTCCTCCTGGGGTCTCTGTTCTTCAGCACTGAGGATGTCGGGAGCCTGGCTCAACCCACACAGACACAGAAAGGCACAGGCCCACGTCGACACGGAGGAGCCCTGAGCACGCCCAGCAGGCAGGGGCATAGGGCATCCTGTCAGGTCCTGGCACGGTGGCTGCAGCCCCACCCCATTGCCCCTCCCCAGGACCCCTGGCCCGTCAGCTCTGAGGGAGACACGAGGAGAATCCACAGTATGGGCCTTTCAGTCTCACAGCCTTTCCTGCTTCATGCCACAGAAAAGCCAGGCTGAGGGGGCTCAGCACAGCACAACGGCCGAGGGCTCACCCTGGTCCTCAGAGTACCTGCTGCCATGGCAGACAGCAGGGGTAGAGGGGAGCCCAACCTGCCGGGGAGCAGAGAGGCCCTGGGTGGAGGCGTGAGGGCCAACAAAGCAGCCAGGGCCAAGGTGAGCAGGGGCCTTCGCCTGGTGAGGCCCTGGGGACCAACCCTGGTCTTCCCAGGATGGTGCCCTTGCAGGCCTCCTCCGGACTCCCGAAGCATGACCCACGCCATCACCGGGGCCGCAAGAACAGGAGGTGGGCATCCATGACATTGGTGCCAGTCAGCCCTGTGAACAGCAGGTGTGCCCCACCGTGGAGGTGGCAGAAGAAGGTATGTGAGTCATTGTGGGCTAGGAAGGTAGCCACATCCAGTCCCTCGGCGGCAGCCTGGCTGGCAAGGTCAGACGTGACCCAGGCCCCGGCAGCCTCTGTGGGTCCATCCTGCCCATCAGTGCCACCACTCAAAAACAGCACATCAATAGGCCCCAGTGGCTGCCGTCCTAGCTCTGCTCCGACACGCAGGGCCAGCTCCTGGTTCCGGCCACCCTTGCCTGAGCCCTGCAGCTGCACCGTGGGCTCACCACCAGCCAGCAGGCAGACAGGACCCTGAGCCCCCGCCAGGGCCTCCAGAGCCTCCTCCAGCTGCAGGTCTGGGAGCTGGAGTTCAGCCGCCAGCCTGTGCAGTTCTGCATCCTCCTCCCCAGAAGCCCCAGCCCCAGGCAAGGTGAGGCGGGCTCCAGCCACTCGGGCCAGCAGCCCGTAGAACTGGGCCACACTTTTCACATCACCCTGCACGGCTGCGCTCAACACCACAGCCCGGTAGCCCAGCACCTCGGCCTGCCGCTGGGCCTCGGCCAGCGCCAGCATGTTGGAGCCAATGACCACGTTGAGGACATGACCACAAGCGCGTGGCCCGTGGGGGTCAGAGTCGGCCCGAGCCAGCACGGTCTTCACGGAGCGTGGCAGGGCAGCTCGGAGATTGTAGCGGTTGAGGATGTGCAGGCAATCTTGCACACTGTGGGTGCTGGCTACCGTGGGGCCACTGGCAATCATCTCCACGGGGTCTCCCACCACATCGGACAGGATCAGGCTCACCACCTGGGCAAGGGTCACAGGGGTCATGGCTCAGTCCCACCTCCTCTTTGCTCCAGAGCCCAAAAAGACAAACTGTTCCCTGTGTATCCCCACACCCTCATGCCACCTGCTTCCCCGCCCATTTCTAAGCCCTCTCAGGTGGGTTTGAAGACACCTGGCCGTGTGGACTCCTCCTCACCATGTCTGGGGCCCCTCCCATGACTCTGCCCACCCAGCCCCAGACTCCTGCACTGACCCCTGCCAATCTGCAGCTGTTCTAGGCTGTCATCTCCCTGGTACTTGTGGACTGGACACCATAGGCCCGGGGGCCACCTGGGGAAAGAGGGACTCACAAACCTGGGCAGGGTAGGCAGCCTGAGCCAGCCCTCCACCCTTGAGCTGGGACAGGGCCTTCCGGATGGTGTTCAGCTCCTGGATGGTGGCTCCACGGGCAGCCAATAGCTTGGTGAGCATCTGCTTCTCCTCTAGTGTGACTGGTGGAATGGGGGCCGGCAGCAGGGCTGAGCCCCCGCCTGCAGGGATAGTGAGGGCTTCAGGGCTGTGGGAAAGGGAACGGAAACAGCCTCGCGGGCAAAGGGACATGGCGACCTGGGGACCCAGCAAGCAAGCCAGAAGCAAATGAGGTCGAAGTCAGTGGTGAACAGGCCCACGCTGAGGAAGGGAGTGCTCGTAAGGTGGGCTCCGGGCGCCCCCGTGTGGGAATGCACGGCAAGTGCACATGGTCACCACCCCCCTCGGCACGTGAGGTTGTCTCCTGCCTTGGGGTGCCCCAGGTTCAAGCAGGCATTGGGAGAACTATTCCCTAAGAGCTCTGGAGCAGGGTAGAGCAGGAGGAGACGGCAGAGGACCAAGGAGAGGGCTCTATGGTGACTGGAGACCTGGGTTCTAGCTCCAGGTGACATCAGCGCAGACAAGAGCACCAGCCACAGCATCTCCCGAGGGCTCTGCTGCTGCACCAGGCCGAGATGAGGGGTCCCCATGCACCCTCTCACCGCCACTCACTTTAGGGAGGACCTCAGGGAAGGCCAGATGACTGGCCCAGAGCCACCCAGGAGTCAGCCACCCAGCTCCTCACTGCTTCCCTTGCTCCCACACTTTGCCCTGTGACCCCGGGGACTCAAACCACACGGTCCCTCGCAGACCTGATCCCTGAAGCCCCCTTGGCAAATCTGGCACCCCCACCTGAGATAAGCACCAGCAGCAGTTCGTCAGCCTTGAGCCCCTCGGCCAGCTGCCGGATGGCCAGCGCAGCCCTGAGCGCGTCACGGTCCGGCAGGTTGTCCTCGGCACCCTCGAATACCTGCACGCGGCTGTGAGGCTTCAGCAGCATCTCCCTGAGGAGGGGGAGAACACAGAGCAAAGGAGGGGGTAGGGAGAGACCGGGAGGCTTTTAGCTCCTCTCCTCCCTCCCACCTGACCGCCCAGCTGCACAGGTGAGGCAACATGCACCAGGATGCCCACCGACACCCATCCTGGAGCCGCGGCAGGCCCAGGCAAAAAGGGAACCCGGCAAGGGAGGGAGGTCCTGATCCAGCCTGAGTCTGGGTCCAGGTTCCCTCCAAACGGATAGTGGGGAGCAGCCCCCCACAACTCCTTACTGCTTGCCGGCATGCTCCATGGCAGCTCGGATCCCCTTGGGTACGCTGATCACGCCCTGCACGAGATGCTGGCCCAGAAGCTCCTCAGCGGCAGCCGCCATGCCCAGCACAGCCTTGCCGAAGCCCACCAGGTAGAGGTTGCGCCGCAGCTGAAAGCTCCGGTCCCGCACCTTCAGCTGCTTGCCGCTGGGGTCCAAGGTCAGGACCCGGTGCAGCATGGGGCCTGGGAGCACGGCACTCACAGCGCTCTCAAACAGTTGCTGCGCCTGCTCCGGCAGGGCCATACCGCTGGCCAGCCGGGCCACTGGGCCCCACCAGGGGAGCGGGCGCAAGGGGGCTCGGGCCAGACGGGGCAAGACCTGCAGGGCTGCAGCCATGCCCCACTGCTCTCAGCACCACCTGGCACCCATGGCTGCCTAGGGGGAAGAAAAGACCAGTGAGGGCCGCTGCAAGGCCAGAGACAGGAGGCTCCCCACAGCCAACTGCTGAAGGCTCAAGGTCGGCAGACCCCACGGCTGCTGCTGCAGGAATGGGCCACCTGCCAGCCCAAGACGACCTCCTGAGGCCCACATCTGCCTGATCTCTCTCCAGTCCTCGGAGCCCAGCCCTGCTTCCCAGCCATGTCCTCCTCTTCTGCAGACCACACGCTCCCCTCTGGACACTCTGCCCAAGTCCAAAGGTCCTGTTACCTGAGCCCTCCTCCTGGGTCACCCCTGTGGCTGAGTTAATCATCCACAGATTCCTAGCAGTGGGCTCCTGCCCTGCCCCTTTCCCACCCCCGCACTTCTGAGCCCTCACTCAGCAGCAACGCCCCTTTCTGGCACCTGCTGCCAGAAGGCTGTTGTTGTCCCATCAACTGACCCTGAGCCCACTGACCTCTAGCCTGCTGCAGTTCATTAGCTCAGGGGACTGGGCTGGGGTCTCTGTGGGGAGGCTGCAGGCTCGCCAGCGCACTGCCAGGCCAGGCCCAAAGCACATCCTCAGAGTGCGCAGCCCGAGGAACCCCAGCACTCAGGGCCAGTCAAGCAAGAGTTCAGGATCCAATCAAGAGTGACAGCAAAGTCTGGCTCAGGGTGGAACCTTACGGAAGTCCCAAGGCACCGCATGAAGCCATGCTGTGGGTCCTTATCTGCAGGACAGGGAAGGACGCCCTTTCACCCACATAGCTGACCAGACCCACTCCTGGCAAGAACACCCCCTTTGGCTCTGAAATAACAAATCCTGGGTCACACCCACCACTGAGGTAAGAGCCCAGTGGCTGGAGCTGGCAAAGGCCAGGCTCCCACAGTTGAGTCTGAATAGCCATTTTCCCCACTGGGCAGGGTAAAAAGCTAAAGAAGCCCTAAGGGGAAGGTCAGGAGGCTGCAAAAGGGTTTAGAGACAATAAATCCCCAAAGAGCTCGTCTGTATGAAGACATATACTTTAATAAATGCTCCCCATAAATCCTGCATACTGACTGCGTCAGCAAGTGCGGATCGAGCAGGGGAAGGAGGCTGGGACCAGGATTCCAGCTCTACCACACCTTTCCCGAGTGGCTGAGCCTCGTCTGCAAAATGAGAAGTAGGATGAGATGAGGACTAACGTTAAGATTAAGGGAGTGTTAAAGGAGTCTTACTATCTAGCAACACTTGGTTTTGAGGGAGTGGGCAAATTTCATACCTATTTCTCAGATGGCAAAGGCCTAGAGGACCCCAGCCTCGCTACTGGATACCAGAGCCCACGGCAGGGAGGGTGCTAGGACTGCCACATAAAACACAGAACTCCCAGTTAAATGTGAATTTCAAATAATTGAGTTAATTTTTTACAATTAAAAAAGTAATTTTTTAGTGCAAGCTTTTAAGTTGGTCCCTGGGTGGCACAGTTTGCGCTTGACTACTAACCCAAAGGTTGGCAGTTCAAATCCACCCAGTGGTGCCATGGAATAAAGGCCTGGCAATCTGTTTCCTTAAAAATTACAGGAAAGCCCTATGGAGCAGTTCTACTCTGTAAACGCATGGAGTCGCCATGAGTCAGAATAGACTCCACAGCAGTGGGCTTGGTTTTTTTTGACATCCCACGCAATAGCTGGGAAATAGTTACACTAAAAAATTATTCGCTGTTCATGTGAAATTCAAATTTAACTGGACGTTCTGTATTTTTATTTGCTAAATTTGTCGATCCTAAGCACAACACGGTTCTCCTGAACTCCGGGACGCTCCAACACCAAACTCCGAAACATCGAGAAGATCCGCTTGGCCTCTCCGCCGCTAAGTGGGGCGGGCCGGCCCGCAACTGCCCACATCTGGCCCCCGGAAGTGACGTCACGCTCCAGCCGGGAGCGCGGGCCTTCGGGAGAAATGGCTGTTGGGAACGCTCGGTGATGACCCGAAGGATAAGGGCCCACTGCAACCCCGACCAGGCGTCGCCCTGCCGTGGGCTCGCTTCCGGGGGCCACGGGAGCCCTCGCGGCACAGACTCACCGCCCCACGGCTCCAGGCCGCGGCTTCTAGCGCTGGAACCGGAAGTACTCGTTGGCAGACGGAGCGGAACCCGGAAGTGAGGGGTGGGGAAGGCGGGTTGGGCGGTGCCAGTGCGCGCTCGGGTGGAAGAGGGCGCTGGGGAAGTCAAACAGGGTTCGAGGGTCGTGTGCGTGGGTCGCCTGCCGCGCTGGGTCCTGACGAAGCAGACTCAGGAGCGAGAATTGGGGCATCTCGGCCCCTGACCCGCCGTGAGACCTGCATGGTGTCACCTTCAGGCCTCGGTTTCTTCATCTCGGTTGTTGGGCTCTGTTGGGTCGTTTTAATAGCGACCCCATGTGACAGAGTAGAATTGCCCCACGGGGTTTTCTAGGCTGTAATCTTTATGGGAGCAGATTGCCAGGTCTTTCGCCCACGGAGCTGCTGGGTGGGTTCAAACCGCCAACCTTTTGGTTAGCAGCCCAGTGCTTAACCGTTAAGCCACCAGGGCTCCTTTCTTCATCTCTGCAATGGGAGTTATAATCCCCACCTCACCAGATTGCTATGATCTGTCCCCTCCTTTAGCCTGTGCGATCCCATCAGTCAGCAAATACATCCTGAGCTCGTGTTAGGCAGTGCGCTGAGCAAACGGACTGAGGATCACACCCCTTCTTGCCAAATCATTGCCGTCCCTCTCCACCGTTGTAACCCTACAACTCATTGATCCCCCGCACAATGGGCCATCACATACAGCTCTGGCTCGGCAAGAGAGTTCTGTTCCTTGATCCTCGAAACTACCGCAAGCTGTGCGAAGACGAATGACCTTGGGCCTCCCTAGCTGTCCCTGCCGTGCCCCGTGTCCTCCCTTAGCCGGGCTTTATACTTTCCCATATTCGAAAGACAAGTCCCGACCAGACTGCAAAAACTCAGAAGAGTACACCGTTTTTTCTAATGTTTTCTTGGAGAGATGGAGGAGGAGGGAGTTACACAACAGACTTCCTAAAAATCTCCTTGACACATCTTTCTCGCCTTCCCGCTTCTGTCGGCAGCTGCCGCATCGCTCCATAGGTCTCCAAACCAAACCCTTGTCATGGACTTGCTCTCCTTTCACCTTGCCTCCTCGCCGCTCTCCCTGAGTTTTTCTTTATCAATCTCTCCCAAATGCCTTCCTACCTCATCAGCAAAACAAAGGCACCTTCAGGAGGATCTACCAGCGTTTTTAGAGATGGCGGAGATTATAATTACTTGAAATTTCATGGTTTTTCCTTGCTTATAACAAGCTGTCTTCATCCATCCATTTGTTTATTCGTCCATCATTCAAAAGACATTTCCTGGGTCGCTTCTATGTAGCCCAAATGCAGTAGATGCTGTGATGACTAAGAAGTGGTACTTTTAGTTGGGAAACTTACTCTGCTTTTGTGATTACGTAGCCACACTGCTGGTGGGAGTGTTAAGTGTGAGCACCACTCTCATTATTTAGTGCCAGAAACGTTCATAAACAAATACCATTTACTGTGCCCGTGCTATTCTATCCGACTATAAACAGGAAACTAAATTGTACCCATTTTTTATTCTGCCACCCCCACCCCCACAGCTACTCACAAGATGCCTTTAACAACAGCAAGATTTAAATGCCCACTGGACTGTGAGCTCCTGGAAGGGGGTGAATTGGTCTAGTTCGTGTTTGTATTTCTATTGCCTTGCATAGAAGCAGACGAAAATAGAACCTGGATTTTTTTTTTTTTTTTTTTTAATTAACAGGAGCGCAGTGAAGTGCTCAGCTGAAAAGTACTGCGACCCTGCTGCTAGGTGGAAAGGATTTCACAAAAGGAAAAGAGATGGGGGTAGGTGGAAATAGAAGGCTTCATGAAACAGCGGAGTTTAGATCTGAGGAAAAATTTGGCTTATCAGAATGCTTACACGTATCTTGATAGTAGACATGATACCTTCTGGGGATTTTATTTTAAAATAAGTATTGAAATGCTCAGGTTTGTCATGCATAAACTCGTTTATGACATAGCACACAGGTAAGACCCCAAGACACTAATTTGTTGTTGTTAGGTGCCGTGAAGTCTGTTCCAACTCATAGCAACCCCACGTACAACAGAATGAAATACTGCCCAGTCCTGCCCCATGCTCATAATCCTTATGCTTGAGCCCATTGTTGCAACCACTGTGTCAGTCCATCTTGTTGAGGGTCTTCCTCTCTTTTGCTGACCATCTACTTTACCAAGCATGATGTCCTTGTCCAGGGACTGATCCCTCCTGATAACATGTCCTAAGTATGTGAGACAAAGTCTCACCATGCTCGCTACTAAGGAGCATTCCGGCTGTACTTCTTCCGAGACAGATTTGTTCGTTCTTCTGGCTGTACATGGCATATTTGATATTCTTCCCCAACACCATAATTCAAAGGTATCAATTCTTCCTCAGTCTTCCTTATTCATTGTTCAGCTTTTCCCATGCATATGCGGCGATTGAAAATATCATTGCTTGGGTCAGGCACACCTTAGTCCTCAAAGTGACAACTTTGCTTTTTAACACTTTAAGGAGATTTTTTCGCAGCAGATTTGCCCAGTGCACTATGTCCTTTGATTTCTTGACTGCTGCTTCCATGGGCATTGATTGCGGATCCAAGTAAATGAAATCCTTGACAACTTCGATATTTTCTGCATTTATCATGATGTTGCTTATTGTTCCAATTGTGAGGATTTTTGTTTTCTTTATGTTGAGGTGTAGTCTGTACTGAAGGCTGTCGTCTTTGATCTTCATCAGTAAGTCCTCTTCGCTTTCAGCAAGCAAGATTGTGTCATCTGCATGTCGCAGGTTGTTAAAAAATCTTCCAATCCTGATACCAAGTTCTTCTTCATATAGTCTAGCCTCTTGGCTTATTTGCTCAGCATACAGATTGAATAAGGATGGTGAAAGGATACAACCCTGACGCATACCTTTTCTGATTTTAAACCACACAGTATCCCCTTATTCTATTTGAAAGACTGCCTCTCTGTCCCTGTACAGGTTCTGCATGAGCACAGTTAAGTAAGTGTTCTGGAATTCCCATTCTTCACAATGTTATCCATAATTTGTTGTGATCCACACAGTTGAATGCCTTTGCATAGTCAATAAAACACAGGTAAACATCTTTCTGGTAATCTCTGCTTTCAGCCAAGATCCATCTGACATCATTCCACATCCTCCTCTGAACCTGGCTTGAATTTCTGGCAATTCTCATTCAATGTCCTGCTACAACTGCTTTCAAATTATCTTCAGCAAAATTTTACTTGTGTGTGATACTAACGATATTGTTCAATAAGTTGTGCATTCTGTTGGATCACCTTTCTTTGGAATGGTCACAAATATGGATCTCTTCTAGTGAGTTGGGCAGGTAGCTATCTTCCAAATTTCTTGGCACAGATGAGTGAGCACCTCCAGCGCTGCATCAATTTGTTGAAACATCTCAATTGGTATTCCATCAATTCCTGGAGCCTTATTTTTCACCAAAGCAGCTTGGAGTTCTTCCTTCAATACCATTGGTTCTTGATCATATGCTACCTTCTGAAATGGTTGAACATCGACTACTTCTTTTTGGTACAATGACTGTGAATTCCTACCATCCTCTTTCGATGCTTCCTGCGTTCAATATTTTGTCCATAGAGTTCTTCAGTATTGCAACTTGAGGCTTGAATTTTTTCTTCAATTCTTTCAGCTTGAGAAATGCCAAGCATGTTCTTCCCTTTTGCTTTTCTAACTCCAAGTCTTTGCACATTTCATTATAATGCTTTACTTGGTCTTCTTGAGCTGCCCTTTGAAATCTTCCATTCAGCTCTTTTACTTGATTATTTCTTCCATTCGCTTTGGCTACTCTGCACTCAAGAGTAAGTTTCAGAGTCTCTTCTGACATCCATTTTGTGTTTTTTCTTTCTTTCGTGTCTTTTTAACGGCCTTTTGCTTTCTTCATGTATGATGTCGTCTCACAACTCGTCTGGTCTTTGGTCATTAGTGTTCAATGCATAAAATCTATCCTTGAGATGGTCTCTAAATTCAGGTGGTATATACACAAGGTTGTACTTTGGCTCTGGTGAACTTGTTTTAATTTTCTTCAGCTTCAACTTGAAATGGCATATAAGCAATTGGTAGTCTGTTCCAAAGTCAGCCCCTGGCCTTGTTCTGACTGATGATATGAGCTTCTCCATCGTCTCTTTGCACAGATGTGGTTGGTTTGATTCCTGTGTGTTCCATCCAGCAAGGTCCATGCATATAGTTGCCGTGTATGTTGTTGAAAAAAGGTATTTGCAATGAATAAGTTGTTGGTCTTGCAAAATTCTATCATGTGATCTCTGGCATCGTTTCCATCACCAAGGCTGTATATTCCAGTTACTGATTCTTCTTCTGGAGCCTTAGTGGCACAGTGGTTGAGAGCTAAGGCGAGCTACACCTGCTAACCAAAAAGTCGGCAGTTCGAATCCACCAGCCACTCCTTGGAAACCCTCTGGGGCGGTTCTACTCTGTCCTATAGGGTCACTGTGAGTCAGAATCGACTCCATGGCAATAGGTTTTGGATCTTTCTTCTTTGTTTCTAACTTTTGCATTCCAATCACAAGTAATTATCAACCTATCTTGACTGCATGTTTGATCAATTTTGGACTGCAGACATTGGTAAAAATCTTCAATTTCTTCACCTTTGGCATTAGTGGTTGGTATAGTCGTATTAACTGGTCTTCCTTGTAGATGTATGGTTATTATCCTATCACTGACAGCATTATACTTCAGGATAGATCTTGAAATGTTCTTTTTGACGATGAATGCGATACCATTCTTCTTCAATTTGTCATTCCCGGCATAGCAGACCATATGATTGTCCAATTCAAAATGGCCAATACCAGTCTATTTCAGTTCACTAATGCCTAGGATGGGGCCTTGGTGACACAGTGGTTAAGAGATTGGCTGCTAACCAAAAGGTCAGCAGTTCGAATCCACCAGCCACTCCTTGGAAATCCTATGGGGCAGTTCTACTCTGTCCTATAGGGTCGCTATGAATTGGTATCGATGGGTTTTTTAATGCCTAGGATATCAATCATTCATTGAGACATTCATTTAGACCTGGAGAATCGGGTAGGGTAAAGTTAGTCCAATGATTAAAGTCTGAGTCTTCAGCCTTCAGCGGTTTAAGAGTAGTCTCGGAAGGAAGTCTTGACCAGTGGCTCCTCCTCAAGCAAGGTCCCTCACATAGCTAGGGTCCAAGGTTGGTGTCAGGAAAGTCTTCGGAAGAGCCTCCGGCAATCTTTCTTCAGACAGGGTCAGAGACTTGATTGGTAGAGTCTTTCAGCCTCTACCTTGTTCTCTTTGGAAGAGCAAATGCCCAGGGGCTTTTATGTGGTTTAGCCTAAGGATCTTATGAGGGAAGGAAGCACTGCCCAGCTCACACTGCATCAGGGTAACTCATGTCATAGGTTCATAATCAGGGATCTACCTTCTGGGTGTCTTAGATAAGCTAAGGGCTATGCCACACCACATCATAGGAAGGTAGTTGTCTACAGCAAGGGTGTTAGTTGCTGTTGAGTTGATTTTGACTCATGGCAACCCCATGTGTGCAGAGTAGAACTGCTCCATGACGTTTTCAACCTCTGGGTGGGTTCAAACTGCCAACCTTTCCGCTAGGAGTCCAGTGCTTAACCACTTGTGACACTCAGGGACTCCTGCATCAAGGTTATTGCTGGTAAGATTAGAAATTGTTTATGCCAGAGAAGTTGTTTGTCAGTTTTAGGTTGTTTGCAACTTAGCTTAAACGTTCAAGTTACACATTCCATGTTTCACACATATGTGATTTGCGATAACTGCATTGTAAGAATACATCACACATGCATATATGTCTATAGTCTGTTTAGAGTGCAGTTTGGCAATAGGTATCAATATTAAAAATGGGACAGAAAATTTCACTCCAAGGGAATAATTGGGCACGTGGACAAAGATGGACATCAAGAGATATTCAGCCCAGGGATTTTATAAAAGTTTAAAGCTATCTACATATCCATTGATAAGAGAATTTATACAAATATAGTACTGTTAAACAGACATTAACAATAACATTAATCCTAATATTATGCATGCAAATTGTGTTACTTTTTGAGATGCTATTTTATGACTAAAACAAAAAAATGTTAAAAAAAGCCGTTTAAATAGACATCATAAGTGCTTAATTCCTGGCCCTTGTACTTGTAGATATGATCCTGTTTGGAAAGAGGGTTTTTCTTTTGTTTTGTTAATGCGGTCATACCAGAGTAGGGTGGATCCTAAACCTAATCACTTCTGAGTTATAAAAAGACCAGAATAGACAGAGACAAAACACACTGGGGGTGGGGGGAGGACTATATATGCCCTGTGAGGACCGTCTACAAGCCAAGGAATGCCTGGGGCTACCAACAAGGAAGGAATTAACTGGGCTGAGACCCTGATTTAGACTTTTAGCCCCCAGGGCTGTACGAAAATAAATTTCTGTTCCATTTTTTTTCCTCCTTTTGTCTTTTTATATAAGTGAGGTCATAACAATATTTGTCCTTTTGCGATTAACTTATTTCATTCAGCATAATGTCTTCAAGCTCCATCCATATGTGTAAGCATGTGTAAAGACTTCGTTTCTCCTACCAGCTGAGTAGTATTCCATTGTATTGCTGTGGAGCTTAATCATGGAAGCTGCTTGCAGTAAAAGCAATGAGTTTTATTGAGGGGAAAAAAACAAACAAACAAAAACAATTCACGAATTGGGGAATGCAGGGTCTAGAAGCTCTCAACACAGTGTTCCACAGGGCAAAGAATACAAGGGGTTTTTAATTCAGTAGAAGAAACAAGTCTATGTGGTTACAATCATGGCAGCTTGGATTTACATATAACTTTAAGAATAATAGCAGGTTAAACTTCTACAAGGTTAGCTGATAGATTTCCTGGAGTTAATCTAGTAAGAAAGTTTCTGCTTCATATACATTCTTCACGCTGCACAAACATTATCTCAAAACCCTCTGGAAAAACATTCCCTGACAAGCATTTCTTCACAAACCGTATTTTCTGCCCCCTCCATTGTTTGCTGAGAGGGGTTAAATTTCCATTGTTTGTTGAAGTTTCCCCATTCTTCTCTAAAGGTTACTCCTCTAGCAAAGCACAGTGGAAACTTACAGAACTGACAGGCTGCAGTCTTATGCTAGAAATCAAAACGGAGTCTGATTTTGGATAAGACCATAGCTCTTTGCTATTAATCAGGTGCCTCAATTATTCATTTTGAGTGCTCTTTTTCAGTATGTACGTACCACATTTTGTTTATCCAGTCATCTGTTCGTGGGCATTTAGGTTGTTTCCACTTTTTGGCTACTGTGAATAGTGCTGTAATGAACATTGGTGTATAAGTCTCTGTTTGAGTCTCCACTTTCAAGTCTCTAGTTTTTTTGAGGAATCGCCACACTTTTCCACGATGGCCGTACCACTTTGCATTCCCACTAGCAATGGAAAAGGGTTCCAATTTCCCCACATCCTTGCCAACATTTGTTTTTTGTTTGTTCGTTTGTTTTGTATCCTACTGGTATCTCACTGTGGTTTTGATTTGTATCTCTCTGATATCTAATGACATTGAGCATCTTTTCATGTGTTTGGTGGCCATTTGAATGTCCTCTTTGGTGAAATGTCTATTCAACTCCTTTGCCCAGTTTATGATTTGGTTATTTGTCTTTTTGTTGTTAAGTTGTCAAAGTTTTATATATATTTTGGTTATTAGAGTCTTATCAGATACATGGTTTCCAAAGATATTCTCCCAGTTGGTAGCTTAACTTTTCCCTTTTTGATAAAGTCTTTTGATGAACAAAAGTTTTTAATTTTTATGAGGTCCCATTTATTTATTTTGTCGTTTGCTGTTTGTGCTTTTGTTATGTTAGGTAATCTACTGCTGAAATCAGCCTGACGGTGTTGCCCCTGCATTTTCTTCTAAAAATTTTATGGTTTTAGTTTGCACATTTAGGTCTTCCATTCATTTTTAATTTGTTTTTGTGTATGGTGTGAGGCATGAATCCTGTTTCATTTTTCTGCGTGTGGAAATCCAATTTTCCCAGCACCATTTATTGCAGAGACTCTTCTTTCCCCAAGGGTGCTAAGAATGGACTTAGCACCCTTGTCAAAAGTCAGTTTACCATAGATATGTAGGTTTATTTCTGGACTCTCAATTCTATTCCATTGGTCTGTGTGTCTACTATTATACCAGTAACAGGCTATTTGATTACTGTAACTGTAAAATATGTTTTAAAATCGGGAAGTGTGAGTCCTCCTACTTTATTCTTCTCTTTCAACATTGCTTTAGTTATTCAGGGCCTCTTGCCTTTCCATATAAAGTTGAGGATTGGTTTTTCCATTTTTGTAAAGAAGGCTGTTGGAATTTTGATTGGGATTGCATTGAATCTATAGATTGCTTTAGGTAGTATTGACATCTTAACAATATTAAGTCTCTAATCCATGAACATGGAACATCTTTCCGTTTATTTAAGTCTTCTTTAATCTCTTTCAGCAGGGTTTTATAATTTTCACCATATAAGTCCTTCACATCCCTGGTTAAATTTATTCCTAAATTTTTTATTCTCTTAGATGCTATTGTAAATGAAATTTTATCCCTAATTTCTCTTTCAGATTTCTCATTGCTGGTGTATAGAAACCCAACTGATTTTTGTTTGTTGAACTTGTCCCCTGCAACTTTGCTAAATTCTTCTATTAGTTCTAGAATTTTCTTATGGACTCTTTGGAATTTTCTATATATAGGATCATATCATCTGCAAATAGAGATGATTTTACTTCTTCTTTTCTAATCTGGATACCTTTTATTTCTTTTTCTTGTCTTATTGCTCTGTCTAGGACTTCTAATACAATATTGAATAGAAGTGGTGAGAGCGGACATTCTTGTCTTGTTCCTGATTTCAAGGGGAAAGCTCTCAGTCTTCCTCCATTAAGTATAATGTTGGCTGATGGCTTTTCATATATGCCCTGAATCATACTGAGGAATTTCCCTTCTATTCCAATCTTCTTTAGAGTTTTCATCAAGAGAGGGTGTTGGATTTTATCAAATGCTTTTTCTGTATCCACAGAGATAATCATGTAGTTCTTTTTCTTCGTTCTGTTGATGTGGTGTATTATAAATTTCAGTTCTTTAAAGCCATCTGGAGCCCTGGTGGCACTGTGGTTAAGAGCTACAGCTGCTAACCAAACGGTCAGCAGTTTGAATCCACCAGCTGTTCTTGGAAACCCTTTGGGGCAGTTCTACTCTGCCTATAGGGTCGCTATGAATCAGAATCAACTCGATGGCAGTGGGTAAAGCCCCCTACCTGTGGTATTTGTGTTACAGCAGCACTAGGAGACCAAGACAGTAGAATATAATATCTCCTCATTATCCCAGCAAGCTGAAGGAAAGAAGGCAATGGGTGGGGTGTATTACTCATATATCCTATTGGGGGAGGGTTTACTCAATTTATTCATTCAGCTTAAGTTTTTATTTAAATGTTCTCTTTGATAGCAAAGGAGGAGGTCATTCCTGGAGGATGTTGGGTCAGTGACTCGGGGAATGTGTCAGTAGCGGCACCCATCTTTACTAATAGTGCTGAATCGCAGAAATTCATCATGGATGGAGAACTTGGCCCCTGTAATTCTGAAATCTTCCTTCACCAAGCTCAAAGGGGCATCAGAGTAGTGAATAGTGCAAATTTGGGAGACTAGTGCTCAGTCTTGGGCTTTCCCACCTGGAACTTCCCTGCAAATAAATCCTGCTTCTTGAGGAAGCTGATCACAGATGATGTGGAGCCATCTGAGGTTTCAGATGCCTGAAGAGGTTTGTCTGTGTCGTCCCAAGAGCAGAGCCAATACAGTCATACCCCGAAGCCCCAGCTCCTCTACCGACATTCGTCCTATTGTCCTCCAACATCAAACCATGGGAACAGTGTTGTGGCCAACAGTGCTGTTCACCAAGTAAGTCCAGTTATCCCCCCTTCCATGTGCATTGTAAGATTGTACTTCCTGGCCGCTTTCTGGTTGAATGGGGTCATGTGACTAGTTTTGGCTAATGAATTGTGAGCAGAAGTGATGTGTGCCACTTCTAGGCATTTAATTGCCCATGTGAGACCCTTCTGAGCATTTTTTCCTTTGGACCTGTCAACTGGCAACATTCAAGATGGTGGCTTTTCTGTTAACTCAAGACCCTGAGTGACTCTGATAAGAGACACCCTAACCACAATGAACATGGTTTATCCTTTGACGTTTTTAAGCTACTAAGGTGGGGGGTTTGTGTTACTGCACCGTAACCTAGCCTATCCTGGCTGATACATTCATTTTATCCTCTTGAAACTTCATTTCAAAAGTTTCAGAAATCGAGACCTGCATCTTAGAAGCTGGATCCACTTTCTTGTTGATATCAAATCATCTAGGAAGTATTGGTTCCCATTGACATTCAACTGGGCAGACACACCTGCATGCTTCAGGTCACACATGGTCAATCCCTACACACTACTTCACAAAGTATATAGCAACACTGAAGAGATAAAGAACATTTTGCTCTGTATTCACAAACTCAGGAGAGTCCGGTGTAGTGATTAATACCATGAAGCAGGAGCACAATATGACCTGTCATGATTTGAATTATGTCCCCCAAAAAATGTGTGTATCAATTTGGCTAGGCCATGATTTCTGGTACTGTGTGATTTTCCTGTATGTTGTAAACCTGCCTCTATGATGTTAATGAGGAAGGATGGGTGGCAGTTGTGTTAGTAAGGCAGGACTGGA
>NW_004443937.1:30845830-30896655 GCF_000243295.1 Trichechus manatus latirostris | reverse complement strand
AGCGAAGAGAAGAAGGCCGACAGAGAGAAAAAGCCTTCCCCTGGAGCTGACGCCCTGAATTTGGACTTTTAGCCTACTTGACTGTGAGGAAATAAACTTCTCTTCGTTAAAACCATCCACTTGTGGTATTTCTGTTATGGCAGCACCATCCACTTGTCGTATTTCTGTTATGGCAGCACTAGATGTCTAAGACATGACCCAAAGAGGAAGTCTTAGCATTAGTCTTGGGTTTCTGTGACAGGGAAGATTTTTATTTCCTCAGCCTCCTCTGCCCCTTTTATGGCATCTTAATTGTGACTGGAAGGACCCCTGGTGGCGCAGTGGTTAAAGCAATCGCCTGCTAACCTAAAGATTGGTGGTTCGAAACCACCAGTGGCTGCACGGGAGAAAGATGTGGCAATCTGCTTCTGTAGAGACTTACAGCCTTGGAAACCCTATGGGGTTGCTAAGAGCTGGAATCAACTCAACAGCAGTGGATAATTGTGACTGGACAGAGACAAATGATAGCAAGACCTCAATACCAACAGTCTCTTCAACAAATGGTGCTGGCAAAACAGGATTTCCGCGTGCAGAAAAATGAAACAAGATCCATACCTCACACCATACACAAAAACTAATTCAAAATGGATCAAGGACCTAAATGTTAAATCCAAAACCATAAAGTTCTTGGAAGAAAATATAGGAGCAAAGCTTTGAGACCTAATTTTTTTCAGTGATAATTATCAAACACAACAAGAATGCATGAGCAATAGAAAACAAAATTAGATAGCTGAGACCTCATAAAAGTTGAATAGTTATATTCATCAAAAGACTTTATCAAAAGAGTAAAGTGGCAACCTACAGACTGGGGAAAAATCTTTGGGAATGATATAACTGATAAGGGTCTAATATCTAAAATATATAGAAAACTTCTACAGCTTAACAACAAAAAGACAAATAACCCAGTCAAAAACTGGCCGAAGGACATAAACAGACACTTCACCAAAGAAGATATTCAAATGGCCAACAAACACATGAAAAAATGCTCAATTTCATTAGCCATCAGAGAAATGCAAATCAAAACCACAATGAGATACCATTTCACTCCCACTAGGATGGCTAAGGAGTCTTGGTGGCACAGTGGTTAAGAGCTCGACTGCTAACCAAAAGGTCGACAGTTCAAATCCACCAGCCACTCCTTGGAAACCATATGGGGCAGTTCTACGCTATGAGTCGGAATCGACTTGATGGCAATGGCAGTGGGTTCCATTGCTGGTGGGAATGCAAAATGGTATAGCTGTTATAGAAAACAGTCTGGCAGTTCCTTAAAAAAAAAATAGAGGTAGAGCTGCCGTATGACGCAGCAATTCCACTCCTAGATATATATCCTGGGGATCTAATAGAAGCGACACAAAAAAGCACACATATCTATGTTCATCGCAGCACTATTCACAATAGCAAAAAGATAGAATCAACCCAAGTGCCCATCAACTGATGAATGGATAAGTAAAATATGGTACATATATACAATGGAATACCACTCGGAAATAAAGAAAAATGTTCCCAAAACATCTTGGAACATGGATGAACCTGGATGGTAGGTATTATGTTGCGTGAAATAAGTCAGTCACAAAAGGACAAGTATTGTACGTTCTCACTTTTATGACATGAACAAGTAAATATACAGAAACTAATGTTCATTAGTGGTTACCAGGGATGGGTGGGAGGAGGGGAGAGTCATTCTCTACATAATAGATACTTATTATTTTTGGTGATGTTGGAAAGGTATCAAATGAAGGTGAAGCATATGTAGCTTGATGAAGGTAAACGATGTCACTAAAAAGTATACAAGAAAAAATGACTTGTTGGTAATTGCCATGGTGTATATAATTTTGAAACAACAGCAAAAACAACCAAAAAAAATAGGTGCAGGTATATATGTATGTATGTATATAGGTATATATGTATATAGTTATAGATATATGTGTATATTATAGGTATATGCATATGTATAGGTATATGCATCTATGTGACTATGTACATATATCCATGTATATAATAAAGCACAAATTACGGATACTTCTTAGACATAACCAAACACCTGGCAGGATTGGATTTCTGGGTTTGCAGGATTAGGACCATAGTCTCATGGGACATCTCAGTCAATTGTCATAGTTCATAAAGTTATGTTCTACATCCTAGTTTCATGAGCAGTGTCTGGGGTCTTAAAAGCTTGTGAGTAGCCATCTAAGATACAACTATTGGTGTCTACTCATCTGGCGCAAAAGAGAAAGAACGAAACCAAAAACTCAAGAAACTAGTCTAACGGGAGAAATGGTCTACACAAACCATGGCCTCATCTACCCTGAGACCAGAAGAACTAGATGGCCCAGTTACTACTGACCATTCTAATCAGGGCCACAATAGATGGACCCTGATACAATGGAGGAACAATGTGGAACAGAACCTCAAATTCCTTAAAAAAAAAACAGCTACTGGACTGGTTGAGACTGGAGGACTCCCTGAGATATTCCGCTGAGATATTCTTCAATCCTTGAACTGAAACTAACCCCTGAGTTCACCTTGTAGCTAAATTTTAAGTTGGCTTAAAAAATAATGAATGTCACTCATAAATACTGTGCTCCTTTGAAAAAATCATCTATATGAGACCAAACAGTTAACAATTACTTTAAAATAAAGATGAGACTGTAAGGGGGCAGGGAAACTAGATTAATGGAAATGGAACAACCAGAACGGAAATTATGAGAATGTTCATACATTGTGAAGAACGTAACCAATATCACTGAACAATTTGTGTAGAAATTATTGAATGGGAACCTAAACTGCTGTGTAAACCTTCACCAAAAAGACAATAAAATAGTATTAAAAATAAATAAAAAGATAAAATTTAACTTTAGCTTAAAAAAAAAGAACTCAAGAACTTATTGTTGTTAGGTGCCATCAAGTCGATTTCCACTCATAGCAACCCTGTGTGACAGAGTAGAACTTCCCATAGGGTTTTCTAGGCTGTAATCTTTATGGGAGCAGATCTCCAGGCCTTTCTCCTGGGGAGCTGCTGGGTGAGTTTGAACCACCAACATTTATGTTAGCAGCCAAACACTTAACCTTTGCACCATGATTAGGAGATAATATTGGAGCCATTATTCCCTGCCCTTGAGTATAAAGAATGTGACCCAGCTGGAGCTGGACTCACAAGGACCCACAAGGAGTCACAAGGACATATCAACTGGGCCCTGAGATATATAGACAATAGCTAAAACAATCTTGGAAAACATCTTTT
Organism: Trichechus manatus latirostris; assembly: GCF_000243295.1. Classification (NCBI taxonomy): domain Eukaryota; kingdom Metazoa; phylum Chordata; class Mammalia; order Sirenia; family Trichechidae; genus Trichechus; species Trichechus manatus. Next base: position 30,893,375 of record NW_004443937.1, on the reverse strand, counting down.
AGGGAACCTTTCACATAAACTAATAAAAGAGAGCACAAAAGACCTGCAGACTTACCACTCTTATCTTTTTCTATTAGCGTTTAATGAATACAAGATTGGCCCAATGAAGACCCTCCTAACCGTTATTACTGAAACCTCTACCAATGATTATTAAGAAAGACAGTTCAAAATGTAGAATCATAGAGATTTAGCAGTTTCTAGCCAATCTGTGAAAAGGTGAAGCTTTCAATGGTTTCACCCATGTGTAATGTTAATATATACTGGTGAATCTGTAACATTCCTTGGACTCGGGCAGACATGGCTCTAGCAGCATGCTTATCCGTTTTCCCACTTTTGCTTATTCTCTAATATTCTGTGGACTGGAGCCGACATTAGCTCTGGCAGCATGCTTGTCTATTCCCCACTTTTGCCTCTTTGAACATACGCCAAATAAAACCTTTATTTTTGCTTTACTAAACTTTGTGATTTTTTTACCCTAGAACAGCCATCAGGACTCCTTAAATTAATTTAAAACCAAAAATAAAAATAAACCCAAAACCCACTGCTATTGAGTTGATTCTGACTCATAGCAACCCCATAGGGTTTCCAAGGCTGCAAATCTCTATGGAAGCAGGCTGCCACATCTTTCTCCCGTGGAGCCACCGGTAATTTCGAACCACCAACCTTTCTGTTAGCAGGCTATCGCTTTAACGACTGCATCACCAGGGCTCCTTTAAATAAAAATAGTGAATATGAATGTAATCAATCTTTTCTCCAACAAGGTGAACTTAGTATGGTTAACTTCAACCTGAATAGTATTGTAAATGATTATATTGCATTCATAAAAGAACCTGTGAAAAGTTCTGCTACTTTAGAATCCGCAGTGAAAACAAAGCCAGGACGCTTTTGATTTTTGCAAACCTGAGTTAAATTAGAGGGTGTCAGTCATCAACTCCAAACCAGGGCTGTGAACTCTTTAGTTCGGGTTCAAACCCCTGCTGAGAATTTGCATTTCCACTCCAGATATACTGAATCAGAATCTACAGTTTAACAAGATTCCCCAGCTGATTCTTATGTGTAACTTCCTGGGAACTTACTAGAAGTACAAATTCTCAGCGGGGCACTCGTTAGAAATGCAAATTCTCAGCATGGTTTCAAACCAGAACAAACCGGTTTGAAGCCCAGCTCCAAACTGGAGGCAGCTGCTTCTCAGGGAGGTGCTTCTGGTCTTCGATGTCCACTTGTCCTTGACATCCTAGACCGCGAGGCCCCAGTCTCCACTGTCTGCTAAACCTCCCCTCCCTTCGCATTCAGCTCCTAATGCCTCACAAAGGAGTTTGCACCAGCTACAAGGGCTTCAAAGAACCAACAGGTGGGAAGAGCTCACTTGGGGGAGCTTCCAGGGTCAGCTCTGCACTGAGCTTTCAGTAACCCCCTCCCCTCCCCACCACTGCCTTCAGCTCTGCAGTGCTGGGTGCTTCTCTAGGGCAGGCCCAAAGCAGGGTGCTCTGGGAGACCCAGAGATCTCATGCTATGATGTAGCCGTGCAGGCGGCTCAGTGGGAGGGAGAGGGTCAGGCAGTTGCAGGGGCAGGGTAGAATGGAATGTCTTAAGTAAGGGCTATGAAACACCAGAGAACTGTTTTTCTTAGAAAGAGGGGTGGAGGAGTAGGAACAACTCACCAGGAAGTGGCCCAGCTGTAGTTAGTGAGTAACTGATGAGGACAAGCCACTTAAATGGTATATATTGAATTGTGTTGTTGTATATACACCCTAGAGTTGATTCTGACTCATAGCGACCCTACAGGACAGTAGAACTGCCCCACAGGGTGTCCTAGGCTGTAATCTTTATGGAAGTAGATTGCCAGGACTTTTCTCTCTTGGAATAGCTGGTGGGTTCAAACTGTAGGACTTTCGGTTAGCAGCCAAGCGCTTAACCATTGTGCCACCAGGGCTCCTTATACAGTGAAACCCGTGAGAGCTGGAACTCAACGGGACTACTTTCTTTTCCCGGGTCTCGAAAGTCTTCCGCTTTTGACAAGGGTGCAGCCTTACCACTTTTCTATCGCTCCTTTTAATGGAAAAGATTTGACTTTTCCCTCTCTGATGGAGCCCTGGTGGTGCAGTGGTTAACCGTTCAGCTGTTAACCAAAATGTCCACAGTTTGAATCCACCAGCCACTCCTTGGAAACCCTATGGGGCAGTTCTACTCTGTCCTATAGGGTCCCTATGAGGTGGAATCGACTCAACGGCACCGGGTTTGGTTGGGTTTTCTCTGACAGGTTTCCACCTTACACAGGTTCCAGCTTTCGCAGGTCTTACTGTATTGGACTGTAAGAGGCTTTTAAGCCTTTTGATACAGTTCTGGAGTTTTCCAGAGACAGGGACCCTGGGCTGTAGGCAGTTCCTCCTGGATATGGGCAACCAAGCCTTCTCTAGGAAGATCCCATCTCTCACTTCCAGCACAAGAAGACATTGTTTGCCAACAATGGGCTTTGTTAAATGCTCTTTGCCCTTGAAACTGAGCTGAAGCTTTCCAGTCCAAGGTCACAATCCAGCCTCTGGCACTTACTGGCTATGTGACCTTGATCCAATTACTTAACCTCCCAGAACCTCAGAGTCTTCATCATTAAAATGGAGTTGTTAAGAGCATTAAGCCCCACATGCAGAAATGCTAAAAGTTGTGGCTGTACTACTCCCGGGAAACACTTGATTTAATGTTCTGCTGTTGCTGCCTTGAAATTCCTAATAATTTATAAACAAGGGTCACATATTGTTATTTTGCACTGAGCCCCACAAATTATGTAGCCAATCCTGCCACCCAGGAAGATGCCCTCCTCTCACACAGGCCTCCTGGCACTGAAGTCTTAGGACCTGTTGGAGGGATTCCAGTAAGTGGCCAGCCCTTAGCGGGGCCAGTGCCACACACTGGGGGAGGGGAGGTGGCACTGTGGTTCCCAGGCCATGCTGAGGCTGTATTGAGAAAGTCTGAGCCCCTCTGCTGGGACAGGCATGTCATGGCCACTTGGCCCAGGAGAGCCCTTTAAGCGAGAGGCTTGGAGACCCTGGTCTCAGCTAACTCAGTAGCGCCCCTGGAAGGCCACCTGGAGCCTTCCCCAGGCTGATCCCTTGGGGAAGAGCAGACAGCAGCACATGTAATTCAGGAGTGGTATGAGCTGCGTGAATTGATGTGAATCAGCCATTGGTTTCCTTGCCAAAAAAAAAGAGAAGTGTTCTAATCTTTTAAAATTATTTTAAGCATATCTTAATTGGATCATCAGGAGAAAAAAAGCAAGAAACCAATATAAAATATGCTTAACGATTGAAACCATTGCTAGAGCTGAAAGGTTCATTTGATGTAAAATGTGACCTCCTCTCCTGGCCATTGTAGCACATTTATTTCTTCTTGGTGGTGAGTGAAATGAAAGATTCATTTGGCAAATCAAGCAATTTGTCAGGTAAGAAGCCATATATATGAACAATGTGTGACAACGGACACATGCTATACAGAATTACCAACGGTTGCAATCCTATTCACACACACACACACACACACACACACACACACACACACGCACGCACGCACATTGGAATTTGTAAGGAGCTCTCTGTTCTGGAAGAAGGATAAATTGCTCAGGACAGGCTCCATTTTAAACTATGTAGCGTGAAATGTAGTAAATGTTCCAATCAAGTATCTGGAATCCTTTGGCTATCTTCATTCATTCAATTAAAATATATATTGAGCCAGACCCTGACATGCTCTGGATAAAATATGGGAAGCAAAATTACTTTAAAGCCACATGATGAAATAGTATGGAGCTATTCAAAATGACTGTGTAGATCTATATTTTATTGACCTGGAAGATGTTCATAGTATTATATGAAAAGGGTAGGTGATAAATAATATTGATATATTATAAACTCATTAAAATATATTTCAGGGGGGAAAAATGTGAGAAGTTTTACATCAAAATGAAATAACCCAAAAAAGTAAACCCATTGCTGTTGAGTCAATTCCGACTCATAGTGACCCTATAGGACAGAGTAGAACTGTCCCACAGGGTTTCCAAAGAGCAGCTGGTGGATTCGAACTGCTGTGAGATAAAAATGTAATACTGAGAAAAAAAAAAAAAAAAAAACCAGACAGAAAACAATATGTACCAGTGACTATCCCCCAGCTACTCGGAATCAACTCAACTGCAACGGGTTGTTTTTTTTTTTCTTGGTATCTCTGGATACCGTGCTTGTGTTATTATGACTTATTTGTATTTTTTAGTTTTTCTGCCTTAAATGTGTATTTACTAGTGTGAAAACCAAGTGAAACAATAATTAAAAAGGAATGGAAAAATAAAAATTCCGTCTGATAATGCTCCGAGGGAATCTGATTTCTCTTCGGGCTGCAGCTTCCCCTCCGCAAACCACCACCCCCTAACCTCGCTGCAACCAGCCTTTCTGGGTCACTTTTTAAAGTCCAGCTTTTAAGGCAGTGATGCTGTTGGACTGCAAGTCCGGAGAGGCCCACTATAGTAGGACAGGGAGCCAGCCTAGGACTGTGAAGCAGTGAGTGGCTGAGTCGGCACCCAGGCTGAGCCATTTCAGGACACTCCGAAAATAGGAAAAAATGACTTTTGGCATTCCAAATATAATACAGGAAGTCAAGTCTTGGGAGGAAGCATTGATCTTAACAGTGAAATCTGGAAAAGTACAGGAAGTACTATAAAGATTTCTTTTGGCTGACAACATTCAGTAAATTACAGCTGTTATCTTTGTAGGTTAACACGGGCCAAAGAATGGCATCTTACTGGGTGCATTCACTTCCCAACTGTTCCAGGACACGGCCCCAAATCTGTCCTTGTTGCCATCTAAGGATTCAGAGCAGACTATCAGCCTTGCTAGTCAGTGAAATAAAAATGCAAGATTTGCAGGGGAGTGAGTGAGCGAGTGCTCTGGGGCACGGAGGGCTTTTCTTCCATTGCCTTGCAATTTGGAAGGTTGCCATCCATTCAGGTTTTACTCAAACAGGCTTTTTCCAGACCCCAGAACAAACTGTAGCCAGAAGCTCTGCTCTTTGTCAGGAGGCAGTTGCAGCTCAGAGCTAGCCAAGATCTTGCCCTCTCCCTTCAGAGAAGAACAACTTCTCTTTATGTGTAGAGATCCATCCGGCTCTTATTTTACCCAAGGGATGGGACGCAGCCCCTAGTTACTAGCAACAACTGTCCTAGGGTTTCCATTTTGTTTTTAGCATTGTCCAGATTACATCGGGATCTCTGGATATTACATCTTCTTAATGTTGTCGTACAGCCCCTTCGGAAAACGATTTTGTAGTCCCTCAGAAAGATGTAGAGCTACCGTATGACCCAACAATTCCACTCGTAGGTATATACCCAAGAAAACTAAAAACATACATTGTTGTTGTTAGGTGCCGTCAAGTCAGTTCTGACTCATAGCGACCCTATGCACAACAGAACAAAACACTGCCTGGTCTTGTGCCGTCTTCCCAATTGTTGCTATGTTTGAGCCCATTGTTGCAGCCACTGCGTCAGTCCATCTCGTTGAGGGTTTTCCTCTTTTTCACTGACCCTCTACGAAGCATGATGTCCTTCTCCAGGGACTGGTCCCTCCTGATAACGTGTCCAAAGTACATGAGACGAAGTCTCGCCATCCTCACTTCTAAGGAGCGTTCTGGCTGTACTTCTTCCAAGACAGATTTGTTCGTTCTTTTAGCAGTCCATGGTATATTCAATATTCTTTGCCAACACCATAATTCAAGGGCATCAATTCTTTTCCTGTCTTCCTTATCCATTGTCCAGCTTTTGTATGCATATGAGGTGACTGAAAATACATGGCTTGGGTCAGGCACACCTTAGTCCTCAAAGTGATATCTTTGCTTTTTAACACTTTAAGGAGGTTTGCCTGATGCAATATGTCCTTTGATTTCTTGACTGCTGCTTCCATAGGCATTGATTGTGGATCCAAGTAAAATGAGATCCTTGACAACTTCAATATTTTCTCTGTTTATCATGATGTTGCTTATTGGTCGAGTTCTGGGGATTTTTGTTTTCTTTATGTTGAGGTATAATCCGTACTGAAGGCTGTAGTCTTTGATCTTCATCAGTAAGTGCTTCAAGTCCCCTTCACTTTCAGCAAGCAAGGTTGTGTCGTCTGCATATCGCAGGTTGTTAATGAATGAGTCTTCCTCTCATCCTGATGCAGCGTTCTTCTTCACGTAGTCCAGTTTCTTGGATTATTTGCTTAGCGTACAGATTGAGTAAGTACAGTGAAAGGATGCGACCCTGACATACACCTTTCTTGATTTTAAACCACACAGTATCCCTTTGTTCTGTTCGAACAACTGCCTCTTGGTCTATGTACAGGTTCCCCATGAGCACAATTAAGCGTTCTGGAATTCCCATTCTTCACAGTGTTATCCATAATTTGTTACGATCCACGCAGTCGAATGCTTTGCATAGTCAATTAAACACCTAATATAGGTAACTGAAATGACTTAAGTCTTCCCTCTTAACCTTTCTTCTTCTTTAACCACTGCAATTTAGTGAAGCAAAATAAATAGAACCCAGTGGCCTTTGTCGGAAGCCCCAGGCAATTAACCTTTTGAGGAGCTGCATACAAGTTAGAGATCTGTGAACCCAGGTAGGTTGCATCAAGTTTAACCCCTTGCACAGAAAGTTAAAACCAGTAAGCCCAGTTCCTATTTTGTGATCAGATATTGCTCTCCTTTGTTAAGGATCAACTTTCTTTCCTTTTAAGGCAAAGAATCCCTTATACAATAGAGCCGTTAAAACAATCCAGTTGTCTACAAAGGGGATAATGGAATTGCTCTATATCTTGAATGTGTGGTGGCTACATGACTGTATATGGGTATAAAAACTCATGACACTACCCATTTAAAAGGGTGATTTTTACAGTAGGTAAATTATACCTCAGTTAAAAACACCAACAGCAATCTGGTTTAGTAACAACGAAGAATGTGTCACATACAATACCAAAGCAGAAAAAAAAAAAAATTGGCTCCTATAAAGTGTATATATGAATGAGAGGAAAGAAATCAGGAAAATTTTAAATTGTATTATGTTGAATGAGGAGATAATTTTTCCTGTAAAATTTTCTTTGTAGTTGATGGTATGAGTTTTGGAGTTGTGAATACGTTTTAAACTTAAGATGAATGTGTGTTACATTTATAAAAATATATGGCGCTGTACACTTAGGATTAGTTCACTTTATGTTATACCTCAGTCAAAAAGTTTTTCTTAAGCTTAGAGAAAAGCTTCTGAGTAGTGGTCACAAGGGTGTATAACCAAATCAAAAAATTCATCCCCTTAAATTTGTGCAGCCTACCATATATTATTGTGGATTCAAGTAAAATGAAATCCTTGACAACTTCAGTATTTTCTCCGTTTATCATGATGTTGCTTATTGGTCCATTTGTGAGGATTCTTGTTTTATGCTGAGGTGTAATCCATACTGAAGGCTGTAGTCTTTGATCTTCATCAGTAAGTACTTCAAGCCCTCTTTGCTTTCAGCAAGCACGATTGGATCCTGTCATCTGCATATCTCAGGTTGTTAATGAGTCTTCCTTCTATCCTGATGCCGCATTGTTCTTTATATAGTCTAGCCTCTCGGATTATTTGGTCAGATTGAATAAGTATGGTGAAAAGGATACAACCCTGACGCACACCTTTTCTGATTTTAAACCATTCAGTATCCCCTTGCTCTGTTCGAAAGACTGCCTCTTGGTCTATGTATACATTCTGCACAAGCACAATTGTTTTGGAATTCCCATTCTTTACAATGTTACCCACAATTTGTTATGAAATGCCTGTGCATAGTCAATAAAACACAGGTAAACATCTTCCTGGTATTCTCTGCTTTCAGCCAGGATCCATCTGACATCAGCAATAATATCCCTCATTCCACGTCCTCTTCTGAATCTAGCTTGAATTTCTGGCAGTTCCCTGTCAATGTACTGCTGCAACCGCTTTTTAATGATCTTCAGCAAAATTTTACTTGCGTGTGATATTAATGATATTGTTCAATAATTTCTGCATTCGGTTGGATCACCTTTCTTGGGAATAGGCGTAAATATAGATCTCTTCCAGCGGGTTGGCCAGGTAGCTGTCTTCCAAATTTCTTGGCATAGACCAATGAGCACTTCCAGCGCTGCATCTGTTTGTTGAAACATCTCAGTTGGTATTCCGTCAATCCCTGGAGCCTTGTTTTTTACCATCGCCTTCAGCGCAGCTTGGACTGCTTCCTTCACTACCATTGGTTCTTGATCATATGCTACCTCCTGAAATGGCTGAACGTCGGCCAATTCTTTTTGGTATGGTAACTCTGTGTATTCCTTCTACCTTCCTTTGATGTTTACTGCGTCATTCAATATTTTGCCCATAGAATCCTTCAAAATTGCAACTCGAGGCTTGAATTTTTTCTTCAGTTCTTTCAGCTTGAGAAATGCCGACCATGTTCTTCCCTTTTGGTTTTCTAACTCCATGTCTTTGCATATTTCATTATAATACTTTATTTGGATCCACAATCAACGCCCATAAAAGCAGCAGTCAAGAAATCAAATAATGTATTGCATTGTGCAAATCTGATGCAAAAGACCCCCTTCAAGTGTTAAAAGGAAAAGATGTCACTTTGAGGACTAAGGTGTGTCTGACCCAAGCCATGGCATTTTCAATCACCTCATGTGCATGGGAAAGCTAGACAATGAATAAGGAAAACCAAAGAATTGATGCCTTTGAATTATGGTGTCGGCAAAGAATAGTGAATACACCATGGTCTGCCAGAAGAATGAACCAATGTGTTTTGGAAGAAGTACAGTCAGAATGCTCCTTTAGAAGGGAGGATGGCGAGACTTCCTATCCCGTACTTTGGATATGTTATCAGGAGGGACCAGTCCCTGGAGAAGGACATCATGCTTGGTAAAGTAGAGGGAAAAAGAGGAAGACCCTCAATGAGATGGATTGACATAGTGGCTCCAACAATGGGCTCAAACATAGCAACCACTGGGGGATTACGAGGATGCGCAGGACCAGGCAGTGTTTCGTTCTGTCGTACATAAGAGTCGCTGTGAGTTGGAACGGACTCGATATACATCATTAAAAAAAAAAAGAGAAAGAAATTGAAACTCTCCATGCTGGCGCTGTCGTGGACGAGCGGTCAAGTCCACCCGCTAACAGTTCACCTGATTCATCCCCAGAACAGGCCTCCAGGCGCGAGCCCCACCTTCACAGTCTGGAGCAGTACCCCGGCTCCCGCGCGGTCTGCAGCCCAGGCGCCTGCAGGGGGCGCCTCCCGGGCACCCGTTGCCGTCGGGCACACTGGGGAAAGGTCAGAGGTATTGACGGTCCTCAACCCGAAGCCCACCGGGCCTCCCCGGGCCGGCCCGCCACTCCGCTACCCGAGGCCGCGCTGACGTCACCGTCCCGCCCCGCCCCCTTTCCCGGCGTGCGCCTCGGCAGAGGCTCCTCGCCCTCGGCTTCTGCTTGTCGCCCCAAGATGGCGGACACAATGAGCCGGCGCCGCGCCGGTTGGCCCTGAGGCGACTGTGAGGAGGAACAGTCGGCGAGGCCCCGCAGTCCGCGTAGGAGGGTGTTGCACGAGCAGGAAGAGGCGGCGGCTCGACTGTCGGCCGCCCTCCCGCTCGCCGCAAGCGCGGCGTCGGCCCCGCCCGGGTTGGCCCCTAGGCAGCCAGCCCGCCCGCCCGCTCGCCGCCCGGCCCCGCCCCGGCCTTGCGCCGCTGCCACCGCCTCCAGCAGCCGCCGCCATGAAGCTGACCGACAGCGTGCTGCGGAGCTTCCGCGTCGCCAAGGTGTTCCGCGAGAACTCCGACAAGATTAACTGCTTCGATTTCAGCCCCAACGGCGAGACCGTCATTTCGAGCAGCGACGACGACTCCATCGTGCTGTATGACTGCCAGGAGGGCAAGTGAGTGTGGCGGTGGCCTCGGGCCCGGTCTGAGTCCCTCCTGTGGCCCGGCACTCGCCCCGCGGCCCGCCCTCCAGCCCCCGGCCTGTTTTGCGCTCGCTCCTGCAAGGGCCGCCTTCACCCTGCAGTCGGCCGGGAGACCTGTCTTTCCTATTATTATCATCATCGTAGTCATCATCAACATTATTTTATGTCTTCGGTCTCCACAGAGAGCTTCTGCGTCTCTTGCCAAACCTCACCTTGACCTTGACCTTTAAACGCCCCAACCGCCCACCCGGGTCCCGCAGGTTGCGTTTTGCGCTCTTCAGGCTCTGTCGGAGGTGCCCGTTGGCTCTGGCCCCGACGCCGAACCGCAGGGGTTGCGCTCCTGCCCCATACACTAGCGTCATCCCTCTCTGCCCTCTTCTCGTGACCTCGATTCAGCCCTGGCACTCCGCCCGTCCTAGCCTGCCCCTCAGTTTCCCGCGGCCTTTCTGCAGTGAGGTCGGGTGTTTGCAGATCTTAGCTGTCAGGATTTTTATTTGTAGTGCCTCTTGGGCCCCTGTCCTTTCCTTCCTGTTCCAGCCCATTCTCTTACCACCCAGACCTGGTGCCCACGTTTATAGTGAACTTGTTAACACCATCTGAAACTTTTCCTTCCTCTATTATTTCTTTTTGCCAGACTCAAACGAACTTGGCCGTCCCGTCCCACCTGAATGTGAGCGTCCGTTAGAACAAAGAAAGCGTCGTGTAATAAATTCGTGTTTTCTCTTCTACTTTTTTTTTTTTATTATTATTATACTGTATGGTCCACATGGAATTATCAAAATTCCAAATCTGAGCATGAAACTTTTCCGTTGCCCCAAGTTCTCTGGAGACCCGCCACACCTGCATCTCTTTGCAAAATCTACAAGTACAGCAGTTTCCTTGGGCCCCTTGTAGCCTCGCCTCACCCCTGTGGATTGGATTTGCTTTCTCCAAGTCCCTGCTAAGTTGTGAGCTCCTTTGGAGCAGAAACTGGTTTGAGCTAAATTTGATATCCCCTCATGCACCCTCTCCAAGCAGGCTTGCGGATGTTTGGTTTTATTCTGTGGCTACTGGTTTTGTCAGACTTCATTTCGTTATCTATTTTCTCTAATTCTCCAGGGGTTTCTTTTGCCCTTTTTTTTCTTTTTTAAACTGGTGTTTATAAACTTTCTTTTGGAAGTTTTCATTTGTGAATTTGGTTATCTAGAGTAGTGCTACTTTGATCTGAGCTATGATGTTTTCGCTGATTTTTTCCGCACAGAGGCTTATGAGAAAGTATTAGTAATTGACTCTGAATCTGCTTGCAGTGTATAGAAGAGTTGCCTGCAGTGGTGGTCCTGGGGGAGAGGGAATTGTTAGTTGGACTGAGTCTGAGTTGTTTGAGTCTGTGTTATTTATTTAGTAGATGGATTCTTGTCCAGGTCTGGCTTAGAAGAGAGAGTAACGTTTAAAGCTGGGGTGGAGGTGAGGTTCTGGAGTCCTGGAGCCAGAAGAAATTTGAAGCTGGCTTGCTTGAAATGTTGAATGTTTGTACGCAGATTAGAACCTCTCCCTGGCACCTGAGGCCAGAGGTGTATTCCCTCATTCAAAAGTAATGAAGATACCTGTTTCTTCATAGTTTCTCTGCATATGTGGTATAATTTTGAATTGTTGGCAGGTTTGATAGTAACGTGAAGTCCTGTCTTGTGAGAAGTAAAATGCCAATTTTATGGTGTAATGCAATTAATTCACCCAGGTAACATTTATACATAATTACAAATTCATAGAAAAGTTGTAACAGTGTTCCAGAGAATTCCCATATGCTTCACCAGTTGATTTCATTTTGTCCCATTTGTTTCATCATTCTATGTAAATATTTATATGTACTCATATTGTTTCCCATGAGCCATTGATGAGTAAGTTGTAAGTATCAAGTTCTTTTATCCCTAAGCAATTCAGCATGGATTTCCTAAGGACGAGGACATTCTTTTACATAACCAGAACACAGTTAACCCAAATTAGGAAATTTAATATTGATACAGTACTATAGGACATGCTCTTTTAAATTTTCTTCCATCAATTGTGACCTTGTTTTATTGTGACCTGTGGTGAGATGAGCAACCTGGTAGTTAGGAAGACGGGTTTGTCCTTCTAACCATCTATGTGACTTTGGTCAAATCATTTCTCTGGGTATTGGATGACCATTACCTCCAAGGCCTCTTTAGCCTCCAGGAGTCTATGATTCTAAGTAGTAATGTGAAAAAAGTTTTGCCACTAGTGTACATCAACACTGGAAGAAAAGTGATGTTTCCTTGGATGGCATAGTATCTTTATTAGATGAAGTTTTAGAATTTAGAAGCTTAAGAAACAAGATTCTTTTATGCTTAGTAGTTTTCAGTTTACTGTTTATTTAATCATTGTCTACGGTAGAGATCATCTGATGAGTGATTTTTCAGCTTCGAAGAGTATAAAGGATATTGTTTGTGGTAGTTGATGTGAACCATTCAAAGAGAAGGCATTAACATTATTTTCTTTGTTCGTACCTGATTTCCAGAACCATAGTTTGAAGCAAGGAGCTTACCAAAAAACTTGTGAAAAAATGTTGTGCGTGAACTTTGAAAAGTCCCCCTGAGATGGGTGCAATTTACATTAGGGTCTTGCTTTCAGATATAAAATGAAAGAAGTAATTTCTGTTATTAGGAACAGGTCTTAAGTTAGTGTTACTGACAAATTTAAGACAAATAGGCCATATCTAAGTGGAACTGAAAGTTTTTCTCATACCACACCTTTAACACTGGTTCTTCAGGCTCTGTCCTCACTATTGTAGATCAGCTGAAATACCCCAGGATAAGCTTCTCGGTCCGCTGGTAGAAGCAAAGACAACTACCTTCTGAGTGCAAATACACTCTCACTGGTTACCTCACAGTAACCCAAGGGTAGAGCAATGGTTGATGGACTCATCAAGGTAGCCTTTGAGCCAATCTTTTTTGGGGTGAGGCATTATTTCAGTAAAGGTAAGAATGTGGGAAATGTAGTGTATCAGGAGGGAGGAGTCTTATTTGGAAATAGACTTTTATGTTGGCCTCACTGATATTAACAAAGATTGAAAATGTGTAATGGTTTACTTCTTAAGGCTACCTGAGTTGTCTGATTGTTTAGCTTCTAGGTTCCAAGAGGATTTTACTTCTTTCTTTTTCATAAATTGAAACTCTTGGTAAACATTGGTATGGGACTTATGAAATCCTCCCAGGACCTATGTGTAGAACATTATGTTAAAAGCTTTCTTGTTTTCTGACTTGATGCACATGGGAGAGTTGTTCTAGCGTGGGAATCTAGTTTTACATAGGTATTTGGGAGATAACAAAAAGTTTTGTCTTACTTAAGCAGTGGGTGAGAAAGTTTTCGGTTAAAGATTTTACTGAGATCAGTTTCAGCTGATCTTCAAGGTTCTGTAGAGGAAGGCATTCAAGGAATGTCAACAAATGGATTGATAAGCTCTAAGCTTGGAAATGTGTGATTTTACATTAATGTAAAAAGAAAAGAACCCTTGACTAGTTTTGCTAGGAAACAGGTTGGCTCTTCTAAAAGGCTCCACAAGTGCTTTGGACTTGTAGGATAGGGAGGAGGAGATCTTCCGCAAGAGCAGGTTATATTAGGAAAAGCAAGCAGTTTGCATCACTGCCTTCTTGAAGAAAAAGCTTCTAAGTGAATGGCTTAAGAACAGTCTGACCTCTTGGATTTGGCGTTGTCAAAGTTTTGACTTTTGTTATTTTGTGTGCCTTTCCTCCCAAATAGATGTACTTTTCTCTTACTCAAAGCTTACTTTTGAACATGGTAGTAAAGACTGAATTGAGGCCCCAGATTAACTTTCACTTCCTAACCTCAGCGTTAGGTGTCCAGAGGCAAATGGCTTCTTAGACATCTCTTGCACTTGATTAATTCAGTTTGTTTCTCTCTTTTGTTGGAAGAAATTCTGTTTCTTTCCGGTGTTAGAGCTTACCAAAGAATCCTCACCCTCACCACATCACCAAGTGTTTCTCTTTATATAGAGGTCCCAGATTTTGGTGATGGAGGATTTTGATGGTTTTCTTTCTCCGTTCATTTATTCTTCAGACCAAAGAGAACCCTGTACAGTAAGAAATATGGTGTGGACCTCATCAGATACACACACGCGGCAAACACAGTCGTTTACAGCTCTAACAAAATAGACGGTAAGCAAGCCTTCTTTTTTAGGATGTTACGGTCATGATTTCTTTTGTTAAATTGTTCATAGAATCTTTGTGACTTACTTCTGCTTTGGTTATAGTTCCTTTAATTTAAATATTTTCCTCCAATGTTAACAAAGTTAATTACCTTGTTACAACTGAAGGAATGCCGGAAGCAAGCACCATCACTAGCCCTTTTGAAGAACTTGGAACTGGGTGTGAAATTTCTCCAGTTGAGAGTGGGGAGTGGGGAAAGGAAACAATGGATTGCATTTATGGTTTGTACTTCTTGAGACTTGAAAGAATACTTTTAGAACAAATAAAAAGAAAGAATATTTGATGTAGAAGGTGGTAAACAACAGTACTTTCACCTTCAAAATACATAGATTTGAGAAGCATTTTCACAAATGCTTGAGCTCTGGTGGTTTAAGGAAACTTAGAAGAGTTTCTGGTGTATACCCACCTTTTATGGTCAGTGTCATAAAGGATAGTGTACTGACCTTTGTCATCCCTCTTTACTGTTAAATAAAGCTACTATCTTTGAAGAGTAAAGAGTTATTTTTAGAAATTAAACTTGTGAATTGCTTTGTGTAATAAGTGGTCTCTATTTTTACCTGCATTTCCCATGGTATAAGTCATTCTCAGTTGACAGATTGTCTTGGAAATTAAGTTGTAACACTTATTTTCATGTTAAAACTCTTTAGGTGAATGGGTTTTATTCTTTATCTTGATGGTTTGTTGACTTTCACTTTTTGCAGAAAGATTTTTCTAATGTCATTCAACAAGGATAGCTTAGACTACTATTTTGACTGTGCCTGTCTAGAGCAGATGGGCAGAAGTCTTTTTTTTTTTTTTTTAATGAGACTTTTCTGCTTGTAATTGATTTTTAGTAAGTGTATCATTTCTACTTTTCATGCCTCTTTCAGAAGTGGTTTTCTAAGTAAGCAGTACAATTGATGTTTTTGGACAAAGAATATAAAACTGGTATATTTCTTACGTTGGGCTCTCTTTCTGGGTGATTAAATGAGGATTCTCCAAATGTGGTGCAAGATGAGGCAGGTGTGTAACACTTGCAGCTTTGCTGCCAGGCCTCTGCTGTGAGGATGTTGCCTTTCCTGTCTCGAGTGCATCCTGAAGAGCTCCTCCAGCGCTCCATTGTCTTTTGCCTGATTCCAGGCTGAGGTAGTAGTTTGTACAGTTTGAGGGTCTGTGATACCACCCGGTACAGGAGATAACTGTACAGGCCACTGCCTTGCCAGGAACAGTGCGCCAGCTACCGAGCGGGGCGGAGAGGATGGCGGCGCCCTGCTCACCTCTGGGAAATCAGGTAATGGGGAGGAAGTCTTTTTCTTCTTAGGGCAGGTGGGTAGTTCTAGAAACAGAACAACCAAGAATACTTTGTAGTTGTCGTTTGATAAGTTTGAAGACAATTTGAAGGAAAACCGTATAGAATTCAGGTATGGAACACACACAGAGTGCCCTTTTTCCCCTTCTAGATTAAATGCCCTCTTATCTGAAAACACCCCCGTGAACCACTGAGATGTCTTGGTGCTTTCAGCCTCTCTATTCCTGGATTCTTCTGCCTCAAGAATGTTCTCTCTATGCTTTCCTTTCTGCATTTCGGCATCATTTCCTATTACTTCTTTCTCAACAGTTGTTCCTTATTCCTGGACCTTTTAGGGCCAGAGTACTTTCCTACTTTCCCATTCTGGTCTTTTTGACACTTCGTTCTCCTACCACCATCACCTGTTTTTGTTTGTTTTCTACTCAGAATCATTTGGTTTTTAAGAGTGTCTAATTTGACTAAGCATAAATTTCTGTGATTATTCCTTTGATACTTGATATTGTCAAAATCGCACTGCTGTGACTTGATATATAATTCATGAGTTTGATTTTAAAATGTCTTAAGATCTTTTTAACCTAAATCTCCTCACTTCTTCTTTTGACCACCTTTTTTTTTAAAACCAGATGTATCCTTACCTGATGTACATGGGACTAGTCGTTAGTTGGCTAATTAGAAAAGAAGTAGTAGGATACTACTACTCTTTCCATTTCGTTCAGTTTCCATATAAGTTGTTTATCCAATTAAACATTCAGATGAGGCCAGGGTGGGGTCCATAGGCTGTTGGGGAACCCTGGAGCACAATCTGCTGCCAGTGTGCAGCCTGACCTTCAGTTTAGCATGGCTGCTCACCTTTTTGAGCCTGTTTCCTCAGCAGCCAGATGTTTTCCTTTAAGGTTTGCCATTCTGTGGGCACACTAGGCCAATGCCTAAAACAATTGATTATTTTATTTTTGGTCAGGATATATTTGCAGGGCAAGTTGTATTGTAATTATTCAGAAGCCAAAGATTGGTAGTAGAACAATGATTTTAAACGTAGCTCTATATGCTGTCAACTTAAGATCTGTGTTTTTGAGTTATGTGAAATCTGTACATGCCTACTCTTTTCTCCACCAACAGAGAGGAATTATTGGCCATTATTTATCACACCTTGCTTGGGTTATGAAAAACAATTGGTTCTTTGACCTTGTCTTTTTAAGATGAAATTGGAAAGCAGATTCCTTTTAGAATAGCAGGAGATCATCATGCCTTATTTGTCTTCTTACAGATACTATTCGTTACCTGTCCTTGCATGACAACAAATACATCAGATACTTTCCTGGACATAGCAAAAGGTAAGACCCAGGTGTTGTAGAAGTAGACAGTTCTTCTGTCCTTGAGGCTACCTAGGGAATAGAAGAATGGAGAGATGTTATTAGTGAACTGAAGAGTTCCTCACTACTCTTTGGCATTCTTCTTAGTCGTCTCTTGTTAACCCTCCCTAAACAGTTAATTCTTGATGAACTGAGGTCAGGAGGCTGAGGTAGGAGTTCATAGATAAACCAAAATCTCATTTAACACATAATTAGGAGAAATGTGGAATAAAGATATGCAGTGAAAACCTGTGACGTAAAAATTACATTTGGTATAAAAATTACCTCAAACCTCAGATGTCTCTCAGTGAAAGAATCGTTTGCTTGTATGAGGCCTTCCGGTAAAGGTGACGCCTATTCCGCAGGCCCCTGCCCTGCATAAAAATGTCCCACTTGAAGATCTTAACGAGGATGCAAAAGACAAGAAGCTTGTTTCTCTAGTCTGTATTGTAATGTAGGTTGTTTCTCTTTGTCCCCTACCCTGTTCCCTCAATTTTTTGCTCCAATTTTTTAAGTTTTGGTTGTATGTTGAATACATTTTCCCCTTGGATGCCATTTTAATTACTTGAGGGATTTCCTCCTGCTTTCACTTACAAATATACCCATTACAGCCTGGAGTGAGTGGTATAGAACCTGACAGACGATGATGGCCTGGAGCCCCATGTTATAGGCTGCACTACTGGTTGAGCAAGGCCTTCCTGTGTTGCTGAAGACAGGAGGCCACAGCTGTTGGTTACTGTGTATTTCCAGACAAAGGATGGCTTGATTTTTTGCTGGTTTTGGTTAAAGTGCTCGGCTGCTAAGCAAAAGGTCAGTGATTTTAACCCACCAGCCATTCTGTGGGAAAAAGATGTGGCAGTCTGCTTCCATAAAGATTTACAGCCTTGGAAACCCTATGGGGCATTTCTACTCTGTCCTATAGGGTCACTATGAGTCCGAGTCAGCTCGACGGCAGGGGACAGTCAAGTTAATGTTCATAAATGTATTGTCTGTAATTAAGGGTTGACTACACTTGTTTGAAATTCTTTCCAATCTTTTCAGTTATCTAAGCTCTTGACCTCCTGTTTCTTAGCAGATGACTTTGTCCTTCCTTTTTTGAGAAAATTACGGCCATTTAAAGTGGGTCCCCCCCCCCCAGCTTCCATCCTTTCCCCTAAATTCCTCTCTTGGTACCCTTTCCTTGAGAAAGAAGTAGCCTATCTTCCTTGACAAAATCCACCTCCCTCTTTCTGTTTGCTCCCATCTCCTTAACTGGCTTTTTCCCTGCTGCCTACAAATGTACCTGGTCTTCCTTATCTTAAATCTATTTCTTGACCCTATCACCCACTCCTCTTCACTGTCACACTTGAAAGAATAATCTGCACACCACCATCTCTACCTCCTCATACTCAAGTCACTGTTTAAATCACTTACAATCTAATTTCAGAATTAGCTTTTTTTTCCCCCCAAGTCCTTTCCCTTCCCTCTCCCTGCCTCTAGTTAAAATCCACTGTTCTGGGCTTTTTTCGAGGCTTGACCTCTCAGTAAAACTTATTTTCCTTTGCAGCTGACTTTTGCCATCTTAGTTCTGTTCTTGCTGTTTTTGACCCCTCGTTATAAACAAAGGGTCTGTCCTGGTTTTTTCCCCTTTCTCAGCATTTTCTCAAGTATCTCCATCCTGATTTCATTCACCAACTCAGACGGCTTCCCAAGTCAGTATTTTTAGCCCATGTCTGTCCTGAGTTCCAGGTTCGCCTTCCACCCACAAGTGTTACACATATCTATTCATTGTACATATCTACCCAGATGTCCCTTCCATGCCCGCACCTAACAAGTCCAGCAGTCCAGTCCTCTCCTCATTGTTATATTCCTTGGCCCAGCTTCTCTGTCTGCCTCATGTTTCTTCATCTCCTTGCCTTCTAATTTCCCCGACTCCAAAGCCTCTGTTGTCTGTTCACTCCCTTTCGCCCTGCCTCCACATCCATTAAGTTGCCAAACCCTGTGGATTCTACCTAGGTTTAGCCTCATTTGTCACTTTCCTCCTGACTCTTCTCTGCTTCTGCCCTAGCTCAGGCCCTGTCAGGTGGATTTTTGTCAAATCCTAATTGATCTCTCCTCCCCCACCATCCTGCTTCAGCACCCTATAGTAAGCTCTGACCGTGTTACAGCCTCGCTCAGGAAGCCGCAGTGGTTCTCCACATCTGTCTGTTTCTTTCCCTTGGAGTCTGGTTATGCTCCCTCTGGCTCTCTCATTTCCCAGCATTATCTCCTACCACTCCAGTTGAGGTAAACTCAGGGCTGCATCCTGAACATGGGCATAAGGCAGGCCTTCTTGTCTGTTACCTTCCAGAAAGGTGTCTGCCATTGAAACCCTGTCCACGTCAAATGCTGCTTCTTCCAGAAGGCCTCTCCTGACCCTCTCTTGGAGTGGTCTGGACTAAACAGTAAAACTTCCTTAGGGTTGGGATCTTGCTCCTCCTTGTGTTACCTGCACTTCTAAGCGTAGGGCCTTGTACCAAATACTTTCTCTGAGCCTTTGCGCTGAATATGCCATAGCATGAAATCACACGTCCATATGCATTCTGCTGACATTGTTTTATTACTACCTAAGCATTAGCAGGGAATTTTAACTTTTAATTGTATCTTTTAAAATTTTAAGTTGAGAAGCTAGTGCAAATGTTAGTTGAGTTATATTGTGTAAAAATGGCGTGGGGGCCAGTGTTTGACCGCCTCTAATTTCACGAGGGGATAGAAGAATCAAGATCAACATGCTAAGGCTGATTCCTGTGAGGCAGAGGTCAGACATGCCTCCTTGCTGTACCGTCTTTACCAATTCTGACACCAGCCGTCCCTCCCATGGCACTCTCTACTTCTCTGCTGGGTTCAATAATTCATTGCAGTGGTCACAGAACTCACAGACAGTACTCACGATTATGGGGTTTATTGCGGAAGTAACAGGTTACAGTTCATGTTCAGGAATGCTCAGGATACAGTTCTTCTATCAGGACAGTCTCTTCTCAGCTGTGCCTGCAGGCATCCCTCTCTGACCCTCCCCCTCTGCCCTGCCTGGGGCAGGAGTTACAAAGCTCTTTTAGCTTTGTCAAAAGTACCCAAAGGCACCCTACTCTGCCAGTAAGCCTCCGCCTGAAGGCAGCAAACCTAGCTCCACCAGGTGCCCAGAGGCACCCTACTCCACCAGCAAGTCTCCTGCCCAAAGGCACTCAGCTTTCTCGCTCTGTGGGTGGGAAAGCCCACTGCACTGTCTCCTGCCAGTCTCCCCTGCTGCGTTTTTCTACCACCGCTTCTCACCGTCTTCAGTGTTACAGCTCTCTCTCTCTCTTTCTGTCTCCTGGTTCCAGGAGCTTCTCAGCACAGGGGTCCCAGGTCCAAAGGACTCACTCCACTCTTGGTTCTTCTTCCTTAGTGATGGTGAGATCCTCTGCTTCCCACCTCTGGCATGGCTCATTTTAAGCCTAGCAGGATGGCAAAACTGACCAATCCCTTTGGTGGGCCACAATTACCTTATTTGCACAGATCCACTCAATAACTTGGGTGGGAGTTACAAGACCATGGCGAGAAAGGCCACACAAAAGCAATCCATCAACTGCATATTGGAAGAAATGTTTTTAAGTGAGTGACTCTTGATGGTATAACCACTAAAGGTGGCCCATATCAGAAATATAGTTGCTATTAGCACAGGCCTGTGGTTCCTTGGGGGCCCTGGTGGCACAGGGGTTAAGAGCTTGGCTGCTAACCAAAAGGTTGGCCGTTTGAATCCACTCCTTGGAAACCCTATGGGGCAGTTCTGCTCTGTCGTGTAGGGTCGCTGTGAAACGGAATTGACTTGACGGCAGCGGGTTTGGTTTTGGTATTGGTTGATGGTTCTCTGACTGTGGTGTCTGGACCAGCCGTATCACCATCACCTGGAAGCTTGTTAGAAATGCAGATTCTCAGATCCCACCCTGGACCTACCAGATTAGAAGCTCTGGGAATCGATTCCAGCAATATGTTTTGTTTTTAATTTATTTTGGTGAAAGTATACACAGCCGAAGATACACCATTTCAACAATTTCTATGTGTACAATTCAGTGACACTGATTACGTTATTCATTTTGTTCTACCATTATAGCTATCCTTTTTCCCATTATCCCACCACTGTTAAACTCACTGCTCCCTAAGCTTCTCATCCAACCTTTCTAGTTGCTGTTGTCAGATTCATCTCACATAGATAATTCTTTAAAAGAACATAGTGGCTGAGGCTGCTTATGTACAACCAAACACCTCATGGGACCCAGTTCTTTGGTTTGGAGGCCTGGCCGTCTGTTCTAACCCACCCTCGAGGTGACTGAGATGTAATTCACATACGATAAATTTGCTCTTTTAAAGTGTACAATTCAGTGATTTTTTGGTATATTCAGGGTTGAGCAAACATCATCACTGTCTAATTCCAGAACACTTTCATCACCCAAAAAGAAACCCTATAGATCTAATCTAAAATCTCTAGAAAACTGCAACAACTCAACAACAAAAAGACAACCCAATCACAAAATGGGCAAAGGACATGAACGGAACCTTCGCCAAAGAGACATCCAAGCAGCCAACAAACAAATGAAAAGGTGTTCACTATCATTAGCCATTAGAGAGATGCAAATCAAAACTATAATGAGATACCATCTCACCCCTGCTAAAATGGCACTGATTAAAAAAAAGGTAACAACAAATGTTGGCAAGGATGTGGGGAAATTGAAACCCTTATCCATTGCTGGTGGGACTGTAAAATGGTAC
Source organism: Trichechus manatus latirostris (assembly GCF_000243295.1). Classification (NCBI taxonomy): domain Eukaryota; kingdom Metazoa; phylum Chordata; class Mammalia; order Sirenia; family Trichechidae; genus Trichechus; species Trichechus manatus. The sequence goes on along the minus strand of NW_004443937.1, from coordinate 30,871,798 downwards.
AACCATTATGGAAAATGGTATGGCACTTCCTTAAAAAACTAGAAATAGAACTATCCTATGATCCAGCAGTCCCACCCCTAGGTGTATACCCTACAGACCTAAAAATAATGACATGAACAGACATACGCATACCTGTGTTCATTGCTGCTTTATTCACAAGAGCAGATAAATGGAAACAACTGAAAGGCTCATCAGTGGATGAATGGGTAAGCAAATTATGGTACATACATACAGTGGAATACTGTGCAACCATAAAGAACAATGATGAGTCCACGAAATGTAACATGGATGGACTTGGAGGGCATAATGCTAAGTGAAATAAGTCAAGCATATAAGGACAAATATTGTATGATCCATCTTTTGTAAGAAGATAAGAATGGATAAATATAGAGACCACAATGTTCATTGGTGGTTACGAGGGTGGAGGGTGGGGAAATTATGCTTTATACAATACAGACTAGTTGTTTTTGGTGATGGGAAAAGTGGCACTGAATGTGGATGTAGTCAGCCCAGCACAACCAAAGTGAGCATATACAGCTGGGTATGGGCAAATTGGTATATGGGTAGGTACAGGTGTATACATAGGTGAGAACAGATAGAAGTATCTATACAAAAAAAAAAAAAAAACATGTTGCCTTTGAGTCGATTCCAACTCATAGCGACCCTATAGGACAGAGTAGAACTGCCCCATTGGGTTTCTTTTGGTTAGCAGCCAAGCTCTTAACCATTGTGCCACCAGGGCTCCAGAAGTATCTATAGGTATGTGTAAATACAAATACGTGAGTGTAGGCACATATATTCATTGAAGACACAAATACAGATAATTCCTCAGACATAACGAAACACCTTCCAAGATTGGTTTTCTCGTGTGAAGGCTTAGGACCATAGTCTCAAGGGACAGTTTGGTCAATTGGTATAACATAGTTCACAAAAATCATGATCTGCATCCAGTGAAGTGAGTAGCATCTGGGGTCTTAACAGGTCTCTCCTCGTCAGGAGCAAAACAGTAACATAACCAAAAGCACAGAGAAGAAACAAGTCATACACAGACCACAACCTCATCTACCCTGAAACCAGAAGAACTAGATAGTACCCGGCTACCACCACTGACCGTTCTGACCAGGGTCACGATAGTTGGTCCTGAATAAAATGAGAGAAAAATATGTAGCAGAACTCAAGTTCTTATTTTAAAAAAGCCAGACACTGGAACAGTAGAGAACAGAGGACTCCCTGAGAGTATCGCCCTTCCTCAAAAAACACTCTTTAAACCTAGACCCGAGCCTGTCCCATAAGATCACCTTTTAGTGAAATAGAGTGGCACACAAAATAAAGAATATTAACCCATAAGAACAGTGCTCTACTTAAAAACCATTAGTATGAGACCAAAAGGTCAACAATTTCTCAAAAGCAAAGATGAGACGATAAGGGGGCAGGGAAACTAGAGTACTGGAAAGGGAAAAAACAGAACACAATTAAAGAGAATGTCGACACATTGTGATAAATGTAACTAATGTCACTCATCAGTTTGTGTGGAAATTGTCAAATGGGAACCTAACTTGCTGTGTGAACTTAAAAAGAAACCCTGTACCCTTTACCAGTCACTCCCCATCTCCTGTCTCCCAGCCCCTGGGCAACCACAAATCTATTTTTTATCTCTAGATTTGCCCATTCTGGGCATTTCATATAAATAAAGTCAGGCAGTATGTCACCTTTTGTGTCTGGCTTTTTTCACTTAGCACAGTGTTTTATAAGGTTCATCCACGTTGTGGCGTGAATCAGTATTTCATTCCTTTGTATTTCCAATTAATAGTCCATTGTTTTAATATACTACATTTTGTTTATCCATTGATCAGTTGAGGGACATATGGGTTGTTTCCACTTTTTGGCTATTAAGAGTAATGCTACTGTGAACATTTGTGTACAAGCTTTTGTGTGAGGAGTACAGCCAGAATGCTCCTTAGAAGCAAAGATGGCGAGACGTCGTCTCACATACTTTGGACATGTTAGCAGGAGGGACCGGTCCCTGGAGAAGGACATCATGCTTGGTAAAGTAGAGGGTCAGTGAAAAAGGAAGACCCTCAACAAGATGGATTGACACAGTGGCTGCAACAATGGGCTCAAGCATAACAACGATTGTGATGATGGCACAGGACTGGGCAGTGTTTCGTTCTGTGGTACATAGGGTCACTATGAGTCAGAACCGATTCAGTGGCACCTAAGAAAAATGTATGTTTTTAGTTCTCTTGGATATATACCTAGGAGTGAAATCGCTGGGTCATGTGGTAACTATATTCTTGAGGGACTTCAAAACCATTTTCCAAAGTGGCTGCACAGTTTTGCTTTCCCACCAGCAACGTATGAGGGTTCCAATCTCCTCACATGCTCACGAACACTTGGTACTGTCTCATCGATTATAGTTACTCTCGCGGGTCTGAAGTGGTTTGTCATCGTGGTTTTGGTTTGTGTTGGAATCATATGTTTTTATACTGTGGCTTTAAGGCGCTGTTTTTATTATAGTAGCTGTCTTTATTATGCATACATATTGTGTGTTTTAGTTTGTTTCTTAAAATGGCAGTTTTGGGAAATAGGGTATATACAGGTAGGCAGAGTGGTTTGGAGTTCACATTAATTTTTTGCTAACATTTTGCTTCAATTCCTGTCTATCTTGATGCATTGCAGGGTGGTGGCCTTGTCCATGTCACCTGTGGATGACACTTTCATTTCTGGGTCTCTTGATAAGACCATTCGACTCTGGGACCTTCGGTCTCCTAACTGCCAGGTAATGCTACTTACAGTTACACTTTCTGAGCATTTTCTGTGGCAGGCACTGCCATCAGCTCTTCCTCTTGGGAGGGGGAAAGCAGTGGTTCCGTTCTGGGATCCCAGAGTCTTTTTAAACTTTGGAGAAAACGGTTTTCCTGGTAGGAGCTGGTAAGCCGATAGCTCAGTCCATTGCAGATTGCATTATGCTCTGTGGCTTACTGCCTTAAAATGGTTTTCCTAGATCCTTTTGAGTTATAGCTCTTAGCCTCTACGGGTTTATTTCTGTTTGAACTCACTGTAATATTGTGCACTTAGGGTTGGTCTGAAATCAGCTGTACAGAATGTGGACCCTGTTTTTTTGAGGGGCAGACCCTATTTTTAAAAAGCCTTATTTTGGTTAGTCTTATGTTTGAGTTTTCCCTTCTGTAGGTAGGTTGGTCGCTGTTCCTCTCCCTGTTCTAGATTTCATTAGCAAAAGGAAATTACATGGTATTAGGGTCCTGGATTCATGAACTTTTTGTCTTTTTTTTTTTTTTTTTTTTTTTCCCTAGGGCCTAATGCATTTACAGGGCAAGCCAGTTTGTTCTTTTGATCCAGAAGGGTTAATTTTTGCTGCAGGTGTCAATTCCGAAATGGTCAAACTTTATGATCTTCGTTCTTTTGATAAGGTAAATCTCTGAATCTTTGAACAGTCTTGCTGTGGAAGTGTTTAAGGGTGAGATGGATATTTAAGAGCCTTCCTCTCAGTAAAGGAGGTGTGTTGTGGTATTAGATAGGGGCAGAGCTGTTCGTCATTCTCTGCTTTCCCTAGTCAGAAAGGAGTCTAGCGGGATAGAATGGGAGTTGGCTCTTGCAGAAGGAATTACTAATGTGCCTTGGGCCTGGGGCTGCTATTTTTATTTCTTGCAGGGACCGTTTGCCACCTTTAAGATGCAGTATGATAGAACTTGTGAGTGGACAGGACTGAAGTTCAGCAATGATGGCAAACTCATCCTCATCTCCACCAATGGCAGCTTCATCCGTCTCATTGATGCGTTCAAGGGAGTGGTGATGCACACATTTGGGGTGAGCTGGCAGCCTTTGAGTATGGCCATTTCCATGCTCATACCTCCTGGGCTGAGAGTTGTCTTAGCTGGTTGGTGGAGACCAGCACTTGCCCGGGACTCACTGGTCAGGGTATGGGCCTGCGTTCTTTTCCTCCGCATGAACTCATTTCCCTTGGATTCTGAGGCGGTGGAACACATCATTTTTCACCCAGTGACCCAGGTTTGGACTTCCTGACTGTAAACCATTCTCTTGCCCCCTCCCAGGGGGCTGGGAGGAGGGGGTGATTTTAAAGGGCAGTGGCCCACACTTGGAGCCTTGGTGGTGCTGTGCATGAGCAGGGGAGGGTTTCGTGGAAAGGAAGACAATGCGTGTGCTGGGTCGGTGTTTGTAGGCAGTTGTTGCTGTTAATGGCCCTGTAACTGTTCTGCTTTGCTTTAGGGTTATGCCAACAGCAAGGCTGTCACACTGGAGGCCTCGTTTACCCCAGACTCCCAGTTTATTATGATCGGTGAGGTCCCTTTATCCTCCTTGGCCTTGGTATTTCTCTAGTACTGTGCCTTTGTTTACTTAAATTATTTTTGTTAGTATTAACTATTATTTGCTAAATTATCTGCTTGGTATATGTTCTCAGACTTCTATGTTTCTGTTTCACATTATATCAAAAGTATAGTGTATAAACTGTACTGATTTTGGTATTCTCTACTGGGAACTGGCATCAATGTTGTTCTTCTCAGGACCAGCGTTAGGGTTCAACTCTACAAGCGCTCCCTTCTTGGTAATGCTAACTTCCTGGGATAACCCTGCATTCAGATTGTTTTAGTGACTACATATTGGTAGAGCAAATGGTATTCAGCCCCTTTTTTAGATGAGAAAACTAAGAGAAGTGACTTGCCCAAGAACAAATAGCTAGGGCCAAAACGAATTCCTGAAATACCTTCCTTCATTGCCTCTTCCCCCTCTCAGTTTCTGCTAAGGGCTGCATCTTGAAGCTTATCCTCTCTCTAGACTTCAATCCGTGTCTCATTCCCAGTCGTCTGTGTGCTGTCTTGAGCTGTCACACTTTCCTTGATCATTCTCTTCAGGTTCAGAGGATGGCAAGATCCACGTCTGGAATGGAGAAAGTGGTATCAAAGTAGCTGTGCTGGATGGAAAACACACAGGCCCCATCACCTGTTTGCAGTTCAACCCCAAGTTCATGACCTTTGCCAGTGCATGTTCCAACATGGTATGTGAATAACGGGAAGTGTCTACCTAGGGGTACTTTCCAGTTGGTTGTTGGATGCCCTAATGGCCCAGCAAGCTGTATTCTAAATATTAGATACATTGCAAGCACCCAGGTCCATGTTTCTCAACTGCTGACTTCCCTCTTTCGCCTCTTGTTGTTTGATCTCTGGTTGGGCTGGTCTTTAACATTTACTCTTCTTCCCGTGATCTGGGATCACCTCTGAGCCCCTAGGAGATAGGCCAGTTTTCGCTGTGGCCCCTGGCTTTAGGCCCAAACTACTTAGGACCATACTTGACATTTTTTTTTTTTTGCTCCTTGAAATACTCTGAACTAGCCATTTGTGGCTGCAGCCTTTCAGTTTTCCATTTCTTTCAGTTTATGCTGAATTCCTCAGAAACTCTTAACAGTTAATTGTAACTCACCACTCAGAATTTCCTCCAGGCCCCTGTCTCTTCCTAGACAACACTAGCAGAACAAAGGATCAGTGAGTGTCAGCCTCCAGTTTCCTCTTAGGATCTGGGAATTTGGGGATGGGCATTTTACTACCATTGTACCCAGAGTACATTGTCCTACCCTTCTTTTTTAGCTAGTGTCAGAAGAAACAGCAAAACTTGTCCAATCTCTGGAAACTGCTGCAGCTCAGGAAGGCCACCTGGTGGATTAGCAGTGAGGCCAGGTTACCCAGGCCCCTACCTCCTCGCAGCATTCCTGTTTTTCCTCACCACTGGGACCGCTGTGGTGGAAGGTGGATAGTGTGTTGGAGGGATCAGAACCAGCTTGCCTTCATGTAGAGAGAGGAGCATTTCTGTCTTCCATAGATTGCCAGAGTTGGTTGATCAGAAGGGAGGGCCGCAGCCATAACTCCTCCACCATTGATGCTCTGGGCAGAGTATGAAAAACCCTGCATGGTGAGGAGAGAGCCGCAGCTTTTCTAAGTTGACCTGTGTTCTCCTTCCAGGCCTTCTGGTTGCCTACCATTGATGACTGACCCTGATGTTGCTCAGCTGTCTTGTGAGGGGCCAGCAGGAAAAACTCAGAGGGGACTGAGATCATACCGGGATTGGATCATTGGACTGGGCTGGAGAGCATCCTTCACATGGCCTTCCTACGGATGTACTGTTGTATGTCTGCTCAAGCAAAAAAAAAAAAAAACAAACCCATGCCGTGCTTCTTCAGAAGGACCCTTGGTACGGCAGGCTCCATTGGGACTCGGGTTTTCCACCTGTCACTGCATCAATTCGTCCAGTGGAGTGACCAGACTCACGATTAGGGTTTAGTGGGGCCCTCAAGACGCCTTCAGTTCTGAATGTATTTGCTGCTGAGGAGCCAGTGAAGTTAATTCTGCACAGCCCTTCTCCACCCCCATAATGCATGGGAAGCTGCAGTTCTGGTTTTGAGATGCTAGGGCAGCTCAGCCCCTTGCCCTTGCTTGCCCTGCATGTCGTTACTGGGTCTCGCTGTGTTGTTGTGGCCCTTATTCCACAGCCATCATGTTTCTTAGGTGCCAGACATTTACCGAAATAAGTCTTTGTGTATCTTCAGTCAGAGAAAGGGACAGATACAGAAAGACCTCGCTTGCTAGGAGCTGTGCAGTTACTCGTGTGAGGGTGGGTGTCTGGGCGTGCCTCATGGCCCTGGGTGTTGAGTGGTAAAAGGCCCAAGAGCCTGAAAGGGGTGACAGGTGAGTTCCCAGGGCTGAAAGGTTTAGCAGCAGCTTGGCACAGTCCCCCGTCACCCAGACCGACCCGCAGTCCTCCTAGGTTCCTACGGAACCTGGTTGCGTACAAAAGCAAGGTGGGAGCCTCTTTTTGTGCATTAGCTGTATCATGCGTTCCCGTGGGCCAGTATTGTGGAGTGAGTCTGAGCTGTTTACACTGACGTGTCCCCACCCACCACAGATTGTGTACATAGTCTCCAAGTGGTACCACCCCTTTTCCCCAGCTCCCCAGCCAAGAGCTGGTTCTAGGCCTGTGTTACATGTTCTGTTTAGCCTTTTTATATATGACCTTTGATTTCTCGTTGTATTTTAGCACAGTGTGTGCACCTTCATTTAAATATATCTGTGGGTGCGTACACGTGCATATATATAAACTATATATATATCTATATATAGTTTAAGGATGTTATGAAACTTGGTTTCCTTATAATCATCTGCAGTTTCTCAGAGTTCAGCCCGGGAGAAAGACTGCATCCTTGCGAATAGTGTTTGCCACAAGTATTAGTGAGTCTTCCCTATTACCTTTCTTCCTTCGGGAGGCTAAACGAAGCAAAGCTTCAAGTGTTTGCCGTTTCCATGGCAGCTAAGTGTGAGGGTCTTGGGTTGACTCCCTTGTGTTCCTCAAACGGCACTTTGGGGCCCTCTCTGAAGTATTAGCCCCCTTTTGCCCAGTGATGCTCTGTCTGCACCTGTATATATGTGACAGTCACTTTTGCATGCCTTTTGTGTCTGGCTTGCAGCGTTTGGGGACAGGATGCTGGAACCAGAGCATTTTCAGTTTGTCTGAGGCTCCTTTACCAATTACAGGTCACTCTGTCTTTCCTGATATGTCTGCTTTCTTCTTTTCCTTGCCTTCTCTTTGGAGAGGGGAGGGGCGCTGGCCAGGCACGGGTTGAGATGAGCCGAGGTGGACTCATGGCCTTTCCTTCCCCTGCATGGCCGTCTTGGGGTGGGTGGCTCACAGCCTTTCCTTCCCCTGCGTGGCCGTCTTGGAGCAGGTGGCTCATGGCCTTTCCCTCCTCTGCATGGCTGTCTTGGAGGTGATTGGCATGTTATTTTGTGTAGTTCCCAAACAAATATTTAAGCAGGCCACACACCCAGTCCCTGTAGTTCTAAAAACTGAGGCTCAAGGTTCTGATTTGCCCAAGCATACATAGCTGCTAGGCTGTAAAACAAGCCATCCCTGCTACTGTTCAGCTGCAGGAATAGGCTGTGAATTGCTAACAGTTACTTTATAATTTGTTCCTCAAGTCAGAGAGCTTATGCCTTCCCCAAACTCGGCCTGAAGCTTGCAGCTGTCGACTGCCACCCACTGCTTAGGGGAGGGACTTCGAAAAACCACAGGATCTGAGCTGTTTCTGCCTACTCACAGCCTTGCAGGGTAGAAAATTCATGGTAGGAGTAACTGTTCAAGAGAGTGCTTAGAACCACGGGTGAAGAAGAGAGACTGCATAATTAACATATCTGCAACCTGAGCAGCCACCGAGCCTGACTCTCAGCTACAGGAAAACGTTGTGTATTTGAGTTCCTGTGTGCCCAAAACCGAGGCACCATCTTTTGAAAACATGCCACTGCAGGACCTCTATTTGTGGGCCGGGCCCTGTGGCTTCAGAGCTGGCTCCTGAGTTGGGAAGGGAGGGGGAATGATGGGCTGGTAGCCACTGGAGATGTGGGGATGGGGCAGGGTGAAGGAGGCTGTGGCCAGGACTGCAGAGGGCGAGGCCTGCCTGGGTGCTGTCTGCGGGGGCTGGAGGGGTTGAGCGCTCCTCGGTTAGGGGCCTGGCTCACAGCCCTCTCAAGGGTCCGGCCAAAGCCACCTGTTGGTATGTGACAGCAACTCCGCACTGCTCAACCACCAGCCAGAGGGGTATTTTAAAAAAATTATTCCCTGTTGTAATCATAATTAATGCTTATTAAGAAGAATTTGGGAATTTTTAAAAGAATCAGTTTGCCACCCAAACGCTACCACTATTACTCTTTCGGTGTTAAATGTTATAGACATTTCTGTGCATCGTTTTTTGGTGTGTTTCCATAGTGGTTATTCTACTGTATATACTATTTTATGTCCCTTTTGTACTTAACAGATAAACATTTTTTTCCATGTTATCAGTCTTGAACAGAATTCTATGGCTGCAGACTTTTCCACTGAGTTTCTGTAGCATTGTTTACCTGCTTCCCGGAGTTGGAGGGAGGGATGGGTGGTCTTCTGTTAGTCATCCTGGCTCACATTGGGACTCGCTATAATGCCGAGTGATGGATTGTTGCGCTTCCTCCGCCTGTCCCCGCCTGCCCCTTAGTGACTGAGGTCTGTGCACTGCTGGAAGGAGCCCCTAGACCCAGCCCTCAGAACACAGCCTGGGTCTCCCCAACCTCAGGCTGTAAATGCAGCCACAGGGTCAGAAGTGAGTGACTAGGAAAGGCCTGCCTAAGCCAACCTTCACCTTTAAATACTGCATTTGGCACACTCCCTCAGGCTGCTTGTACCCCCACTGTTTTCTATACCTCAACTCTTGTTCAGATTGGCAACCTCAGCCGGAAGAAGGTTCACACAGCTAGGCAGAAGGAGGGCAAGCAGAGTGGGGCATCTCCTTTGAGGCTCACGCACCAGGTCTGGTGCGTGGCCTGGCCCACTACTTGGAGCCATCCCCTGGCTGGTGAGTTGGGAACCCCTGCAGGCTCCACTCTAGGCCAGCATCTGCAGAGCCTCAGGACCTGCCTCCTGCCCCTTGCCTTACTCTCTCTGAACCAGTTAGAGAAGAAAACCATGGGCCTGCTACTTTCCCATGGTCATTGGCTAGGCCAGTGGAGGGAACATCCTGGCTCGTGTGTGGTCGGCCATGCGAGGCTCCCTGGCAGCAGGGTCTGCTCAAGAAGGAAGAGAGCCCTGCATGTCCTGGTGGGAGGGCTGCTGCAAGCTTGGCTCTGAACAAGGTCAGTGTGGCTCCTTTTGCAGCAGCCAATTCTGTCACTTTGTTGGGCCTGCTTGCAGTTGGGAGACCCACTGCACCTGCTCCCTGTGCCTTGGGCTCATGGTGTGAAGAGCAAGAGCAGGCCGTGGGCTGGGTCGGAAGCAAGCTAAGTGGGCTGTGGGGGTGAGCTGGCTCAGCAGCTGATGTGGGTGAGAGGCAGGCTCGGGACTGCCCACGCTTCCCTGGGGGAGGAGGTGGGGGGAAAGCTGTGCTGAGGAAAAGGAAGTAAAACCCCGGCATCTGCCAGCTGCCTGACTGGTGGAGCCCTAGAAAGGCAGCCTGGAGCTTCCAGGGCCAACGCCAGCTCGTCAGGACCCAGCTGTGGACAGGTGCAGGCCCAAAGTCTTGGGCTGGGGAATATGGCTATGTGAAAATGGGAAATGTCTGGTTCTGTAGTTTGTCCTCTCTCTTCGCTGGAGAATGCGTAGACATGAAGTCTAAAAGGAGGTAATGGGCAGCAAAAGGTTCTGAGAGCCTCTCAGATGGGTTAAGTAAGTGAGTTTTGCTGTCAGCTTGGGGGCCTGTTGGGCATCCTTCCTGGCTGCAGTCTAGGGGTGTGAGTGCCTGCCGAGATCTCAGTTTGGTTGTAAACTGAGGTAGGAATGAGTCAGTAGGGCAGAGGTCAGGGAAGTGGTTGCCTTATCATTCAGTAATTCCCCAGCAGCTGAGCCATCGCACGTCCAAAATGACAACACAAAATGACAACACGGTCTGTGGAGAAAGTGAGGGACCAAGGTGCTCAACAAACAGCAAGCCCCAGGGCCCCAGCTGACTTGTCTCCAGCTAAGGCTAGTTTTATGGAAATGTGCGCTGCGAAACAAACTAAAGGTAGCCCTTCGGCTGCCTCAAGCCCAGGGGCTCACAGCTCATGGTGAAGGCCTCCTTTCCATTCCCTGGACAACCATTCCCTCACAGGTCACATGGGAGGGGGGCACTCACCCTGAGCTGAGCTGAGAACTAGGGGAACGCAGAGAAAATGTGGTCCTGACTCCAAGGAGCTCACAAGGTGGAGGGAAGGCTAATCCACTAGAAAGTACCAAGACAGCAAAAGCTGTTCAGCAATTCACGATTCACAAGGGCCTTTCTGCAGAAAACCATTTAATAGTAGGGCGGGGCTGGGGGGGGGGGCGCGACAAAGCAAAGGCACCGTTGGGACACCAGGGTGGGGCTGAGGCCAAGCCAGAGGTAGGAGCCTGAGATCAGAGCACACCTCCACTCCCCCTGTGCCCCCCAGCCAGGGCTCCTCCTCTGGCCTCCTTTGCTCTCCCCTGACTGAGCCCCAGGGCCTGTGCCTTGGCCTCCAGTGGAGGAGGGGCTGTCTTCAAGAAGGCTGTTCAGCAGATGCGAGGCTGCCCGAAGGTTTCTACCCTGCATGGACTTTGGGGGTTGTTGAATGAACACCCTGACATTCAGGGATTGGAGACCTGGATCCAAACACTGTGACTATCTGTCCCTTCTGGCATCCTTGTCCAACACCCTTAGCCCAGAGTCCTTGGGGTGCTGAGGATCCCGTCTGAGCCTAGGGTGGGCGTCATAAATTGTAAGGTACCGTTACTTACATAGTGCTGTTTGCCTGCCTATTAAAGGGGGTGCCTGGTGAGCTGGGCCTGCACTCTTCCAGCTCTGACTGCCTGGTATAAATGCTCCCCTTTAATGGGTGTGAGTTGGGGTGAGGGGCAACAGTACTGGGCCACATCTGGGGACAAGGCAGGAAGGGCCTGCTCTCGGCCGCAGTGGAGCGGTGCCCGGAGTGCACTGGCCCAAGAGGTCCTGGGATGCAGTGTCCAGCCTGAATTCTCAGTGGCCACTGCTTCCTTGGTCCCGGCTGTGCAAGGGAATCACGAACACAGAGACGTCATCGTAGGACACCTGCCCTTCTCCCGTGGGGCCGTCCTCGGTGCCCTGTGTACTGCGGATCAGCATTTGGGCCAGCTCCGAGAACCTGTGGGGACCATCCTGCAGATGCGCTTCGGGGGCAGAGCAGAGGGGCAGGGCCAGCTCTCAGGAAGAACCCACTGCACAGGGCTGGACACTTGGGACCAGGCAAGCCACAAGCCTGAGAAGGCCTTAGGCTGGACCAGAGTCAACCCAGAGATTCTGGGGAAGGAAGGAGCAGTGACAATCATCCCCAGCCCTGATGCTCGCCACCCGCCCGGAGCCAGGCTCACTGCTGGTGCCATCTTCTCAGCCATAACTACTTGGCTGCTGGCACCAGCCTAGGCCCAGGCAGGTCCCCAGCAGCTACAGTACCTGTGTGAGTCCTCTCGGTTCCCAGGTAGGAAGCTCCGCACCAGCCGTGCCACCTGCTCATTGGACAGGACGTCCCAGAGCCCGTCAGTCGCCATGACAACCACATCCTCCTCCTGCGGCTCCAGCTGGTCCAAATCCAGCACGGTCACCTGCAAGCGAAGCCCGAGGAGCCCTCAGCACCCCCCTTCCAGCTCCCACTAGCATCATCGTCCACCTTTCTGGGCAGATGGAAGTCGGAGTGGGCCATATGACCCCCTCACCTGTGGGACAGAGAGCAAGAAGGGCTTGAGCTGGATGTTCGTGTCCAGGACTTTGAGCTGATGGTCTCCCAGGCCCCGGGAGACGGCCAGTGTTCCCAGTAACCGAGCCTGGGGGCAAAGGGGTGTGAGGAGATGGCAAGAAGCGCCAGCGCGCGTGTGAGTGCCGGGCTCTAGCACTGCAGCACACGGGGAGAGGGCGACGCCCCCCTGGGGAGCCCAGGGCTGAGGGAGAAACCCACTGGCCTGGGAGCAGACCCCAGGACACCAGCCACAGCCACCAGCAAGGGACAAAGGAGCTCCCACCATTGCAGGGGGCACTTTAAGAGGGCTTCTTGGAGGGTAGCCAGGCACTGACCTGCCTACCCTGTCCGTGGATCAGTGGATACTTGAGATCTGACTTCTCCACATGCTTGTAACTCCTACCAGAGCAGACCCATCATCAACCCAGTCCCTCCTCCCCATCTCATCTGTCCCCAGCCCAGGGCCCAGCTACCACACCCTCACAGCACCCCCACTGCCGGGGCCCCAGGGCTCTCCCTTCCCACTGTGTCCCCCACCCCGCCTGGCTCACCAGCCGCTCATGTGGAAATCCCTGAACAAAACCTTCTGGCCTAAGTCATCCCCTTTCAGCCGCCGAGGGAACTCTAGTCGGGTGAACTCACCAGCCAGGAGCTTGGGGTAAACAAAGGCCTAGGGTGGGGAGGCCATGCTCCGGTCAGGTTCCCTCCTGTGGCGTCTGGTGGCCCTGGACCCAGGAGTTGGGGCTCCATGGCCTCCCTCTGCCAAGGGCACCTACCAGCTGCTGGATCCGCTGCCGCTCAGTCTCCGGGGTGAACTCAGAGCTCAGTGGCCGTACTTCATCTCTCCGTACCAAGATGGCCCTGGTGGGGGGCAGGGAGGGAGAGGTCTGTGGGGCAGTCTCCACCCCACACCCATGGCCTCCTGCTGGCCCCTACTCCAACCACCAGGAGCCAGCTCTGCCCATGCCAATCTCTTGCTCAAACCCCTCCATGATTGCCTATGGCCTGCAGGTAAAGGCTCAGCCCTTCTGACTGGCACTTGAGGCCCCTGCCTGCCGTGGGCAGCCTGGAATTCCACTGCCCCCCTCCACTCAACACACACCAGGTACACGCACAAAAACCCACCCAGTCACCCTCCCCATACACACCCTCCCCATGTACAACTTTCAGCTCCCTTTCACTGTCTCCGCTGCCGCTGGTGCCCACCTGCCCACCCTCCAGGGCTCACTCACCTGCTATCTCCGGCATTGGCCACGTATAGCTTTCCCTGCAGGGATACGGCCACCAGGGCTGTGCAGCCGCCCACCTGGCCCGAGGCCTCCAGCTCCCGCCCGATCACCTCATCCTGGGGCAAACCAAGGCCACCTCAGTGGCTACCTTTACTGCCACCATACCACCCTGCCCTGGCTCCCACCCTACAATTCACTTCCCTGCTGGCAGGCCTGGCTGGCCCAGCCCAGGCATCCCTGTGGTAGGAGATCTAGACATATCCCCTGGGAGGAGGGAAACCAGCCCCAGGCCAACAGTGTGTGCAACAAGGTACAGAAGCACCCAGCACATAGTAGGTACTGGTAAATGGGAGGGATTATGACAATGGAGCCCTGGTAGCACAGTGGTTAAGAGCTCAGGCTGCTAATCAAACGGTCGGCAGTTCAAATCTAAAAGCCACTCCTTGGAAACCCTATGGGGCAGTTCCACTCTGTCCTATAGAGTTGCTATGAGTCGGAATCGACTTGACGGCAATGCATAATGGTAAGGGTAGATGGCCATGACAGCATTAGTAACGAACAAATAAATCCAACCTCGTTCTCCCAGTCTGAAGATGCAGGGTGACCACCATCATGTGCAAGGATCCCCACAACCCAGAGCTGCCTCAGGTCCCCGGGGGCAGACCCTGCCCTCCTCTCTGGACCGAAGGCCACACTCACGCATTCCTGGAAGGCATTCTCCAGAGCCCCGATCACCACGTCTTCTGGCCGGACGCCCTTTTCCTCCACAAACTGGGGGTCACTGGGGCAGATGCAGTGGCCGCTGAGGTGCATGGGGGGCTGAGTGGCCACCACGCCCTCTACCACAGCCTCCAGCTGCCGGCGCAGGCAGGAGTGCAGGGTGTTGGCAGCCAGGATGGCTGCCGCGGGACCGCCGTGCCCATCGAACAGGGCCCAGTAATGACCTGTGAGGAACTGTGCAGGAAGGGCTTGGCGTCAGGCCCTGCCTGGCTTCCCCAGCTGTCCTCTGGGCCAGCACGAACCAGGACACAGGACAGCAGGGTAGGAACCTCAGCTGGCACTGTGTCCTGGACCCGCCTCTGCGAGGGGCTCAGGCCCACTGTGCTCACCTCCTCTGGGTACAACGTCAGCCACTCCTCATCCTCAGCCCCAAACTCAGATTGCCGTATGCTCAGCTGCCCACAGGCGGCCTGGTCTTCGTTAAACTCGGATTTCTCTGCATTGATGATCCTGAGGCCAGGAAGTGGTCATTGACCCTTCAGGGATACACCCACACCCCCATGACAAGACACCTGAGCTGAGGCACAGAGAGGAGCCCTCCCTCTGAGGCAACAACAGCCCCGTGCTATCCCTGACAGACACCTGGACAACCACTATTTCAGTCTCCTACCTATCCAGTGACCTCATGGCTAAGGAAAAACTCAGAGATCAGCCCTCTGGGGCCCTTGTGCTGACCAGCTGGGAGGTCAGGGTGCAGCTGCCCAGGGAGATCTGGGGCTCCCTTTTCTATCTCAGCCCCATCTTAGCCCAGACCCCTCACCTGTCCCACACAGCACAAACCCAGGGCGGGACGCACCTGTAAGGGTATGGCTCTCCAAGGCCCAGAATGCTGGAACTCTACCCATTTGCACTGCCTCATATTGGAAGCCCTTGGGGTGCAGGTCCTTCCCCACCCCCAACCCTCTCTGAAGGAGGCTGCAGTCCCAAAGAAAAGGTTGGGAAGGGACTAGGGGAGGGTTGTCAAGGGTCCCAAAGTGAGGACAAGAGCGAGTTATCCACAAGGTGGAATGGGGGATGTCGCTAACTCAGCTTAGCCTGTGTTCTGGGTCAGCTCAGGGCCCCAGGCTGGATCAGGCAGGGCCCTGAGGCCGGGGGTCCTAGGGTGGGGGTCGCCCCGGGGTAGGGGGCACTCACTCTGCGTAGCCTGCGTTCCAGGGCAGCACACGGCCCCGTGCTGGGCTGCGCACTGGTCGGGCATCCCGGCGGCGCGAGGCGTCGGCCGGGCCTGAGCCCGAGCCGCGCAGGAAGCGGGGCCGCCGGTAGGGCACCGGGCTGGCACGGGGCCCGGGCGCCCGAGGCGCGGGAAGCGGACCCCCAGGCAGGAGGCGGCGCCGGAACCAGCCGGCGGACATGGCGTGGCGGCAGAGTGCTGCCCGTGGAGGGCCGGGGCGGGAGTGGCGAGCCGGGCATCACCCGCCCGCCCCTGGGAGGAGGAAGCTGGCCTGGGGGGCGGGGCCGGGGCGGTGACGCCCTCAAACCCCAGCCTCTGGCGGCGGCTCCCGGGCTGTCTGGCTCGTCAATATTCACAGCAACCCTTAGAAGCAAGCGCTGTTACCGACCCCACTTTAAAAAAAAAAAAAAAAAAAAAAAAAACCGTTGCCGTTGAGACGATAGCGACCGCATGGGACAGAGTAGAACTGCCCTCATAGGGTTTCCAAGCAGCCACTGGTGGATTTGAAGTGCCGACCTTTTGGTTAGCAGCCAAGCTGTTAACCACAGCGCCACCAGACCCCACTTTAGAAGCAAGAAAACCGAGGCCTGGGGAGGTGAAGTCGCCCCCTGTGTTCCACAGTCACACCAGGCAAGATTGAATGCTCACCCCACGTGTGGAGCACTAGCCCTGGAGAGGGAGAAGTCCCTTCTCCCCACCCAACGAGGATGCAGGGGGGAGGCGGGGAGGGTGCCCTTCAGAGAGCCCCTGGGCCTCCAGGCTAGGTCAGCGCCCGAGGCGGGGCCTCAAGCTTCCTCCCGCTGAACTCAGACCTTATGCAAGAGGAAGATGGGGATGGAATGTCCTTGGAGGTGTCAGACCATACATTGAGCAAGAGTGTCTCAGAGCACCGTGTTCGGTCAGGTGGCCTCCATGCCTCACCCACCCAGCCTGGCACCCTCCACCCTCAGAGGAGGCTTGGTGGTCAGCCTGACCTCCCTGATCCAGAGATTCTACTCCCACCTGGGGCCAGTCTCCCAAACTGCTTCCAACCAAGATGTCCTCTCTGGACAGCAGGATTGATGCACAAGAAGGAGATCCATTTTTAAAGGGGACTCCTGGGTCCCAAAAAGGCACCACTAGTTAAGTTCAGACCTAGGACCAAGGGAAGTGAAAGACTTTCATCTGGGCTGGGGGCGAGATGTTGCGGTCTCTTCACCTCTGGGTAGCTGTCACCATGGGGACAAGGACAGGGTTCCCCTTCACATCTGCATGTGAGCAAAGCACTTTATCACCTTTTTGCCGCTTAAACCCCACTACCTGTGCAGGACTTGTATTCTCATTTCATGAAGGAGGAGTCTGAGGCCCTGAGGCCCAGGATGGGGAAGTCTCCCCAGACACAGGGCTGTGATGTTTCCATTATGAGGCTGTTACTGACTCAAAACCCCCTTCAGGGGATTTCTCTTCCCCTTTCCTCCTCCAGGAAGGCAGGGCTTTCAAACTCAAAGCCCCTGAGGCCCCTGTAGCTCTGTGTCCCCAGGGAGGGTGACAGCAGGAAGCTCTACCTTCACCTCCACTCCCAAGCCTAGGCTCAGGCTCAGTAGGCCCACTTCCTTCCGTCGGCCAGCCCTGCCCCACTGGGATTTCCTCCGGCCCAGGCAGGAGTGTTCTTGGGACAGGGAGCTGTGCCCTACCTCAGATGGCTCAGTTCCAAAGCCGCCTGGGGGCTAATTTACTGAACCCACTGTATGTGCCAGGCCCCACATGGGGCATAGGAGCACGGTGCTGGTGGAGATGAGCCGGACGCCTGCCCACTCTGAGCTCCAGTGCAGTGATAGTAGAGGTCCTGGCACTGCAGGTGGTGCTTGATCCAACTGTTGAGGGGGTGGGAGCAAGGTCAGGGAACTTTTCAAAGGATATCTGAGCTGCGACCTGTCATTGGGACAGAAATGGACCAGATGTTGCTGGGTGGAAACCCCAGGTTCTGCTCAGCGCGACTCATCTCAGCCAATAAAGGTGAGAGTGAGGTGGGAGAGTAGAAAGTTGCCTTCATTTCGTTGCACAAGGAAAGGAGCAGTCGGGGCTGCTGCCGCCAAGATTGCTCAGCGAGGGAGGGGGGAAGGTCACTTTCATGCGGTTTACAAGCAGGAAGTTCATACACGTTACATCAGCAACATTCTTAATCATACTAGGCAGGCCAGTGAGGTTTACATATAACTTCATGCATCACGTGTTCAGAAAACGGTGGTTAAACTCCACTCAGAGGTGGGGAAGTTACTATGTACGAGGTATTTAATGAGCTAAAATGTTATCCTGAAGTCAACATGGCGCCTAAACCAGCATCCACCAATTTCCTCTGGTTTTGGGAAGCAGTTAAGGAGAGGGGAACCGGGATTTTAATGTAAAGTTACAGGGCATGTCAAGCAAGCTGCTTGAGGCAGTGGAATTTTCTGCAGCCTGGGGACCTCTGTCTTACAGGGACCCAGGATGGGGAAAGCCCAATTCAGCCTGTGGGGTTACTTCCTCACCTCAACCAGTTGATTGTTCAGAGGCTTCTAAAGTCTGAAATTAGAAGAAATGACACAGTGTATTTTCCAAGCCACGGTCTCAGTCTCACCCGGGCAGGGTGCAAGTCCTGACCTCTAAGGTGTATTCACAGAAGCAGCCAGATGACACAGGCAGTTTGCTGCCCAGTTTGTTGGCAGTCCCATTCGTCCTGTTCCAAGGTGGCCTGAGTGTTCCTTCAGTGTTACCCAGTCTCCCCTGGCTCCCTACACTGCTCTCCTAGGCGCCTCTGCTTTTGCCTAGAGCCTATGCCTGGCGCTCTTGGTTTATTCTCTCGTGTTGCTGAAGTACATCATCCAACAAGGATGACTGGGAGGTAATTTCCTGGGTCCCTGCAAGACTGAAAGGAGCCTTGCTGATACAATGGTTCAACACTCAGCTGCTAACTGAAAGGTCGGCAGTTCGAATCCACCAGCTGCTCTGTGAGAGAAACATGTGGCAGTCTGCCTCTGTAAAGATTACTGCTTTGGAAACCCTATGGGGGCAGTTCTACCCTGTCCCATAAGGTCGCTATGAGTCAGAATTGACTCAGTGGCAGACGGTTTGGTTTTTGTTTGTTCGTTTTGCAGGTCTGAAAGGGTTTGTATTCTGTCCTTGCTCAGAATTGTGACTGCTCTGTTCATTGTCTTTTGGCTCAGTTGCTGCTGCTGAAACCTAGTGCCCTGCTCACTGCCGATCTTTGGACAAGTCTGTGTTTGCCTTTTTCTCTCTCCAGATTCTTCCAGGCTCTTCTCTCTGTCACTGGTGTCTAAAATTACAGGTGAGATCCCTTGGGATTGATTGGTCTTCACTCCTGGGCTGGGCCCTCTCTGGAGACCATGAATTCCCTCACTCCTCAGCAACTCCCTCGTGCCAACAATTTGAATGAACCCAAGCCTGCCCCCTCCTGGCTAGAAGCCTCTCCTCAGCTAACTCACTCAGCACATGGTGGGGTGGCGGAGTGTCTTAGTCATCTAGTGCTGCTGTAACAGAAATACCACAAGTGGATGGCTTTAACAAAGAGAAATTTATTCTCTCAAAACATAGGAGGCTAGAAGTCCAAATTCAGATGCTAGCTCCAGGGGAAGGCTTTCTCTGTCTGTCAGTTCTGAGGGAATGTCCTTGTCATCAATCTTCCTCTGATCTAGGAGCTTCTCAGCACAGGAACCTCAGGTCCAAAGGACAAGCTTTGCTCCCGGCATTGCTTTCTCGGTGGTATGAGGTCCCCATGTCTCTCTGCTCGCTTCTCTCTTTTATATCTCAAAAGAGATTGATTTAAGACACAACTAATCTTGTAGACTGAATCCTCTTCGTTAACATAATTGCTGCTAATCCCACCTCATTAACATCATAGTGGTAGGATTTACAACACATGGGAAAATCACATCAGATGACAAAATGGTGGACAATCACACAACACTGGGAATCATGGCCTAGCCAACTTGACACATTTTTTGCGGGACACAGTTCAATCCGTAACAGGGAGTAAGCCTAGGAAAAAGAAAGAAGATTTTCATGCCACATTTTTTTTTCACTCACAATGAAAATAGCTTTTATTGAGTCCTGTATTTGTCCTTTCCACCACTAGTCTGTCAGTTTTTCATACTATGGTGACTTGCATGTTGCTGTGATACTAGAAGCTTTGCCACTAGTTATTTCAAATACTAGCAGGGTCACCCTTGATGGACAGGTTTCAGCGGAGATTCCAGACTAAGACAGACTAGGAGAAGGACCTGGCAGTCCACTTCTGAAAAAACCGGCCAGTGAAAACGTTACGAATAGCAGAGGAACACTGTCTGATACAGTGCCAGAAGATGAGCCCCTCGGGTTGGAAGGCACTTAAAATACGACTGGGGAAGAGCTGCCTCCTCAAAGAAGAGTCAACCTTAATGATGTAGATGGAGTCAAGTTTTCGGAATCTTCATTTGCTAATGTGGCATGACTCAAAATTAGAAGAAACACCTGCAAACATCCATTAACAATCAGAACGTGGAATGTACGAAGAATGAATCTAGGAAAATTGAAAGTTGTCAAAAATGAAATGGAATGCATAAAGATCGATATCCTAGGCAATAGTGAGCTGAAATGGACTGGTATTGGCCATTTTGAATTAGACAGTCATATGGTCTACTACAGCGGGAATGACAAATTGAAAAGGAATGACGTCACTTTCATTGTCAAAAAGAACATTTCAAGATCTATCCTGAAGTACAACGTTGTCAGTCATAGGATAATATTCATACATCTACAAGGAAGACCAGCTAATAAGACTATTATTCAAATTTACGCACAAACCAACCACTAATGCCAAAGATGAGGAAATTTAAGATTTTTACGAACTTCTGCAGGCTGAAATTGGTCAAACATGCAATAAAGATGCATTGATAATTACTGGTGATTGGAACGGGAAAGTTGGAAACGAAGAAAACATGGCCTTAGTGATAGAAACGATGCTGGAGATGTCATGATAGAATTTTGCAAGACCAATGACTTACTCATGCAAATACTTTTTTCAACAACATACACGGCAACTATACACGTGGATCTTACCTGATGGAAAACACAGGAATCAAATCGACTACATCTGTGGAAAGAGATGATGGAAAAGCTCAGTATTGTCTGTCAGAACAAGGCCAGGTGCCCACTGCAGAACAGACCATCAATTGCTTATATGCAAGTGCAAGTTGAAGCTGAAGAAAATTAAAATAAGTCCACAAGAGCCAAAATATGACCTTGGAGACCATCTCTCAAGAATAGATTTGATGCATTGAACACTAATGACTGAAGGCCGGATGAGTTGTGGGATGACATCAAGGACATTATACGCGAAGAAAGAAAAAGGCTGTTAAAAAGACAGGGAAGAAAGAAAAGACCAAAATGGTTGTCAGAAGAGGCTCTGAAACTTGCTATTGAACGTAGAGTAGCAAATGCAAACGGAAGAAATGATGAAGTAAAACAGCTGAACAGAAGATTTCAAATGGCCGCTTGAGAAGACAAAGTAAAATATTATAATAAAATGTGCAAAGACCTGAAATTAGAAAACCAAAAGGGAAGAACGCATCAGCATTTCTCAAACTGAGAGAAAAGAAGACAAAATTGAAGCCTTGAGTTGCAATTTTGAAGGATTCTAGGGGGAAAATATTGAACACAGGAAGTATCAAAAGAAGATGGAAGGAATACACAGAGTAACTGTACCAAAAAGAATTGGTTGACATTCACCCATTTCAGGAGGTAGCATATGATCAAGAAATAATGATACAGAAGGAAGAAGTCCAAGGTGCACTGAAGGCATTGGTGAAAAACAAGTCTTCAGGAATTGATGGAATACCAGTTGAGACGTTTCAACAAACAGATGCAGCACTGGAGGTGCTCACTTGTCTGTGCCAAGAAATTTGGAAGACAGCTACCTGGCCAACCGACTGGAAGAGATCCATATTTGTTCTTTTTCTTTGTTTGTTTGTTTGTTTTTTATTGTACTTTAGATGAAGGTTTACAGAACAGTTTCTCGTTAAACAGTACATATATTGTTTTATGACGATGGTTAACAACCCCACGACATGTCAACACTGTCCGTTCTCAACCTTGGGTTCCCTATTACCAGCTTTCCTGTCCCCTCCTGACTTCTAGTCCTTGTCCCTGGACTGTTGTGCCCCATTAGTCTCCTTTTGTTTAATGGGGCTGTCTAATCTTTGGCTGAACGGTGAATCTTGGGAGTGACTTCATTACTGAGCTAAAAGAGTGTCTGGGGGCCATACTTTCGGGGTTTCTCCAGTTTCTGTCAGACCAGTAAGTCTAGTCTTTTTTTATGAGTTAGAATTTTGTTCTACATTTTTCTCTAGCTCTGTCCGGGACCCTCTGTTGTGATCCTGGTCAGAGCAGTCAGTGGTGGTAGCCAGGCACCATCTAGTTGTATTGGACTCAGCCTGGTGGAGGCCGTGGTAGTTGTGGTCCATTAGTCCTTTGGACTAATCTTTTCCTTGTAACTTGTTTTCTTCATTCTCTCTTGCTCCCAAAGGGGTGAGAACAGTGGAGTATTTTAGATGGCTGCTCACAGGCTTTTAAGACCCTAGACGCTACTCACCAAGGTAGGATGTAGAACATTTTCTTTATAAACTGTGTTATGCCAGTTGAGCTAGATGTTCCCTGAGACCATGGTCCCCACAGCCCTCCGCCCAGCAATTCAGTCCCTCAGGGAATTTGGATGTGTCTACGGAGCTTCCATGACCTTTCCTTGTACCAGTTGTGCTGGCTTACCCAGTATTGTGTACTGTCTTACCCTTCACCAAAGTTATCACTTATCTATTGTCTATTTAGTATCCCCCCCACCCCTCCCATCCCTTGTAACCAACAAAGATTGTTTCTTTTTGTGTGTCAAAACTTTTTCATGAGTTTTTACAGTAGAGGTCTCATACAATATTTGTCCTTCTGTGATTGACTTATTTCACTCAGCATAATGTCCTCTAGTTTCATCCATGTTATGAGATGCTTCACAGATTCATCATGTTCTTAAGAGATCCATATTTGTGCTCATTCCCAAGAAAGGTGATCCAACAGAATGCGGAAATTATCGAACAATGTCATTAATATCACATGCAAGTAAAATTTTGCTAAAGATAATTAAAAAGCCGTACATTGACAGGGAACTGCCAGAAATTCAAGCCAGATTCAGAAGAGGACAGGGAATGAGGGATATCATTGCTGAAGTCAGATGGATCTTGGCTGTAAGCGGAGAATACCAGAAAGATGTTTACCTGTGTTTTATTGACTATGCAAAGGCATTTGACCGTGTGAATCATAACAAATTACGGAATACACTGAGAAGAATGGGAATTCCAGAACACTTAATTGTGCTCATGAGGAACCTATACATAGATCTAGAAGCAGGAAGCAGTCATTCGAACGGAGCAAGGGGATACTGCATAGTTTAAAATCAAGAAAGATGTGCATCAAGTTTGTATCCTTTCACCATACTTATTCAGTCTGTATGCTGAGCAAATAATCCGAGAAACTGGATTATATGAAAAAGAATGTGGCTTCAGGATTGGTGGAAAAACTCATTAACCACCTGTGATATGCAGATGACACAACCTTGTTTACCGAAAGCGAAGAGGACTTGAAACACTTACTGATGAAGATCAAAGACCACAGCCTTCAGTACGGATTACACCTCAACATAAAGAAAACAGAAATCCTCACAACTGAACCAATAAGCAACATCATGATAAATGGAGAACATTTGACGTTGTCAAGGATTTCATTTTACTTGGATCCACAATCAATGCCCATGGAAGCAACAGTCAGGAAATCAAATGACATATTGTGTCAAGGAAATCTGCTGGAAAAGACCTCTTTAAAGTGTTACAAAGCAAAGATGTCACTTTGAGGACAAAGGTGCGCCTGACCCAAGCCATGGTGTTTTCAATTGCCTCATATGCATGCAAAAGCTGGACAATGAATAAGGAAGACCAAATAAGAAACTGATGCCTTTGAATTATGGTGTTGGCGAAGAATATTGAATATACTGTGACTGCTAGAAGAATGAACAAATCTGTCTTGGAATAAATACATTCAAAGTGCTCCTTGGAAGTGAGGATGGTGAGACTTCGTCTCAAGTACTTTGGACATGTTATTAGGAGGGACCAGTCCCTGGAGAAGGACATCATGCTTGGTAAAGTAGAGAGTCAGTGAAAACGAGGAAGACCCTCAACGAGATAGATTGACACAGTGGCTGCAACAATGGGCTCAAATATAACAATGATTGTGAGGATGGTGCAGGACCAGGCATTGTTTTGTTCTGTTGTCCATAGAGTCGCTATGAGGTGGAACTGACTCGATGGCACCTAGTAACAACAACAATCTGCCCTTTAACAAGATTTATTTTAGATTTTTTAAAATTTAAAAAAAATTTAATACTATCAGATGAATCCAAATTCAAAAGATGTAAAAGGGTATTTTGGCACAAGTTTCCCCCACAACTCCATCTGCTGGTCACTCAGTTTCCCTCCCCAGTGACATCCAATGTCACTAGTTTCATGTGGATTCCTCCAGAGATGTCTGGGGTATTCTGTGCAAATTCAAGAAAAAAAAAAACTTGCTGCCGTCGAGCCGATCCCCACTCATAGCGACTCTATAGGACAGAGTAGAACTGCCCCATGGGATTTCCAAGGCTGTATATCTTTATGGAAGCTGACTATCACATATTCCTCCCACAGAGCCTCTGATGGGTTCCAACTGCCAAACTTTCAGTTGGCAGCTGAGTGCTTAACCACTGCATGACCAAATAAAAAAAATATAACGAAACCCACTGCCATCGAGTTGATTCCGACTCATAGAGAATCACAGAGGACAGAGTAGAAGTGCCCCATAGGGTTTCCAAGGTTCCAAATCTTTATGGAAGCAGAATGGCACATCTCTCTCCCAAAGAGCAGTTGGTGGATTCGAACCACCGACCTTTTGGTTAGTATCCAAGTGCTTAACCACTGTGCCACCAGGGCTCCTTTAAAAATATATATATATATACAGAGAGAGAAATCGAGGAAGAGAGAGAGAGAGAAACACCCTGGGTGGTGCAAATAGTTAACATGCTCAACTGCTAACCAAAAGGTCGGAAGTTCATGTCCACCCAGAGGCACCTTGGAAGAAAGCCCTGGTGATCTACTTCTGAAAAATCAGCCATTGGAAACCCTATGGAAAAAAGTACACAACACCACTACTCATCAGAAAAATGCAAATTAAAACCGCAATAAAATACCACTATTTACCCACCATTGGAGCCCTGGTGGTGTAGTGGGTAAGAGCTTAGCTGCTAACCAAAAGGTCGGCAGTTCGAATCCACCAGCCACTCCTTGGAAACTCCATGCAGCATTTCTACTCTGTCCTGTAGGGTCGCTACGAGTTGGAATTGACTCGACGGCAAAGGGTTTGGTTTAGTTTTTACGTACCCACCAGAATGGCTAGAATTAAAAAGGCTGACAATAGGAAGTGTTGTTAAGATGTGGAACAACTGGAACTCTCATACGTTGCTAGTGGGATGATAAACTGGTCCAACCACTTTGGCAATCTGTTTGGTAGTATGCATCATAGTTAAAACATACACCTACCTTATAATCCAGAAATGCCAGTTCTAGATATATATTCAAGAGAAATGATATATATGTTCACCAAAAGACATGTACAAGAATGTTCATAATATAGACAAACACTAGAAACAATAAAGTGTCCATCAACAGCAGAACAAATAAATTGTGGTATCTTCATACTATATAATGATAAGAAGACGTGAACTACTAACAAATGTATCAACATGGATGAATCTCAAAAATATTGTTGAGCAAAAGAAGCCAGATACAAAAAGCACATACTGTATGATTCCATGTAAAATTCAGGCACAGGAAAATTAATCTATGATAGAAGTCAGAATAGTGTTTAGCTTGGGTTAAAGGGAGGTATTAACTATACATGGGTACAAGGGAACCTTCTGGGTGAAGCAAATATTCCGTATCTTGATCTGGAAGGTGTGTATATAGGTAAAAATTAACCAAGCTATACATGTAAGAAGTATCAATGTTATTCCTTAATTTAAAAAAATCTACTGTACACTCAAAACATTCTGAAATATCTAAAATCCTAAACCTTAGAAATGCTATATCTTAGGTGAAGGGAAGAACAACACACACTACAGGGGAAGTCAGCACAACTGGACTAAACCAAAAGCTAACAAGTTTCCCGAATACAACCAAACACTTCGAGGGACAGAGTAGCAGGGGCGGAGGTCTGGGGACCGTGGTTTCAGGGGACATCTAGGTCAATTGGCATAACAAAGTGTCATGGATTGAATTGTGTCTCCCAAAAAATGTGTGTAGCAACTTGGCTAGGTCATGATTCCCAGTATTGTATGATTGTGTTATCTGATGTGATTTCCTTATGTGTTGTAAACTCTACCACTACGATGAGATTATACGTGATCTCCTCATGTGTTGTAAATTCTGTCACTGTGATGAGGTTATACTGATGA
>NW_004443937.1:30837165-30845205 GCF_000243295.1 Trichechus manatus latirostris | reverse complement strand
CAGGGAACCCAACAGAGTCCCTGATGGAGCAGGAGAAAAGTGGGGTGCAGAACTCAAATTCTAGTAAAAAGACCAGACTTAATGGTCTGACTGAGACTGGGGGTACCCTGGAAGACGTGGCCCCCGGATTCTCTGTTAGCCCTGAACTGAAACCATTCCCGAAGCCAACTCTGTACTATGGGACATTAAATGATACTCGTGAAGAGTGTGCTTCTTAGCTCAAGTAGATACATGAGACTAAATGGGTAGCTCCTGTCTGGAGGTGAGATGAGAAGGCAAAGAGGGTCAGGAGCTGGTTGAATGGACACGCAAAATCTGGGGTGGAAAGGAGGAGTGTGCTGTCACAGTATAGGGAGAGCAACTAGGGTCACATAACAATGTGTGTATACATTTTTGTGTGAGAAACTAACTTGAATTGTAAATTTTCACTTAAAGCACAATTTAAAAAATGCTATTTTAGCAGTCTCTTTCACTTTGGAAAAAAGTTTGAATTTCAAGAGTTTCTCATGATTCTTCTCTAGAGTTTTTATAATTATATGTTTCTACCAATCATCCACTGGATGGACTCCACGGGGCTTAAAAATTCTCATGATGAGGAAATCGATCTACATGTCATGTACCAACTACAAAAGATTTTTTGGTGATAACTAATTCCCCAATCAAACTTTCCTGAGAAGTGAGATTTCAAGATCTACCTCAATTTTGGCCTTTTTTATTTCTTCAATAAACTTGGGCAATAGATAGTTTAAAACAACAAAAACACCTTATGGAGCACATAGGGTCGCCATGAGTCAGCACTGACTCGATGGCAATGGCAACTTGTTGGTTATATATAAATAAACAAATATATATGTATATATACATAAATATTATATATATATAATCTCCTCCCTTTTTTTGCACAAACTATATCATACTCCACACTGTATTCTATACCTGAAATTTTCACTTAAGGTACCTCTATCTTTTTTTTTTTTTTAATTGTAGTAAAAAATATATTTGCCAATTCAACAACTTTTGTATACACAGTTCAGTAAGATATCTCTTTTTGTATTAGTCCTTGAGGAGCTGCCTCATTCTTTCTTAGGGGTGCACAGTAGTCTGTGCAAATGTACATACTTTATGTAACTAGCCCTTAATGATGGACATTTAGATTGTTTTCAATTTTTTGCTTTACAATGTTTGTGTGGTGCGTATACTGATAGGATCAGGTCTTAGAAATGGAATTGTTGGGTCAAAGGGATACACATTTGTTGTTCATAGCAGCTCTATTCACAATAGCCAGAAAGTGGTAACACCCAAATGTCCATCAACGGATGAATGGATAAACAAGATGTGGTATAAACACACAATGGAATATTATTCAGCCATAAAAAGGAATGACGTTCTGATGCATGCTACAATATAGATGAACCTTCAAAGCATTATGCTAAGTGAAAGAAGCCAGACACAAAAGGCCAGATATTATATATTATTTATATGAAATATTCAGAATAGCTATATTCATAGGAATAGAAAGCAGATTGGTGGTTGCCAGGGTGTAAAAACAGTGTGAGGGCAGTGTCTGACCTCCACCAACCCCATAAGCGGGAAGGAGAACCAAGATCAACAGACCAAAGCTGATTCTCATGAGGCGGAGGTCAGACTTGCCTTCTCTCTCCGCCATTTTTACCAACCCTGACACCAACTGTCCCTCCTATAGCACTCTCTACTGGGTTCAATAATTCATTGCAAGGGCTACACAGAAATCCCAGTCAATACTCATGATTACAGGGTTTATTAGGGAAGTAACAGTTGCAATTCAGGCTCAGGTACACTCAGGATATAGTTCTTCCACCAGGACAGCCTCTTCCCAGGCACGACTCTTCCTGGCCCTAGGCCTCTGCCCAAAGGCTCTCAGCTTTCTCTCTGTGGGCCGGAAAGCCCACCACGCCATCTCTTGCTGCTGTTTCTTTGCTGCTGTGTCTCGCCATCTTCAGGATTAGTTTGTTCTCTGTCTCCTGGGCCCAGGAGCCTCAGGGCGGGGTATCCCGGGTCCAAAGGATGTGCTGGCTTTTGACTATTCTTCCTGGGTGGTAGTGGGAATCCTCTCTCCTCCCACCTCTGGGGTGTCTCATTTCAAACCCAGAGGGATGGCAAAACCGACCAATCCCTTTGGTGGGCCACAATTACCCTATCACACAGTCCCGCCCAATCACTTGGGTGGGAGTTACAAGACCATGGCTAGAAGGGCCATATTAAGTAATTTATTACGCCACCCAAGGGGTTGGGGTAAAGGGTATGGGGAAGAGCTGTTTAATGGGTATGGAGTTTTATTTTGGAGTGATGAAATGTTTTAGAAAGAGATAGAGGTGGTGGTTGCACAACACTGATGTACTAAATACCACTGAATTGTTCATTTTAAAATGGTTAATTTTATATTTTGTGAATTTCACCTCAATAACAAAAGGAATATACGTTCGTAATTTTGTAGATATTGTTCCGTGTAAAGTTTCCACCAATTTACTTTCCCATCAGCCTATTTCCCTACCCCTTGTCCATCAGTTCTTTATCAAACTTAAAAATGTTTATCTACTGATAAAAACTATTCAAGTCTAATCTGATTTCCATTTATCTTAGTAAGAGAGGATAAACAACTCTTCATAGGTTTGAGACATCGCTTGTATTCGCTTTTCTGTGGATGGTCTCTTTGGATCCTGTGACTACTTTTCTACTAGGCCATTTTATTTATTGATTTTTTATGAGAGCTCTTTATATATATAAGGGAAATCAGCTCCTAATTTTGAAATGGGTTACTCAGTATCTTGTCTGTAACAAATTACAGTGTGTTGTTTGCGTTTTGACTTTGATGGTAGGTTTTTCCAAATAGATTTTTTTATTTTTAATGTAAATGAACTAATCAAGCTTTTCTTTCCTGGTTTGTGGGTTTGGTGACAGACTCTGAAGGCCTCCTCCACTCAAGATTCTAAAAATTCTCCCTTTGTTTCCTCTTGTACCTTTATAGTTTATATTTTTGACATTTAAATCTTTAATCCACCTGGAAAAAAAGAAGTTTATTCTAATAATCTCAATGGCTAACTAACTTCTTTGTGTTGGGAAATGTCAGGAAGAAAAGGGACAGCCGATCTGCTCCCGGACATTCCATGCACCTCTGGACTCGTTTGAGGAGGATCTGTATGTGGGCAGCTTTCTCCTCTTTGCACCTGAAATCAGATCTCAGCCAGAGATGAAGTCTGTTTTGGCACCTGCTGGCCCTTGGTTTCCTCACCTGAGTCCCAGGCTCTGAAGATGAGGCCTGGGTTCAAGCCCCAGTATTCCAGGAGGTTCCCTTCTCTGGGCTGCCTTGCCCCAAGAGGAAGTCACCTCGTTAAATCCTCATCACTGAGGTATGAGTGACTGATGGAAGGGACAAGGGCCACTGCCAAACAGGCTTTCTCATCCTTTGGCTGTTCCAACTTTTTGAGTAAAGGAAACATAGGTTCTTCGGTACCCTCACTATATATACCTTGCAAGGCCATCATGAAGATTAAATAAATGTGCCTGGCATGTAGTAAGTGTGCAACACACGAAGACTCTAATGCCTCATTCACACATTTGCTTATTTGGCAAATATTCTTTTTTTTATTCAACAAATATTTATTAAAACTGTGCAAGACACTTACTCAGATATTTCAGCAAATACTTGTTGGGTGCTGTTGAGTTGATTTTGACTCACCGTGACCCCATGTGACAGAGCAGAGCTGCCCCATAGGGTTTTCTTGGCTGTGATCTTTATGGAAGCATATCGCCAGGTCTTTCTCTCATGGAAACACTGGATGGGATTTGGCAAATATTACTGACCCCCTACCAATGTTGGGCACTATTGTAGGTGCTGGGGATACAGTGGGGACAAAAACTTACTGGTGGAAGAGAGGCAGTACATAAGTAAACATGTGTCAATAAGAACAAAGAGGATGAAGCAGGGAGAGGGTCAGGCAAGGAGCAGGTGGGGTGGTGGATGCTCTCAGAGACCTTTAAGTTAAGGTAGTACTGTCCATGATCCTACCTGTCACAGTTCCTCCATTGATGAGCATTTTTACAGGGGACATAACCTTATTGTTTTTCATTCATCTGTTATCTTGGCTAATTCCAATGTCCGAGACACGAAGCCTCTTACACTTCCGTGGAGGTGGCCAGGTCTGAGAGCTGGTGTAACCAGTGGCTCTGTGATGCTGGCCCCTTCTGGGCTATGGTAGGGTTCAGAGTGGGGAGGTCTTGCCTATGAGCTGTTTTACCAAAGGCAGGCTACAGGGCCACACTGCGTTTAGTTTCCATTGTGAATGCTGGGGTGACCGTAATGAACTGACTACATGGGTCCTGTCCTCAGGGTGCACTCAGGAAGAAAAAGAGAACATTTCAATTCTGTTTATGTGCTGGCTCTCAGGAGAAGAGAAACCCAGGGTCTGGGGTACAGAGGAGCCCTCAGTGCCCAGCCAGGGGAGAGCAGTGGGGCACCGAGCAGGGAACACAAGCTGAAGCCAGAAAGCAGGCAGGCAAGTCCCACACTGGAGGCATCATCTCTCAGAAAACCTTTCCAATCTTCCCAAGTCCCGGGACAGGCTCTGATTGGACCATCTGGGATCATGTGCGCATCCCTGAATCAATCACAGTGGCCGGGAAGGCACAGAACGTTGACTGGCTGGTGGCAGACGGCTGATGCCAGCGAAGGCAACGATGCTGGGCAGGGAGACGTAAGTTCACCAGAAGTTGCGAAGTTCCTCGGCTTTACCACGCTCTGGCCCTCCCTCACCCTCTGGGCCTTTGCATCTTGAGGTTTCCTCTTCTCAGAAAACTTTTCTCTCCACTCTGCCCGCCCGCCCCATCCTCTTCTCCAGGTTTCTGCTCAAATTTCCCCTCGTGCTAGCGGCCCTCGGCGCTGTTCATTTGCCCGCTGCCTCGTAGAAAGTGGATCTGACTCCCACCATGAGGGCAGTGCCCGCCCACCACGACCGCCCTGAGGTGCCAGCGGCCCGCGGGAGGCGCTGAGGTAACGTCCCGGGGGGAGAGATGACAAACACACGCGCGCCCGCCCACGCTCAGGCCCCTTCCCGGCTACAAACGAGGGCACGCGAGTATCGGTCCTCATCAGCAAACCCACCTGGCCTCGGGCGCACAGACTCGCGCGCGCAAGCACGATCCGCCCACCGGTAGATCACCGGATGAAGGCGCACAGGCACACGCGCGTGGGCCCACGCACGCCCGGCCACGCAGACCCTTTCCACTCCACAAAAGGAGGCACGCGCAGGCGCGCGCACACGTCGATCCACTCCCAGCCCTAGACCCACCCGGCCCCAGGCGCACACTCGGGCGCACGCGCGGCCCCGGGCAGCCGCTCCCCACTCCTGGCCTCGCCCGTCGGGGGCGGGGCGCCGCTGGGGGCGGGTCCTGCGGCACCGCCCGGGAAGCTGCGCGAGGCTCGGCGGCCGCCGCCACATCCTCCTCCTTCTCCTCCTTCGGGTCCAAGCGAGCGAAGCCGGGCCAGGGCCAAGCCGAGGGCCCCGAGGGCGCGGGCGGAGCGGGGCGCGGAGCCATGGCGCACCAGACGGGCATTCATGGTGAGGGCCGATGGCGGGAGGGGAGGGGGCTGGGGGTCTCCACTCGCGGCTGCGCCCCCTCCCCGACTCTCGGCCCCTCCCTCCTCCCGGCAATGGCCCCGGGAAGCTTCCTGTTCTGTTTTGCAGCCGCGGGCCGCCTGGAGTGGGCACATCTTAGGGGGAGGGGTACGGACTTGCTGTGCATAGCTGGGAGTGGGTGTACGTGTACGTACACAGCTGAAGAGGGAGTATCTGTGTGCCCACCTGGATGTGGTGTTTGTATGTATGTGTCCATCTGGGTCTAGGTGTGCATATTTGTTCATTTCTGGGGGTGGGTGTACCGGATGTGCACATCTGGAGGCGTGTACACCTCTGTGCACATGCCTTGTGTCTTCAGTCCTGTGTGCGCACATCTGGATGTGGCTGTGCCGGTGCACACCGAGGCCCATTCACGCACATGCACTACCGGTGTTTGGATGGATGCTGTGTAGGTGGCATGGGACCGTCCTTAGACATCAGGGTTTCTGTCTGTGGGTGTCTGTGCGTGTGTGCACAGTTTGAGCACGTCGCACTGTGCGTTTGTCACCATGTAACAGATGTCTGTGTATGGCTTGTATGGGCTTGTATATGTGTGAGGAGGGGCCCTGACCTTGGCTCCTCCCAGGACCCTCACACACTCTGGCAGGCTGGGACGGGGAGAACTTCCAGTCTGACCTTGACCTCTGACTTCCCTCCCATTTTCCACTCTGAACTCCTGAGCTGGTCCCAGCCAGGGATGGGAGGTCCCAGCTCCAGGCTGGAAGCAGGGAAGAGGGTCCAGATATGGGGTTTGGAGGGAGGGTCTTGGCCCTAGAGAATCCAGGCCAGTCTCCCTTTCCCCCAGGAAGCCTCTCTAGCCCAGAGCATCACGGCTCCCTCCCCGGGGCCCAGGGTTCCTTCTCAGACAGGCTGGGAGAGAAGCAGTGGCCAGGAGCTGAGTGCCCTGACCCTACCTGGGCCTCAGTGTCCCCATCTGTCACTGGCATGGGTGGGCTGCCTGGCCTCTGGGGAAGGCCCAGGCCACTTGCCCAGACAGGCTCTGTGGTTTGGCTATTAGCCACTCCTCCCACCACACAAGGATCTGGCACCATCGACCCGCCTGACCGCCTGGATCCTGGCTTGTGGTTGTGGCCACTTGGTGGCTGGACAGCCCCAGGATGGCTTCCCCGGCCCCGCCCCCTCCCCAGCACACCAGAGAAAGCAGGGGCTGGGGTCAGTGCCTGCCCCCCAGCAGGTGGGCCAGCCTCTCTGCTGAGGAGCTAGAGGGGCAGGCTTCATGACTCAGCCCCGCAGGAGGGGAGTGGCCTCCAGCCCCTTCCTTCCCCTTTGTCTGGTGACTGTGCTGCCTCCAACTGGGAGGGAAGGAAGGGCTTTCCATGGGCTGACAGGACAGGTCCTGTGGCCAGGGCCATGCAGGCCTGCCCAGGGGATCACTGGGGCAGGGCTCCCAGCCCCCCTTCTGCCTGTGAGCAGCCACTCCATCCCATTTCTGGCCTGGCCTGGGGAGGTGGCATGAGAGATCACCCTGGACACCCAGCTGCCAGCCCTGTCCTGCCATAGGTGTGAATCAGCTGACCTCAGAGCGGGGCAGGGGAGGGACCTGTAACTTGAGGCTCATGGGGTGAGGGGCAAAGTAGCTTGGGAGTGGAGCCCATGAATCTTTGATACCAGAGGTTCAGGTGTCCCAGGCCTGGCCTCTGGATTATTGATGTGGCTGGGGAGGCATGGTTGGGGTGGGAAGGGAGTGGGGATGTCTCTTTCTGCTCTTTCTCTGCTGGGGTGTCAGTTTGCCCTGGTAACAGTAGGAGAGGCATGCCAGCCTCTCCCCTGGGAGTGCTTGTTGGCTTCCCCTCCCAGAAGGTCTGAGCAGGTGGAGGGACAGCTGAGCCCAGCGTGCCTGCCATCATTGTAGTAATAAACCTCATTATGCTGTTACTAGGTGCCGTCAAGTCGGTTCAGGCTCATAGTGACCTTATGTGCAACAGAACGAAACGCCGCCCGGTCCTGCACCGTCTTCACAATCCTTGCTATGCTCGTGCCCGTTGTTGCAGCCACTGCGTCAGTCTATCTTGTTGAAGGTCTTCCTCTTCTTCTTTTTTTTATTTTTTCCCATACAAAAATTTGTACATACATTGTTATGTGACTCTAATTGCTCTCCCCATACTGTGACAGCACACTCCTTCTTTCCACCCCAATGCCCCATGTCCATTCAGCCAGCTCCGAACCCTCTCTGCCTTCCCATCTCACCTTCTGAGAAGCTGCCCGTTTAGTCTCTTGTATCTATTTGAGCTAAGAGGCACACTCCTCACGAGTATCACTTTATGTCCCACAGTACGGCCCACTCCCTGTCTGAAGAGTTGGCCTCAGAAATTGTTCTAGTTCTGGGCTGATAGAGAATCCAGGGGCCATGCTTTCCAGGGTTCCTCCA
>NW_004443937.1:30798180-30830073 GCF_000243295.1 Trichechus manatus latirostris | reverse complement strand
AAATCAGTTGGATTCCTATACACCAATAAAGAGAATGATGAAAAGGAAATCAGGAAAACAATACCATTTATAATAGCCCCTAAAAAAATAATTCTTAGGAATAAATCTCTTTTATGTCTCAGAAGAGATTGGATTAAGACACTATCTGATCTTGTAAACCTCATCAGTATAACCTCATAGTGATAGAGTTTACAACATATAAGGAAATCACATCAGATTACACAATCATACAATACTGGCAATCATGACCTAGCCAAGTTGACATATTTTTGGGGGACACAATTCAACCCATGACACTCCACCCTCTGGCCCCCCAAAATTCATTTCCTTGCCACATGTAAAACATATTCACCTCATTGTATCATAATAAAAGTCTTAAATCAACTCGAAGTCCAAAATCCAAAAAATTCTTCTTCATCTGTGAAATCTAGAATACAAGTTAGCTGCTTCCAAAGGTACAATGGCAGAATAGGCACATCCTAGACATTTCCATTACAAATGGGAGAAACCGAAGGAGAAGAAGGGATAACAGGTACCCAGCAGTCAGCAGAACACATTACATTAGCCCTCAAGGCTTTGAAAATAATCTTCTGTTCTCTGAGACAATTTACACAATACCCCTGCCCACCAAACTCTAGGTATTGGCCACAGTCACCGGATTCTGAGTGGAGGCCCCTTGGCCCAGGGCTTCAGCTCTGCCTTCCAGGCCCACTGGGATAGTAACTCTGCTCCCTCGGCTTTAGGCGCACCATTCTCCTAGTCCGTTGGAGTGACAGTTCCACCCTTAGAAACACCGGAGGCCATGGCTCCACCCTTTGGAACCCCTGAGGTCATGGCCATACGTTTTGAGGCCGAGGCAGCTCGGCTTCTTGTGTTCCTTGTCTCTTCAGCTTCTGCTTCCTGTGGCCTCTCAGCGTTCCGGCCTCATGCCTGCATCTGCCCTACTGGGACAAGTGTTCCAAAGCTTGGTAGCTCCACTGGTAAGTGCCCGGAGGCATGCCACTCCACCAGGAAGCCTCCTGCACACAGGCACTCAGCTGCCTTGCTCCGTGGGTCAGCAAACCTGGCTCCACTGATAAGTGCCAGGAGGCACCCCACTCCACCAGGAAGCCTCCTGCACGCAGGCACTCAGCTCTCGCTCCGTGGGTCGGCTCCAGCGCTGTCTTGCTCTGGTCTCCTGGTTCCGCTGCTGTTGGTTCTCTGCCGCCGCAGGTTTTCTGCTGTTGCCGGTCCTCTGCCGCTGCTGCTCCTCTATCCATTCACAGTTTAAAAACTGCTTCCACATTTTAGATATCTGTCAGAGCAGCACCCCACTCTGGTACCAAATTCTGTCTTAGTCATCTAGTGCTGCTGCAACAGAATACCACAAGTGGATGGCTTTAACAAAGAGAAATTTATTCTCTCACAGTCCAGTAGGCTACAAGTCCAAATTCAGGGTGTCAGCTCCAGGGGAACGCTTTCTCCATTGGCTCTGGAGGAAGGTCAGTGTCCTCAGTCTTCCCTTGGTCTGGGAGCTTCTCTGTGCAGGAACCTCAGGTCCAAAGGACACGCTCTGTTCCCGACAGTGCTTTCTTGGTGGTATGAGGTTCCCCTGTATCTCTGCTCGCTTCTCTCTTATATCTCAAAAGAGATTGGATTAAGACACTGTCTAATCTTGTAAACCTCATCGGTATAACCTCATCATAGTGATAAGAGTTTACAGCACATAAAGAAATCACATATAACCTCATCATAGTGATAGAGTTTACAACACATAAGGAAATCACATCAGATTACACAATTATACAATACTGGGAATCATGACCGAGCCAAGTTGACAGATATTTTTGGGGGATCCAGTTCCGTCCATGACAGCAAGTTTGATTATAATATGTCTTGGTGACTTTCTTTTGGGATCTACCTTATGCGGGGTTTGCTGAGCATCTTGGATAGATACCTTGTCATCTTGCATGATGTCAGGGAAGTTTTCTGCCAACAAATCAACAATTCTGTCTGTATTTTCTGTTATCCCCCCTGTTCTGGTACTCCAATCACTCATAGGTTATTCCTCTTGATAGAGTCCCACATAATTCTTCGGGTTTCTTCATTTTTTTTAATCCTTTTATCTGATTTTTCCTCAAATAAGTTGGTGTCAAGTGCTTTTCTTTAATCTCACTCATTCTGACTTTCTTTGCTTCAATTCTGCTCCTGTGACTTTCTACTGAGTTGTCTAATTCTGAAATTTTATTGTTAATCTTCTGGATTTCTAATTGCTGTCTCTCTGTGGATTCTTGCAGCCTGTTAAATTTGTCAGTATGCCCTTCTCTAATCTCTTTAATTTCCTCTATTGCGTGTTCTGTGTTTTGCTTAATTTCCTTCATAATTTTTTGCAGAGTTCTATATATTAATCTTTTGTATTCTGCCTCTGGTAATTCCAAGAAATTTTCCTCCTCTGGAAAATTTCTAGATTCTTTATTTTGGGAGCTTGTTGAAGCCATCATGGACTCCCTCTTTATGTGATTTGATATTGACCGTTGTCTCCGTGCCACCATAAGTTATTATATTTATTTATTTTATGTTTGCTTACTTTATCCTAGCTTCTTGTTTTGTTTTGATATGCCCAAATAGGCTGCTTGTATGAGCTAGTTTGATTATTGGCATCTTTGAAGCTCTAATGTCCTGTCACCAGGTGGTTAGATCTGTTACTAGGTATGTGAGCTCAGGAGTCCGCCCACTCCTCCTGTATGGATTCCACTCAGCTGCCCAGGTAGATAGCCACCAAGTGTGTGATGTAGGCTCTCACTTAACAGTCCTAGACAGGCATGGGTGATTAGTGTAGGCACAGGCATCTGGCTGCAGCAGAGGGACACACTCTGAGCAAGGCAGGGGGCTGACAGGCGCCCCCGAGTGTCCAGGAGGAAGGTGTGTCCCTGTTGCCTAGAGCACGTAGGTGGGTAGGTTTTGCAGCCAGATGGTAAGCACCTAATGCTGTTGGCTGTAAGGACTGGGGGGTACCTCTTATTCATGTGCCCCTATCGCAGGTGTCTAGGTGGTGTGGGTGGAGCCACCAGTCCTCAGGCCCCTGATGTGGGTAGGTGAAGACCCTGCTCAATGGGCAGAGCCGTGTCAAATGTCAAGAACCTGCCCCTTCACAGCTGAAACAGTTGAAGCTAGAGTTCTAGTATATACCCTCTTGTACTGCGGTAATGAGGGCCTACGCTGTTGAGAAGGGCCCACACAAGTCTATGCAGGGGGAAAGGCACTCAAAGTCCGCGGATCCCTTATGCCTGTGCCTAGGCAAAGGTGATGTGCCTACCCTGGGTTCTTGGCTTAGGGGAGCTGGCAGTTTATGTTTTCCCTTGTTTGTTAATTTGTTCACTCACCAAGGCAGGGAGAATGGCTCTGGGCGTGTGATGGATCCTACTTCTGGGCCAGGGGACTTGGCAGTTGCTGAAGCCGGTCCGGGACCTAGTGCAGAGCAGGGAGCAGGGAAGTAAATGGGAAAGAGGTTTTTCCCTAAGGGGGGTGTTTTTGATCCATGCAGTAAGCTGTGCAGAATTACTTATCTTTCGCCGATCTAGGGCTCCTTCTCACTG
Organism: Trichechus manatus latirostris; assembly: GCF_000243295.1. Classification (NCBI taxonomy): domain Eukaryota; kingdom Metazoa; phylum Chordata; class Mammalia; order Sirenia; family Trichechidae; genus Trichechus; species Trichechus manatus. The sequence goes on along the minus strand of NW_004443937.1, from coordinate 30,826,498 downwards.
GTGCTGGGTGGCTGTGTAGACTCTCTGGCGCTGGGTCTCTCCCTATGCGGAATACGCCTCCCGAGCACCGCTGCTTGCCTGCCTCACTGCTTGCCCACGAGCTGCTCAGGTCTGAAGGGCTCAGGCTCTCGCTGGGTCACATCTGGCAACTCCTCGCTGCTCCCGAACCATCTCTCCTTCCGCCTGCCACTCAGTCGGGTTCCTCAACTCTGCCTTTGGTGTTCAGAGCTCCCAGATTGCTATATATAATCGAATCACTTGGTTTTTTCGGGTCTTTAGTGTAAGAGGGTCTACTGGAAGCGTCTGACTACTCCACCATCTTGTCCCCGCTTCCGGTCTTCCTTTTCTTCGCTTGCCCTCTGCTTCACCAAACATGATGTCCTTCTCCATGGACCGGTCCCTTCTGATAACATGTCCAAAGTATGTGGGATCAAGTCTCGCCATCCTCACCTCTAAGGAGCATTCCGGCTGTACTTCTTCCGAGACAGATTTGTTCGTTCTTCTGGTAGTAGTAAAGGTTAATCATCGTTAATTGTTATTGCTAGTGGCCCCGTCACACTTTCCCATTTGTTCCTCACCACAGCCCTGTGGAGTTTGGGGGTATTATCCCCATTTTACAGATGAGATGGCAGCTCAGAGGTCAGGGGTCCTAACGCTAAGGCAGAGGTGGAGCCCAAGAGGCCAGGCTCTTCATGGGGTTTGCCACTGGCTGCTGTGTCCATCTGCTTACAGCTCCGCACCATGTGGCTCTGAGCCCACAGGACTGCTGGGCTCAGGCGGGCCCATGCCCACCCAGCCATCTTGGAGGGAGCTGCACAGCCTTAGGTCTCAGGCTCAGGGTCACCCTGCAGGGGGGCACCAGAGGACATGACCAGGGCTTGTTTTCCTAAAGGCTTCCCCTCCCCTGAGCTGCCTGGATCAGGCCCTATAAATAGTCTCTGACCTCAGCCCTCCAGCTATGCTCCTGCACGAGTTTTCCTGACCCCTGGGCAGCCTCAAGGTCACCTGGCCTGGCCCTGCTCACCAGGGCCCTTGACTTCCCCATCTGAGCCACTAGTGGGTCTGTACTTCCCATGGTTCCCTAGCTTTGACCATGTCGTCACGTCTGCACTCGGGGCCTTGCTCACTGGCTGTCACTTCCAAGCTCTGCGGCCCAAGAATGAAGACAGGGTCTGTTTTGGAAGCTGCTCCTCCTCCAGGAAGCCTTCCCTATTGCCTGCGGGCTGGAGACTTGTTGCCCTTTCGCAGAGCTGTGCTGGGGGTCAAGGTGGCTCCTCAGGTCCTCTCGGTGTCGGACAGCCCGGCTGGCAGCTGGGTCTGGGTGTGTGCATGTGTATGTATGTGTATACTTACATGTCCTCTTGTCTGCACGTAGCTGAGCTCTGCATTTGCCTGTATGTGTGTTTGTTGCAATCTGGAGACTGTGTGTGTGTGATGGCACGTCTAAACGTGTATCCATTTCTGTTTGGCCAGCTGAGTGTGTTCATGTATGAGTGTGTTTGCGTTTGTGCTCCTTTCTGCCACAGAAATGTGTTTCTGTGTACAGGAGTATTCACACATGCTGGATTGAGTATATACACATTGGCACATGCACTGTGTGTGTGTTTTAATGGACATACTTGTGTCAGGGCACGTTGGGGGCCTTTGTCCATGTATTCCTGTGCCTGTGGATATGGCAGAGCTGGGAGTGTCCCAGGCCAGCCCAGTGGACCTTCCTAGGGGGTAGGGGAGAAGTAAGGGCATTCACCCTGGGTTGGCCCTGGCTGGCCCAGCCTGTCCCAGAACCCGCCCCATCCTCAGGCGGGCTGCCGCGTCCCCACCCACCCTGTCACTGAAGCTGTCCCAGCCAGCAGGCAGGCCTGCTACCTCTGCTGGCTAAATTTGGGAGCCTGTGTTCGGCAGGCATCTCGGGTTCTCAGTCACATGGGGGGCTGTATTTAACTCGGGCTCCCAGCTCGGCCACCAGACCTCAGAGGACAGAGCAGGTTCACACGCAGCCCTGTCCGCTCTGCCTGCTCAGCCCCCACCATGTTTCTTGTTCTTGTAGCCGCTGAGGAGCTGAAGGAGTTCTTTGCGAAGGCCCGGGCTGGCTCTGTCCGGCTCATCAAAGTTGTCATCAAGGACGGTGAGTGCCCCCCTCTGGGCTAGGGCACAGGCTGGGGGCTGGACTCAGATGCTTCTTGGGGGAAGGGGCTTTGGCTTCTTGCCCCCTCAGGACCTCAGTTTCTTCATCTGGGAATGGGGCGGGGGTGAGGTCACTCGTAAAGGAGAACCTCATAGGAGCGCATGGAGGTGGGCATGATCATTACCCCTGTGATACAGGGCAGGAAGCTGGAGCTGGGGGTAGCAAGGGGAGCCCTGTCCTGGGGTCCTACCCAGCCTTCCCAGACATAGGTGGCGAGATAGGCCTGGTCAGGACGCTAGGCTGGGCTGAGCGGGGGCAGGGAATCAGTGAGGGCAAGCAGCAAGCACAGCCAGGCTGGCCTGCCCTGTGTGGCTTCCCATCTCCCTGTTTGTGCCGGCAGGCCCGGCCTGGCTCAGCTGCCAGCCTGGGGGGAACCAAGGAGGCACCAGGGGTCCTGCCCTTGGGGAGCACCCCGCCAACAAGGAGAAGGGACTTGCACCCAGCTCACTCCAAGAGCAGGACAGAGGCGTTCTAGGCTTCGCTGAGCCTTGGCCCAGACCCTGGGGGCCGCACAGGAGGAGGTGTAGGGACGGTGGGCTTGAGCTGAGGCCTGAAGTGGGGAGGGTTTGAGGAGGCAGAGAGTTAGACTGAGGTGGAGGTTTGTGGGGAGAGGACTCCTCCCCTTCTGTCCGTGCTGAGGGGCTGGTAGGTGAGGAATACAGACTCTGAGACTGGGAGTGGGCTGGTTCCCTCATGGGGCCTTCCAGCCCTGCTGTGGTGGGTAGGCCCTTTGGGGGACTCCCCGAGTGGGCTTGGTGCCCAGCTGACTTTTCATACATTGAGTTGGCTCAAAGCAGGCTCCGCCCAGACCTGGGATTCACCCCAGGCTTTAGAGCCAAAGCTGTGCTGGGCTTTGTCCAGGGTCCCCAAGTTCAGATCCCACAGAGGCTGGGCAGGGCTGATTGTGGTAGGTCATGAGCGGTGGAGGCCTCTGGGGTGGTGAGCCACAACCCCCGACCTTAACCAGGCCAGTTCACTCTATTGTTCCCAGTCCTCACCCCTTCCTGTCGCCACTCCTCCCCGCGCCCCCCCCCCCCCCCCCCCCCCCCCCCCCCGCCCCAGACATCGCTACAGATTTTGAGCAGGCGGTATCTCTAGGTGGGCTCTTACCTCAGTTCTGTGTTATGGTTGTTGGGTCACCTGGGAGTGGTAGAAAAGAGGGTCCAGGCCCACCAGCGGGCGGCCATTGTCCACCTCCAGCTGCTGGGGTCATAGGAGTGTGACCTAGTGTGGCCAGAGCTCCTGTTTTTTCTAGAGAAGCCACGAATTCCACTTCTTAAATAAAATTTCCCAGCTTGAAAACAGTTGAGGACAGATTAAACAATGTTACCAAGTCAGGCTGTAACTACTGGTTTTCAGGCCTGATCTGATCTGAGTTCTGGGGAGGGCAGGCAAGGAGGCTGAGGCTGGCAGAGGTGGCTGGGCCAGTGGACCTGGTGTGTTGAGGGTCCTGGGGCTGGTGATTCAGGTGCCGGGCCCCTGTGGCCAGGCTGTGATGGGCCCCTTGCCCAGTTTGCCTTCCAGTCTGGGCCTCTGCACACGGGGCTAGTGTTTGGTGCCCTGCAGGCACAGCTGATAAGGCCCAGTGTGTGTCCAGCTCAACCAGGCCCTGGTGCCTACACCCGACTCAGCCGCTCTCACCAGCCAGGAAAGTGGCAGGCCTGTTGGCCCCGGGCATTGGGAGGTTGGCTTCTTTTGCCTTGTCACTGTTTGAGGAGGGGACTACAGCTGGCAGAGTGGCAGCGGGATTCCTGTCTGCTGGGAGCCCCAACCCCTGCTTTTTCAGATGCTCCTGCGAGCCCTGTGGCCTGAGGCTGCGACACCACCTCCCTCAGCACATTTTTTCTGAGCGCGGTGGGCTGGGGGCCTGCTGGGCTCCCAGGCTGAGGGAGGAGGGAAGTGGGAGGCAGCACAGGGGGACTGGGTGCTAAGCAGCTGTACTGGTGGGGCGGCGTCTGAGGGAGCAGCCGGGTGTGTGGGTGTCCGTGAGGGGGCCACAGTGGCTGTGGGCCACAGCCGTGTCTTCGTGGGGTTGCCTGTGTTGGACTGTGGGTGTATTCTCATGACCACATCTGTGCACACACATGTGTGTGTATGCTGGGGGTGTGTAGAGGGAGCAGCCTCTAACTGGCAGCTTTGTGCCCTCATTCATTCATTCTTTCACTCACTGATTCTGCCTCAGGGACATGCGGGGCTCTGGGGGAAGGCGGGGTAGAGTGGCCAGCAGGTCAGGAGGCCACAGCCAGAGGTGGAGGCGAGAGATGGCCCCTCCTTGGCTCACCCGGCCTCTGCCCCTAGAGCAGCTCGTGCTAGGCGCCTCGCGGGAGCTGGCTGGTGGCTGGGACCAGGACTACGACAGGGCTGTGCTGCCGCTGTTGGATGCCCAGCAGCCCTGCTACCTGCTCTACCGCCTCGACTCGCAGAATGCCCAGGGCTTCGAGTGGGTCTTCCTCGCCTGGTCGCCTGACAATTCCCCAGTGAGTCTGAAGGACCCCTGCCTAGCCCCAAGCTCAGGGCTCGGGGGGGATGGGTCCAAGGTGGGAGACAAGACTCTGCCCTGGGAGGCTTAAGGGGGAACAGAGGACTGCCCCCTAAAAATCTGAGACCCTGCCCTGGGGAGTCTGAGAGGGGAAACTGTCAGGTTCTGCCCCAGAGGGTCAGAGGGAGAAGGCCCTGTGCTTGGAGCTTGGGGCCTCCTAGAGCCCTCCCAGCCACATCAGCCTGGCTTGGGAGGCGGAAGTGATGGCCTGAGCAGGTGCTCCCCCTACTGGCCAGAGCGGTCTCTACTGCATCCTCGCTTCCACAGTGCGCCCTCTGCTGGGTGTGTGGCCACAATGAGCCAGCCAGGTCCCCACCCAGAGGCTCTTGCCTGCTCCTGGCAGAGGAAGCCGTGCCCCGAGGGGTCTCACAGCTTGCCCCCTCCTTCAGGTGCGGCTGAAGATGCTGTACGCGGCCACACGGGCCACAGTGAAGAAGGAGTTTGGGGGTGGCCACATCAAGGATGAGCTGTTCGGGACTGTTAAGGTAGCCCTCGTCCTCTTCTCCCCTCCACCAGGAACCTGGGTGGGGACCAACCCCACCAGGTGTTAATCACAGCCCACAGAGTGTGGGGTGTTGTGCAGGGCACAGAGCAAGTCAGTGCCAGGCTTGGGGGTGGGGTGGGGGAGTCCAGGGGCCACAAGCTGGGCTTCCCCCAGAGGTGCCCATTTGTGCCTCTCCATCCCCCGGGCAGGATGACCTCTCCTTTGCTGGGTACCAGAAGCACCTGTCATCCTGTGCAGCGCCTGCCCCACTGACCTCGGCCGAAAGAGAGCTCCAGCAGATCCGTATCAACGAGGTGGGTTGGGGGTGCCAGGCAGGGTGGCAGGAGTCCCAGATGGAGTCTACATGAGGCCCCGCTGGCTGAACCTGTGCTCCTCCGGTGGGCCACATCCCAGTTCTGGCAGGTGGGGGCCTGGCTCACCATCTGCTTCCTCCCCAGGTAAAGACAGAGATCAGTGTGGAAAGCAAGCACCAGACGCTGCAGGGCCTGGCCTTCCCCCTGCAGCCCGAGGCCCAGCGGGCGCTACAGCAGCTCAAGCAGAAGATGATCAACTACATTCAGCTGGTGGGCGCCCAGCCCCTGCCCCGGCACACACGCAGGCACCATGTGCCCAGCCCTGCTCCCAAGCACCCCAGTGTGCACATGTGCAGACAGCTCCCAGCCTGTCCACTGCAGCTCAGCCGTGTACTCAGAAACACACTGTCCATTCCACCGGGTCCCTGCCTGTCCCTGTTTTGGGTCCCCCTCCATGTATGGGTAGAATGCACTCTGTCCCTTGCTCACACCCAGCCCCACCTGTGAGCACACTGCCCCCTTTCTGCCTGTCCACCCCGCATGCACACTCCCCCTAGGTTCACACTGACCCCTCAGCCCCGAGCCCCTCTCTTCCCCCAGACTACCTCTGCAGCCCTCTTGGCCACCCCTTCCCCCAGGCAGGGCCCCTTTGCCCCACTGGTCCAGGTATGGCCTCTTAATTGGGCAGCCCCCTTTCAAGCAGAATGTCCCCTCCCTGCCAAGGTGAGGCCCTCTGCACTGCCCTGCTCACCCCTTGGTAGGAAATCCTCCTCTAGCGGAGCCTTCAAAGGGGCAGAGTTGGGGCTGGGCCCCAGAGTGTTCTCTTCAGAGGGACCCCCACAGAGGGGCCGCTGCTGGGAGGAGAGTCCTGGAAGATGGACACTCGCAGGTCCACCCTGGCTGCTGCCTGCAGGCCAAGCCTACCTCAGCAGCTCCTGTTTGGTGGGGTAGGCCTGGGCCACCCCCCACTGGTGCCCTGACATCTCCTCCTGGCCCTCGGCAGAAGCTGGACCTGGAGCGGGAGACGATCGAGCTGGTGCACACAGAGCCCACGGATGTGGCCCAGCTGCCCTCGAGGGTGCCCCGAGACGCGGCCCGCTACCACTTCTTCCTCTACAAACACACCCACGAGGGCGACCCCCTCGAGTCTGTGGGTGAGTGGCTGCGGCAGGGCCCCAATCCTGACGGGGCAGGAGCAGCGCTGGCCTACAGCTGGGGAGGCTGCTGCTGCAGGGCATTGCCTGCCCAGCCTCACCTCTCCTCTCCCGTAGTGTTCATCTACTCCATGCCGGGCTACAAGTGCAGCATCAAGGAGCGCATGCTCTATTCGAGCTGCAAGAGCCGCCTTTTGGACTCCGTGGAGCAGGACTTCCAGCTGGAGATCTCCAAGAAGGTGGGCCCTTCCCCCAGGGCCCACCTCTCAGGGCTCCTCACCCCACCCTCCATGTGGGACACTGGATGTCCTGTGGTGATGGCAGAGCAGGGATCATGGTTGCCCTGTTGGATGGATGGGGAAACCGAGCCCCGAGGGGTGGCGTGCATTGCCCCAGGTAGCCCACCTGATCAGTGGAAGGGACAAGCCCCAGCCAGCCATGCCCTCCCCTTCCCCTGGGTCTGGAGGGCAGGTAGGGGGCGCCCCAGGCACGCAGGGCAGCAGGCCCCAGGCTCTGTGTTCCTGGGGTGGCTCTCCAGGTGGGGATCTGGGAGGAGACCCCTGGGCAAGGGTGTGAGATACTGAGGGGGTGACCGTGGCTCTACCCCATGCAGATTGAGATTGGCGATGGAGCAGAGCTGACAGCCGAGTTCCTCTACGACGAGGTGCACCCCAAGCAACATGCCTTCAAGCAGGCCTTTGCCAAGCCCAAGGGTCCAGGGGGCAAGCGAGGCCACAAGCGCCTCATCCGCGGCCGCAGCGAGAACGGCGATGATAGCTAGGGGCCTGGACCTGAACCAGGCTGGCGTGTGGACTGGGGGGCCACCCACCCTGCTGCTCTCTGCCATCTCCCTCCTTCAGCCTGGGTTCCCGGGGAGGGTTGCTTTCCTTGGGGCAGGGGTGCTGGTAGCTGAACACCCCCTGCAGCTTCCGAGGGCCACCGGGCTGGTGCTTTGTGACCCTCCCCCATTGTTGTCCCTGCCTCTCATCCATGTGCCCAGGAGTCTGTGGATCCTGCCTGGCCGCTCAAGAGGCCTGGGTGGGGGCCTAGCATGACCCTGGCCCCCAGGGGACTGAGACTAAGGTTCCAGGAGCGTTTGGCCACAAGGGGTGGGTCCACTGGGGCTGGAGCAGGGGGGTCACTGCAGGACGGGATGGGTGAATGCTGTATTTTCTAAAGAATAAAATATTTTTAAATCAACACTTGAGCTTGCCCCTGAAGAACCACCTCTAGGCGCTGGGCAGGGGGAGGTCTCGTGCATGTACCTGCCCGTCTCAACACTAGGGGACTGTCAGCCTGGTAGGTGGAGGTCCAGCCCTTCCGGCTGTGGGTGTAGGGAGGTGTCTTAGTCATCTAGTGTTGCTTTAACAGAAATACCACAGGTGGATGGCTTTAACAAAGAGAAATTTATTTCCTCACAGTAAAGTAGGCCAGAAGTCCAGATTCAGAGCGTCAGCTCCAGGGGAGGCTTTCTCTCTGTGGGCTCTCTCATCAGTCTTTCCCCGGACTAGGAGCTTCTCTGCGCAGTAACCTCAGGTCCAAAGGATGCGCTCTGCTCTCGGCACTGCTTTCTTGGTGGTATGAGGTCCCCAACTCTCTGCTTCCTTCCCTTTCCTTTTATCTCATGTAAGATAAAAGGCAGGCCACACCCCAGGCAAACTCCCTTTACATTGGATCAGGGATGTGGCCTGAGCAAGGGTGTTATTTCCCAGTCTAATCCTCTTTAACCACAGGCAGAGATTATGATTTATAACACATAGGAAAATCACATAATGGAGGACAACCACACAATACTGGGAATCACGGCCTAACCAAGTTGACACATATTCTGGGGGGACACAATTCAATCCATGACGGGGAGTCTGTGTCCATGTCTAAGCAAGGGTGCAGCCTTGTGTGAGTCCCTGTTGACAGGAGCCTGGCCTGGGACGCAGGCACGCCTGGGAGGCAGGCACACCTCCGCTGGGATGGGAAGGATCTGAGTGTATTAGTTTACCGTGGCTGCTGTAGCAAATTACCACAAAGTTCGTGGCTCAAAACAAAAGTTTATTCTCGTACAGTTCTGGAGGCCAGAAGTCTGAAATGAATCTTAGGGGCTAAAATCAAGGTGTTGGCAGGGCTGGTTTCTTCTGTAGGCCAGAACTGGAGAGAATCCGTTTCCATGCCTTTTCTAGCTTCTAGAGACTGCCTGCATTCCTTGGCCTGTGGACCCTGCCTGTCTCCAAGGCCAGGACACAGCATCTCTGACTCGACTTCCCTCTGCTGCTGTCGTCACATGGCCTTCTTCTGCAGTCAAATCTCCCTCTTAAAGGACACTTGGGATGACATTTAAGGACCACCCGGTTAATCCAGGATAATCTCCCGTCTCAAGATCCTTAATTGTATCTGCGAAGTCCCTTTTACCATGTAAAGTAGCATCTTCCCAGATTCTGCAGATGAGGCCATGGCTAGCTCGGGAGTATCATTCAGCTGACCACTCTGGGGAAGGGCTTGGTTTAGGTTTCTCAGTTCGATGGGGATGAGGCTGTGCTGGGTGTTTCACTGGACACGCTTGTGTCCGCACACACGTATGCAGGCTTCCCTGCCTGTCAGCTCGTCGGCCCTCTCTTGGGTACCTGTTTTCCTGTCCCCAAGGGAGGCTGCCGGGGAGCAGGGGAAGGAGGCTGCTGTGTCCCTGTTCTAGACCACAGACTCTGAGGAAGTCTCCCTCAGGCCTGGGGTTCAGCAGGAGCTGATAAGTGGATGGAAGGCTCCTCCCATCCCAGAGTAGGAAAAGATGGGGACGTGAAGGATTCAGCTGTTGGATGGGCACTCCCCTTTTGCCTGGGAGGGTGGCCTGGGCAGGGGCTCAGGGCACTGTCCCATCCCTGGGGCCTCTTTCAGCCCCTGCCAAAGTCCCTAGGATTGTAGGGAAGAGAGCTGGGACCCCAGCCAGGACATGGAGAAGGTCTGTCCTTTCCCATTTCAAACACTGGTTCCCAGCCATTGCCCCCAGGCTGCTGAGCCACCAGGGCCTGTGAGCCCGCTGGATGCCTGGCCCCTTGAAGCCCGCCTGCCATGGTGCCCACCCTGCCTCCTCCCAGCGGAGACCCCATTTGCTTGTTCATTTCTTCAATCACTCAGACACCCTCTCTGTGCCTGTCCAGAGCTGAGTGCTGGGGAGTTACTGACTCAGCAAATCTTGAGCACCCACCATGTACCAGGCACTGTGCAGGGTCCTGGGGATGCAGACAAAAGACCCCCGGCCTTGAGAAGCCGACATTCCAGCAGGGGAATAAGACGAGAAGCAGTGAGCCATGAAAACAATCGTGTGTTAGCAGGTGAATTTGCTCAGGAAAAGGAGAGAGACAGAGCAAGGGGGCTCAGGAGTGCCGGGTCAGGGAAGGCCTCACTGAGGCGGGGACATGTGAGCACTCAGAGGAAGCGAAGGAGGGGCCACGTGAGTACCTGGGAGAAGAGCTTCCAGGCAGAGAGAGCCACATGTTCAGAGGCCCTGAGGCGGGTGTGTTCAAGCAGCTGAGGAGGCCATTGTGGCTGGAGACAGCTCACAGAGGCAGGGTGGGGTGGAGCAGACCCTGTAGGCCTTGCTGGCCATTATGCGATGTGCACTGTGGCTGTGACTCGAGAGAGTCATGAGGGTCTGAGCAGAGGAGGGATGTGATCTGACTTAGGTTTTACTGGGTCCCACCAGGGCCCCAATGAGAACAAGTTGTGGGAAGTGAGAGCAGCAGCTGAGCTACCAGTGAGGAGGTGACTGTACTGGTCCAGGCGGGAGGTGATGGCGGCTCAGGCCAGGCTGTGGACGTGGAGGTGGTGGGCAGTGGGCAGATTTGGGCAGATTCTGAAGGTGGTGCTAACACAACTTGCTGAGGGGTCCCAGGTTGCCCCGGGGCTTTGGGCCTGAGCCATCTGAGTTAGTCGCCTGGGTTGGGAGGAGCAGACCCGGGGTCAGCCGTACTGTCCCGGTGGACCAGCGGTGGGCCTGCCCCATGGAGCCCTGCCTGGGGGAGAGGGTTGTGCTCTGATGGGGACCTGGGGATGCTGGACATGTAGAGAGGGGATCCTGTTCTCAGAGGAGGTGCCATGTGGCCAGGCTGCAGTGAAGGCAGGTGCAGCCTGAAGAGGGGCTCGGAGCCCCCAGTCTCCTGCTGACACTGCCCACCCTGGTGTGCTCCACCAGCTCCACAGCCGCAGGAGCGGGAAGGTGCTAGCGCCCCTGTCTTGAGAGGACTGGCTATGGGGCAGGGGTTGAGGGGGCTGAGGGGACTGAGGGGGCTGAGGCTGAGGGTGCAATTCCTCTTGCAACAGGGCAGGGCCTCCGGCTTAGGTGTCAGAGCGCCCAGCCCAGAGAAATGGAACAATTCCAGTTTTTCATTAACCTTGGACTAGGCTCTGGTCTCTTTCCCCCAGGTGCCACCGAAGACAGATGTGAGGCCCTTGTGGGATGGTGCGGGGTCTCAGAAGGGGCATGGGGGAGGGCCGGCTGTCTGAGGGGCGAGTGGAAAGAGGAACGGGTGAAAGGGTGTCTGCCATCTGGCTATGCAAATGGTGTCTGACTCATCTCACCTCCGCCCCCTACCCTTGCCATAGGTGGTGTGGGCCCATGGGGAGCCTGTTCCTCCTCTGGCAAAGGGCTTCTCGGGGCGGGGTGGGGGCTCCCTCCCCCTGTTCTATCCCCACTTTGCCGGAAAGCAGAACAGTGGTTTTCCCGGATCTCTGGCTGGGGCTCCAGGATTGGGGTAGAGGTAGGAGGAGGGGGCTTCCAAGTTGTTGTGAAATTCTCACTTCCTCTTTCTCTCTGTGCCTCTGCCGCTGGGAGAAGGGACCCCGAGATCAAAGCAGCGCAGTCAGCCAGCCGGCCCTCTGGAGAAGCCCAGCAGCCCATCATGGTAGGAGAGCAGCCCTCAGCCCTGGGAAGAGATCGGCTTGGCAAGGGGGGAAGGGCGGTGGGCTTGGGGGCCGCAGGCAACAGTGAAAGGGGCCGTCACCTACATGGCCCTGGGGACACCCACAGACCCCTGGAGAGATTAGAGTCAAAGCCCTTCTCTGAGTTCCAAGACCCGAACCCATGGCGTGGATGGGGAGATTGAGGCCCAGAGCTGCAGTCAGAGGTGGAGCTGGGGCTGTAAGCCAAAGTCCTGATGCCCAGGGCTGGGCTCTGCCTGCCACTTTGCCGCCTACCCCTCCCTCCAATCTGTTCTGACTCATAGCGAGTGTCCTTGGGCTGGGCATTGCCTGGTGTAGCCGGGGACCCTGGGCATGGTAGCCATTGGGGACACAGCAGGGGACCCTCACTTTTGGCTAGATCTTGGCCAAAGGGAGACAGAGGGGCCGGGGGAGACTGGCTGAGGGCATGGGTTTTTTCAGGGTAGTGAGAGGGAAGTGGCCAGATGCCACCTTGCTCAGGAGAACAGAAAAACGGCCTCTGAGGAGAACAGAAAAATGGCCTCTGAGGAGAGGAAGAGGAAAGTGGGGGAAAAGTCCAGCGGGTCCGCTGACCGTCTCACCGGGCCCTCTTGTCTAGCTGGTGTTGGGTTATGAATGAAAGCTCTAAATCATGGGGCTGAATTCCAGGTCTGAGTTCTGAGTCCAAATTCTGAGTCAAAGGCTGGATCTGAGACCCGAGTCCAGGTTCTCAGAGATTCCACAGCCAAGTTCCCCTGTGAGTCTCGGGGAGCAGGAGGGGGGCTGGCAGAGAGGGAGGAGCCTCCTGAGGTAGGCGTGGAGAAGAGAGGTTTGAACCCCTGCTGGAGGACTCCTGCGAAGTGGCGTGGGTGGAGATGGAGCTGGGACTGCACACTTACACAACCCCCTATCCCAGGGCCCCTGCCGCAGGGCCCTGCACCCCCTGTCTCTCCTGGTGCAGGCCTCAGCGCTGGTCGTGGCGCTGGCCCTGGGCACCTTGCCTGCCTTCCTGCCCTGTGAGCTGCAGCCCCAAGGCGTGGTGAACTGCAACTGGCTGTTCCTGAAGTCGGTGCCCCACTTCCCCGTGGCAGCACCCCGTGGCAACGTCACCAGCCTGCTGCTGCGCTCCAACCGCATCCACCACCTCCGTGCCTCTGACTTTGCCCGCCTGCCCAGCCTGCGGTGTCTCGACCTCAAGTGGAACTGCCCGCCAGTCACCCTCAGCCCCATGAACTATCCCTGCCACATGACTATCGAGCAGGGCACCTTCCTGGCTGTGCCCACCCTGGAGGAGCTGAACCTGAGCTACAACAACATCACAACTGTGCCCGCCCTGCCCAGCTCGCTCGTGTCGCTGTCCCTGAGCCGCACCAACATCCTGGCGCTTGACTCCGCCGCCTTCGCTGGCCTGCACGCCCTGCGCTTCCTGTACATGGACGGCAACTGTTACTACCGGAACCCGTGCCGGTGGGCCCTGAGGGTGGCCCCGGGTGCCCTGCTCGGCCTGGGCAACCTCACCCACCTGTCGCTCAAGTACAACAACCTCACGGCCGTGCCCCGCAGCCTGCCCCGCAGTCTGGAGTCCCTGCTACTGTCCTACAACCACATTGTCAGCCTGGCGCCTGGGGACCTGGCCAACCTGACCGCCCTACGCGTGTTGGACATAGGCGGAAACTGCCGCCGCTGTGACCATGCCCGCAACCCCTGCAGGGAGTGCCCACGTGGTTTCCCCCGGCTGCACCCCGACACCTTTAGCCACCTGAGCCACCTCAAAGGCCTGGTGCTGAAGGACAGTTCTCTCTACAGCCTGAACGCCAGTTGGTTCCGTGGTCTGGGCAACCTCACCGTGCTGGACCTGAGCGAGAACTTCCTCTACAACTGCATTACCAAAACCATGGCCTTCGAGAGCTTGCCACAGCTGCGCAAGCTCAACCTGTCCTTCAACTACCACAAGAAGGTGTCCTTTGCCCAGCTACACCTGGCATCTTCCTTCAGCAGCCTGACCTCCCTGGAGGAGCTGGACATGCACGGCATCTTCTTCCGCTCGCTCAGCGAGACCACGCTGCACTCGCTGGCCCACCTGCCCATGCTCAAGAGTCTGCATCTGCAGATGAACTTCATCAACCAGGCCCAGCTGAGCATCTTTGGGGGCTTCCTCAGCCTGAAGTACGTGGACCTGTCAGACAACCGCATCAGTGGAGCTGCGAAGCTGGCAGCCAGCACCAGGGAGGTAGGTGGCGGGCAGAAGATCCAGCTGCAACCTGGGGACCTCGAGCCAGCCCCACTGGACCCCCGCAGCTCTGAGGACTTCATGCCAAGCTGCAAAACCCTCAACTTCACCTTGGACCTGTCACGGAACAACCTGGTGATGGTCCAGCCGGAGATGTTTGCCCAGCTCTCGCATCTCCAGTGCCTGCATCTGAGCTACAACAGCATCGCGCAGGCGGTCAATGGCTCACAGTTCGTGCCGCTGGTCAGCCTGCGCGTGCTAGATCTGTCCCACAACAAGCTGGATCTGTACCACGGGCGCTCATTCACGGAACTGCCGAAACTGGAGGCCCTGGATCTCAGCTACAACAGCCAGCCCTTCAGCATGCAGGGCATAGGCCACAACCTTAGCTTTGTGGCCCAGCTGCACGCCCTGCGCTACCTCAGCCTGGCGCACAACAACATCGACAGCCGGGTGTCCCAGCAGCTCTGCAGCAGCTCGCTGCAGGCCCTGGACTTCAGTGGCAACGCCCTGGGCCGTATGTGGGCCGAAGGAGACCTCTATTCCCACTTCTTCCAAGGCCTGAAAGGCCTGGTGCGGCTGGACCTGTCCCAGAATCACCTGCATACGCTCCTGGCCCCTACCCTGGACAATCTCCCCAAGAGCTTGCAGCTGCTGCGACTCCGTGGCAATCACCTGGCCTTCTTCAACTGGAGCAACCTGGCCCTCCTGCCCGAACTAGAAGTGCTGGACCTGGCGGGAAACCAGCTGAAGACCCTGACCAATGGCAGCCTGCCCGCTGACACGAGGCTCCGGTGGCTGGACCTCAGCAGCAACAGCATCAGCATGGTGGCATCTGGCTTCTTTGCCCAGGCCAAGTTGCTACGGGAGCTCAACCTCAGTGCCAACGCCCTCAAGACGGTGGACCCCTCCTGGTTTGGGCCCTGGGCAGGCACTCTGAAGGTACTGGATGTGAGTGCCAACCCTCTGCACTGCTCCTGTGGTGCAGTCTTCGTGGACTTCCTGCTGGAGGTGCAGGCCGCTGTGCCTGGTCTGCCCCGCCACGTGAGGTGCGGCAGCCCGGGCCAGCTGCAAGGCCGCAGCATCTTCGAGCAGGACCTGCGCCTCTGCCTGGACGAGGCCCTCTCCTGGGACTGCTTTGGCCTCTCACTGCTGGCAGTGGTCCTGGGCCTGGCTGTGCCCCTGTTGCATCACCTCTGTGGCTGGGACCTCTGGTACTGCTTCCACCTGTGCCTGGCCTGGCTTCCCCGGCGAGGGTGGCGGCGGGGTGGGGATGCCCTGACCTATGACGCCTTCGTGGTCTTTGACAAGGCGCAGGGTGCGGTGGCTGATTGGGTGTACAATGAGCTTCGGGTGCAGCTGGAGGAGCGCCGTGGGCGCAGGGCACTGCGCCTCTGTCTAGAGGAGCGAGACTGGCTGCCTGGCAAGACGCTCTTCGAGAACCTGTGGGCCTCGGTCTACAGCAGCCGTAAGACACTGTTTGTGCTCGCACACACCGACCGCGTCAGCGGCCTCTTGCGGGCCAGCTTCCTGCTGGCCCAACAGCGCCTCCTGGAGGACCGCAAGGACGTGGTGGTGCTGGTGATCCTGCGCCCCAATGCCCACCGCTCCCGCTATGTGCGGCTGCGCCAGCGCCTCTGCCGCCAGAGCGTCCTCCTCTGGCCCCAACAGCCCAGGGGCCAGGGTAGCTTTTGGGCCCAGCTGGGCACGGCCCTGACCAGGGACAACCACCACTTCTATAATAGGAACTTCTGCCGGGGACCTACAGCCGAATAGCCCCGAGCATTCGGGCTGGTGACTCCAGGCACGCCCCACCACCATGCCCCACCTCTTCTCGGCCTGGAATGCCCTCACCTGCCTCGCTGCAACTCCACTGTCCCGCCTCCCCCAACCCCTCACACCTGGCATGTTGCAGGCACTCAATAAATGCTACAAAAGGCCAGACGGCTAACCCTCAGCTCACTGGAGGTGTGAGGGCAGGAAAGAGGGGAGAACTGAGGTGGTTTGGGAGAGATCACTGTGGAGAAAGGGGGGGTCCTCAGGCCGCAGGCCTGCGGGGAGCGGGCTACTAAGGGGCGTCCTTTCAGAGGAGTCTCATGATGATCCCTGGAATGTGGTCCTGGTCTTTCCCAGACAGCAGGGGTGGGTCTCCTGCCCCTTCAGCCTCTCCCCGCATGCCTGGGCCTGAGCCTCTGCGGTGTCTTAGTCTCAGGTATCTGCCTCTCTCACTCACTGGACTGAGAAGGCCTTGAACGCAGAGAACCTGGTGGCCCGGTTCATTTCTGGCCCCCAGCAAGGCCTTGAGAGGCAGCAACTCTGGGGAACATTCATTCCTAGGTTGATGGTGAGGTCAGCAGGGGTGACTGTGACCTCTGGTGCTCATGTCTGTGCTGGGCCCAGGAGGCTGGCCTAGGTTGGAAAGGAAGGGGTATGGGTGATTCCCAGTAGCAGGTGGTGAGAGCCACAGAAGATTCTAGGGTGAGCTCCCAATCTGCTCTTTTTCTATTTCCACCTGGAGGTGCTGGGTCTCTCTGTTATCAAAAGGATACCTACAGGAGCCACCACCCGGCTACAAAGGCAGGGACCCCCCTTCCCTGTCCCCACCTCTCAGAGCTGACTGTACTTAGGTGGGAGATGCAGCGACTTCTAACTAGGATGGAGTGTGTGTCTGTTTCTGTGCTTGGTATCCAGTGTAGAATTCGAGACACTGCCGGGAGCCCGGGGAACGATATTTGGAAACAGCCTGTCCAGGGTCTGCACCCAACAAGGTGTGTAGAGTTGTGGGTGGGGTCAGGCCCAGGGCTCTTGAGAAGCCTTGTCCTGGGCCCACACTGTCACTACCTGCCTGTACCTGCCCGTATCTGCCCTCTGAGGACGGGAGACATATGCAGCCTGACGGTTGGGGCTGGGGCCTGGGCATAAGGGGAGCTGAGCGCAGCTTGGCTGGCCCAGGCTGGTTCAGGGCCAGCTCAACTGCTCGGGGCCTGCAGGGCAGCTGGCCACAGACACGGCTAATTTTGCAGCCTGATTGTGGGCAGCCCTGGGGATGGGATTTACTGTGGCCATCCTCCAGGCACAGCTGGGAGGAAAGTAGAGGCTACCTTTCTCTTTCTGACACGGGCAAGCTGGAAGGAAGGTCTCTGGCCCTCCAGTCATCAGTCGATCTGAAGCCCTGCACGGGCTGTGGTCTGTCCTGAGAGGGCAGATCTGGCTCCTGAAGGAGCAGATTGGAGGCGTGGCATGGACTTCCCTTGCCCGTGCCAGGGAAGAAAACCACAGGACCTGAAGAAACACAACAGCCATCCTTTCCCCAAGGCGGGAATCTCTGGAGAGGCCCCTGCTGATGGGCTCTGACTCTCCTGGTCACATCCAGGAACAGGAGCACGAAGCAGGGCCCGTCCAAAGCACCCTGCTTTGCATGTGGGAAGCATAATTTGCCTGTGTCTTAGGACAGCGAATCTGGCCTCTGGCGGCTCCCAGGTAAAACCTGCTCATCCACCCCCCGACCCACTCCTGCTCACAGTTCTGGGTCTTTGGGGGTTAGGATTCAGAGCTGGGCATTTCGAGATGAAGCTGGGGGCTGTGGTAGGAGGACTGCTGGGCCCAGCTTGAGCAAGGCTGGGGGTCCGGGGCACTTGGTCCACACGTAGGACAACGTTCTGCTGCCGTCTGCGTGATCAGATGGGGCCTGCAGGAGGTGGTTGGAGCTGGGTGCAGGTGGGACAGGGTGGGAGCGGCTCCCACTGCACCGAGATTGGGAAGGGTGCTCATGGGGGGCTCTGGCCTGTCCACCACCCGGCCAGCCAGCCATCCTTGGCCATTAACACTGTTCATTGGCTCTGCAAGGCAGGGGAAGAGCTAGGACTCGCATCAAATTACCTGGGGCTGCTCCCAGTTCTGCCATTTAGATTATCTTGGGTAGGTGGCCTTGCCTTTAGGAGCCTCAGTTTGCTTATTTGTGAACCGGGATGGCTAGAGCTACTCTGCAAGCTGTTATAAAGATTAGCGGTAATGGATGTAAAGGCCTGGCAATCCTGGCAGGGTCTCAGTCGTCCCTATTAGGTAAGGGGACTTGTGCTCAGGACCCCCAGCTGATGGGGCTTTGATGTTTTATCTCTCCCACCAGAGAATGATCCTGTCAGGCCGGGGAGCCCCACCCAGAGCCAGACATGGTTGAATTAGAGGCTCATAAAGCTGGGGACATCAGCCCCTTTGGGAGCATCCCTGGACTCCAGGGACGGTCTGCAGACCCTGGAGTTGCCCTCCTGTGTTCTCTGTTCCCTGGGGGCCAGTGGGCACCAGACAAACAGGCTGGGACACAAGGGTCAGGAAACCCGATAGGAGGAATTTCTTAAATGCAAGGAAATTCTATCCACTGAGATTTTAAATATCACTCACCCTTTTCCCTCTAGGACACTGGATTTAATGCCCCAGGCCCCTAAGTGTTCTTGGAACACTTCCATGACATCTTAGAGTTGTTTATTCAAGTCAAGCGTCTCATTTTTAAGCAGGTCACAAGTCCAATCTCTTTCCTGCGGCTCATTCCATCTTTTGTTCTCGTAACCCCGGCAGCAGTGAGGGAAAGTGCACTTAGAGACCTGTGGGCCCAGCTACCACTCGAGTCTTCTGAAGAGGAAGAGCAGTCTTCCTAAGCGTTCAGAACAGTGCCGTAATGCTCGGAGGAAAAGTCACGTCTGAAGGGAAGGAGGTGGAGGGAGTTCCAGGCGTGGGAATGTGAGGGACAATGGAAAAGCCCAAAGCTGCGTTGAGATAACAGAGCGGGGAAAGCAGAGGGAGGCTTGTTTCCCGAGCAGAAAGGGACCACGGTGGTTCAGAGGTGATGTGACTTCCCTCATGCCCAGTGGCCTGCCTGGATATGTGGTTTTATCTGGTGGGACCATGACTCAGCTGAGCCCGGCTCAGGGCTGGTCTCGACAAAGGGTGTGGGTGCCCAGGAAAGCCGGCCCACCCCCAGCGCCCTGGGGAGGCGTGCCAGTGCCTCTCCCAGGAGAGGAAGCATGACTGTTTCTAGAGCTTAGAGAAGCAAGTGCTGACTCTCCAGCTGCTTGCTCTTCCCCAGCTCCCCCATTCTTCCGAGTGAAGCAGACGTGGATGTTGTTGTTGGTGCCCTCGTTCAGTCAACCCTCATTTGTTGAGCACCTGCCGTGTCAGGCACCGTGCTAGGCTTTGAGGCTTCGGAGGTGAGGAGAAGGACAAGTGTCAGCCCTCGCGGAGATCACATTAGAATGATCGACAAGGGGAAGTCATGGTGGCGACTGTGCTGTAAAGGGTGGCACAGGAGGAGGTCACGTGATGGTGAGAATGCAGGAGGGGCTGCCGTAGCCGGAGCGCTCAGGGGTCTCCTTGGGGCCCCCTGTCCTGAGTGAAGGGGGGCAGCCAGACCCATGAGCCAGGGTCGAAAAATCCAAGTAGAGAAAACAATGGTCAACACCAAGGCCTGGCGCCTGAAGAGAGTCTGGCGTTTTTGAGGCCCAGCGTACGGAGCCGTGGGGAGCAACGAGGATGGGACGGGGGATGAGGCGGAGAGGGCTTTGTCAGCTGTGTGTGGAAGCTGGAACCCAATCTGAGTGCGACGGGAAGACCCACATCTGTGGCAGGAAGGGGACATGACTTGATGCATTTTTTAAAAGGTTCCCCAGGCTGTTGTGTGGGGAGGCTGGAGCAGATACCACACACGACAGTGGCATGCCAAGGGTGATAGCAGTGGAGTGATGAGAAGTGGCCTGACGAGAGCTGACTTCCCAACGAGAGGCCTGAATAACTGGGGAAGGCAGGGAGCAGAGGGCAGGCAGACTGTGGGATGAAAGGCTGAGTGGAGGACTAGGTAGGTAAGAGGCAGAAGGGAGATGGGGCAGTGGCTGGAAGGGGAGGGTTTTTTTTCTGAATGGTGACAAAGCCTGTTGCAGGCCAAGGGGAAGGAGCCAACAGAGCAGGAGAAACTGAAGACAGAGAAGAGATGGTTGCAGGGGATGTGCAAGAAGTGCTGAGACCCAAAGCAGAAGAGGGAGTGGGGGAGGGGCACAAACACCTCCATTTTCACAGGAGGGGGTGAGATCACAGGCCTAAGAGGCAGATGGGCTGACTCGGTGGTGACAGATTCGCTAGTTCCAACTTTCACAGGGAAGTAGGACGTCAAGGCAGGAGCTGTGATGGAAAGCGGGCAGAGAACCAGCTGCAGCAGGACTGTGGGCAGTGACAACGGTGGTTTGAGATCTGGGGCGAGAAACCGGCTGCCGTGGCGTCTCCCCCCGCCCCGAGCATCCAGCCGCCTGGGTGCAGTGGGCCTGGGTGCAGTGGGCACGGAGAGGGAGCCGGGCAAGCACAAAGGGAAGTTCTGCCACCCTGGCAGGTCTGAAGCCATTACCAGAACACCAGCGTATTTTATAAAGGGATGAAGAAAAATTATTTTTTGATTCCGCAGCCAGTAGCAGAAGGACTCGTCACGTAAGCAAGAATTTATTTTTAGAACTATGTTTTTACTATAGATTAAAATTTAATATAACTTAATTCACATATAAAGACAACTGTGGTGACTACGCTGGGAGGACACGGTCTGGGATTAGGTAACTGAGGTCAGACTCAGGCCTGAGCAGAAACCAGCTTGCTCATGCCTGAGAAGTAGGATTTCTCTCTTTCACTCATCACTTCGAAATGCAGCGGCCTCCTACAGAAGTTACACTCAGCTGAGGAATGTGGTTTCAGCTCCAGCGCCACTCGGTTCCACGTGGCCAGAAGATTCTCTGGGAGGAGAAACGTTTTAAAAATTAAAGGCAGTATATACCTGAAAGAACTGAAAACATAAGTCCACACAAAAATTTGTACACAAATGTTCACAGTATTATTCATAATAGCCAAAAAGTGGAAACCACCCAAATATCCCTCAACTGATGAACAGATAAACAAAATGTGGCATATCCATACACCCGAGGAGTATTTGGCAATAAAAAGGAACGAAATACTGACTTCTGCTACAACATGAATGAGCCCTGAAAACTCTGTGCTAGGCAGAAGAAGCTAGACACAACAGACCACGCAGTGTATGACTCCGTTTCTATGAAGTATCCAGAATAAGCAAATCCATAGAGACCAAAAGTAGATTAGTGGTTGCCAGGGGTTAGGGGAATGGGGAGTGACTGCTAACAAGTTTGGGGTTTCTTCTGGGCTGATGAAAATGTTCTGCAATTAGACAGTGGTGATAGTTGCCCAGTTCTGTGAATATACCAAAATTCACTGAATTGTATACTTTAAAAGGGTAAATTTTATGGTATGTGAATTTTACTTTGGTAAAGCTGTTAAAGAAATATAAATAGAGAAATAAAACCCAACTCTGGCTGTATTTTACAAGCCTTCAGAGAAGAAGCTGCTCCAACATCACCACACTACAGTTTAAATTCTGAGCATTCCTAACAGAGCTGCCCCAAAGCTTATAAGGCTGAACCCATCTGTCATGGATTGAATTATGTCCCCCAAAAAACGTGTGTATCAATTTGGCTGGGCCGTGATTCCCCCGTATTGTGTGATTTTCCTATATGTTGTAAATCCTGCCTCTATGATGTTAATGAGGGAGGATGGGCAGCAGTTGTGTTAGTGAGGCGGGACTCAATCTACAAGACTGGATTGTGTCTTGTAGATTGAAGCAGTCTCTTGAGATATAAAAGACAGAAGTGAGCAGACAGACAGGGGGACCTCATACCACCAAGAAAGCAGTGCTGGGAGCAGAGCGTGTCCTTTGGACCTGGGGTCCCTGCACGGAGCACTCCTAGTCCAGGGGAAGATTGATGAGAAGGCCCACAGAGAGAGAAAGCATTCCCCTGGAGCTGATGCCCTGAATTTGGACTTTTAGCCTACTTTACTGTCAGGAAATAAATTTCTCTTTGTTAAAGCCATCCACTTGTGGTATTTCTGTTGCAGCAGCGCTAGATAACTAAGACACCATCGCTGGAGGGCTCAGGAAGACAACGCACCTGCGAGACAGAGGCGACCTGTGCCTAAACGCCCCTGCTTAGTCTTTGACTTTAGGGTGGGCAAAGTCAGGAGAGGGGAGGGTGTGCAGAGCAGAATAAAATGTTGAGCAATTACTGTTACCAGAGGGGGCAGGTGTGAGGCTAGTTCAGGGGGCACACAAGGTTGGGTCAGGAGAGAGAAGTGCAGAGGGCTTGGGGAGACTCAAGCCTTCAGAGCCTCTTCTCTCCTGTAACAGCCATTACTGTGCGTCCTGAAGTCATATGCCTGGGGGGCACTGGAAACACTGGGTGAATTAGCAGGCTCCCTCCCAACTTCCAAAACGACTCCCTCACCGTCTTAGAGCAAATCAAGTGACTGAATGTCTTTTAGAGTTTTGACCCTCTGTCATGGATTGAATTGCATCCCCCTAAAAATAACTGTCAATTTGGCTGGTCATGATTCCCAGTATTGTATGGTTGTGTACCATTCTGTAATCTGATGTGATTTCCTTATGTGTTGTAAATTCAATCATTATGATGTAATAAGATGGACTAGAGGCAGTTATACTGATGCAGTATACAAGATTGAATAGTGTCTTAAGCCAATCTCTTTTGAGATATAAAAGACAGAAGCGAGCAGAGACACATGGGAACCTCATACCACCAAGAAAGCAGTGTTGGGAGCAGAGCGTATCGTTTGGACCTGAGGTTCCTGTGCAGAGAAGCTCCTAGACCACAGTAAGATTGATGACATGGACCTTCCTTCACAGCCGACAGAGAAAGCGTTCCCCTGGAGCTGATGCCCTGAATTTGGACTTGTAGCCTACTGGACTGTGAGAGAATAAACTTTTCTTTGCTAAAGCCACCCACTTATGGTATTTCTGTTATAGCAGCACTAGTAACTAAAACACCCTCTGAGGCACTATATGTTTTCCCATTCTTTTTGTTGTTACTGTTTTTTATTGTTGTAAAAATATATATAACAACATTTGCCAATTCAACATTTTTGAAGTGTATAATTTAGGGATATCAATTACACTAATCGTGTTGTACAACTATCACCCATAACTGCTGCCAAATTTCCCATCACCACAAACAGAAACTCTCTGTGTCCTAAACAGTGAGAGTCCCTTCCCTTTCTTTATTGCTTGGAAAAAGAACAAATCTGAATGCCTCTGAAGGCCTTCAATTACAGATACTGCAAAGACAGCTTTCCGTACGCCCCATTAAAGCCCTAGCATCCCCCAGGCACTCACCAAGGAAGTAGTTCATCATCTGTGGTGTGTGGTGAGGGGTGGGGGCGATCCGCAGGAGCTCCTCCCCGCGGGGCACTGTCGGGTAATTGATTGCTTGGACATAGATGTTATGTCTGCTCATTAGCTCGTCACAGACTTCCGTGTTTTTAGCAGCATCTGCAACCTAAGTTTAATGTTAACAGGAGGTGAGGTGGCTCCTAGTGAACACAGTGCCCACAGGCTCAGGCGGGACAGTCAGACTATAGTAGCGCTATGCAAGCTTAGGGGAGAGGGAAAGTGCCCCCCAAACACTTGTAACATCAAGGGCCTGGCATTATTCAGGAGGGACCAGAGAACTGAAACCATGTTAGAAGTAAATTTCACAAAAAGCAAGTGGTTCTGCAACCCCAGTTCACACCGTGTCCCCACACCCAGGAAAGTGTATACCCTGGGGATGAAAAAGTAACCAGTTATACAGTCAACTCAACTCTGACAGCAACAGGGTTAGCATTTGCAGCAGGAAGGGCAAGATCTATTTAGACGTCAACAGACTAGAAAGCCACACTTCAAAGCTGGCCAAGTTCAGGCTTCTGGAACTTTCCAGATTCAAGTTCTATGTTCACCCTGTTAAGGTCAGTGCTCTGGAGAGGGAGCCTCTGCTGGGTTCAAAGGCTTCATTCTCACTGTGAAGTCAGCCAATGGCAGAAACACAGCAGAGGGCCACTGGTTACAGCTGCCTGCCCTGGCAGTCACCCTGTCCAAACCCAGCCTCAGGAAGGTGTCAACCAGAACTACTGCATCCGATCAGAGACAGGCCATTACCCGGACAGGGATGATGTGACTGGGGCAGTGGACCACTGGGAGGCCGGCATCCATTAGCATCTGCCTCATGAGCTTGACGTTGCGCTGGTGCTGGCGGCGAAGTGCCCGCCCCTCAGTGCTCTTCAGGATCCGCACAGACTCCAGAGCTCCAGCCAGCAGCATGGGCGGCAGGGAGGTGGTGAAGATGAAGCCCGCAGCATAGGACCGCACGGTGTCAACCAGAGAACTCGTGCTGGCGATGTAGCCGCCAACACAGCCGAAGGCTTTGCCTGGGAGGAGACAGGCCCGTTTATAACAGCCATGCCTCTCAATGTACACAGTAAGGTGCTGCAGAGCCTCCAGGCATTTGATTTTTCCTTATCTTCTCCATTTCCCCTGAGACTGAGGGAAGTAAAGAGAGGTCCACCCCTTTTCAGAAGAGAAAAAGCTGAGGAAAGTTGTGGCTCTCTGCCCAAAGCAACATGGTCTACCTGATGCCTGACCTGGATCAAAATGCAGGTCTCCACAACAGGCCTGGCACCCCCGTGACCGGTTCCAGGGTGCCCGACTATCAAGCCACTGCCCCGCTTCTCTCTACTTTATTCTTACGTGCCCTTCCTGCCCGGGCTGCTGCTCTGCCACCCAGCAAGGGTCTGTTTCCCATGTTCTGTGCTGTCCACGCTCTTTGCGGTAGGATCTCAGCTGCAGTGCCTGCACCATCCCCTCACCATAACATTACTCTTGAGGCTGGAATGTAACCCAGCTGAGGCATTCACTGCTTTGGTGTGACCAGTGTTATTTCCTATTTAAGTCAACATAAACCTCCTTGCCACTGAGTCGATTCCAACTCACAGTGACGCTACAGGACAGAGTAGAACTGCCCCATAGGGTTTCCAGGGCTGTAATCCTTATGGGAGCAGACTGCCACGTTTCTCCTGGGGAGCAGCTGGTAGGTTTGAACCACTGGCCTCTTGGTTAGCAGCCGAGTGCTTTAAAACCTGGCAATTAGTATTTGCCAGATAAATATGAAAACTCAGAACCTGTTAAGGCTGATTTGGAGCCAGCTTTATTTTTCAGTTCTCGCTAAGTCTCTTTGTATAATCTGTATCTCAAATTTCAGGATTAAGGATTCTAGAAGAGTCTTTATAGAGCTTAACCTTCTTGTTAAGTAACATTATGTAATTAACATTCCTGCTTGAAATCCATGCAGGGCAGGGCTGGTACATTCTCCCACAGTGGAAAATTTCTCTCCAGCCTTTTCTGTCTCACAATGACCATATTTTCAGAGAGCCCATATCAAGAGAGGCTCTTTAGAAGAAAACGGCTGCCAGGATCAGGATGGCATGAACAAGAGCTTTCCCCTGGTTGGGCTGTGCCCTGAGAACGCCCAGGCTCTCCTGGTCTGCACAGGGTTCTCACACTTCCTGACCTGGCCTGCCCTTCCTCTATCAAGTGAAGGCTGCAAAGTGGCATTTTAGTTGACGGCAACAATGGTCTGCAACTGCCTTACTAACTTCTGAAGGTTTTATTATGCTGGTGAGGAAACTGAGGTGCAGAGAGGTTACTGACTAGCCCAAGGTCACAGAGCTAGTGAGTTATGCAGCCAGGATTTAAACCTAGGCAGCATGGCTCCAGAGTCTGGCTCCCAACCGTCTGAGATGCCACCTCTCTACTAGGAAGAACAGAGGAAATAAAAAGCAGCCAGAGTGAACTGGAATGAATGGTTTCCACATGATAGGCACGGAGCTCAACACATCACAATGCCTTAACCTGCAGGCCCGCACAACCACTCGAAGAGAAAAGTACTAGAATTCACTTTTTTTTTTTAAAGACAAGAGAACAATCCGAGGCACAGAGAGTAAAGGCTCTGGTCCATGGCATGTAGCTAGAGCCATGACTGTTTGGAATGAGCTCAGATGGCAATAAATGGTATTTTGTTGTTTTAGGCTGTGAGATTTACTCTGATACTGGGAGCCCTGCCACATGATTCCAGGGATTCTGCTAAGCTGTGCTGCCATTAACATAAAGAGGCCCAGGTTTTATCAGCTATCACACTGTCTCCTCACCTGATCCCAGTTAGACTAGTTAGTCCTGGGCCTTGTCAGGATGAGCAGAGTATACATACCAAGTGTTCCAGAAATGATGTCCATTTTTGGCATGACTCCATCCCGATCGCCAATCCCTCCGCCTCGAGCCCCGTACAGCCCCACCGCGTGGACCTCATCCACGAAGGTGATTGCTCCAAACTCGTGGGCAACGTCACACAGCTCTTCCAGTGGACACACCGCCCCTGAGGAAAGACCAGCGAATGCTCTGAAGGACTTTCCACTTCACAAACTTTGGTTCTGGTTAGAGTCAGGCAGAACAAAATAACTTACATTCTAAGGCATCATTTTTAATATTGGGAAGAAAAAGAACTTCCTACAAGGTCTAGGTTACCTTGGGGTCTTAGAGCCTAGTGAAAGCCACAGGAGAAAAACCTATGTATGGAACCAAGATCCCAGCACAGAGTGAAAAGAAAATATAAAATCAAACCAAACTCATGCTTTTAAACAGTTCAGCCTAGTTTTTCATTTAAGGTGTCAGATTAGCCTCTGTTTAAAAACACCAAGAGACTCACCATCCATTGAGTGGACGGTTTCAAATGCAACAATCTTGGGGACGGAAGGGTCAGATCTTTGCAGCAGTTCTTTGAGATGGCTGACATCATTGTGGCGGAAGATATACTTTGGCACTCGGCTGTTCCGAATCCCCTGGATCATAGAGGCGTGGTTCCCAGCATCAGAGTAAATTTCACAGCCTAACACAACAAAAATATTATTTATTGCCATCTGCACCAAACACAAACTATTTCCTAGATAGTCAGACAACAGACTATGCCCTGAAAAATGCTGCTTTTTCTCAGTGGGAAAAAGACACTGCATGCTAGCTTCTTCCTGCAAAATAACAGAACTAGTGCTTCTCCTTTGAGAAGGCCCACAGATGTAGGATAACCCTGTGATGGGCAATTAAATTGCTTTTAAATCTGGTCGCCTCATTCCAAACTCAATCAAGAAATAACTGAAAATGACTATGAGATTTCTCCAAAGGATACTTTTAGAATACAAAGCACATTCAAGGCAATAAACTTAAGGACAAGCCCTTTCAAGTCTGAATCTTCACTGGTATCATGTTTTACTGGAACTTACAAATGTGCAGTTCACACTTCACGTTTGATCTAAGAACAGTCACCGATACACCCCTCACCCTTCAATTGATTGTTTTTGAGAAGCCTTCCTGTTGCCAAACTTCCTGTTATTACTAAGAAACCCAAAAAAATCTCAGGCACCCGTGACGGGCTTCCTCACCAGGCATCATCTTAGCCAAGGTAAAGAGGGTCGAGTCATTGGCTACAAAGCATGAGGAAAACAGGAGTGCTGCATCTTTCCCATGGAGGTCAGCAAGCTCCTGCTCCAGGTCCACGTGGAATTTACTGGTTCCAGAAATATTTCTAGTGCCACCTGCCCCAGCACCATGTTGTTTCAAAGTGTCCCTGTAAAAAAAACCAAAACATTAGACCAAAACCAAACCAAACCCACTGCCGTCGAGTTGATTCCAATTTGATTAGACAGAATAAAAAATTCTCTACAGGATTCTAGCCAATAGAATTCAACAACATATCAAAAAAATAATACATCATCACCAAGTGGGATTCATACCAGGATGGTTCAACATTAGAAAATCAATCAATGTAATCCATCACATAAATAAAACTGTAAGAACCACTGATCATCTCAATCAACACAGAAAAGTATCTGATAAAGTACAACATCCATTCCTGATAAAAACTCTCAGCAAAATTGGAAAAGAAGGGAAATTCCTCAATACAATAAATGGCGCCTACACAAAACCAACAGCCAACATTATCCTCAACGGAGAGAGACTGAAACATTCCCCTTGAAAACGGGAACTGGACAAGTGTGCCCTTTGTGACCACTCCTATTCAACACTGTACTGGAAGTCCTAGCTAGAGCAATTAGGCAAGAAAAGGAAATAAAGGGCA
This sequence comes from Trichechus manatus latirostris, assembly GCF_000243295.1. NCBI lineage: Eukaryota > Metazoa > Chordata > Mammalia > Sirenia > Trichechidae > Trichechus > Trichechus manatus. The sequence continues at coordinate 30,798,645 of NW_004443937.1, read as the reverse complement.
TTGAAATTGGCAAGAAAGAAGTAAAACTATCCCTATTTGAAGATAATATGATCCTATACTTAGAAAATCCCAAAGACTCCACAATAAACTACTGGAACTAACAGAAGGATGCAGCAGAGTAGCAGGAGACAAGATCAACATACAAAAATCAGGCAGATTCCTCCACATCAAAAAGAGACCTTCAAAAAAACAACTCTGAAATGGATATCAGGAAAACAATACCATTTACAATACCCTCCTGCCCACAAAAATTAAAAAACTTATAGGAATAAATCTAACCAGGGACGTAAAAGACTTATACAAAGAAAACCACAAAACACTACTGCAAAAAACCAACAAAAGCCTACATAAATGGAAAAACATACCATACTCATGGACAGGAAGACTTAACATTGTGAAAATGTCGATACTGCCAAAAGCAATATATAGCTATAATGCAACCCCTATCCAAATTCCAACGGCATT
>NW_004443937.1:30793414-30797807 GCF_000243295.1 Trichechus manatus latirostris | reverse complement strand
TCCCTATCATCAGCTTCCTACTCCCCTTCTGCCTTCTGGGCCTTGTCACTGGACTCCTGTACCTCGTTACTCTCATGGTTTTACTGGGTCCAACGGCATTCTTTAATGAGATGGAAAAACTAACTTTATACAGAAAGGAAAGAAGCCAGGGATAAGTAAAGCATTACCGGAGAAGAACAAAGTAGGAAGCCTCACGCTTCCTGATGTCAGAATCTACTACACAGGCCTGGTAGTCAAAACAGCGTGATATTGGTACGACAGACACATAGAACAATGGAACAGAACTGAGAACCCAGAAGTAAATCCATCCACCTATGGACAGCTGATCTTCGACAAAGAGCCAAAGTCCATTAAATGGGGGAAGACACAGTCTCTTTAACAAAACTGGATATCTATCTGTAGAAAAATGAAACAGGACCCATACCTTACACCATACACAAACACTAAGTCAAAATGGATCGAAGACCTAAATACAAAACCTATGACTATAAAGATCATGGAAGAAAAAATACGGACAACCTTAAAACCAAAAAACCAAACCCACTGCTGTTGAGTCAATTCTGACTTACAGCGACCCTACAGACAGAGACCTGCCCTATAGGGTTTCCAAGGAGTAGCTGGTGGATTTGAACTGCCAACCTTTTGGTAAGCAGCTGCGCTCTTAACCAGTGTGCCACCAGGGCTCCTGGGACAATCCTAGGGCCCTAATAAATGGTATAAATAGTATACCAACAATAACTAAAGATGCACAAACAGCAGAAGATAAACTAGATGAATGGAACCTCCTAAAAATTAAACACTTATACTCATCGAAAGAATTATCCAAAAGAGTGAAAAGGAGAACCTACAGACTAGGAAAAAATTTTTGGCTGTGACATATCCGACAAGGGGTTAAGCTCTAAAATTTATAGAAAATTTTAACACCTCAACAACAAAAAGACAAACAATCCCATTGAAAAATGGGCAAAGGGCATGAACAGACACTTCAAAGAAGACATTCAGGCAGCTAACAAACACATGAAGAAATGCTTGCCATTAGAGAGATGCAAATTAAAACTACAATGAGATACCATCTCACCCTGACATCAACGGCACTAATCAAAAAAAAAAGAAAACAACAAATGCTGGTGAAGCTGTGGGGAGACCAGAACTCTCATACACCGCTGGTGGGAATGTAAAACGGTACAACCACTATGGAAAACGGTACGGTGCTTCCTTAAAAAGCTAGAAATGAAAATACCATATCATCTAGCAATCTCACTCCTAGGAACATATCCTAGAGAAATAAGAGCCATCACACAAACAGACATATGCACACCCATGTTCACTGCAGCACTACTCACAACAGGAAACAGATGGAAACAACCTAAGTGCCCAACACGGATGAATTGGATAAATAAACTGTGGTACATATACACAATGGAATGCTATGCAATGATAAAGAATAACGATGAATTTGTGAAACATCTCATGACATGGATAAATTTGGAGGACATTATCTTGAGTGAAATAAGCCAATCACAAAAGGACAAATATTGTATGATATTCACTATTATAAAAAAGAAAAAGTTTACACACAGAAAAAAACAATCTTTTGAGGTGGGGCCAAGATGGTGGAGTAGTAAGACACTTCCGGTGGACCCTCTTACAACAAAGACCCAAAAAAACAAGTGAATTAATTATATATGGCAATCTGGGAGCCCTGAACATCAAAGGCAGAGTTGAGAACAGGACTGAGTGGCAAGGGGAGGGAGAGACAGTTCGGAAGCAGTGAGGAGTTGCCAGACGTGACCCAGTGAGAGCCTGAGCCCTTCAGGCCTGATCAGCTTGGGGGTGAGCGGTGAGGCAGGCAAGCGGTGGTACTCGAGAGGCGTGTTTTCCACATCAGGAGAGACCCAGCACCAGAGAGTCTACATGGCCACCCAGAACCAGTGAGAAGCAGCCCTGGATCGGCAAAAGATAAGTAATTGTGTACTGCCTATCGAGAGGATCACAAACACACCCCTTAGGGAAAAATCTCTCCCATTCACCTCCCTGCTCTGCACTGGGTCCCGGACTGGCTTCAGCAATTGCCGAGTCCTCTGGGCCGGAAGGAGGATCCATCACACATCCGGAGCCATTCTCCCTACCTTGGAGAGTGAACAAATTAACAAACAGAGGAAAAAATAAACTGCCGGCTCCCCTAAGTCGGGAACCCAGGGTAGGCACAGCTCCTTTGCCTAGGCACAGGCATAAGCGATCCACGGACTTTGAGTGCCTTTCCCCCTGCATAGACTTGTGTGGGCCCCTCTCAACAGCATAGGCCCTCATACCGCAGTACAACAGGGTAAATACCAGAAGTCTAAACTTCAACTGTTTCAGCTATGAAGTGGCAGATTCTTGACATTTGACACTGCTCTGCCCATTGAGCAGGGTCTTCACCTACCCACATCAGGGGCCTGAGGACTGGTGGCTCCACCCACGCCACCTAGCCACCTGCAATAGCGGCACGTGAATAAGAGGTGCCCCCAGTCCTTTCAGCCAACAGCATTAGGTGCTCATAGTCTGGCTGCAAAACCCACACACCTACGCGCTCTAGGGAACAGGGACACACCTTCCTCCTGGACACTCGGGGGTAGCCATCAGTCCCCTGCCTTGCTCAGAGTGTGTCCCCCTGCTGCAGCCAGAAGCCTGCGCCTACACCAATTACCCATGCCTGTCTAGGACCGTGAAAGCCTACACCACACAATCGGTGGCTATCTACCTGGGCAGCTGAGCAGAATCCATACAGGAGGACTGGGCGGACTCCTGAGCTCACACACCTAGTAACAGATCTAACTGCCTGGTGACAGGATATTAGAGCTTCAAAGGTGCCAATAACCAAACTAGCTCATACGAGCAGCCTATATGGGCATATCAAAACAAAACAAGAAGCTAGGATACAGTAAGCAAACATAAAATAAATATAATAACTTATTGATGGCTCGGAGACAACAGTCAATATCAAATCACATAAAAAGGCAATCCATGATGGCTTCAGCAAGCTCCCAAAATAAAGAACCTAGAAATTTTCCAGGGGAGGAAAATTTCTTGGAATTACCAGCGGCAGAATACAAAAGATAAATATACAGAACTCTTCAAGAAATTAGGAAGGAAATTAAGCAAAACACAGAATACGCAATAGAGGAAATTAAAGAGATTAGAGAAGAGCATACTGACAAATTAAACAGGCTGCAAGAATCCACAGAGAGACACCAATCAGAAATCCAGAAGATTAACAATAAAATTTCAGAATTAAGACAACTCAATAGAAAGTCATAGGAGCAGAATTGAGGCAATGGAAGTCAGAATGAGTGAGACTGAAGATAAAGCACTTGATACCAACTTATTGGAGGAAAAATCAGATTAAAGGATTTAAAAAAATGAAGAAACCCAAAGAATTATGTGGGACTCTGTCAAGAGGAATAACCTACGAGTGATTGGAGTACCAGAATGGGAGGGTGGGGATAAAATACAGAGAGAATTGTTGAAGATTTGTTGGCAGAGAACTTCCCTGATATCATGAAAAATGACAAGATCTCTATCCAAGATGCTCATCGAACCCCACATAAGGTAGATCCCAAAAGAAAGTCACCAAGACATATTAAAATCAAACTTGCCAAAACCAAAGATACAGAGAGAATTTTAAGAGTGGCTAGGGATAAATGAAAAGTCATCTACAAAGGAGAGTCAATAAGAATAAGCTCGGACTACTCAGCAGAAATCATGCAGGCAAGAAGGCAATGGGATGACATATATAAAGCCTTGAAGGAAAAAAACTGCCAGCCAAGAATTATATATCCAGCAAAACTATCTCTCAAAATATGATGGCTAAATTAGGGCATTTCCAGATAAACAGAAGTTTAGGGGATTTGCAAAAACCAAACCAAAACTACAGGAAATACTAAAGGGAGTCCTCCGGTTAGAAAATCAGTAACATCAGATAACAACCCAAGACTAAAACACAGGACAGACAACCAGATATCAACCCAGAGAGGGAAGTCACAAAAGGAAATCAAAGCTAAAGCACTGAAAATAGGGAAAGAGATGTCAATATGTAAAAGATGACAACATTAAAACAAAAAAGAGGGACTTAAAAAAGGTAGACATAGATTTTTCATATGGAGAGGAAGTCAAGGCAATATAAAGAAATAAAAGACTGACATAAACTTACAAAAACGGGTTAATATTAAGGTAAACACAAAGGAAACTAACAATCCTACAAGTCAAAATGAAAAACTAGAAAAATATAAAGACTCAGCAAACACAAAATCAACAACAATGAAAAAGGTGAAAAGAAAACACATAAAGAAAAACGACTCAGCACAGAAAATTAAGTGGAACAAAGAAACTGTGAACAACACACAAAAAAAGA
>NW_004443937.1:30735962-30789548 GCF_000243295.1 Trichechus manatus latirostris | reverse complement strand
AGAAGTACTATAGGATCCAGCTATCCCGCTCCTTGGAATATATCCTAGAGAAGTAAGAGCTGTCACATGAATAGATATATGCACAACCATGTTCACTGCAGCACTGTTCACGATAGCAAAAAGATGGAAACAACCTAGGTGCCCATCAATGGACGAATGGATAAACAAATTATGGTATATCCACACAATGGAATAGTACACAATGGTAAAGAACAATGATGAAGCCATGAAACAACTTATAACATGGAGGAAGCTGGAGGTCATTATGCTGAGTGAATTTAGTCAGTCACAGAAGGACAAATATTGCATAAGACCACTATTATAAGAACTCAAGAAAAGGTTTTTTTCCGAAAACATTCTTTGATGGTTACGAGGGTGGGGAGGGAGGGTGAGGGTTATTTACTAACTACATAGTAGACAAGAATTATCTTAGGTGAAGGGAAGGACAGCACACACGACAGGGGGAGTTAGCGCAACTAGACTAAACCAAAGCTAAGAAGTTTCCTGAATACAATCAAACGCTTTGAGGGACAGAGTAGCAAGGGTAGGGGTCTGGGGACCATGCTTTCAGTGGACACCTAGGTCAACAAAGCTTATTAAGAAAATGTTCTGCATCCTACTTCAGTGAGTGGCGTCTGGGGTCTTAAAAGCTTGCAAGCAGCCATCTAAGATGCATCAATTGGTCCCAACCACCTAGAGTAAAGGAGAATGAAGAACACCAAAGACATAAGGAAAGTATTAGCCCAAGTGAGAGAAAGGGCCACGTAAACCAGAGACTTCATCAGCCCGAGACCAGAAGAACTAGATGGTGTCTGGCTACCACCAATGACCACCCTGACAGGGAACACAACAGAGTCCCTGATGGAGCAGGAGAAAGGCGGGGTGCAGAACTCAAATTCTAGTAGGAAGACCAGACTTAAGGGTCTCATTGAGACCGGAGGAACCCCGGAAAGCATGGCCCCTGGATCTCTATCAGCCCAGAACTAAAACAATTTCTGAGGCCAACTCTTCAGACAGGGATTGGACTGGACTGTGGGACATAAAGTGATACTCGTAAGGTGTGTGCCTCTTAGCTCAAGTAGATACAAGAGACTAAATGGGCAGCTTCTGTCCAGAGGTGAGATGGGAAGGCAGAGAGTGTTAGGAGCTGGTTGAATGGACATGGGCAATCAGGGGTGGAAAGGAGGAGTGTGCTGTCACAATATGGGGAGAGCAATTAGGGTCACATAACAATGTATGTATAAATTTTTGTACGGGAAAAAATTAAAAAAAGAAAGAAACATTCTTTGATGATTACCAGGGAAGGGAGGGGGAGGGAGAGTAAATTACTAAATAGAAGACACTTGGTAATACTGGTGAAGGGAAAGGCAACACACTATATGGGGGAAGTCAGCGCAACACGACAAAGGCAAAGGAAGACAATGAGAGGAACACAAGAACAAAGGGCAACTACGGCAATCACTATAACATAGACAATCCTGCAACAACAGTATTAATAAACAATAATTTACGAAGGGATACACAGGTAGATAAGTATGCTAAAGAGGTGTGGGAGGACGTAAGGGAGCACACTCACTTGCAGATATAGGTTAGGTTGTGGATATCTCTACATACATTATTTGTAGATACTGCGTGTATACTAACAGAGACAACAGAACATACAAGGGGCACAGTCATGGAAACTTCTTAAGCACAACCAAACACCTCCTGGGACAAAGATACTAAGCTTGCAGGCTAAGGATCAAAGACTCGGGGGTATCTATGTCAACTGGCATAACACAGTGCATAAAGACAATGTTCTACATCCTCCTTTGGTAAGTAGCGTCTGGGGTCTTAAAAGCTTGTGAGCAGCCATCTAAGATAAACTAATGGTCTCTTCCTGTCCGGAGCAAAGAAGAGTCAAGGAAACCAAAGACTCAAGGGTGTAATCAGTCCAAAGGATTAATGGATCATATGCACCAGAGCCTACACAACTCTGAGACCAGAAGAACTAGAAGGTGCCCAGCTACCACTAACGACCGCTCTCACCAGCATCACAGTAGAGGGTCCCAGACAGAGCAGAAGAAAAATGTGGAACAAAAAACAAAATTCCTAAAAAGACCAGACTTACTGGCCTGACAGAGACTGGAACAACCCCCGAGACTATGGCCCTATGACACCCCTCTGACTGGGAACTACAGCCATTCCTGGAAACCACCTTTCAGCCAAGCAACAGACAGGCCTATGATATATGCAATAACACTCGAAAAGAAGTGCTCCATAGAAAAACCAATTATAAGAAAACAAAAGGTCAACATTTGCCCAAAAGAACAGATGAGAAGGCCGGAAGGGGTAGGAAAACCAGGAGAAACGAAATGGGGAACCCAAGGTGGAAATGGTGAGCGTGTTGACACAGTGTGGGGATTACAACTAACGTCATGAAATACTTTATGTACCATTTGTTGAATGGGAAACTAATTTGCTCTGTAAACTTTCACCTAAAACAATAAAATATTACAATAAAACAAAAAAACATTAGACAGAAAATAAATCTCACGGTCCTAAACATTATGTGGATCTTTTCTCTTTCCAAGATCCAGGAAACAAACTTATGTTGCTCTATCAATTATCTTACATGAAACCTAGGGCCAGAAGTTTCAACCAACTTCATCTTCAGACTAGATGGGAGAAGAACAAATTTACCTCTAGGTATAATCAAGAACAACATACATTCATTTAATAGTGACTAAGAACTCTAAAAACTAAGGATTAGCCTAGTTAATTTACTAAGACTTCTTTTCTCTGAGAAATATCACTCTCCCCAATACCAGGGCATCTTTCAAACAAAAAAGAAGTGATCTCTAGGGTGATTACCTTAGGCCCTGTGCAAACCAGTCATGTAATGTTAGGATGCGTCTATCATTAATGCTCACACGAGGCTCTCTTTAGCAGACTTCCTTGGAGAGTCTGACAAGCAACTCTCCCAAGTGTCCTCCCTAATCACAGCAATTCTCCTGAAGGACACAAATGATGGGATCTACCTACCATCCATTCTGGAGTCTCTGGGTGGTACAAATGGTTAACACGCTTGGCAGCTAACTGAAAGTTGGAGGCCTGAGTGCACCCTGAGGTACCTCGGAAGAAAGGCCTTGCAATCTCTTCCAAAAGATCTACCACTGAAAACCCTTCAGAACACAGTTCTACTCTGATGCACACGGGGTCCCAATGAGTCAGAATCTACTCTATGGCAACTGGTGGTACCATCATTTATAACGTGTCTTTTTGAGGTAGTCTTTCCTTCAGCACTGCTAGATTTGTCTTTCTCCATCCACAGCCACAGCCAAGGATGTCTCCATGCAAAACTGTCTAGTGTTTAAATTAAAGGCACACTCACATGGGAAGTTAACCGACACACAGTCAACGAGCCCATAAACGTGAACATACGAAGGGGCTCCACCAACTACTCACGCATTAGAGTTTTTAAAAAAGTAATCTATATAATATTTTTAATTGCTAGGAATAGAATTTTACTAGAACCCATTAGAAACAAAGTTAACATAACCTAAAATGGTAAACAGTATGCTCCGCAGTGGAGGCAATCTCACCTGCATTTCACGTTAAAGCTCCCAGTAAGGGCAATTTCATTTTGTTAGTTTTTTAAAATATTTTATTATTTTCTCGGTGAAAGTTCATATAGTAAATTAGGTTCCCATCTGACAATTTCTACATAAATTGTACAGTGACATTAGTTACACTTTCACATTGTGTCAACATTATCTTTAATTTACTTCTGGCCCTTCCGTTTCTGGTACTCTAGTTTCCCTGCTCCTTTATCTTCTCATGTTTGCTTTACAGTAATTGTTGACCTACTGGTCTCATACCGATTTTTTTTTTCTTTAAATTTTATTTATTTTGTTGTTATTGTTGAAAATATACACAGCAAAATATATACCAATTTAACAGTTTCTACATGTACAATTTAGTGACATCAGTTATGCTCTTTGGGTTGTGTAATCATTCTCATCCTCCTCCTTTTCTAAGTTATTCCTCCCTCATTAACATAAATTCACTGCTCCCTAAGGTTCCTATCTAATCTTTTGAGTTGTTGTTGTTGTCAATTTGATCCCATATAGACAGTTCTTAAACAGCATAATGCTGAAGGCAGACCTCTTTTTTTTTTACTAGTTAAGCTAAACTACTGTTTGGTTTTTAGATGACTTCAAGGGATATTTTCGGTTTAAGGTTTAAAGGTTATTTAAGGGCAATAGCTTCAGGGGTTCATCCGCCCTTGATGGCTCCAGAAGCAATTTTATTTTTAATAGATTAACTCTTGAACCACTAATACCACCTAAGCAGCCACTGGCTTACGCACTTTAGCTGCTGAATGTTATTTCCCCCATAAAAGATGCAATCCCTACGAATCAAACAACGCCAGTGGCTTCTGAAAGCCAAGGACTACTTACATGACTGCCCCACACACCCGTGGGTGGCGACTCATTCCTAGGTAGTCATTGCTACACCAAACCGACACCTGCTTTTTGGTGATGAGGGAGTCTGAGTAGTCATCCGCCATGGGGAAGATGTGTGCCCTCCGGTTCACGGTTTTGAAAACTCGATAGGTGTGGTCATTTTTTTTCTCATCAATTTTCTTCTCAAAGAAACGATCATACTGAAAAGTGGAAACAGCTAAAAAACAAACAAAAGACAGTACAGCCCGATGGTTAAGGAGCATATCTGGGCTTCTGTGACAGGCAGACCTGGGTTCAAATGCCAGCTCGGCAACTCAGCAGCAGGGAGATTCTAGGCAAGTTATTGAAATATCCATCTGAGCAAGCCACTTGATGTCCACATCTTGTGAGGAGTAAATGAGACTGTGCATGTTAAGTGTTTAGCACAGCACCTGGCGTATAGACGGTAGATATGAAAAGAGAGAAGGCAGGCTACCGAAAGGATCTGTAGTCATTATGACCAAGAGCACCTACTCAAATCAAGCAAGGAACATGGTTTTCAGTCCTCAACTCACCATGCAATTTTATGTTTTAATCTGATGTATGTTTAAGTTACAAACTCTCTCCTGCATCAGACAAGTAACAGTAAGGCTTACATTTTGGCAAATTATCTTGAAGAAGATGGGACACTCTTTCTGGTCTTTGCTTTCGCATGATATCTTGGAAGTTCTTCAGCAATCCACTTGGCTCCTCGCCATCGGTCTTCACACTAATTACACGGGGGTTCACAGAGGTTTGGACAACCTCTGTAACAAAAGTAACAAGAGGCAAATGGGACCTACATTCCATTTTTTTTTTTAAATTGTGGTAAAAACATAACACATTTGTCAATCGAACGTTTTTTACACGTACAATCCAGTGACACTGATTACATTCATCGTCTTGTACAATCATCACCAGTACTCCATGTCAAATTTTCCATCACCATTAACGGATACTCGGTGCCCCCTACGCAATGACTCCTCCCTTCCCACCCCTGACAACCATTAATACATTTTGGTCTCTATACACTTGCCTGTTCTACAATATTTCATGTAAGAGGGATCATACAATATTTGTCCTTTCGTGACTGACTTACTTCACTCCCGATATTCTGAGTTTCCAAGACCTCCCAAACATACTGTTAAAAAACAGCTTCCTGCCTGGTTCACACACACACACACACACACACACACACACACACAAAGCCAATCATAACTAAAGTTAATTGTAACTGAGTGTATGAAGCTTCCCTTCTTCTATTTCAGTTATTGTAATGGCCCACGTTTGGCACTGTTTTGTTTTCAGAGCTACCAGCCAGCTTTAAAAAACATTCAAGTCCAAAACTCTCTAGCTGGTCAGCATGTCTTCCTCGTCTGCCCCCTCCTCCGAAACTAATCTCAATTTTCTTCACAGAAAACACAGTCCTGGCTATATGCATAATTTCTGCTGGTGAAGCTTTTTTTTTAGTGGGTAGGGGGTGGGAGCTTGACTGCTCCAAAGAATACAGCCACAGCTGGAATTAAGGTTGCCACTTGATGACCATCAGTAAGACACACGGCTTGGGGGTCCTCAGACCAGCACTTAATGCAGTAACCCCATCTGTTTTTATCTTTGGTCCCACCAGATGGCGGGAAAGAAACAAAGGGCAGTTGGTAGCAGCTTTCGACTACAGAGTGTCGTAAGAAATCAGGCAGTTACTGTAGAAGCTGGTTACATCCTACACACACCAGAAAGTCCCACATTTTGCAATACTGACTGTCAGTCTTTTGCTTATTTATCTTGATGACCTTCCTCCTGGGCCCTAAAAGAGGCAAGTGTTTACACAAATACTGCCATAGTAATGACTGATATACAAATCTGAAGGTTCAAACAAGCCAAAAGAACGTCTTCACGCTGCTTAATGATCTGGCCTCTTCTGCTTACCTTTCCTCAAGGCATGCATTTCCTGCACATCCTCCTGAAGCTCGAGACTGGCTTTGCGGAAGACACTGCTGCCCCTCTGGCTCATCTGGGCTGCTAGGAAAGGGCATTTGCTTGCAGTGCCCTGGCTCGTGGCAGGGGAGAGGTGTTCAGACGGAAGCTGCGCCCCATCTGGAGTCTTCTGGGATCCATCAGAAGCCTGCTGGACCTCGGCTTTGGCAGTTTTGTCCTCTGAGGGACGAAATGGAAAAACTGAAGCATCAGATGTGGCTGCACAGCACACAAGAAAACCACTTGTTTCTTTCTCTTATGGCTTCAAAGATAAAAACTTTATACTCACTCTACCCTATAAGCCAGACACAAGTTTATTTTTATTAGGTCCCGCTAGTCTAGCTCGTTTCTCATCTGCCTCACTGGAAACAATATTCCTGTGATGAGTTACTTGGCACATTCCAGCTCCTTCTCAAACCCACAGTATTTCTCACTTATAAATACTAAAAAGTAGTATTTTCCAGTTTTAGATAACCTAGAGTTCTTGAAGTGGATTATTTCCAGTAAATTCTATCCTAAGTACACTCAGCATATTTCATGAGAGGACACACTTTTTAAGGTAACTGGAAGTGTTTATACACTGTTTTCTCTGCTAATATTTTCTAAAGAAGTTCTTGACAAAGAAGGTTGCTGTTGTTTACATATAAACTACTGGTTTTCTTCTGAACAAAAGAAATTAAATTAAAGGTGAGATCATTAGATTGTTGTCTAAAAGAGTTCAAATATTAGCACGCTAAGGAAAAAAAAAACAGGGATAATTACATTCGCACACCTCATCTACTTTATCTAAATGCATCAAAGAAGTACATTAACTTAACACATTGGCTGGTAATCACGCTTCTAGTTACAATGACTTCCCTCTCCCCTTGAGTGAATTAGTTCACTTTCCTTCTTCTTTCTTCATCAGTTCTGGAATACTCCTGTGAACCACAGGCTAGCCTCTCTTACAAATTGGGTAAGGTGTCTCAATATGATTTTCATTAAAATCTTCTACAAAGGAAAACCAAAAAAATTACTCTGAAGTTCACTGCCCACCCTAAGACAACTCCTTATCCCATTATAAAAGTAACACGTATTTATTAGCGAGCGTCTAGAAAACAAAAACAAAACACGGTCCCATCACTCAAAACCACCAATGCAAACATTTTGGTATATTAACTTTTTCTCCTAAGTACATGTTTTAAAAATACTTTTTATTTATACTCTGTACCTGTTTATTCTGCCTTTTTCATTATAAAGATCTGCCTAAGCTAGTAAACAGAATTTGCGAATATCATTTGCAATGGCTGCATAGTAGTCTACCAAGTGGACAAGCCACATTTTACTCAACTATTCCTTTACTGCTAGGGATGAAATGATGAAAGAGGATTTCGGTCTTTCAGTGAAAAAAAAAATAACAGCAGAGCTCCTGAACAACAGTAAAGAGGAAAACAAATCCTACAAACACAGTATCACCTTTCCACTTAAGAGGAAAAAAATACTCCTTTCTCACAAGTCCACACCCAGAGAACAAATCTGAGAGAAACCTGTAAGGTAGGATATTTTCTAGGATTAAGTGGAATCTGAAAAGCTTCATCCTCTTCTGGCAGAGCCAGACCAAAACTAAATTCAACTGTGATCTCTTTATTGAAAAGAAAACAAAAAAATTATACACAAAATAGATACACGTTTTTAAAAAAAAAAAAAAACTACTTTAAAAGCCAAAGGACAAATATTTGATGAAGAAAAGGTTGGAATGAAGCATTCCAATTTAATATTTACATGAATAAGGCACTGCTGAAACGCCGAAACTGCAACAGACACAGGCATGCAATCCAGAGACCTGTTAGGAGGAAAGCTGGCCACTGTTTCACCTTTAAAGATGGGAACACTACAAGTGCCTACCCTATACGGTTAGGACTACAATCCATGAATTGATCCCTGTAAAGAGCTGGGCTTGGCACAGAGTAACCCTGCTGTTGGTGTGACCCTCAATGCCACTGTGGACTGTAAACGCTTCTAGTCTAGCAATGAGTGCAGACCTCCACCTCCCGCTACACTGCTAATGACACTTACTTTCATTGGCTGGAGGGGTTTCTTTGACCTGCTGGCAGTGAACTGCTGAAGTAGACAGGGCCCGGGGGGCTGGCTTGGCCCCAGCTTCCATCATCTTGGGGCAGTTTTGGGCATAGAACAACAGAGATTTGCCTGCCTTCTGCAGAAAGGTCTGGGGCACTCGGGATAAAAATGGGCAGCGGCGAACAACAGTCTCCATGTCTGGGAAGTGCCCTGGTTCCTGTAAAAAGACTGATGATGAGTGACATCGACACTTGCTAATAATCAGGCAACTACCACTGCAAGGTCACTGGGGACTAGGTGTCACCCGCAGTTTATAGCAAGGGTATCCTGGGATACTAACAAGTCTCACTCAAAACTGTCTAAAGATGGCACCAATGTGGGACTCAACCAAAGACCAGTGACCACTCTCTAACTCCTTCATTCTCTAGCTCTACACAAAAACACCTGCAAAGCAGCTTCACCAAATAAATACTGACAATTAATAACGTAGGGGGTGGGACGATGTGGGACAAGCCAGGAACAGGTTTGGGAGGTCAGAAGCTCCTGGAGGGAGATGCACAGCACAGATAAGACACTTTGGCAGACGCCCAGGGGGAGAAGAGAGGCTGGAAGCGTCACTGTCATTCATCCAAGCAGGCAAAGCTGCCTCTGCTCCCTGACAGCTCAGTGGGGGGGGGAGGCTAGACCTTAGGGACCTTGACTCTCTCCTGTTCCCCACACCTCCAAATCTTAGGAAGGCTCCTAGCCAGGCCCTGGGTCTGTCAGGGAATGATTTCCCGGAGCTCCTTCCCCCATAGCCCGGTGAATGGGGCATAACCGAGAAAGGAGGCGACATAAACAAGGGCAGGATCTGCGGAGAAAGGCCTTTGGGGCTAACTGGGGAGGGCAGGGGCTGTAAAATCCAGCGAGTTGGATCTGGTGGAAGGAGGCAGTCTTCGGGGAATGGGGGTCAGAGGTTACCCAGGAGTCGAGGGCTCGGAAATAACGGGAAGGAGATGAAAAGGGATTCTCAAGCGGCCGGTTAAAAGCGAATGTTAAGAGGGCACCGAATGGGGGCAGCTGGGGCGGACAAACTGGCAGAAAGTCTAGGGGATGAACGCTGACCCCCGAGGCGGCGAGTGACTGGGACGGTGGGGGATGGGGTCTCAATGGCCGGGGGAGCCGGGCCCGGGCTACCAGGACACGTGCGGGCTTCCCCCCACTGGCCCTGCACCCAGAGCGTGGGTCCTCACCTGAGCGGGGGACTCTACAGAGACCGCGGCGACGTCGGGCACCCGAGCCGAGAAGACAAGCCAAACCTTTGCCCTTGTCAGTGAGCAACCTCAGGCCGCGAGCGCTGTCCCTCTAATATACAGTGAGAGGGACCGCTGCGCATGCGCAAAGGCGCGGGCTCCCTCTGCGCATGCGCGCCACTTTGGCTCCGGGCGTCTTGAGGCCAGGGCGGGGAGACTGCCTACGACAACTCGACGGGTGCGGTTGGGCGGGGGGTTTCCGGGCTCGCCAGCCGCAAGGGAGCGCCAAGGCGGTGGGCGGGCTGGATCTCTTTCTCGGACCTCACCCTATGCTCGTTAAACAAAAACCCATTGCTGTGGAGTCGGTTCCGACTCATAGCGACCCTATACCACCCCCGAACTAACTGCCCTGTACTTCAGAATCCTGTGCCCTCATTGTGGGGCATAAAAGGTCAGGGGTCAGAGAGGAAGTGGCACTGTGGCCAACTGGGTTATTGTTAGTTGCCCTCCAGTCGATGGGACTGTGAAAATGGGTGCCTTGGGCAGGGTAGAAGGAGGCGATACAAGGGGATCTGCCCAGGGTATTAAGCAAAATCCGCTCTGTGCGGGGCTGTGATGGAGGTCTTCCCAGAGGAGGTGGGGCTGAATCGCCCAAGAATGGAGTGGTCCTGGAGGCTGGGATGCTCAGAGGATGTTGGGGGCGGTGGGAGGGGGGCAGAAGGGTAAGGAGAACCAGCTCTGGCAGTTTCTGGTCAGAGATGAAGAGACTTAACCTCAGTGCATAGAGGGGACAGAAAGAACAGGGCTGGATGGAACTCCTCAACTCCACAACTAACTGAGCATCTATGGGATAGGGGGAAGGGGAAGGAAAAACAGGGCCTGACGCATAGTTAGGGTTTGACACATATTAACTATTATGTTTATTTTCTATTGGGTCTGTCCAAAGTCCCTTGCCCTGAGTTCAGAGTTGGATTGTGCCAGAGGTGAGCCTCCATCTGCAGAGGAGGCACCTGGGTCCAGAGTGGCACTGGGACCAGATCAGGGACTCGGCGAAGATTCTGGGCTGGGAGTCAAGGGCCCAGCTCTGCCGCATCCTGCTAAGGGGTCTGAGCAGTGCCCAGCAGCCAGAGAGAAGGAGAAAGGAAAGATCAGCACCTAAACTCAAACCCAAGTGTAGCTAGAAGTAGGAATGGGCAAGGATGGTGCTGAGTGCTTTGCCCATCTCTGGGCCTCACTTTCCTCATCTGGGCAATGGGACCTAATCCCTGTCATACTGGCCTCACAGGGTTGTTTGGGTGATAAAAGGCAAAGCAGAAGCAGAAAGAGCTGGACTTAGGAGCTGGATGTGGGTTCCAAACCTGTCTCTGAATTATACTTGGCCGTAGCCTTGGCCACCACCCCTCTGAGGCTTGGTTTCCTCATTTGTAAAGCTCTCCCAGCCCTGCTATTTATGGTTGACTGAAGGGTCAGGTGAAGTCATGGATTTCAGAGTCTTATTGTTAAACCGACAAGCGTCCAGCCCTCCGGGAGTTTCCTGTTTAATGGAGGGAATGGTTGGGAAACAAGGCAGACTCACATGGAAAGTGAAACAGAATTTCTAAACAATTCCAGATGGAGGAGGAGGGTGTTACTCTAGCAGGCGCCGAAGGAGGGGGCATCGCCAGGAAGGCTTCCAGAGGAGAGGCCGGTGCTGGCTGAAAGGGTGTGTCTACCTGAGACCAGGAGGCTGGTGGGTGAAGGGTCTAGTGGGGAAGGCCCAGGCCTGTCAGGGTGGGTGGGGGGTCAGTGTCAGTCAGCCCAAATAGCTGGGCTGCCGTGGGTGGGGGTGGGGAACAGCCAGAACATGGGGACAGGAAGTTGAATTAGAAAGGCCACAAATGAACTAGAGTCACAGGGCTTCCCACCATGAGAGCTTAAAGACCCACCACCAGGTCGCTGTTTAAAATGCAGATTCCTGGGCCTGCCCCTTTGATTCTGTCCCAGGAATCTGCATTTTAACCAGGCCACCCTCCTGGTGATGTAGGGATGGGGTGTCTTGGGGCCACTGAGTGGTTTCCAGTTTGAGGCCTAGAAGGGCATGGGCTAAAGCCATGAGTTCTAATCCTGGTTCTGCCACTTTCTGACCCTGGGATCTTGGGCAAATTACCCCCATAACCTAAACCAAACCCCTTGCCATCGAGTCCATTCTGACTCACAGCAACACTAAGCCTCGCTTTTAGCATGTGTGAAGTAGAAGCTACTCCATCTGCCTCAGTGGTGAGTCTGGGTGGGCCCCATTCTGGCAGAATTTTGATCCCTCTCCTGGGCTCAGCCTTCTTCCTCCCTTCTCTCTCATCCCTTCATTTCTTTCCCTCACTTCCCTTTTTTTCTCTCCATTTCTCACTTCCCTGTCTCTTCCCTCCCTTTCTCCTTCCCTCCTTCCCTGCCCCCAGCCTCAGAGCAGCCTCCAAACCCATCTTATCACCCTGGCCCTGGGCAGAGGAGCCCAAGCTGCTGGAGTTCAGGCAAGGTCAGGCCCTCAGTCCGCGTCATCACCAGCAGGGGCTGCTGCACACAGCATCCGCCCAGCGGTCAAGGCAGAAGAAAAATGTCAACGCCAGCCCCAGCATTCTTGCCTTCCTGCTCTGGGCCCCAGGAGGGCCCCAGGAGCTGTTTTTAGCAGAGTCCTTCCGTGAGGATCTAGTAGCTGAGGACCTTGGACAAGCTTACTGCTGTCCTCTGGGCCTCAGTTTCCCCATCTGTTAGCCTGACAAGAAATCCTGCCAGCCTTCAACTGGACTAAACCAAAGCTAAGAAGTTTGCTGAATACAACCAAACATTTTGAGGGACAGAGTAGCAGGGGCGGGAGTATGGGGATCATGGTTTCAGGGGACAGCTAGGTCAATTGGCATAACAAAGTTTATTAAGAAAATGTTCTGCATCCCACTTTGGTAAGTGACGTCTGGGGTCTTAAAAAGCTAGTGAGCAGCCATCTAAGATGCATCAATTGATCGCAACCCACCTGAAGCAAAGGAGAATGAAGAACACCAAAGAAACAAGGAAAATATTAGCCCAAGAGACAGAAAGGGCCACATAAACCAGAGACTTCATCAGCCTGAGAACAGGCTGATGGTGCCAGGCTACCACCAACGACTGCCCCGACAGGGAACGCAGCAGAGTCCCTGACAGAGCAGGAGAAAAGCAGGGTACAGAACTCTATTTCTAGTAAAAAGATCAGTCTTAATAGTTTGACTGAGGCTGGAGGGACCACAGAAGACACGGCCCCCGGACTCTCTGTTGGCCCAAAACTAAAACCATTCTCGAGGCCAACTCTTCAGACAAAGATTAGACTGGACTGTGGGACATAAAATGATACTCGTGAGGAGTGTACTTCTTAGCTCAGGTAGATACATGAGACTAAATGGGCAGCTCCTGTCCGGAGGTGAGATGAGAAGGCAGAGAGGGTCAGGAGCTGGTTAAATGCATGCGGGAAATCAGGGGTGGAAAGGAGGAGTGTGCTGTCACAGTACAGGGAGAGCAACTAGGGTCACATAATAATGTGCGTATAAATTTTTGTATGAGAAACTAATATGAATCGTAAACTTTCACTTAAAGCACAATAAAAAGAAAGAAATCCTGCCAGCCTTCCCATCAAGGAGACCTAGGGTGGGAAGCAGAAAGCCTTGAAGAGAGACAAAACCTGCAACCTGTGTAGCTGATGCTCAGTGTGATCTTGGGCCAGCTGTGCTCCTTGGGTGTCAGTGCTGGGAGACGGGTGCTCAGCCCTGCAGAGTGGCTAGAGGTTCTGGAAACAGCTCAGCTCAGCTGTGCGCTGGAGGGTTGGAGTCATAAGCTCCAGGGTTTGACAGTGGCAGGCCAAGGAGTCATTAGGTTATATGGAGTGTAGGGGTTGGGCAGGGCTGGAGGGTTCTGAGGCCCCCCTCAGGCTCTATCTGGCCTGGGACAGCCTGGGAGGGCAGAGCAGGCCTGGGCCTGGGTTTGTGAAGCCAGCTCCTAGAGTAAGCAGTAGGCTCTGGTTGGTTGCAGGAGAAAGGGGCTGGAGTAGAGGAAAACATCAAGGAAGCAGGTCTCGGGTGTAGGGAACAGATGCCACCCAGAAAGCAGGAAATGCCCAGACAACCAACACTGTCCTCCCTTGGCAAGAACCCGAGGAGGACCCCTAGCACCCAAAAGAAGTGGCCCAGACATGTTCTGTTTGGCCTACACAGAACAATGTTGACAGAGCAGGACATGCTTTCTCCAGTTCTCCACAGGTCCCTTCTTTAGTGAGTCCCAACCCTGAGGACAAGTGACAGCCAAGCAATGACACCTGCCTGGTCCTGTAGGCATCTGAGTGTGTGTCCCCTGCCCTAACCCATTTTAGAGCTAGGGAGAATGAGACCCAGAGAGGGAAGAAGACTTGCCCAAGGTCTCACAGCAAGTGAGGCGTGGGCTGCTGTGGGGCACAGCTGTCCTGCTTTCTAGTTGCCGCAGTGGGCTCTTCTGCTCTCCCAGCCCCTGGAGGGGGCAGTCCTTAGGAGGGACTGGGGGTTGGGTAGGGGAAGGATCAGGCTGGCTGTGAGGGGCTCTCTAGAAGGGACTGGCCCAGAGGTGGGATCCCAAATGCTTGTCCCATCCCCTCCAGGCCTTGCAAGCAATCAGGCCAGAGCAGGGCCTTTTGAGGTGATGGGGGCAAGGCAGGAGACAGGAGCTGACTGAGCCCATCTTTCAGCCGGGTGCTGGAGGCACAGTGAGAAGGAGCCTTGCCTCTGGCCTCCCAGGCTGCTGGGGAGACAGACATCAGGACAGGAGCCATTACAGCCAGTGAGCAGTGTTGTGAAGGGCGCTGGGAAAGAGAATGGCAGAAGGGGACCACCTCAGGGCTGGGACATGGTGCAAGAAGCTGTTGCCTGGGACAAAGCTAGCAAGGCTGAAGAGCCCAGTGTGGAGGAGGAGACGGAGGGGGCTGGGGAGGCTGGAGCAGAGAAAGCAAGGAGAGAAGGGGCCGGGAGGGGTGGGTCAGGAGGCCAAAGTCCCAGCCAGCTGCTACCATAAATCCCACCACGTTCAAGGTGATTAACAACCCTTTGCAGGGAGACTTCATTTCTCCCTGGCCCTGAAGGCATTTGAAGGCCAACCCAGCACACCTTCTGCCCAAATATGGAGGGAGCTGGAAAACAAAATGGGAGGAAGGGTGGGAGTGATGGAGTCTCAGAGGAGTGGTGCTGGCGGGGTGGGGGAAGGAGGAGTAGGTCAGGGAGGGTAATAGTATAATTGACAAGTAATGAAAACAATAGCAGCTCTATTCAAATTTTCCTTTGAGCACCTACTATAGGGCTTGGCTCTGTGATCAAGTGTCCATTGTCAGGTCCCTCGAATCAACCCTACAGGTCGATGCCATGATCAGCCCCATACATGGGACAGAAGCTCAGAATGGTTAAGTAACTTGCATGAGGTCACACAGCTAGCAATTGGGGAATGTGGCTGACCTGCTGGTCTGCCCTGCAGCCCAGTGCTCCACCCCAGGGAGGCTGGGGAAGCTGGGAGGGCTGGGGCTGGGGCTGCTGGGGGGACCTCAGGGTCTCGGTAGAAGCATTTCTCTACTTTTGGGTGGCAGGTCCAGTAAGGGAGAAGGGAGTGCCCAGCCCAGCCCGTGGCTGGGCTGACACTTATGGGAAGTCAGCTATTTCCAGGAATCTCTGGGCAGCCAGCCACACCCTCAGGAGGGAAGACTCCTTGCAGACCCATACACTAAGGATACCCTGCTCATTCCCTCTCTCCTGCACCTGTCAAGTGTGTAGGGTCCTCCTCCCTGCCCTTTTCTTTCTACTCTGGGGCCCCTAGAAGGAGGGAAGGGGGCTCTGGGGGCTGTAGTTTTCTGCCCTATACCCCAGAACTCATATCCAAGGGTGAGGGAGCAGCAGCCCCCTCCTCCCTGCTTCTTCTCCCTGTTCCCACAGCCACTCCTGCTCTTTCAGTGTTAAAAGTATTAACAGTAGTAATAGAAGTAGCAGTCACTACCTTATTAAATTCCATTTCCACCGTAGGCACTCTCCCAGGCACTTACGTATGTATGTGTGTTTTTGTTTGTTTGTTTTGTTTTATTTTTGTGTGTGTGTTTTAATATCTCATTTAACAACCACCCTATGGAGTAGCTATCTGCAGCCCCATTTTCAGAGTGGAGGCAGGATGCTACCTAGGTTTAAACCCCAGCTCCATCCTCTGCGTGCTGTATGCCCTTAAGCAATTGGCACCCTGAGACCAGAAGAACTAGATGGTGCCCGGCTACCACCAATGACCGCCCTGACAGGGAACACAACAGAGAGTCCCAGATGGAGCAGGAGTCTTGGTGGGGTACAGAACTCAAATTCTAGTAAGAAAACCAGACTTAATGGTCTGACTGAGACTGGAGGAACCCTGGAAAGCATGGCCCCTGGATTCTCCATCAGCCGAGAGCTAAAACAATTTCTGAGGCCAACTCTTCAGACAGGAATTGGACTGGACTGTGGGACATAAAGTGATACTCATGAGGAGAGTGCCTCTTAGCTCAAGTAGATACAAGAGACTAAATGAGCAGCTTCTGTCCGGAGGTGAGATGGGAAGGCAGAGAGCGTTAGGAGCTGGTTGAATGGACATGGGGAATCCGGGGTGGAAAGGAGGAGTGTGCTGTCACAGTATGGGGAGAGCAGCTAGGGTCACATAACGATGTATGTGTAAATTTTTGTATGGGAGACTAACTTGAAATGTAAACTTCATTTAAACTACAACAATTAAAAAAAAAAAAAGCAGTTGGCACAGTCTCTCTGTGCCTCAGTGTCCTCATGTGCAGAAAGGGGGTAATTCTCCACCTGATGTTGATGTGGGGATGAGACACTGCCTCCATGCTTGGTGCAGGACGAGCACCTGGAACACACAGCACACAGCTGATGCTAGCTGTTGGCTACAGATAAGCAAACTGAGGCCTGGAGAAGTGACTTGTCCAAAGTTTCAGATCCAGAGTCAGGATTTGAGCCAGGTCAGACTTCCTGAAGCCACACTTCTCTCACTGTGTCCTCACCGTGTCACCCACCTCCCTGTCAAGATCCTCAGTCAAGGTGCTCAAGGGACCACTTGTGGTTCCCCCTCTCCAGGGTTCCCTTTGGGTTTAGTTACAGCCTCAGGCCCTGGTGGAGAAAGTGGGATTACAGGCACTGTTGGGGCCGGACTGGTACTGATTAAAGGCTCTTGTGCGACTAGCAGGCTTGTGACACGCTAGCATTCGCCTGCTCTGGAACTGCCACAGCCCTGTCATGGCCTTTGAGGTTGTTGTAACTAAGGTTGAGAGGGAAGTAACAGCTAAATAATAACTCCCTTGCCTTGGGGAAGCCTGCTGAGCCCCGCTCCCTACCCTGCAGGCCTAGCAAGCAGGTGCATCATTGCACTAGTCACTTTGCAGCATAGACCTGGGACCGGCAGAGCATAGGCCCATGGGGGCAGACAGGAGAGGGTGGTGGTGGTTCTGGGCCTGCCTGGGCCGAGGGGCAGCCACGACTCAGCTCCCAGGAACTTGGCCCAGTGTGGCCAGGCCTTCTT
This sequence comes from Trichechus manatus latirostris, assembly GCF_000243295.1. Taxonomy (NCBI): domain Eukaryota; kingdom Metazoa; phylum Chordata; class Mammalia; order Sirenia; family Trichechidae; genus Trichechus; species Trichechus manatus. The sequence continues at coordinate 30,772,267 of NW_004443937.1, read as the reverse complement.
CCCATTCTCCAAGAAAAACCCCAAGCCCAGGTTTTTATGTGAGTACTTGGATTTTTTTATTATTGTAAAAATACAGCCACTAGGATGGCTAAGATTAAAAAAAAAAAATGGAAAATAAAGTTGGCGAGGATGTGGAGAAATCAGAACCCTCATTCATTGCTTATTTATTTGAATAGATAATACTTGCATATGATAAGAATGCAAATAGTACAACAGAATAAGCAAAGAAATCCCCTTCCTCCAAGTCTCTCGCTAACACACAACCACTGCTCCCAGGTTCTTGTGAGTCTTTCCAGAAAGATCCCACTCATCCATTCAACAACCACCAGGGGATTGCCTGCTACAATGTCCAGCAGTGTGCTTAGAAAAAATACTCCTCCTTGTTTGCACCATGCTCTTCGTACTTAAGACGAGGATATGCAGAGGGCTCCGTATCTAAACAGATGGTCTATCCCTGTTTATGGCTGCATAGTACTCCACTGTACTAACGCACTGTGATCTACTTGCCTCGCCCCCACTAGTTGTTTGGTGGCTTCCAATACACCCCTCCTACAAATATCCTTGAACATGCCTTTTTGTATGAAGTGAGGCCTTCTGTGGGATAGATCCCTAGACAAAATCACTAGGTCAAAAAGTTCCTCTTTTATTCCAAATTTATTTATTTTTTTCTCTTAATGAATTGTATGTGTTCTTGTAAGTGGCCTCAGATCCTTGATGGATTGAGGCAGCTTTCAGGATATGGGTACATTGGCTAATTCATTCAGCAAATATTTATTGGGCATCTACTGTTTGCCAGGTGTTGAACTGGGTCCTGGGATGGCAGCATGAATAAGACAGATGTAGCCCCTTCTCTTGTGGAGCCGACAGTCTAGTGGGGAAGTCAGACGTTCAGTAAACACACGCCCACCCAAACATACACTCTCACTAGGGTGAGAGCTCGCCTGGGTGGTCTGAGTGACAGGAAGAGGGCCCTCTTTATCTGGGGCATTGGAGAGGCTGCTCTGAGGTGGGGAAGTTCAGGGTGAGTCCTGAAGGACAAGAAGGAGCCTGCCATGTGAGGACTGGGGCGGAGGGGGCCAGGCTGGGATCCGGAGGCTGCACTCTTGGCCGCCTCCAGCTCTAGCCACTAGGCCTTGTAACATGGGAGGGTTGGAAATATCACCCATGGTGCCCAGCACTGAGGAGGTGTTGGATACACTCAATGATTACTATTATTATGACTGAAATGTGAGCCAGGAGGTGTGGAGGGAAATTGAGGGTAGTGGGCGGCCCCTAGAAAAGGGCTCTGGCTTTCTAGGCCTCTGGAAGACCCACAGGAGGGGAGCACGGAAGAGCCGAAAGGCCAAAGTCCTCCCAGTCTTGGTGAAGTCACAGAATCTGGTGTAGCTGGGAGTCAGGGGCATGAGGGGCAGCAAAGGCAACTTAGGGGGTGGGGGGACTGAGGCAGGCCTTGTTCTGGGGGGTTTGGGGTTGGGAGCAGCCCTGAAGCCTCAGAGTTGTGCCCCAGCTGAGGCAGACACTGGGCTCAGATAATTGTGCCAGACCCAACCGTCAGGGGCATGGTGACCTCGGGTGGGGACAGGGCAGCCACAATGATTTCCCAACCTCCAGAGCCCATCCGGCTTGATGTAGCACCTGGTTGTGACATTGGCTTGGGGCTTCCCCCTAGTAACTGCAATTGGACCACCCACCCGCTAGGTTCCTGTTTGCTGATTCATCCATACTGAGGTCCATTGGGAATGCACTTTCATGGCTCCGATGGGGTGCAGGGAGGGGCTGGAGTGGGTCCACAGCACCAGTGGCCCACAGGAGACACTCAGTGAGTGCTTGTTGAATGAATGAACGAGTGAATGAATAAATGGAGTAGGTGGCTGTGGCCTGTGTGCAAATGAGGCTGTGTGGGTGAGCACTCAGGCCCCACAGATGGGGTGGTTTGTGGGCAGGTTGTGTCATTAACAGAAGAAACGTGAAAGCTAGAAGCAGATGGCTGCAGATAGCCCGGGGGGTGGGAGGACTGAGTGAGGCCGTTTACCGGGTATGGGTGCCCGCATCGCCAGCATCCGCCACCATACCGGCACTCCTGCGCGTATAGGCTCACGTGGCCCACCGGGGGTCCCTGCAGTCTCCCTCAAGGCCTCCTCCTGCTCTCCCCTGTGATAGGCACCTCCAGTCCTGGGCCTGGCCAAGGTGTGGTCAGGAGTCCACTGAAGCCCCTTGGAGCTGAGCCGTGGTGGGGGCTGCAGGACAGATCACAGAGCAGGTGGCAAGTCACCCCCTCCCCTAGCTCCTGTCTGTCCCTCCCCAGGCCAGCCGGGGCTCATGGCTGCACAGCAGGGGTGCGGGAGCGCTTTCTTCATATTTGTGTCACTACATTTAGAAAAACATGTTTTCACAGCCTGCTCATGTCTTAGCAGACACCACTGGCATCTCTACAAGTGACAGTTCAGGTTTGGGAGCTCTTAGGCCCAAGTTACTTTGGGCATGTTGTCAGGAGGGATCAGTCCCTGGAGAAGGACATCATGCTTGGTAAAGTAGAGGGTCAGCAAAAAAGAGGAAGACCCTCAATGAGATGGACTGACACAGTGGCTGTAACAATGGGCTCAAGCATAACAACGATGGTGAGGATGGCGCAGGACCGGGCAGTGTTTCATTCTGTCGTACGTAGGGGTGCTGTGAGTCAGAACCAACTCAACGGCACCTCACAACAACAAGGGCCACCAGGGCAGCCTGCTGGTCATATTCGTAGGGGCACATACTGGACATCTATCATATACACACACTGTCCCAGGCCCAGAGGCTCCCAGAGTCACAACACCCTCTCCCACATAGCCACATGCCCGGTCACTCACTTTGTCACAGTGACAGCAACCCACACATACACAAACAGCCACGTGTAACTGCAAGGTAACATTGGTAGAGTGGACACACGTTTAGCACCGAGGGTTGTGACATTGTCACAGAGATAAATGAGTACAGCCATACACACGAGCACAGCCACAGTGCACCCACAGCTGTGACATTGTCACAGGGACACTTGAGTACAGCCACAGTGCACCTATGGCTGTGACACTGTCAAACACGGTGTCATACACACAGGGTAGGTGTGCAGGATCAAAGGGTTGCACAGGCTTCTTCCCCCTTTCTTCCCTGCTACCCTCTGGGATGTGGCATCATGCTCCCTCCACCTGCCTACCCTGAGCCCTGTTTGCCCTCCCTCTGCTGCCTGCTCTGTGGCCATCCTGCCCTGATGGCCCTGTGCCCCCTGGAATCTACCAAACTCGCCAGAGTGTGGGCCCAGGGAGGTCTCTGGGGCATTACAGTCAAGCTGTGTGGTTGGGATAGTCCCTTCTTTCTGGTCATCAGAGTCTCCACCTGTTTAATGGGGGTATGGGACCTGATGATTCTAAGATTCTTCTTGTGATGGGGGCAGCTATGATCCTAAGGCTGGCATTTCCTGGGCCATGAGCTTCTTGGAGCAGTGGCCATCTGGCTCCTGAGTCCCTACTAGAACGTCTTGGCCAGATGCCTCTTGCTAATGAAGGGGCCCCCAGAGGAGTTTTCTTGAGAGCAAGGGAGAGCCCAGTTATCCATGGGACCGCAAAGGGGTCCTTGCAGCTGTTCTGAAGCCTGGTTATCTTCAAGGGCCAGAGGAGTGGCAACCCAGCTTAGAGGCAGGGGGCTGGCCGGATTGACCTCCTGCGACCCAACTAAGCCTTCTACAAGCAACACATTGTCTGGGCTCAGAAGGTGGTTCTCGGGGCAAAAAAAGCCTCCTAGAGAAGCTGCCTTATGACTCAACCACGAGCTCATGCAAGGTGGACGCTTTGTTCTGTGAAGGCCAGGATGGCAGCCTCCCCTTCCCTTTCTTGTTCCTAGATCCTCCTAGACCCCTGGGCTCCCAGGGCAGCCCAGGAATCAGTATGTGAGGGGCTGTGGCCAGGTCTCCCCAGAGCCTGGGGAAATAGGTTTGAGTACCACTCAAGTCCAGTCAGGGTCACCATGGAGAGATGTGCGCATTTTTCAAAGGCAGTTATTGAGTGGTCACTCTGTGCCAGGCTCAGTGGGGGAGCCTAAAGCAAATAAACTGAAATGCACCCCAAGTGGTACTTGTCAGCATGGCGGGATGTTTATAAAGTGTTCTCTGAAATAAGTGTTCCGTGGCCAAGTAAGTTAGGAAAGCCCATTATATAATCCAGTGGGGCTGAGCAAAGGTGAGCCTGTGTCCTTTCTGTGGGTCTTGGTGGAGCCTTTCATAGTTGGGTACATCACGAGTGTCTGGGAGTAAGGGTGGGGGAGCCAATAGCAGGTATCTTATTTCCGACACGTGTCTGACCACTCTTTTCTCCCAAGCATCTAGTGGGGCTGGGGTTCCGCAGAACACTGGGGAAATGCTGGCCTGCAGGAAGCTGTGGTCCTGCAGGGTCACACACTTGTTACAACACAGGTCTCTGATTTGGCAGGTCAGGCCCCAGAATTTGCATTTCTAACAAGTTCTTAGATGGTGTTGCTGCTGCAGTCCAGGGACCACACTTTGAGAACTGATGGTCTAATCTCACCACAGCCAGAGTGACCTTTTTTTTTAAAGCAAAACTGCAGTGTGCCCCTCTTCTGCTCAAAGTCTTTCTGTGGCTCCATCCCACTCAGAGGAGAGGTCGAGTCCTCACTGGAGTCTGTGAGGCCTGACCACCTCACTGGCACCCACTGACACCTCCTCAACACCCCCCCACACACACACATTTTTCTGTCACCGAAACCCACCTACCTGGCCAACCGACTGGAAGAGATCCATATTTGTGCCCATTCCAAAGAAAGGTGATCCAACAGAATGCAGAAATTATTGAACAAGGTCATTTATATCACACACAAGTAAAATTTTGCCGAAGGTCATTCAAAAGCGGCTACAGCAGTATATCAACAAGGAACTGCCAGAAATTCAAGCTGGATTCAGAAGAGGACGTGGAATAAGGAATATCATTGCTGATGTCACGTGGATCATGGCTGAAAACAGAGAATACCAGGAAGGTGTTTACCTGTGTTTTATTGACTATGCAAAGGCATTCAACTGTGTGGATCATAACAGGTTACGGATAACATTGCAAAGAATAGGAATTCTAGAACATTTAATTGTGCTCATGAGGAACCTGTACATAGACCAAGGGGTAGTCATTGGAACAGAACAAGGGGATACTGCATGGTTTAAAATCAGGAAAGGTGTGCTTCTGGGTTGTATCCTTTCACCATACCTATTCAATCTGTACGCCGAGCAAATAACCGAGAAGGTGGACTCTATGAAGAAGAATGGGGCATCAGGATTGGTGGAAGACTCATTAACAACCTGCGATATGCAGATGATACAACCTTGCTTGCTGAACGTGAAGAGGACTTGAAGCACTTACTGATGAAGATCAAAGACCACGGCCTTCAGTATGGATTACACCTCAACATAAAGAAAACAAAAATCCTCACGACCGGACCGATAAGCAACATCATGATAAACGGAGAAAAGATTGATGTTGTCAAGGATTTCATTTTACTTGGATCCACAATCAACGCCCATGGAAGCAGCAGTCAGGAAATCAAACAATGTATTGCATTGGACAGATCGGCTGCAAAATATCTCTTTAAAGTGTTAAAAAGCAAAGATATCACTTTGAGGACTAAGGTGCGTCTGACCCAAGCCATGGTATTTTCAATCGCCTCATATGCATGCAAAAGCTGAACAATGAATAAGGAAGACAGAACAGGAACTGATGATGCCTTTGAATTACGGTGTTGGCAAAGAATATTGAATATACTATAAGAAGAGTTGACTGCCAGAAGAATGAACAAGTCCATCTTGGAAGAAATCCAGCCAGAGTGTTCCTTGGATATAGTATGCTAGGATGATGAGATTTGTCTCATGTGCTTTGGACACGTTATCAGGAGGGACCAGTCCCTGGAGAAGAACATCATGCTTGGTAAAGTAAATGGTCAGCAAAAAAGAGGAAGACCCTTGACGAGATGGACTGACACAGTGGCTGCAGCAATGGGCTCAAACATAACAACGACTGAGAGGATAGCGCAGGACCAGGCAATGTTTTGTTCTGCTGTACACAGGGTTGCTGTGAGTCAGAACCAACTCAACGGCACCTACCAACAACAACAAGCCCTTCCAGCAAATCCCCTCCTCAGTCCTTAGCTGTTGCTATATCTTCTGCCCAGATCTTGGTGGGGGCAACTCCCCCAAGACCTCACACCCCTGCTCTAGTGTTGCCTTTTCCAAGAAGCCCTCCTTGACCACCACAGCTTCTGCAGCACCTCCCCTCCCAGCCCTCTCCCTTCTCCCTCTGTTCTACTGTTCTGCACAACCCTTCTCACACCTCAGCCCACTCCCTCCTTCGCCTCCCCCACCCGAGTGTCAGCTCCACAAAGCCAGAGCCATGTCATCTTGTTCACGACTCCAACCCCAGCACAGGATTTGGCACAGAGGGGTGTTCAGGAAGTACCTGTTGCATGAACAAGCCTGGAACACCCAGGTGGGCTCCAGGTAGGCCTGAGCAGCCAGTAGCCCTCACACAGGAGGACGAGGTGGGAGTTTCTGGTTTGCTGCCAAGCCCAGAACCTGGAGGGGGTGCGGGGAGCAGAGGTGTATGGGCTGGGGCCATGGGGAGTGGCCCTGTGGCCACACGCTTTGCCAGTGGCTCTGTGAACCTTATCAGTGCCCACCCCTGGAGCACCTTGTGTTCCTGACACATCTCCCCAGAAGTCACTGCAGTGCATATGAATTTAGCTCAGCTGGCTGCCCACGGTGACCCTTACGAATTCAGGAGGCCCTGAGCTGGGACAGGAACTGGGGCCATACCTGTCCTCCCCCTCTCCTGCTGGTCTGGCCCTGGCCTAGGGGAGAGCTCAGTGGGCAGCTGGAGAAGGGGTGTTAGCCTGGGCCTGTCTGCCAGAGGCTCTGGAGTTATTGGGGGGTGGGGAATGGCAGCCAAGCCCAACTCTGCCGTCCTCCTGCCTCCGGTTTAGGGGCAGAGCTGAGCACAGTCATCTGCCCCTAGACCACCTCAGTGTGGGGTGATGGACCAGCTCTGGGAGTCAGGACCTGGAGGAGGGGATTCAGAGGTCTGGTAGGCTTTGCTAACCTCCCCTCAGAGCTGCCCCCAGCCCTCTGCTCTGACTCCTTGTTCCTGCCTGGTGGGCCTAACTCTGTCCTCCAAACGCAGTCCCCACTGCAGGGCCTTTGCTCACACCAATTCCCCCTCTAGAAGTTCCCTCCCTACTTATGTCCTCTTACAGGAAGTCTTCCCTTGCTGGTGCAGCCCCCTAGCCTTTCCCAGCACTCTTGAGGACGACATGGTTTCCAGGTCCCCCCAGCATGGCCTGGACCTCCATGCTCAGTGTAGATGTTGGGCAGCTGAGCCCCCTGGGTTTGGCAGTGGGAAGTGCAGGCCCAGAAGGATGGGAGAACAGGAGATCCTCCCCTGCCCTCGTCCTCTGTGGTTGGCTGCCCAGGTGACTTCACTGGGCTCCGTGGAGCCTGTCTGATTCCTGCCCCAAGTGTGCCCTGTTGCTGCCTTTCCCCAGCTGTGTCAGGGTGGGGGCTTGAGATCTAGTTAGCCTCCAAGTTCCCGGGCCTGTGGGATTCCTGTCTGCCCTGGGATGCAGCTGTGCTGTGTGCATCCCTGCGGCCCTCCCCCGTCCTGCCAAGGCTGTGGGTTTGAGCAGCCTTGGCCGTCGGGGGCTGTCTGTGAATTTGCACACGACATCATGGCCTTGCTCAGGACTTCCAAGGAACTTTCTGACGAAAGGCTTTGACTTTGGAGGCCTTCCCCCCAGGGAGCTGACATCAGTCTTGGAGTCTTGCTCTGAATGGCTCTGCTGGAGACGTGGGTGGCAGGCTGAGGTGTGCCAGGCCCTGAACCACCTGTCCCGGCCCTCCTGGCCGTGACTCCATGAGCAGTCTTGCGCTTGCTGCCACTGCCCAAAGCGGGTACAGAGCTGTTTGGCCGAATTTAGCATTGGCCTGGCTCGAATTGGCACATCCTGGCCTCTGCCGGCATGAGCTGGCCTGGTCGGGGCAGGGAAAAGGGCAAGGCCAGGGCTTGCTTGATGTTGTGCCAACTTTCCCTTGGACCAGCAGAGGTTTGCGCAAGGAGAGGTCACTGGAGTCCCTGTGTCCATGCAGCACGATAAGGTGCTGGCACGCACACAGTGTCTCCATCTGTGCCCCCTTCCACTTAGCATTTCTGTGTGCATGAGCCTGACTTCCAGCTGCAGACACTGGAGACCCTGTGCCTGAAGGCGTCTCTGCCCCAACAGCCCTGCCTGGGTGTAGTGCCGGCTGGAAGTGCCAGGAGTTACGGCTGTCCAGGGCAGCCCTCAGCCATGCTGTGGAGAATGGGTGGGTAAACCCCTAGTCTCCCTCAACCCTCAGGTAGGATGACTCTGAGGTATGATCAGCTGTTACTCAGAGCTCCCAGTGGGACTGGGCTGGTCACCCACAGTGATAACTTGCTTCATACCACACCTTTTGCTGGCTGCTCCCTGTCCCACTTCCCTGCTCCACTACTGGTATTTCCTAGAATCACCTGCCAAATAAATGAATTACACTTGAGTCCTTTCTTGGGGTCTGCTTTTGGAGAAACCCAAACTATGACATACAGGCAGAGGCACACACATCGAATCTCACGTAGCATGCATACACACAGACACGTGTGCAGAAGCACAGCCATGCACACACACGCTCGCAGACACAGCCAGGCACACACAGCTGTGCACCCATCTTCATCCATTCCACACGATCAAGAGGGGGGACCAGGATGAACCTGACAGGACCCTCTCTCCAAGAGCACATGGATCCTCAGATAAAATAAGGTGTGGCCCCAGCAGCCACTGGGGAGGAAGGATCTGGCCTGAGGAGGTCTGACAGCCTGAAGCGTGTGGGTCCAGGGAAGAGGCAGCTATTTCTTCTGTGCATGTGGTAGGCATTTGAACCAAGGTTGGAGGCTATGATTTCCTCTGAGGGGCCTGGACACAGGGGCCTCCCAGATAGAGGGTAGAACAGGCCTAAGGGTGGAAAGGTCTAGCCCATGAGGTGGTCCCAGAGGGCCAGAGTGCAAGGAGAGGTTGGAAAGGTAGCAGGGGCAGACCGGGTGGACCATGAAGGCCACTGCCGGGAGTCTGGCCTTATCCCAAAGGCATAGGGAGCCATAGATAGGTTTGGAGCAGGGGATCACGTGGCCAGCCCCAGAGAGGCTGACAAATGTCATCATCCCCTCGTCCAGGATCAGAAGGCCCCTCCCCTCTCTGGAACTAAGTTTCCCCCTGCACAGGGTGGCTGCCCTGGCCCTGAGGGTGGGTGATTTGGAGGTGAGCCTACCTAGGACCCAAGGATGACTCACCAACGGGAGGCCTTCGTCACCTGGGCGAGCTTCTTGGCTCATTGCAGCTGGGCTGGGAGGGGACAGTCTCTGTGGGGCAGGGGAGCTGACAGGTGGGCAGGCAGCAGCAGATGTGAGTCCACACCAGGCAGGCCTGTCACTGCTCACCTCACCTCAGAAATCTGTGTCTCCTCATCCCACACCTTTCTCTTCCGGGGCCTGGGGTGTCCACATCACTGTGGAACACTTGCTGGCCCTTCAAGCCCCCACAAATATCTTCTCCTCCTCCCAAAAGTCCTCCATCCTACCAGCAGAGGACCCCCCCCCCCGACTGAGCTTGAACGCCTGGGAGAAAACTCAACTTGCTTGGTGGCAGAGCTGGCCTCTTACCCCTCTGGCTCATGGACGCAGGTGTTAGTCACTCTGTTTCTCCCGCTGAACTGGGCACGGAGGCTGGTATACACCTGACACTCCATAAATGTTTAGTGATTCCAGCACAGGACTGGCACATACCTGGCACTTTATAAACGCTTGCAGAATTGAATTGCCTCCCCTTGACTCCATGGAAATTCCTCTCTGATTTGGAGCATCTCTGGGGACCTTGTCAGGGATTTCCTGATGCTTCTCAGGCCCAGTGACTCTAGAGATTGGCTTGTCAGACAAGTCTGTGTGGTCTTCCTCTGTGCGGGCCAGTCTGAGTGCCCAGCACCTAGCAGTGACCAGCACAGTGTGGTCCCTGACCTCATGGAGCTCGTAGTCCGGGGGGAGATAGATGGGGAACCAGCAACATGTAAGCAGACACCATAATGTTAGGCAGAGATAGGAGTGGTGAGGATGTCAGCGGTGTGAGAGGGTGGCTGGGGTGGGGTCAGAGGAGGCTTCTCTGTGGAGGGGACACTGAGGCTGAGACCTGGAAGATCACGTGTGAGCGAAGTGATGATTTGGGGGAAGAGCAGGCCGGGCAGAGGGAACAGCTAGTGCAAACGCCCTGAGGAGGGCCCAGGCATGACACATTGGAGGGGCAGCAAGGCGGTCACTGTGGCGTGATGAGAAAGGGGACACAAAGGAGCCTGGCTAGGTCTGCCTCCAGCCAGTTCCTTCACAATGTCCTCTTGACCGCAACCATCCATTGAGACCAGAAAGGTGGTGGAGGTAACCTATGGGTGCCCTTGTTGTACAGATGGAGAAACTGAGGCCTGAGATGGGATCACAGAGCAAGCTAGGGTCAGAGCTGAAAATTGGTCCAGCCTTGGGTCCCTGGCCAGGGCATTTTAGCTGGGTGAGAGTCCCCTTGTTCCTTGAGGACAAGGCAGGGCTGTCCTGGGCTGGTTCACTGCACCACAATTCAGGGCGCCCTGGAGGAGGGAAATTGGTTTATCCTCTGGCCTTTTGGGTGCCTGGCCCTGTCTTCCCACCCCGAACACTTTGGGGGCAGCCAGCAAAGCCCTGCTATGGGGCATAAGGGGTGTGGCCTGCATGCTTCTGTCTTGCGCAGGATCCTTCAGCTGGGCAGTGGGGCACAGGGACAGAGAATCACCACAGCTACCGTGGACTGGGCACCATGCCCCTCACGGTCCCACAAGGAGACTGACATCCAAGAGGCTCAGTCACTTGCCCAAGGCTGCAGAGCCTGCCCACAGTCGGGAACTGCACTGTGCAATACAGTAGCCACTTGCCAAATATGGCTATTTAAATTTAACTTAATTAAAATTAAATAAGAAATTCAGTTTCTAAGTCATACTGGCCACACTATCACACTAGCCACATATGGAAAGTGGCTACCTTACTGCACAGTGCAGATATAGAACATTTCCATCATCAAAGAAAGTTCTTTTGGATGTTGGTCTAGAGCAGTGGTTCCCAGCCCTGGCTGCCCACTGGATTTACCTGGGGAGCTTTTAAAAAACACCTACACCCGGGTCCCACTTGCAGAGGTTCTGCACGGCCCCAAGACTGAGAACCGCTGCTCTAAAGCTCCATCTGCATTATCTGCTGGGAAAGTTCTCTGTTCTGAGGGCAGGCGTTTCATGAGTGTTGGCACCTAGCCCATGCTTGCAGGTCCAAGGTGGAGGTGGGGAACTTGGCTTTGAGGGATTTGCACCCCATCACAGCTGGGCTTCCCTGGTCCTTCCCCCTGTCCCTGGACAGGGTGAAACAGTGCCTGGCATCTCTAAGGGGCTACTGGTGTGTGGGTGGGAGGGGAAAGAGGGTGTGACTCTAGCAGGGTCATGCTCATGGCATGTGGGTAGAAGGATGCAGCACACAGGGCTTGCCCATCTGACTTGAGTGGGTGGCATGGAGTGTGGCTACTGCCAGCTCTGTGTCCTCACACCTAGAAGCCGGCCCCAGTGAGCCCCGAGCCCACTGACATCACCATCCCCAGGGCAGCTCTTGTCATGCCACCCATTGTCTGCAACATAGTAGGACAGGCCCAAGCTGGGTGTTTCCCAGAGGGACCCCCTCTAATGTCATCACTAGCTTGGGCTTCTGACCAGAACGACCACTGCTGGTGGATAGAGGGAAGGCAGGGCAGGGTTGAAGGCTGTGGCCTCAGTGAACCTCTCCCTGCCCCGGGTTGCACCCTGTCCTTAGAGAAAACTGACCTGCAGAGGCGCGCCAATTCCACAGTGGGTACCACTGAGGCCTAGGATTGCAGTCAGACTCCCTGGGGAGGGGCACCCTTCAGGGGTCACTCCTGTAACAGGTGAGCCTGGTGCCCACAGCCCCATCTGTGGGAGGGTCTCTTTTGGCTCACCTCAGCCCTCAGAGGGGACATGGGGCCCCATGACCCCTCAGGACCGATTCCCAGGAGTCCTGTCTGAATTTGTGGCCTCACAATCTGGCCTCACTCCCAACCCCACCTGCTCTGTCCCTGCTCCCCAGACACTCCATGTTCAGTCTTGTCACTAGACCTTTGCCGAGGCTATTCCCTGCACCTAACTTTCCTTCATCTCCTCTCCTGTCTATCTATGCCCTACCCGTCCTCCAAAGCACAGGTCTCCCGGCCTCCTTAGAAAAGCTTTCTCTGACTACCCTAATCCCTTCTCCTTCTCTCCAGTGGAGAACAAGCCCTGCCCAGCACAGACCCCATTACAGTCTATGAGCAATCTCACAATAATATATATTCAGCAAGTATTTACTGAGCTCCCACTCAGTCCAGGCCCTGTGCTGGGCTCAGGGGTACAGTCATGTCTGTCCCTGAAGCTGATATTCTCAAAGGGAGAAGACAACAAAGAAACAAGTCCAGGATGTCAGATGGTGATAATTCCCTGGAAGAAATAAAGAAGGAAAAGGGTGAGTGGTGAGTTGACATTTTACGTAGGGTGGTCTGGGAAGGCCACACCGAGAAGATGACGTTTGAACAAAGTCCTGACAGAAGGGGGGAATTGAGTTAAGTGGACACAGGGGCAATAGCTAGTTCAAGAGTCCTGAAGTGGGAGCATGCCTGGCACATTCTTGTTCAAGGAACGGCAGAAAGGCCAATGAGGCGGGGGCAGAAAGAGCCAGGAAGAGTGATGGGAGCTAACACAGAGAGTGCCAGGCCAGATCACTGGAGCAAAGGAGGGAGTGATGTGACTGAGGTTGCAGTAAGAAGCTACATGTATTAGGGGACCACTCAACATCAAGCTCTGGCGTGAATTTATAGCTCATGGAATCCTCTCTCCTCCATTTTGGCAAGGATATTATGCCTGTATTACAAATGAGGACACTGAGGCTCAGGGAGGTGAGGTGACTCCAACTAGGTCATCCACCTCAGAGGTGGCAGGGTCTGGATTCACTCCCAGATCTGTCTGACCCCAGGACAAGCCCTGGGCTGCTCTGCTTGGAGTTTCCAATGCAGGCCATCAGTGGTGCAGGGCAGACTGATAGCATTGACGGGGTTTTCCAGGCAGGGGGGAATTCCAGGATGGGGCTTACCAGGTTGGGCTGGGCTAGGCCAGTGGGGATAATCTTGTCCTTTCCTCTCCTTTCTCTGCCATCCTGGAGTGGCCTTGGTCCTTGGGCACGGGGTTGGGGAGTGATGACAGGGCTAGAGGCTCTTGTAGGAGGCCTGCCTATGGGCTTTGCACCAGGATAGACACATCCTTGCCATGAGGGGTCTTGAAAAAGAAGCTCCCTTCTTGCCCCCTACCATGGAAGATCCCCAAAACATGGGAGTCCCCTCAAGCATGAAGGCCCCAGTCAGAATTAGAGTCCAATCTGATGGAGGCAGCACTTGGGTAGGAGGACACTGCCCAGTCAGAAAGTGTAGGTACCGATCTTGGTTTACGTAGGTTATACCAGTGTGGATACTGGATTGTCTAAGCGGCATTGGCAAAGTCAACCTCTTTACAATTGTTGGCAAAGAAACGAACAAGAGGAGGGTAGTAGCATCGCCAGTTCCTTCTCCCTGGTAGGTAAGGATACAAGACAGTGTGGTCTGGAAAGACAGGGAAAGGTGAGGAAAATCTTCCAGTGCCTCTCACTTGAAAATCATTTTACAGAAGAATTTCTCTAAATGCAATTTTCTAATTTATGAGTTCCTGTACACCACGTGTTATGGATTGAATTGTGTTCCCCAAAAATATGTCAACCTGGCTAAGCCACGATTCCCAGTATTGTGTGATTGTCCACCATTTTGTCAACTGATATGATTTTTTCTATGTGTTGTAAATCCTACATCTATGACATTAATGAGGCAGGATTAGTGGCAGTTATGTTAATGAGGCAGAACTCAATCTACAAGATTAGGTTGTGTCTTAAGTCAATCTCTTTTGAGATATAAAAGAGAGAAGCAAGCAGAGAAACATGGGGACCTCATACCACCAAGGCAGGAGCCAGGAGAATAGCACATCCTTTGGACCCAGGGTCCCTGTGCTGAGAAACTCCTAGATCGGGAAGCTTGATGATGAGCACCTTCCCCTAGAGCCAACAGAGAGAAAGCCTTCCCCTGGAGCTGGCACCCTGAATTGAGACTTTTAGCCCCCTGGACTGTGAGAGAATAAATTTCTCTTTGTTAAAGCCATCCACTTGTGGTATTTATGTTATAGCAGCACTAGATAACTAAGACACCATGGGTGTTCCCCATCAAAAATTGACAAAAATAAAATACCACCCAACAACAAAAGAATGCTTAAGTTTAATTGATAGATTTTTCTGTACTGTAAATGGATTTTTTCTTCCTTAACTTTTCCCCCTTAAATGTTCAGCTGGCAGGCAAGAAAACAACTGTGTAAGATGCCAATGTTGGTGGAAAGGCTTGAAAACTGTCCTTTAAACAGTGTTGAATAATTTTGGGATGTGTGTGAGTGAACAGGTGTGCGTATAGTTGTTTTAAGGGGAGTTTCATAGTGCCTAAGTTAAATCAGCCCAAACACTTCTATGCCCAATCACAGTTAAGATGAGACTAAGTGTAGCTCCACTTCCTGTATCTGGTCTCAGATGTTCCAAAGCCAAATGAGAGATCTGCTCCTTCACATACAGCTCCCCCCAGTGCACGTTCTGAGTTTACTGAACCAGGCTCTCAGGCTCTGGTTTGCAGGGGCAGGGACACCATCTCAGCATGCAGCAGGAAACCTCAGGGCGTGCCAGATCCTTATCAGTGTTGGAGTCTGGCCAACCTGATCTGCCCAAAGGAGGTGATAGAAGGTTCCTGAGTCCTGCAAAACATCCGGTCTGGTCAGCTCCAAGTTGGGGAGATGCCCGAAGTGATGCGGAGTAAAGGAAAGGTCTGCGAGGGCCTGCCAAGGCAGAAAGTGTGCAGGGACAGCCTCTGGTGGCAGGCCCCTGGATTGTCTTCTTCCTTCTTTTAAACTTGTAATTTATAATAACATCAGAAGTGACCAGTCCCTGGAGAAGGACATCCTGCTGGGTAAAATAGAGCGTCAGCAAAAAAGAGGAAGACCCTCAGTGAGATGGAGTGACACCGTGGCTGCAACAATGGGCTCATAGCAATCATTATGAGGATGGCACAGGACCGGGCAGTGTTTTGTTCTGTTGTATACAGGGTCGCTATGGGTTGGAACCAACTTGATGGCACCTAATAACAACAACAATTTATAACAGCTCCTCAGGTCTGACAGGTCCCTGGGTGGTCCAAACGGTTTGTACTCCACTACTAACCCAAAGGTTGGTCTGTTAGAACCCACCCAGTGGCACCACAGAAGAAAGGCCTGATGATCGGCTTCTGTAAAAGATTGCAGTCAAGAAAATCCTCTCGAGCAGTTCTACTGTGTAACACATGTAATCACCATGAGTTGGAATGGACTTGAGGGCAACTGGTTTTCTCAGGTCTAAAGGCTCCTGAGAGGGTCAGGCCACATCACACACCCTCAGATTACAAATGGGGACACTGAAGCCCAGAGAACAGACATGGTTTTCCTGAAGTCACACAACGAATCAGAGCGAGAAGGGGGATCCGAACCAGGGCTTAAAACCAGTTCATTCCGGTCCGAACCCTTGCTGAGAATTTGCATGTCTAACAAGTTTCCAGGCAATGCTAATACTGCTGGTTAGGGACCAATTCTGTTCTCAAAATTTATTATACGGAAGACTCACCTGGGGCTCTTGTTAAGCTGTAGATTCTGATTCGGTATAGCTGGGGTGGAAATGCAAAATCTCAGCAGGAGTTCAAACCGAATGAACCGGTTTGAAGCCCTGATCAGAACCCAAGTTTCTCCATTCCATAGATATGCTTCCCAGGGACTCGTGTTTTTTAAATCGACCCTTATTTTAAGCGCATTCGGAGAGGCGAACCATTTAAAGCGTTCCTGAAGGGCTAACGGAGCCCTGGTGGTGCAGTGGTTAAGAGAACCGGCTGCTAACCAAAAGATTGGCAGTTGAATCCACCAGCTGCTTCTTGGAAATCCTGTGGAGGGGTTCTATTCTGTCCTGTAGGGTCGCTATGAGTCGGAATCGACTGGACAGCAACGGACTAACGGGGAGGGGCGAATAACTCGTTCTTTAAATGGGGTCGTGGGGGAAAACCAGCCGCGCCTAAGTGCACTGGTGCTTTAAAACAACACAGACACAGCGACCCACGTGTCCTCCACTTCCGGGATCCTTAAGGCCCTCGCTTAGAGTGCCAAAACCCAGCCCCGCCCTCATGGCATCTTGGGAAATGTAGTTCCACCTTCCAGACAGAATAATGTGGGGAGGCTTGAAACTGCATTTCCCAGAAGACTGTGCTCGCCGTCTCGTTAGCCGGGCAGCGGGCAGATGGGGGAAACGCCTTACCCTGGGCTTTTTAATTTCTGCGGAGAAATAAGCAATAGCGGACAGAAGCCTCTGGCAGTGCCGTGCGTGGGCTGCCTGGCCTGGCGCAACAGGGCGCGGAAGGCGTAGAGGCCACGGAGCTGGCTATGTAGCTCTGCTTCCGGTCGGGGGGCAAAAAAGCTGCGGCACCGCCTCTCCTTTAATTGCAGTAGGCGGGGCGCGGTGGCGCGACCCGCGTTGCTATTGGCGGCGGTTGGGGGCGCGGAAACTGAAAGGGACGCAACGGCTACCGCCGCTGCCTCTTAGAGCTTCTGGGGCTCGTCTGGCGCCCCCAGCCCCGCCATGGCCATGACCTGTCCGGTGAGTCTCTGCCGGCGGCGGCGTCGGGCGCCCGAGTCTTAGTCTTCCCGCCGGGGCAACGGGCGCCTGGCTGGCGTGATGCCTGCGAGAGAAGCGGGTCGGGCGCCGGGTTCCGGGCCAGTCCTCCCCTTCCTCAGTTTACCTATCTGTGCCGGAAGCGGGGAGTCGCGGCGCTTTCTGAGCGCCTCCTGCGTGTCAGGCCCTGGGCGGGGCCACTGGGGCGAACAAACCAATCCCTGCCCCAGGGTTTGCATCCTAGTGGGGGATAACCCAACTCGAGGTGTGACCTGGGGCCAGCGTCCGGCCTTACTAGTCTCAGTATCCCCATTTTGAGCAGTGGGCGGCTGGATGGGAGCCTTGTTGAGGGTACACCCTGCTCGACAGGTGGGAACAGCAGGCCGCTAGGATGCCTGGGTTGGCCATCCTTTCTGAGTCCGAGGCTCCTTTAGAGGCCAGAGGGGAGCAAACCAAAGCCCACTTCTTTTTGCAGGTTGTTTTGAACCTGCCTGGCCCTCTGGCTAGGTCGAGGGTCAGGGAGGCTGGGTGGCGGCCTGTGGCCCCCTTCGGTGTCTGGGGAGTTGAGCAGAGAGCCCAGACTAGACTCCAGGCCTTTTGACCCCTAATTTGGTGCCCCCCTCTCTTGAATAAACCACTGGATTGGGGGAGATGAGATTGATTTACAAGGACCACAGAACCTGTGGGATTAAGGGAGAGGGCCTTGGGAGAGGCTTCAGGGACCCCAAGTCAGTGGTGGACATGAACTTGCCTCTGCACACTGAGCCTAGAGGTGGACACTATCTTGCCTGTGTTCTTCTGAGAGGCTCAGGTGACAGCTGAGTAGCCATGGGGCGGTTACTACTACGTTGGTCGGACTCCCAACTGCCACTGCCCCTTGTTGCTGACAAGGGACTCAGGCAGGTGTGTTGGGGGGTGCAGCTGGGCACAGAGCCATGGGGCCTTTGTTCTGGGCACAGCTCTGTGGGGTGGTGGCTGCCTTGTTCTGCCCCAAGGGCATCCTTTCCCAAGAGGAGGGCCTGCTGGGCTCCCTGGGGACACCCAAGATACTTCTTTGGGGTTTCTGATGTTTCGGTTGGGGGTAGATGTTTGGATGGCTGAGACAGGCGCTGCTGTGTCTCTGGAGAAAGTCTCTGGAATATTCTCTCCTTTGTCTTCCTAAGCAGTGCCTAAATGGCCCTACTGCTTCTCTGATGTTAGGTAGAGTTTAGATGGTGGTGTTAGCAGTGATGTCACAACGGGCCTGTCAGGCCTGGCTGATGTTATGGATTGAATTGTGTCCCCCAAAAATGTATGTCAACTTGGCTGGGCCATGATTGTCGGTATTGTGTGATTGTCCACCATTTTGTCATCTGATGTGATTTTCTTATGTGTTGTAAATCCTACCTCTATGATGTTAACGAGGCAGGATTAGAGACAGTTATGTTAATGAGGCAGGGCCCAATCCACAAGTTAGGTTGTGTCTTGAGTCAATCTCTTTTGAGATATAAAAGAGAGAAGAGAGACAGGGGACCTCATACTACCAAGATAGTAGTGCCAGGAGCAGAGTGTGTCCTTTGGACCTGGGGTTCCTGTGCTGAGAAGCCCTTAGACCAGGGAAAGATTAATGACAAGGACCTTCCTCTGGGGCTGACAGAGAAAGCCTTCCCCTGGAGCTGATGCCCTGAATTCGGACTTCTAACCTCCAAGACTGTGAGAGAATAAACTGTTAAAGCCATCCATTTGTGGTATTTCTGTTATAGTGGCACTAGATACCTAAGACAGCTGACCTTTGGGTTCATTGGCCAGTCTGTGGTGGGATTGAAGGTATCGGATCTGTTTCCTGAGATGGATGTTCTGAAAGACCTCCCCGCTTTCTCTTTCTGAGCAGTAAAAAATGACTGTATTGAGATATTATTCACATACCATAAAATTCACTCTTTTAAAGAGTACAATTCAGTGGTTTTTAGTACATACACAGTGTTTTGCAACCCTCACCACTATCTAATTCCAGAACATTTTCATCATCCCAAAGAGAAACCCTGTCCGTACCCACTAAACAGTCTTTCCCCATTCACCTCCCCACTCCCAGCCCTTGAAAACCACTATTCTACTTTCTGTCTCTATGGATTTGCTTATTCTGGACACTTCATACAAATGGAGTTATACAATATGCAGCCTTTTGTGTCTGTCTGCTTTCACTGAGCATAGTGTTTTCAAGTTTCATCCATATTGTAGCATGTTGTCAGTACTTCATTCCTTTTTATGGCTGAATGATATTTCATTCTATGAATATACCATATTTTGTTTATCTGTTCATCAGTTGGACATTTGAGTTGTTTCCAGATTTTGGCTATTATGAATAATGTTTCTATGAACGTTCGTGTACAAGTTTTTGTGTGAACATGTTTTCAAGTCTTGGGTCTATACCTAGAAGTGGAATTGCTGGTTCATTTGGTAACTGCCAAAGTGTTTTCCACAGTGGCTGCACCGTTTACATTTCCACCAGCAGAGTATGGGGTTCTGAATTCTCCATATCCTCACCAACACTTGTTTCCTCCCTCCCTCTTGCTTTTTCTTCTTCCTTTCCTTTTACTCCCGCCATCCTGTTGTTGTTGCTGTGTGGGTTTCCCAGTCTGTAATCTTTACCGTAGCAGATCACCAGGTCTTTTCTTCCGCAGAGCAGCTGGTGGGCTCAAACCACTGACCTTTCGGTTACGAACCAAGTGCTTAACCATTGTGCCACCAAGGCTCCTTTCCAGCCACCCTAGTGGGTGTGAAGTGGTAGCTCATCGTAGTTTTGATTTGCATTTCCCTGATGACTAATCTTCTCACGGGCTTATACTATCTTCCTTGAAGAACTGTCTCCTCAGATCTTTTGCCCACTTTTCAATGGGGATATTTGTTTTTTTATTATTGAGTTGTAAGCGTTCTTTATATATCCTAGATACAAGTTTCTTATCAGATAGATACATGATTTGTAAATATTTTCTCTCTTCTGTGGGTTGTGTTTTCACTTTTTGAAAACTTAGCTTTATTGAGATATAATTCAAGATATCATACAATTCAGCCATTTAAAGTGTATAATCCAGTGGTTTTTAGTATATTCACAGACATGTGCAACCATCACTGCAACTTTTTTTGAATGGGTTAATTTTTCTTTTTGCAGGTTGACAGAGTGAATTAGATTCCCGTTTGATAGTTTGTACATTAAGTATTTCATGGCCTTGGTTTCGTTCCCCACAGTGTGTCAGCACTCTCCCCATTTCTGCCCTGGGTTCCCCGTTTCCTTTTTTCCTGATTTTCTACCCCTTCCTGCCTTCTCGTCTTTGCTTTTGGGCAAATGTTGCCCTTTTGATCTGGTATAATTGATTGTTCTAAGGAGCATCTTCCTCTCTGGTGTTATTGTTTGTTTTATGGGTATCATCACAATTTTAGAACGTTTACATCACCTCGCAACGAAACCCCATACTCTGCCTGTCTTCCCACCTCTGCCCAGCCCGTGTTGTTAGGTGCTGTGGAGTTGATTTTGGACTCATAGCAGCCCCGTGTGACAGAGTAGAACTGCTGTGGGTTTTCTAGGCTCTAATCTTGACGGTCTTTTCTCCAGTGGAACAACTCAACGACACACAAGAGCAACAATAATCTTTACAGAAGCAGATTGTCAGGTCTTTCTCCCATGGAGCTGCTGGGTGGGTTCGGTTAGCGGCCAAGCACTTAAGAGTTGTACCACCAGGGCACATACCCCAGACCTAAGCAACCATCAATCTACTTTCTCTGTAGATTTCTCTGTTCTGTACCTTCATTTGAATGGAGCCATATAATATATGGGCTTTGGTGAATGTCCTCTTTCACTAGCATAATGTTTTCGAGGTTCATCCATGTTGTAGCGTGTATCAGTACTTTATTCCTTTTTATAGTGATGTAATATTTCTTTTGTATAGCTATACCAATTTTGTTTATCCTTTTGCCAGTTGATGAACATTTGGTTTGTTTCTACCTTTTGGTGGTTATGAATAATGCTGTGATAAACATTTGTGTATTAGTTTTTGTCTGGACATATATTTTTAATAAGGAGCCCTGGTGGTACAGGGGTTCAATGCTGAGCTGCTATCCAAAAAGTTGGCAGTTCAAACCCACCAGCAGCTCTGTGGGAGAAAAGACCTGGCGATCTGCTCCTGTAAAGATTACAGTTTAGGAACTCCTATGGGGCAGTTCTACTCTGTCCTATAGGGTTGCTGTGAGTCAGAATTGACTCGACAGCACGCAACAGCAGCAACATATTTTCAGTTCCCTTGCGTATATACCTAGGAGTGGAATTACTGGGTCATGTGGTAACTGTGTAATCATTTGAGGAACAATCAGACTGTTTTCGAAAGTGGCTGCACCGTTTTACATTCTCACCAGCAATGTATGAGGGTTCCAATTTCTCCACATCCTCAACACTTATCTGACTTTTCGATTCTAGCCATCGTTGTTGTTGTTAGGTACCGTTGAGTCAGTTCATACTCATAGCGACCCCATGTACAACAGAACAAAACACTGCCTGGTCCTGCGCCATCCTCACAATCCTTGCTATGTTTGAGCCCATTGTTGCAGCCACTGTGTCAGTCCATCTCGTTGAGGGTCTTCATCTTTTTCGCTGACCCTCTACTTTACCAACCATGATGTCCTTCTCCAGGGACTGATCCCTACTGATAATATGCCCAAAGTATATGAGACAAAGTCTCGCCATCCTTGCTTTTAAGGAGCGTTCTGGTTGTACTTCTTCTAAGACAGATTTGTTTGTTCTTTTGGCAGTCCATGGTATATTCAGTATTCTTCTTTTGGCAGTCTTTGGTATATTCAGTATTCTTCGCCAACACCACAATTCAGTGGCGTCAGTTCTTGGGTCTTATTCATCGTCCCGCTTTCACATGCATGTGAGGTGATTGAAACACCATGGCTTGGGTCAGGCGCACCTTAGTCTTCAAGGTGACTCGATCTTTGCTTTTCAACACTTTAAAGAGGTCGTTTGCAACAGATTTGCCCGATGCAATGCGTCTTTTGATTTCTTGACTGCTGCCTCCATGGGTGTTGATTGTGGATCCAAGTAAAATGAAATCCTTTACAACTTCAATCTTTTCTCCATTCAGCATGATGTTGCTTATTGGTCCAGTTGTGAGGATTTTTGTTTTCTTTATGTTGAGGTGTAATCCATACTGAAGGCTATGGTCTTTGATCTTCATCAGTAAGTGCTTCAAGTCCTCTTCGTTTTCAGCAATTAAGGTTGTGTCATCTGCATAACACAGGTTGTTAATGAGTCTTCCTCTAATCCTGATGCCCCATTCTTCTTCATATAGTCCAGCTTCTGAGATTATTTGCTCAGCATATAGATTGAATAAAAAAACAAACCAAA
Organism: Trichechus manatus latirostris; assembly: GCF_000243295.1. Classification (NCBI taxonomy): domain Eukaryota; kingdom Metazoa; phylum Chordata; class Mammalia; order Sirenia; family Trichechidae; genus Trichechus; species Trichechus manatus. The sequence goes on along the minus strand of NW_004443937.1, from coordinate 30,749,959 downwards.
CCCGTTGCTATCGAGTCGATTCCAACTCATAGCGACCCTATAGGACAGAGTAGAACTGCCCCGTAGTTTCCAAGGAACACCTGGTGGATTCGAACTTGAGACCTTTTAGTTGGCAGCCATAGTGCTTAACCAGTAGGCCACCAGGGTTTCCAGCAGATTGAATAGATACGGTGAAAAGATACAACCTTGACGCACACCGTTCCTAATTTTGAACCACGTAGTATCCCCTTATTCTGTTCTAACGACTGCCTCTTCTTGATCTGTGTACAGGTTCCTCATGAGCACAATTAAGTGTTCTGGAATTCTCATTATTTGCAATCTTATCCATAATTTGTTATGGTCCACACAGTCAAACGCCTTTGCATAGTCAATAAAACACAGGTAAACATCTTTCTGGTATTCTCTGCTTCCAGCCAGGATCCATCTGACATCAGCAATGGTATCCCTTGTTCCACATCCTCTTCTGAATCCACCTTGAATTTCTGGCAGTTCCCCTGTCCATATACTGCTGCAGCCACTTTTGAATGATCTTCAGCAAAATTTTACTTGCATGTGATTTTAATGATTTTGTTCGATTAATTCTGCATTCAGTTAGATCACCTTTCTTGGGAATAGGCATAAATATGGTTGGCCAGGTAGCTGTCTTCCAAATTTCTTGGTATAGATGAGTGAGTACTTCCAGCACTGCATCTGTTTGTTAAAACATCTCAATTGGTATTCCATCAGTTCCTGGAGCCTTGTTTTTTGCCAGTGCCTTCAGTGCAGCTTGGACCTCTTCCTTCAGTCCCATCGGTTCTTGATCATATGCTACCTCCTGAAATAGTTGAACATTGACCAATTCTTTTTGGTATAGTGACTCTGTGTATTCCTTCCATCTTCTTTTGATGCTTCCTGCATTGTTTAATATTTTCCCTGTAGAATCCTTCAGTATTGCAACTCGGGGCTTGAATTTTTTTTCCGTTCTTTCAGCTTGAGAAATGCTGAATGTGTTCTTCCCTTTTGGTTTTCTATCTCCAGGGCTTTGCACATGTCATTATACTTTACTTTCTCTTTTTGAGCTGCCCTTTGAAATCTTCTATTCAGCTCTTTTACTTCATAACTTCTTCATTTTGCTTTAGCTACTTGACATTTAAGAGCAAGTTTCAGAGTCTCTTCTGACATCCATTTTGGTCTTTTCTTTCTTTCCTGTCTTTTTAATGACCTCTTGCTTTGTTCATGTATGATGTCCTTGATGTCATTCTACAATTCATCTGGTCTTCGGTCATTAGTGTTCAATGAGTCAAATCTATTCTTGAGGTGGTCTCTAAATTCAGGTGGGATATCCTCAAGGTTGTACTTTGGCCCTCGTGGACTTGTTCTAATTTTCTTCTATTTCAACTTGAACTTGTATATGAGCAGTTGATGGTCTGTTCCACGGTCGGCCCCTGGCCTTGTTCTGACTGATGATATTGAGCTTTTCCATCGTCTGCTTCCACAGATGTAGTCGATTTGATTCCTGAGTATTCCATCTGGCAAGGTCCATGTGTATAGTTGCTGTTTATGTTGGTGAAAAAAGGTATTTGCAATGAAGAAGTTGGTTGTTTTATCTTTTTGCTGTTGAATTTATTATATGTTTTAGGTACCAGACCTTATCAGACATGATTTGCAAATATTTTCTCCCCTTCTGTGCATTTTCTTTACTTTCTTGATAGTGTCCTTTGATGCACAAAAGTTTTTAATTTTGGCCACGTCTAATTTATCTGTTTTTTTCTTCTGCCACTTGTGCTTTTGGTGTCTGTCTTAGTTAGCTAGTGCTGCTGTAACAGAAATACTACAATAGATGGCTTTAACAAAAAGAAATTTATTCTCTCACAGTATAGGAGGCTGGAAGTCTAAATTCAGGGTGCCAGCTCTAAGGGAAGGCTTCCTCTCTCTGTCAGCTCTGAGGAAAGGTCCTTGTCATCAATTTTCCCCTGGTCTAGGAGTTTCTCAGTGCAGGGACCCTGGGTCTAGAGGATTCACTCTGCTCCCAACTCTGCTTTCTTGGTGGTAGGAGTTCCCCCTGTCTCTCTGCTCACTTCTCTCTTTTATATCTTAAAGGAGATTGACTCAAGATACAACCTAACCTTGTAGATTGAGTCCTGCCTCATTAACATAACTGCCTCTAATCCTGCCTCATTAACATCATAGGGGTAGGATTTACAACACATAGGAAAATCACATCATGTGACAAAATGGTGGACAGTCACACAATATTGAGAATCATGGCCTAGCCAAGTTGACAAACATTTTTGGGAGATGCAATTCAATCTATAACAGTGTCACATCTAAGAAATCATTGCCTAGTCTGAGATTATGAAGATTTACCCTGTGTTTTCTCTTAAGAAGGAGCCTTGGTGGTGCAGTGGTTAAGTGCTTGGCTGCTGACTGAAATGTCAGCAGTTTGAACCAACCAGCCGCTCTGTGGCAGTCTGCTTCCATAAACATTACAGCCTTAGAAGCCCTTTGGGGCAGTTCTACTCCGTCCTATAGGGTCACTATGAGTTGGAGTCTACTTTATGGCAACAGGTCTGGTTTTTGTTTTTTCTACTAAGATTCATAGTTTTAACTCTTAGTTTATATCTGTAGTCCATTTTGAGTTAATATTTATATATGATGGGAAGTAAGGGTCCAATTTCATTCTTTTGCATGGGCTATCCAATTGTCCCAGCACCATTTATTGAAGAGACTATTCTTTCCCTGTTGAATGCTCTTGACACCCTGGTCAAAAATCACTTGACTGAGACTGGAGAAATCCCGGAAAGCATGGCCCCTGGATTCTCTACCAGCCCAGAACTAAAACAATTTCCAAGGCCAACTCTTCAGACAGGAATTGGACTGGACTGTGGGACATAAAGTGAGACTCATGAGGAGTGCGCCTCTTAGCTCAAGTAGATACAAGAGACTAAACGGGCAGCTTCTGTCCGGAGGTGAGATGGGAAGGCAGAGAGGGTTAGGAGCTGGTTGAATGGACATGGGGAATCAGGGGTGGAAAGGAGGAGTGTGCTGTCACAGTATGGGGAGAGCAATTAGAGTCACATAACAATGTATATATAAATTTTTGTATGGAAAAAAAAAATCAGTTGACCATAGATTTATTTCTGGATTCTCAGTTCTATTCCATTGGTTTATATGTCTATCTGTATACCAGTACCACACTGTTTTGATTTCTGTAGCTTTGTAGTAAATTTTGAAATTGGGAAGTGTGAGCGCTCCTATTTTGTTCTTTTTGAAGATTGTTTTGGCTATTCTGGGTGTCTTGCATTTTCATATAAATTTTAGGATTTGTTTATCAATTCCAGCAAAAAAGGCAGCTGGGATTTTGATAGCAATTGTGTTGAATCTGTAGATCAATTTGGTGAGTATTGCTATCCTAACATTATTAAGTCTTCCAGACCATGAACATGGGATGTATTCCCATTTATCTAGGACTTTAATTTCTTTCAATGATGTTTTGTAGCTTTCTCCGTACAAATCTTGCACTTCTTTTGTTAAATTTATTTCTAAGTATTTTTTTAATGCTATTATTAAATGGAATTGTTTTCTTACTTTTTGTTTTTCAGATTGGTCATTGCTAGCACACAGAAGTACAGTTGATTTTTGTGTGGTCATCTTGTATCCAGCAAGCTTGTTAAAGTCATTTATTCTAATAGTTTTTTTGTGGATTCCTTAGGATCGTCTCTACGCAAGAGCACACCTTGAGCGTTTTTAAACCCCTCCTAGTTGTTATAGGAAGAGTCTCAGCCCCCGGGGAAGCCCCTTTCTCACCCACACTTCCCACATTTGACCCAGACTCTCCCCCAGGAGGACCCCTCGCTGGAGAGGCATTTTAAGGGCCACCGAGATGCAGTTACCAGTGTGGACTTCAGTCTCAACATGAAGCAGCTGGGTAAGAGCAGGCATCTTGCCCCAGGCACTAGGTTACTATGAGCCAAGAGAACTGAGTTTCCACCAGGGGAGCAGGGCTGGGGGGCACACAGCACAGCAAGGACGTGAGGGACTCTGTCTGGATCTGCGTCTTGGCATCAGCCTGCCAGTGGTGCTGGGCTTCCGAGCTCCATTTTACGTGCACAGAGGGTGACGAGCAGAGGGGTTAGGAGCCTTGCCAGGTCACACAGCCTCTGAGGGTGGGACTGGGGTCTGGGCTTTTCCCTGCATACCCTAGCTGCCTTTTGGGCCTGGATGATGGAAGAGGCCTAAAGAGTTGCTTATTTTCCTTGGGTCTTTTATCGAGTCTGTTGTTCCCAAGAGAAGGATGTTGAGCAGAACTGGCACCCTGTCACCCCATTGCCTTTGTGCAGCAGCTGAGTGGCCCCTCCCCCTGGCTGCTTGGGGGCTTATGTACAGCTTTCAGGCGGTGGCTTTCTGCCCTCAAGGACGAAGCTCACTCTTTCATCCCATGGCCAATATCCCCTGCCAGAGGCTGCTGGCCTCGTGATACCTGTAGGTTAAGAGTGAACTGGAGTCATTTTTGGTCTGTTCTGGGGACCTCCCAATTGAGGCAGGCCCTCTCAGTGATAAAAGGCCCATTGGGTTGGACTGGTGCCCGGTGTTGGGAGGACTTGCTGTCTAGTGCCCACAGGGTGAACCTGTGAGAGACTTAGGACCTCACAGGGCCAGTTTGCCCAGAGGATGCTGGGGAAGGCAGAGCTGGACCTATCAGGGGCTGTGTGCTGCCCGCCCCCCATCAAGGTGGAGGCTCCAGGACCCCTAGAGCAAAAGGCCACAGTGTCACCCGCTTTCCTCAGCCAGTGGTTCCATGGACTCGTGCCTCATGGTTTGGAACATGAAGCCCCAGTCACGTGCCTACCGCTTCACGGGCCACAAGGACACCGTCACCTGCGTTCACTTCTCCCCCTCGGGCCACCTGCTTGCCTCGGGCTCCCGTGACAAGACTGTCCGTATCTGGATCCCCAATGTGTGAGTTCAAGACTTTGAGGGGCTTCTCCTGAGGCTGGGATGCTTGTGCCAGAACTGCCCTCACCCTAGTCCCCATCCTGGCTCTCTTGACTGGTCACAGTGGGATGTCCACCCCACTTCTGACGAGACGCCATGAGAGGCCTGGGCTAAAGTTGGGGCCCTCCCCTCAGGTTAGGAGGGGATGCTGAACTGACCTCAGCCATCTCGAAGGGATTCTGGGGCCTGCTGCTGAGTGCACGTGGTGGGGACAGTGCTGTGCTCCTGACGGAGAGACTCCACCTCTCTTTTGGGGACCGGGGCACTCAGGCCTGGATTGACTTTGGGAAGGGCCCCGGCAGGGCGGGGTGGGGAGAGCGTCTATGTGCTCATGGGACTGCCTGTGGCTGCCGTGGGCCTCCTGATGCTCTGGCTGCCTGTCCTCACAGCAAAGGCGAGTCGACAGTGTTCCGCGCACACACGGCCACAGTGAGGAGCGTCCACTTCTGCAGCGACGGCCAGTCCCTCGTGACGGCTTCTGATGACAAGACAGTCAAGGTGTGGTCGACCCATCGCCAGAAATTCCTGTTCTCCCTGAGCCAGCACATCAACTGGGTCCGCTGTGCCAAGTGAGCATTAAACTCCCTGGAAACCCTGGGGGGCCTGGGGGCTGGGGGGTACAGAGGGGCTGCCAGGTGTCAGTATCGTGACTCTGGGCAGGCTACGTAGCCAGTCTTTAACTTCCCCGAGCCTTAGTTTTCTTATCATTAAAAGAACGATAATGGTTCGTACATTGTAAGTTGTTGGGAAGCTTTAGTGAGATGATGTGTGAAAAGTAAGTCCATTGTCAGCCAGGATGGCCCTGTGACATCCTTGCTGATGCAGCCTAAGCCAAGTCCACAGAGGCCGATTATGAATAATAGCAACAAGAAGAATAACGATAATGTCAGGACTGCACCTGTACAATGACTCCTCGTTCCTCACAGAGTCCTGCAAGCTAGGGGGTACAGTTTCCACTTTGCAGATGAGGAAGCTGGGGGCTCAGCACTGTGCGGTATCTTACCCCAGGGCACACAGTGGGGAAGTGGCAGGGCTGGCCTTCAGACCTGAGTCTCTCGGCCACTAAGGCTTGCCTGCTTTCCTCTGGGATGAGCTGCTCCTCGGAGAGAGATTTTGCTCCACATGGAGGTCCAGTCCTGGACAGACTTCCAAGCATGGGTGGCCTGAAGGCTGGCCCTCCCCTCAATGTGGGGGGTGGCACTATATGGGAGTCGGGAGCCAGGTGACCTGAAGGCCCTTTTAAGGTTTGAGAATTGCAGACACAAATGTGCCTGCTTCCAGCTTATTCTGTTCTTTCAGCAGATCTTTCTCATGTGTCCAGTCTATTGTAGGGGGAGTGGGGTGTGGCTAGGGGACACTGGAAAGCCATGGGAGTCAGAGGTCAGGGACTGTAGAGCTGTGTTTCTCTGGGGACCCTATGCAAGTTACTTGTCCCCTTGGACACCCCCTTTTCTTCTCCTGGGAGGTCCCTGGTTGCTCTGAGGGGCCTTGTGATCAGGCTCCCAAGAATAAGGGGGGCAGTCCAGCAAACTGGGGGTGTCAGGCCATACCAGGCCTTTGGTGGTGGGACCCTAGGACCTCCCTGCCTTTCTATCGGCAGCTTATGTTTTGCTGACCCAGATGCAGAGTCAAATGTAGACTTGGGAGGACCTGGGTACTGATGGCTGACGGTGAGATTTCGATCACCTTATGCTAACACCACCAGCGGTCAGCACTGGCCACACGTCGCCGTGTGCAGTGCTGGGCTTTCACGCGGTAATCTTCTCCGTACCTGCCCCCCACTCCGCGAGGGACCCCCTTCCTGCCCTCTCACAGCCACAGTGTGGGGAAGCCACTTACCCAGGATCACTCAGGGTCAGAGCAGGGCGTGTAACCCGGGCAGTTGCTGGGGTCAGGCTGTGGGCAGCACAGGGGAGGATGTGGCGTGGAAGATGGCATGTGGCGCCCATGACGTCTGCTAATTGGTGGCTTGACTGGTGCTCTGCCTGGTGCAGGTTCTCCCCTGATGGGCGGCTCATTGTGTCCGCCAGTGATGACAAGACTGTCAAGCTGTGGGACAAGACCAGCCGGGAGTGTATCTACTCGTACGGCGAGCACGGCGGGTGAGTCCCCCACCACCACTGCCCTCCCCCACATGACCCACCAGCAAAAGGCTCCATCACTGAAAACCCCGGAGCCGCCCAGCTGACCTTTGGGTCTGAAGGCTGCTTTCTCCACTTGTATTTTAACAAGCGATGCTGGGACTTGGTCCCTGGTGAGTCCATGTCAATTCACGGTGTCTCCTTGCTGCCCCTTGGCCACCTATTAAGAAACGTGGCAGGAGGGAGGGTGTTCTGGGCTGAAGGAGCAGTGTGAGCCGAGGCACAGGGAAGGGAGGGCACTGGACACCTTCACATCTGTTCAGGGCCAGGGGAGACCTATAACGTGGCTGCCCTGTCTTTCCAGCTTTGTCACCTACGTGGACTTCCACCCCAGTGGCACATGCATTGCCGCCGCTGGCACGGACAGCACGGTGAAGGTGTGGGATGTGCGGGCTCACCGGCTGCTGCAGCATTACCAGCGTGAGTGCGCGGAGGCTGCCCGCTTCCCTGGGGCCGGGCTGGTGCCAGGGCTCTGCTTCATTGCCGTGGTGCTTCAGTGGCCTGTGCTGCCTGAGGATGGCCTCGGTGGGCGGGTGGAGTCTGGGCCTGTTGGGTTCTCCAGGGGTGGGTGGTCTGTGGCACGGCTCTCCTGGCTTGGAACTGTGGCTACGAGATGGGCATGGTGCTGTTTGGCTTCTGCCAGTCCCCTTGGTGCCCACCCGCGAGGCGGCAGAGCCTCGTGCACGCTGCAAGGCTGGACAGAAGCCTCAGTCAATGTCTGGCCAGGGCTTCCTTGGAGGTTCCACCAGTCTTCTCAGGGGCTGCCCCCACCACTAACCCCCTGTATTGTAGGCTCTGCCCCCACAGGTGATCTGTGGTGAAGGGGCAGGGCTGTCAATAGAGGTCAGCATTGATGGGATCTTGGCCACCTCTGGCCCCATGGTGTCCTCCACAGATGTAGATCCATGAGCCATTGTAGGGGGGGTGAAACTAGCTAGAGGCCAGGTTCAGGAGCCAGACCCAGAGCTCTGCCCTCAATTCAGCTGTAGCTTTTGGAAGGCAGGGCAGCGTGCACAGGCTGCTGCCAGGCTCCAGGTTGGGAGAGGGGGCTGAAGTGTGATGAGGGTGAGGTAGCCGAAGGTGTTGGGGGTGCTGAGTGAGTAGGGCTGGGCAAGGATGATGAGGCCCCCCAGTGCTGGGGATGGGACTTGGAGTAGGAAGCTGGTGAGGGGCCACAGGAGGAATTGGGAGTCGTGCAGCAGGCAAAACAGGGATGGGCAAACTGTGGGCTCAGGGCTGAGACCGGGGAGGAGGTAGAGCTGGAGTTGTGTGAACTGTGGTTGTTGGCTTGGGACTCCATTTATAAATCTGTGGGCTAAAATTCAGACCTGAAGATGGGAAGGACATGACTGGACAAAAGTGTGGGACTTGGGCTGAGCTACCCCCGCCCACACACACACACCTCCCAGAAGCCCTTCCCTGGCTGATTCTCAGACACGTGACTGGTGGTAGGAGAGGCTGGCACTTTCTTGGGGTAGCTGAGGTGAGTATAACTCCGAAGATGGTGGAGAAGAGCCCATTCTTGAAGAGCATGTGGTAGAGGGTGGGCTCTGCAGTCTGCATTGGCATTCCTAGCTGTGTGACCTGTGGCAGGTCACTTGACTCCTCTGGGACCCTGAGACAATGATAGGACCTGTCTCACAGGCGGTGTTGGGAGGATTATTGAGTAGTCCACATCAAGAACTTAAAGTGCCTGCACAGAACAGAAACTAGGTGCACTGTTAGTGATGATGACAGTGGCACTGATGATGCTGAGAGTCACAGTCCTGGTGTCCAGGACTCTGGTCTCCTGGGGAGGCCAGCGTGGTTGGTCAAGGTTTGCAGTACTCAACAATACCACCAGGTGGCAGGAGCCAGCCACAAGAACCAGTTCTTTCCTCAACACAAGGCAGCCCTGGGCACTTGGGTTTGTCGCTGAGGCTGCTCTTCCTTTCAGAGAGAGGCTTCTGACAGGCAGCAGCCAGAGGCTGCCCTCCACGTGGGGGCCATGCCTATCCCTTCCTTCCTGCAGGCTTAGAGGCCTTTCTTCTGCTCTGGGCCAGGCCTGAATTAAGGGCTGGGGGTTGGGGCAGATGGGCAGATGTAGAGGAGTTCTGGGTGGGCCAGGCCAGCCTCTGAGTCTGGGCTGGGGTGGCGGCTTGAACAGGGAGATGTGGGAAAGAAAGGCGGCAAGCGCAGGCTCTGTTCTCTGTCTGTAAAAGGCACTATAATAGTACCTTCCTCGTGAGATTTACACATACGCGGTGACAGAACCCACGTAAGGATTGTAATACAGTGCTGGCCTTGTGGCGTGTTCCATGAGTCTTGACTGTTAAGGCTTTGGGAGGAGAGGGTCTCTGGTGACCCGGGGAGGCTCCAGGCCTATCTGATGGATCAGGGTCCTGGTGTGAGCAGGGTGTAGCAGCTGGTACCCATTGGGGAGGGCCTTGAACGCCTTGCTGTGGACTGGGGTCTAAGGACACGGCTGGCGGGCAGTGCTGGGACTGGTGGTGGGCTGTCCATGCCTGATGTCCAAGCAAGGGTCAGCCTGGGGCATTGGTTGGAGATTGAGTTGAGGCAAATGCTGACACTAGGCCCAGCTGGTCCCAGGCGTCTGGGACATGAGAAGGATGGAGGCCACATCCTGGGCCCCTGAAATTGAGGGACCACTGAAGGAAAAAGTCCACAAAGCAGCCAGGGTGAGGGGTGTGGGCCCCATCTCCCAGCAGTGGGGGCTGGGAGGACAGAGCCGGGGGAATGAAGGGAGGCGGGGTCTCATGAAGTGAGTAGTCAGGAGAGTGGGGTGATGCAGAGCAGTTGAGGAGGGCAGTGGGGGCTGGGGGGAGGTCCCTGGGTTTCTTACGGGAGCAGGCTTGGTGGTGGGTGGGGGCAGGCGCTCAATGGCTGGCAGTGCCGAGGAGGTTGTGGATGGGCGGATAAGCACCAGGGCCACGTCCTGAGTGGGCACCAGGTGCACGCAGCTGACAGCTCTGCTGGGGAGGTTCATTCTGCTTTGCTGCTCTCCTTTCCTCCTGTGACTGATGGAGCCACTCAGCGAGCTGCAGCGTCTCGTTCCTGGTCTAGATCAGAGGCTTGTAGGGGCTTAGAGTACCCTGTAAACACAGCTGGGGCCCCCCCACAGCCCTGCCTGATGCATGGCATGTGGCGGGAATTCATAGGACAGCAAATGGATCCACAGCCTCTAGGCTCACCTTGAGGGCTCAACGAGAGCTGGGTTGAGCTGAGCTCATGGCGGGAGAGGGTGCACCTCCACCCTCTTTACTGATGGGGGAATCTGGCTGGGCCAGTCAGGTCTAGGGGCTCCCTTGGAGAGCTCCGTGGCTGAAGCCCTCTCCCTGCGAGGCGCCCCTGGCCTGATCAGCAGCAGCTGCCCCCACCCCGCAGATGCAGTGGAGGCCCGTTTGGAGGCCGATTCCCCAAGAAGGGCTCCCAGCCCTCCAGCAGCAGACGCCTGAGCTATTTGCTGTCCCAGATCCCTAGGAAACCCAGGGGAAGAATTTTAAGGATACAGTGACATCTGCATCACCCCTGGTGACCCTGGATGAGCACCAGGAACTTCCTTAGTGGGCTTCAGGTACATGAGGCTGATGGGCTCTTGTGAGAGGTTTTGGCTAATGACACTGCAGTGTGTGGCTACAAGCCCCCGCCCACTGCCTCCCGCATCCACAGTCCCACTCCGAGGAGGGCCCGTCCTGTCCCAGGTTGGAGCTGTTGCAGTCGATGCCTCCTAGAGGCTTTTTGGTGCCATTTGCTCTCAGACGATGAGTTTCTTCGCTCTGGCCTGTCACTGTGGGGAGCGGTTCTGATATCCCAATTCCACCAGGAGCTGGAGGTGCCAGTGGAACGCCGGGAGAGCCAATCCTCGTGGGGGTGGGTACGGCTCCATATGCTCGGAGCCCACGTTAAAACTGTTCAGATATCTGAGCCGCAGCCCCCGCCCCAGAACCATAACGTGCGCTGCGGCTGCCCCGGCACAGGCTGGCCCATTGTCCGGTGACAGCTGGTGGTCAGCCAGGCAGTGCTTCTCCCCCCTCACAGGTGGGCAGTGTGTGAGACTTGCCTGTGGTCACACAGCTGGGAAGCTGTGAGTGCCTCCGAGTCTGGCATTGTGTCCACATCCCACGCCGCTTCCTTACACTGTGATGATTCTTGCCATTTCCATGCCCCTGCTTCCTGGGAGAGGCTGTCTCCTTGGCTGGCTGGCTGCAGGGCTTGGCCTGGCCCTCTCCAGAAGCTGGATTCAGAACTCCGGTCCTTAACGCACCCCGGGCCCTCACCCCACCCCATATAGGTAATGGAGGGTTTTTAGGCAGCTGTGCAGCCCACACGGCCTGGCTCTTTCCTTGGAGTTTTGAGCTGGAAGGGGTTCATCTGGAGGCAGCACCCTGTCTCACCTGAACTGGTGGCTTGCTGGATATTTCCTCCTCCTTCCTAAAGTGGGCGCTGACGTGCATTTGGAAAGAGGGATATCTTGGGTGTCGCTTACCCCCAACGTCAGAGCACCCTCATTGTATGAAACCAGAGCCCTTTGGAGACCCAAAGCCGCCGTGCCACTGGTGATGCCAGCTGTGCATCGCAAGAAGCCATCCCGGGTCCAGTAAGCTGAACCCTCAGTGGCATGAGGCCTGCCCCTGACAGGTACCTCGTCCTCGGGCACTGGTGTGTCTCTTGCTCTCAAGGACTGGATGGCTTACCAGAGGCATGAGCCTGCAAGGCCAGGTGGGCTAGACCAGGCCTCCTGCCTCCCGAGGAATGACACACTCCTTTGGGGGGGCGAGGGCTCACTTTTAATCAGTCATTCACTTGTGTAATCATGTGACTGTACTTGTGGCTTCTACCGTATTTTACTAAGTATTCTGCAAGGATGCAGAGTAAAAATTCGCAGGGCCCCATGCGTGTCCTCTCCAGAGACCGCCCCTGCTCTCTGTCTGGGGCTTCCCTCCGGATCCCTCTCTGCTTATGCACACGTGTTTGCACCTCCATGCATGAGGAGTGATGGCCGCTCTCTTCGTTTCTGATAGTCTTTCTGCTTCTATCTGTGGCGCCTGTTTGATCTTTGCCGTGGTCGGCTGTGGCTTTGTTCCCCTGCTCGGCATGCCCCCAGCAGGGGTAAACACTGGTGGCTGTTGAGTCCTGCCCCCTCTGTGGCTCAAGTGCAGTGAGTGTGTGAGACGTGGGGGCTCTGTACTTGGCCCCCAGGAGCTGGCTGTGAGACCCCATCAGCCCCTCCCCAGGCCACCTCCTGGAGTTGCTGGCGCTTGGAGGGCATTCGGATATAAATATCGGGTTACATAAGGCCCTGGCTGTCTCCCCCAAGTGTGCTCAGGAACAGGCATCCACGGTCCCCAGCACAGTGCGTCAGCTGTCGGTGGCTGGTGTGGTTCCTGGTCCAGCAGCAGTCCCTGCAGCTCACGGTGCCAGGACAAGGGATAATTTTAGCATTTGCCTTTATGTTTGTGGCAACTCTGACATGGCGGGGTCATGACCGTCTTAGCCCCAGACCTGTGGTAATGGGTGTGGAGGCCCTGAGGTCTCCCTCTGCAGCTGCTCTGAGAGGCTGTGATGCCGATGGCGTGCATGTTGGCCATGGAGTTACTTCATCCCCATGTGGACTGCCTGGGATTGCCCCAGAACCCCAGCTCTGCCAGCTCCACCTAGAACTTACCCCTGGCCTTGAGGGAGGACTGTGTAAGCAGCTGAGGCTGCTGGGCACCCGGCCTGAACACCCACTCCCCAACCATTTTTTGAGTCCCACTGAGCCAGGAGCTGGGAGCCAGGGACCCAGTGTGACCCCTACCTGATGGAGCTGTGTTCTCATGGGGGACCCAGATGTGAATGAAAGCCACACAGACGTAAAACCACTGCTCTGAGGAGTGTACCAGTGGTTGGCTTGTGGTGCCGCAGGAGGACAAATGAAGGGATAGCCCTGTGGGGGAGGCCAGGGAGGCTCCTGGAGGAGGTGATTCTGAGTGGTGAGCTTTCAGGTCAGGGGAAGAGGAGGACAAGAGTCTGCTAGGCCCATGGGGAACAAGCTTGGGGAGGTTCCAGGCCAGGGTGGCCGGATCCTGGAGAGGGAGGGACACCAGGAGAGATGGTGAGGCTGGGGCAGTGGCAGTGGTGAAAAGAGAGCCTTGAACAGGGCCGAGCTGTTGAGTGGGTAAAATGGCAGGGCCTGGAGTTGGATGGGATGCTGGGGGCAGAGGGGAGGGACATCGGGCTGGCTCTGGTGTCTGAGGGCCCACTGTGCAAAGGCCTCACAGGCTTAAATGGGTGGCATCACCACAACATCCCTAAGATGTAGGTGCAGTGGTACAGATGGAGAAAACTGAGGCTCGGTGTGGTCAAGGTGCTTGCTCGAGGTCACAGGGTGGGCTACTGGGAAAGCTGGGATTTGAACCCAGGGCCGACGGGCCCACACATGCCCTCTCCTGGAGGGCACTGGTATCATGTTGGAATTTCAAGGAACCCTGGTGGCGCAGCGGTTAAGCGCTCGTTTGCCAACTGAAAGCTTGGAGGTTCAGACCCACTAGCGCTCCGCAGGAGGAAGATGTAGCAGTCTGCTCCCATAAACATTACAGCCTAGGAAATACTACGGGGTGTTTCTACTCTGTCCTATAGAGTCGCTATGAGTCGGAATTGACTCCACTGCAATGGGTTTTTTTGGGGGGGTTTGGGAGCCCTGGTGGTGCAGAGGTTAAGAGTTCAGGCCGCTAACCAAAAGGTCGGCAGTTTGAATCCACAAGCCGTTCCTTGGAAACCCTATGAGGCAGTTCGGCTTTGTCCTATAGAGTCCCTATTACTCGTTATCAACTTTATGGCAAGGGCTGGGGAGTGAGTTTGTATGTGTGTGTGTGTGTGTGTGTGTGTGTGTGTGTGTGTGTG